>NW_017729004.1:48388191-48405339 GCF_001723915.1 Gavialis gangeticus | reverse complement strand
GCAAGAGCCGGCAAGCCGTATTTCCTTGAATAGAGGGGCACTCGCAGCTAGGAAAGCACTGCCGCTGTGACAGAGAGGGACCCGGGGACTTTGCAAGCCCGGGAACAAATCCTGTATTGCAGGTGAAGCCTGAGGAGGGGTGGTATCCCCATGGCGGACAGGGAAGGACCGGGGAAGCCAGTAAAAGGTACGGGCAACCTTCAGGCTCCGGGCATCCCTGGCTGGTAGCATTCAGTTGTTTTTTTTTCTTTGATTTCTGGACCTCGGTCGTACCCTCGCGAAGAGGGGGCAAAGCAGGTGGCTGAGAGACCGCTTGGAGGTACAGGCAAGGGTGTAGGGGCGGTGGAGCCCTCAACAGTGTGGGACCCCTGGGGATATAGAAGTCTCATTTGTGGACTGACACACTCCGGATTTTGTATCACTGAACCAAGAGGTCATCAAAGTCGTGGCAGGAAGTTCGGCGGTAACCAGCCCACAGACGAGCATTGTGAAGAGGAGCACCCTGGGGACGGTCCTGTACCAAGAGGGGCGGAGGCTTCGACACAGGGAAAAGTGATCGGCATGCCCCCCCCCCTTTGACAGTATTAAAATATTATGAACTGTTTGTAAGTATGCCTTTGGTATAAAATATGACTGATGTTGCAGTAAGCCAGGTGAGCTGAGTTTCTCTATGGAAGTGATTGTGGAGCCTCTCCTACCTTTCTTGCCTGCCCCTAGATATACTACTGCAAAAAAACCTTCTGTTTTGTGGCAAAAAAATAAGGTGACATCTCCATCAGCAGCACTGCCACTGTGTGGCAAATATATTCTTTGAGATACTGCACAATGGCCAGCAATTTGGTTTGGGTATACTGTGTACATTGTTGTTCCTGCTGATGCAAATACACATTGTATGACACACTCAAGTTTGCTTGGGCAGATTTATAACTGATTTGATTGGAAATTTTGTGTGGTTTTGACTGCTTTCCCCTGAGTTCCATTTTGATTTGGGGGTTAATTTGAATGTAACACAGAAAATGACAGCTTTTACAAAGGCTGGTAGACCAAAACCTCAATGAAATGTAATATAGTAATATTTTATATATATCATTCATATAGTTAAGCTGCTTAGCTCAAATCTCTGCTCTTTCTCTTATTGAAGTACATTGTATGTCCATCTTGAATACTATATGACAGAAGTCTGCTAGAAGTCAGTGAAATTCATGCCAAGCTCTGCAGATGTACTGGAACTATGAGAAGGCAAGCTGACTTTAGCAAGCGGGCTTGCATTCCATGGTCAAGGACACAAGGTTATGTGATTTATTCATTTAAGAGAGAAAATAGTCTCCCTTTAAAAATCCTACCATAACTCTGAGAGTCAGCTTTGCTAGTGTCTGCACGTTCCCCCAACTGACAGGACATAACTACTGTTGTCAGTGTAGATCAGCCAAGTCACTGGGAAGCTGTTACTAAAATAATTTTACATAAATCAGTGCCATTAAATACCATTAGCAGTGTCCACAATAAGAAATGGTGTACACAGAGATTACTGTACTTGATTCTGCAGTACAGCAGGGATATGTTGCCCTATATATTGCCCATGCAGTTATGAAGCCTGATTGTCAGAGGTGCCAAGCATTTAAAATTCCAAATTAAATTGACAGGAATGGCAGATGCTCAAGACCTTGAACACCAGGTTCAGAAGTAGCCAAAGCTATGCGCACATATGTGAAAAGGTTGACGGCATGGCATTAAAGGTGCATTTTTCAAAGTTCTGTAATAACAAAATAAAAAATGAGAGAAAAATAAGTTTGGCCAAAATTCTTCTGGGCCATTTTTAAAACAATTTTTCACTCAGCCAATGGAAGTCTCCCTAATAATAAACTTTCTAGCAAGTGCCTTGTTTCTGCTTTTTGTGTTTCCTGTTAGAAGTAAAATTATCCTTTATACCTGGATTTCTCTTTACCTAAATTACCTTTTGCACATACATTCTATTACTCATACACTTAAATGGCAGTTTCCAACTGTGTAAATGGCATTTTTGGTACTTATGTACTGGTTACAATTATATTATCCCTGTATTATGTGGACATGTAAGCCTAGGCACGAAGACTGAGCATGCTCAGTAGGCTATGCACTGGCCATGTACATGCCTGGCTATGCTCAATGTAGATACCCAAGTGTACATAAGACATAAAAACATAGCTTGACCAAAAACCATGACTAACTGGAATCTGGTTCTGGGGGAAGAGGAGGGGAAGTGCTCCCATGTTTAGCTTCAACTGAGTGGTGAGGGCACTCACTCAGTAAGGAGGAAACTCACCCTTTAGTCATCAGCTCATAGGTCTTGTCCTACTGAGCATGCTCAATCTCCATACTGAGCGTCAGGGGTGACTGGTGCCTCCTGAAGGGGCACAATTTGGGGGCGGGCCAAAAGCCCCATATCCATTCCTATACTTCTGTGCCATGGCTTAGTGCCCCATCCCTCTCCCTCCCCCCCCACACTGCAACATGCCACTGGCCCACACAGAAAAAGAACTGCCCCGTCCTGAGCAGTGCCAAGTTGGGGGCCAGTCTCAGGGGGGGGCATGTGCCCCCCCCATGCCTCCTCTACCAGTCGCCTGTGCTGAGCATGTCTTACATGTCTTAAGTGTCCATAGTGCAGGAGTAATAGAATTGCAATCTATAGATGGAAAATGGCCATTTAGGTATACAGTGGGAAACAGAATTCTGCCCCGGTGCCTTAATGTAGCAGATCATAACGGTCCTTTAGAAAGGGGTGGCATCTATTTCCCCTAAGACCTGCAAAATGAAGGTAAGGCAAGGTCCTGACCATGTCCTGTAGCCAGCCATGATTTGAGGATTATAGAGCACTAGTAGGTTCTTTTCTGACCCTTCTTTTCATCAACTCCTACCCCCAACTTCAGGAGAACAGTGGTGGAATTCAGCCTAGTCGTGCAAGGAAGGGGAAGATCTCTACAGCTTCTTGATATAAACATTGCCTGGCATATCCATTCCACCCTGGGAAGTACTATGCCTGTGGTGTTAACGTTGCTGTAATACATAGCTGTGCAGAAAATGACATGCATTTCTGAAAACAGCTTGAATGTTTCCTTAGATCATTTAGAATATGACTTGAATCGTCAGAACTGAGACAAGAAGAGTACGTAAAAGAGGATAAAGAACAAGAAAAATCTGTTGAACAGAAATCATAGAATCATAGAATCAATGAGTCAGAAGGGACCTAGACAGATCATCTAGTCCGACCCCCTGCCATGTATAAGCTGTTCCTGCTATGTACCCTGACATAGATCACTTGCACTTTAAAGATGAAAAAAATACATGATTTATTGTCCTGGATGTCACAACTCTCAGAGAGACTGTAAATAGGTGTCAGGAGTCAGATTTGCCTCACCCTACCTATATGGTAGGTTGGGACTCCCTACTAGATGCAAAGGAAGTTCTGAGCAGTGTTCTATGGCAGAAATAGAGTCCTAGTATGGACAGAATTGAGAACTGTGCAATAGGTGATTAAGGAACCAAGTTCCTCTCTCAAGAGGGCAAGACACAACTTTGCAAGGGTCCACTCCTTGGTAGGTAAAATTAAATCTTCACATTTCTTCCTCTACAGTAGCTTGTCTTCTCACCAAAATAGATTTACCTCCCCAGCCTCTTACTGATTTTTCTCCCCCAGCACTGAAGAGACTTGCATTCATTCTATTACATAAGACATCATCCTCATTTTACAGATCAAAAACTAAGGCACAAAGGGAAAAAGACATTAATTAAGGCAACTGAAATGTTCCTTCCCACAAGTCTGGCATTTAGGACAGTCTCTACAAACTTGGCTTCTCCATTCATGGTTATGGATTTAACCACTGCATTGCAGCAGAGATGACACTGAAAAGCAGCACTTGTGAATCCACATTTTGAACTATCTGCAAAGTTCATGTATATTTGACCTAGAGGCCACACTTTGACCCATTATATAAATAGGAACTCAGCTGTGAAATTCAGACCTGCATCAAAGTTAGTATCCTGAAAACAATCTTTCAGTTATGTTCTAACTCAGGGGGGTTTGGTTTGATGTAACCTTTAGTAACATAAGAACTGTAGCAAAGACGTGTGGAATGTACGCCAAAATTTGGGCACAATCTCACAAGACTGTAACAGATGCCATGCTTCACACAAGTCCAAAGGTTTCAGATCACAAAAGTATTTGTGAGAAAGACTGTAGCTTATGAAGTGTTTGCTTGATAATGTAGTGTCAAATGCATAAGTAGCATATCTCTAAAAAAAGTAACATTTAAGATAGAGGCTAATGATTGTTATCCTGCCAAACTAATAATAATGAATTAATATTGTTGTTTTTTTCATGCCTGGTGGACAGAATTCTGCTCTTGAACTGAGCACAGGATTAGTGATACAAATTAACTGCTTTAATCAAAAAATGGTGTTATCCTTTACTTCAAATAGCAAGCCATAACTCCTCTGTGCCTATTTATCATGCAACCTACAAAGTTTTTGTCAGTTACACACACTTGCCAATCCTCCTCTCACTATTTTAGTTAGGAAATCAATCACTTTTTAACGTAAGTCATAAAAGAATAACTATAGATAAACCCTACTTTTGGCAACTTCTTTAATAAAATCCTGATCAGTAAGGAAATTGGAAGATCTTATGAAAAAGGAAATAGTGAAGTTTATTTTTCTGCCAATGAGTTTTCTGTTTCTACTGATTCCTTTCCAAGACTTAATCAGGGTCACTGACAACATTAAACAGAACATAATAATTACATTATCCAGTTGTGCTTCTCCAGTGTAGCGACAGAATAATGTACTCACTGTAGATTAATAGAAAGCAATGCTTGCAGTTGCTTGACAGATACGATGCTACTTATTGGAGTAATTTACAGTTCTAAATTGTCATCTGAATATATTTGCTCTTGTAGAAATCCAAAACCAAGAGGGATTTTTCTTTTAACAGAGATGAGAGAGTCACTCTAAAGAGTAATTTTTGTTTTTAAAAAAACAAACAAAACAGCGCTCCAGGTTTTATGGTTCAATTCTTTCATTTTAACCAGAATCTTTGTGCTTCTGTTACAAAGAAGTGTTATACAACTTCCTGGAGTGATCATGCAGCCAAGCCAAGCTGTAAAGGTTTATGGGATTGTGACTCATTTGTCGTTATATACAAATATTTTTTTCTGTTTCTTGGCTGATTTCTGTAAGCATGAGGCCCTCAGAATCCTGTATAAAGGGCATATAACTTATTCCTTGTGGATTGCTTCCCACAGGAGGGGAGGGAATGAAAATGATGATAAAAAAAATCAAGTACATTGAGACATACAACATATACAGCACCAGCAAGGAGAATTATTTCATCCCTGACCAAACTCTGAGACAAAATTTTCTTCTCCCTAGAAGTCACTGACACTAACTTGCTTTAGATTTACTTTAATTTTTTCAATTTATTGCTTTTAGGCCTGTTAGACATTTTTGCTATTTCACTGAGAAGCTGGCCATCCTCCCACCATATCCTTGAACAGAACTCTTGGCAAGCCATGCAAGTAAATCTAAAGCTAACTACAAAGGGAGTTCTGACAACTTGCCAGTGTCCAAGAAAAACTTCAAAACTTCTCAGCTTTTGGAGTTCCTGCTGATGTCACCCTGGAAGCACAGACTCATGGTTGTGGGACTATATCATAATTGATATCTTATAGCTTTTCACAGACAGCAACATATGGAACCAATGTTGGCAGAAACAGATTTGACTGATTACATGAGAAGACAGTTCACATGGCTGATTTTAAAGTTTTCTGCTGCAATCACTGTATTATAGCAAAGAGGAGTTAACAATTATAATGGACATGAGTTTCTGTGGGAATATTATGTTTGGCAAAGAATGTGGTTCTGTTATACTTCCTATATTTAAATACTTTACTCAGCCTGTAATGAATGAGAAATAACTATTGGCTGCTGGGGAGGGGTTCAACAACTCAGCAAAAAACTATGTTTATCCTGCCAAAAGGAACTTTCATTCTGACATATCTGAGTGCATACTTGGTAAACATGACAATTGCTTCCTTCTGTCCCAGCGACTCATGAATTAATTAGACATGGAAATACACATGATAATCATTTGCATCTTATCATCTCCAACAATTCAGACATCAGGATTATATGAAAATAGGGTTGGAAGGGACTTCATGAAGTTATCTGGTTCAGTACCTGCTCAGGGCAGGATCATCCCTATCTAAACCATCCTATGCAAGTGGTTGTCTAACCTAGTCCTGAACTACATAAGTGACCATGTTATACTACAAGGTTTGAGCCTACTGGTGCCTCAAAACATGAAGAGCACCATACCCTGCTACATGTAAAGCAGGGGGACAAGGGCTGTAAGTGTTCCACTGCTGCAAATGTTAAAACTCACTCAAATGATCCAAGGAAGAGGGCCATGACCCCATTACAGAGGAAAACAACCTCCTGCCACCACCCAGTCTATACGAATTTGACCATGAGGTAATATTCCTTTCTGATCCCAACTGTAGTGATCAGTCTTGAGCAGAAGGGCAAGACCCTGTAACCAGGAGCCTCTGAGTTTTAGTGCCAGGAACACTGGCACACCCAACTTAAAACCCTCAGCTGTGGCCACAGCCAATGCCCAATGCTTCTGAGGAAGATGAGGAAGAAAACCCCCTGAAACCTGTAGCAACAGGTGTCAGTCTGACAGTGGGCATGTCTAGACATGCATTTAATCTGAGATCAGTTTACTTGTGAGTAAATGCTCCCGGGAAAGCATCTACATGTGCAGGGAAGTGGGAGCAGATTTCCTGCTAATGCACCAAACTGCTCCCGCTTCCTGGGGCCCTAATATGGGTCCCTGCTGCCACAAGGGGGAGCTCTAGGCTCCCCCTGGTGCTAGCCCAGAGGCTGGCAGGGACCACTGGGCCAGGAGACAGCTGTCTCCTGGCCAGAGCTGGGACATTACACCCTACGGGGCCTACCTGCTTTCTGGGTGGGGACAATGTCCCCCTAACCCAGCAGCAGGGAGCTCCTGGCCCTGGCTCCCCATTCAGGGGTGGGGGACATGGAAAAAGCTGCAGGGGTGGGGCATGTCCCACACTCCTGCCTCAATCCACCGGTGGGGCAGCTAGCAGCTAGCTTGCTGCTAGCTGCCCCACTTGTGGATTGGGGCAGGGGGTTGGGACCTACCCCATCCCTGCAACTCTTTCCAAGCCCCATGCCTCGATCATGTGATTAGGGCATGAGGCTGGGCTCTGCCTTTGACCAGGACAGTTCCCAGCCCCTGGCCAACACGCAGGGAGGAGGCTGGGGAACTTGTTCCCCAGTCAGCTCTGTAAGTGCAGCGCTGGGTGGGGGTCTTCCTGGAGCAGCAGAGCTCAGCAGGGAGATGTTTCTTCCCTGCTGGCTGGTCACAAACTGCTCCCCTTCAACACAGAGAGCTGGGCATTAAATGGCCACCCTCATCAGGCACCTGCCCTCTCCCTGGCCTAGCCGTTAAAGTGGCAGGCACCAAAAGTCCCCTGCTACAAACAGGCTGGGCCCATTTGTTTCCCGCTCAGCTCCGTGAGCAGGGAGCTGAACAGGGATCATTCTCCTGAGTGTGTTCCTCATCTAGCTCTGGACTCACAGAGCTGGACAGGAAACAAGCTCCCCAGCCCCTGTCAGCAGAGCTAATGCTGGGAGATAAGCATCTCCCAGGCCCTGCTCCCCAGTCATTATCTTGGAGTGGGGGGCTTGGAGCTCCCTGTAGCTGGGCAGGTAGGAAGAATCTGTCTGACATGGTTGCTGTCCCTGGCTGAGCCTGACTCACCCATGCAGCCTGGCTCGGGTGTGGCAAGAGCACCTGCTACCCCCAGATCAACTGGGGGCAGTGCCAGCAACAGCCAGGGGAGGTGGGGAATGGGAGGGAAGGGGAGGTGTCACTAAGCATGGAGGGAAAGGGACAGGGTGCCAAAGATGAGCTTTGAGTGCTTTTTTTTAGTCCCTGGATGTCGCTTCTGCAGCATGGTCCAAAGGGAAGTGGGTGAAACTGCACCCTCTAAACTTGTCCCTCTTGGTATGTAACTAAATATAGTAAATATACTAAATATAGTATCTACAGGTAATCTATCTGCAAAAGAATTAGAGCTCCAGTGCTATCTCAGTATCCTTATAGAGTGGGAGGATCTGGATACTTTTAGACCATCAGTTAAGTAAGGGATTTCTATTATCTATATATTATCTGAGGTAGGTAACAGTTAAACTAAAGAATGCATGGAGTCACATTAGAGCTGAGACTGGAATGCACAAATCCCCCCTTCTCCACCTTGTGCTTAGTCTATTAGACTAAACTGCCTCTTGCACAAGTAAGAGACTTTTCCTGTTGCTCAGAGACTACAGCAGTAGTTCACCAAAGGAGATAATTCATCAGCAGGTAGCTGGGAGCTACTAATATGAATAGCATTCTTACCTATTGTCTCTCTGAAAGATGCTTTCCAACCTCCAGCTACTTGAAAAAAGTCAGTCTTAAATACTAGGAGCAAGTTATTGCTGGAGCTCTTAATAGTTGGAGGAAGCTCTGAGCCACAGAATTTGCCAAGGACTGGAGTGTAGATGTTCAAGCCATCGTACAGAGCCACATAATCTTTGTAACAGGAGGAAGAGGCTTCAAGATGGAAATCATTAAACCTGTAAAATACATTGTGGGATTAGGATGCACTGGTCTCATTTTTAATCAGATATAGTATTTTTTTAGCGCCTGGGAAAATGCCTATTAATACCAATGGCCAGAGCCAGATACAGTGTGGGCAGCTACTGTTCAAGTTTCCCTCTTGGGAAGAAATCAGGGAAGATACTTTGCCTTTCATGATAAGAGGAAAAAATGTTTTAGAAACTAGTAAGTACATTCCCTTGTGGCCAAGTACACTTATAAGATACCATGTGTTGTCCGTGAATCTTGGTAACCAGTTGCAAGCACTCCAGGAATGGGTACTCTTTATTTCTATGAACAATACAGATCTAACATAGTTTTGAAAGTCAGTTTGATATCATTTACGCAAATAGCCAAATCAATCATTGTCTTCAATGCCCATATTTGATAAACACAAATGCAGCATCAGACCCCAGGCCGGCAAGCAACATCCTGGGTTGATGGGCATATATGGGCACACGACAACATCCTTAGATGGGCATATATATTCATAGGATCATAGGAAAACAAGGCTGGAAGAGATCTCATGAGGACATCTAGTCCAGCCTGTCTCAAGGCAGGATTATTCCTGATTTAAACCATCCCAGCTAAGCGTCTATACAACCTGCTCTTGAAAATTTTCAAGAATGGTGATTCTTTCTAGCTTTCTAGATAGCCTGTTCCAATGCTTGACCACCCTCATAGTCAGAAAGGTCCTGCTAATCCTGTGTTGCAGCTTGAGACCACTGCTCAGAGTCCTGTCCCCTATGGCGACAGATCATAGTCTATCTTCATCTTCTCTACAATTGCCCTCCAGGTATTTGAATCCTATTATCAAAGCCCCACTCAGTCTGCTCCTCTGCAGACTAAATAATCCGAGCCCTTTCAGCCTTTCCTCGTAAGTCAGGTCTCTAATCATATTTGTTGCTCTCTGCTGGACCCTTTCCAATAAGTCAGCACTTTTCTTGAAATGTGGGGCCCAAATCTGGACACAGTACTCCATGTGAGGCGTCATCAGTATTGAACAGTGAAGAATCATTTCCTTTGATATATAAGAGATGCTGCTCTTAATACAACTCAGGATGTCTTGATGTCATTGGCTTTTTTGGCAACAGGAGGACAATGTTGGTTCATATTTCACTTATGGTCTATTGTAACTCTGAGGTCATTCTTCTGTACTAACTCAGTACTAACTGGATCCTATTTAGTCCTTCCCTGGTCTGTATCTGTGCATGCATTTCATTTGGAGTGCAGGACTTCATATTTGTTCCTGCTGAAATTCATCTGTTTAATTATGGATTATTTCTCCAGTCTATTCTAGTCATTCTGGATGCTAGCCCTATCCACTAGCGTGTCCGCAATTCCACCCAACTTGATGTCATCCACAAAATTGCTAAGTGTACCCTTAATCTCATTGTCAAAATTATTAACAAAGATGTTAAACAATACCAGACCCAGGACAGACCCCTGGTGAAACCCACATAATGCCTCCTCCCAACTAGACATTGAGCCATTGATGACTGTTCACTGAGCATGATGATCCAAACAGTTTTGTATTCATTTTACAGTAATTTAATCTAGTCTGTTTTTGCTTAGCTTGTTAATAAAAATGTTGTAGGGGACAGTGTCAAAAGCTTTGCTAAAATCAAGGTATCTCACATTCCCCCAACCACAGAGCCTGTCACCTTATCACAGAAGGAAATTACTGTATTCTATCACATACACAGTTTTTCATAAGTCTGCCTCTACCTCATGCTAGGTATTAACATCATAACTTTTATTTTGTAAGGGTGCCTGCACATGAGCTGGGAGGCTTGATTAATCAAGTCTGCTAGAGCGTGCTAACTAGCATGCTCTACCCAGCCTCCGCATCTTGTGCATCAGCATCCCCACACTTCAAAATGGCGACGGGGGCTTTTTAACTAAAGCTTGTTTGATGAGCTTCACATAAAGTCTCCCCAGTGCCATTTTGAAGTTCAGAGATGCTAATACATGAGACTCTTTGGGTACTTTCATTAGAGGGGCTTTCTCTCAGAGCATGTCCTTTCCCCTCCCCACCTAACTCCAGCGCACGTGTAAGACTGCCCTAAGTTTTTAGCAGCAAAATCTATGGCCATTTTTAAGGAGGGACAGTGCACATAATTATACCATTTCTGGAAAGGGGCTATTATTTGAATTAAAAGGAAAAGAGGTCATTAGTTTTCCAAACAGGATTTTTAGTTATCTTATTCTTAACTATTAACAATATTATTAACACTTAAAAGCAATGGAGTGGTAAAGATTAGCCAAGAGGACAAAAAGCAGTTTAGGAGATAATTTAGTTCCTTTGCAAACCACAGTAGCAAGCTAAAATTAAAGTGATGTCTTAAAAATAACAACAAATTGATGGTAAGACTCCACCAGTCTTGAAGAAGTTTGGTTTCTATGGAGATAATGAGGGTGGGTTCTGTTTTCAAACTGGCATTCCTTAATTCTGCTTTGAGTTGTCTATTGGAAACAGCAAGGATTTAATGACTTCTTGGGTTTACCAAAAGCCTTTTTTTATATCACAACCGAAGACCTTTCTATCCCCTGATGCGAAAGTGAACTTGGATTACATACTTGAGTGCCACCACTTTGTTGTTTCCAACTGTGATGTGGTATGAGCAGTTCATATTGTTGTGGTAATCAGTAATTGAATGGGTGGGGCTCCTGATTGTGCCAAAGGATCCATTGAAGAGGCCACCACAAGCTGCAACGACAGCCAAAAAACAAACAGTCCGGATATGAATACATGAGTAAAATACATCGATAGGGATAGTTTTACAGTTCTAGATACAGGCAAAGCAAAATTCTTGATCAATTAAAGCTCATAATACTAGGTCGTGTTGGCATGTTGATGTCTACCATCCAGTGATGTAAAATGAACTCACATGGTTTGGGTAGTTTCTGGTCAACACATTTCTCCCTCTCACATTACGCACCCTGCCCTCCCCAACTTCAATGATTTTATGTTTTTTGCACTTAAGAATATAGGCAAAATCCTGACACTAAGGACCCTAAAAGGGAGGGAGTAGGCACCATAGAGCCATGTGAAGTGTTTGCATGCCAAGTGGTGTCTTGAGGAAGGGGCCTGAATCTGCTCTGATTAGGGTGGAGCTTCTTGGTGGGTAAAGAACTTGGCTAAATGAGGTGATTGGATAAAACCCTAACCCCTCTAAAGTCAAAGAGAATTTTACCACTAATGTGCAAACCAAATTTCAGATCCCATCTCTTCTGAAACTGCTTTGCTTGTAGCACTATCTTTCCTTTCCCCTCTGCTGCAGCTGAACGATTATTCTGCCCCTCTGACTCCTCTTGGAGTTCTTTAGTCAGCTGTGGAGTAGGAAGGCTATGGGAGAGGGGAGGATTCTTTAAGCTACTATGTTTTTTCAGTCTGTTCCCAGCTCTCAGTCAGCAGCATGGAATCCACTACCATTTCTTAAAGAAGGCACTGAATAGATTTAGAGCTACCTCTCTGACATCAATTCCCTATATGACAATATAGCAGTGGGTGGAATCACAGCCTCTGCCTTTGAAGACAGGGAATAGTTGAGTGATGGTGTATATGCAATATGGCTAAATCAGGGCAGAAGTAGTCAAGCGTGTGCAGCTGTAGAATTAAGGGTCCCATTTTGCTGTTGTGGTTTTCACACCATGGACACTGCTTAGGTCAGGATATGGCCTAATGTTTGTTCCCAACTTTAATGCTCAAGAGAAGAAATGCTGTTATAAACCTGGCTCCAAACTTAATTGTTAGCCATGACCTTTACAGTCTTAACTTGGCAACAGGCTTTCTTGTATCCTGTTGATAAACAGCCCAAACCCCCACACAGCCTCTCCAGTTTTAAGGACTAGGCACTGCCTTAGCCACTATCCTCACAAAGAAAATTGCAAAAAACACTTGTGAATGTACAACCCCTCATTCTGCATCAACAACTATGCTTGGGAGTCTTTTTGAGCACCGAACACTGGAATGTGGACAAATAAGAAACAAGAGCTAAGAAGATAAAAAGTAGTATTCATGCTAAGCTAGCAGAGGGAAGCCTTCTCCATTATTTTCCAGCAAACAGTACAACCAGAAGGAAAAGGAATGTTAATTGCTAGAATCTGCTTTGTATAGAGTAACAAACCAATAAAGCTGTAGTCATACTTCTCAAATGTCAGAAGTCACAAGTCAGATAGCAGCAGCCAACTTGAATAAGTTATGAAGGTCCTTTTCATAAGTAAATGCACATTGATAACCATCGGTGCTATACTGTCTAATCTGTCAGTATCAGGACAATTAATTTTATATAGAACTACTTGATCTTATGCATTTTGCTAGGGCTATTGTGAAAATGAGAGCAGTGAGGGAAACTTCAGAGGTGCTATGAGCACTTGTGTTTGCTTCACAGATGGCAAATGAAATGGGTTTTCAAAAACAAGAAAATATGTAAATTCATTTTGAAAATAGATTTATTGATGGCTTAATATTAACATTCCTATTGTCATTTCTCTTTTTAATACACATTCCTTTTTATAAATGGAATTGTATACACTGAAATGAAAAGCATATTTAAAATCTGTTTCTCATTTAAACTATGGCCGAATGAATTACTGTCTGGGAGTGCAAAGGAATCTTTGAGTAGGTGTAGGTGTAACTGAGCCCATTTTATGCTGCCGGTGTGGAAGAGGGAGCTTTTAGTGTAACTGAGAATCAGGCCCAAAGTTTTGCCAGTCTCCTGCATGCAATAGCAGTTGTTCCTCAGTTAAATAAACTGGTGACATTTCTCTGGAGCAACATTTTAATTAAAAATAACACAGCACAGCTGAACTCAGTTCTCTTGCTTTTGTGGAGCAGATGGTTGTAAATCACTAACGTAGTCATAGAATTTGACCTGGCCCCATGTAGAACTGTTCATGGTAATAATTCCTGTAAACAGGAGTAACATGCCCAAGATACAGCACTATTAGCTTTTGGACAGTCAGTGAAAAAATATGCCGAAAACTCCCTAGACCTGTTCCTGAACAGCCTCTTTGTGGAAGCGGGAGTGTAAATATCTCTGCCAACCTAAGGGAGAATCACAGTGAGATGTAATGTCTCCTATGTTGCACACTTGGAGAAGAAGAATTCTATTTTGAACTGTATCTCAAACCTGACAAGTTTTACCAACTAAAGCATAGTATTTGGCTACTCACAGATTACTTTGTATTTTGCCAGAAATCCAAGGCCTACAATACGGGAGTCAGTGTAGAAGTTGAGCAGCATGGATCCAAAGGTACTCATAGGTCCAGGAATCTCATTGCCACACATTGTAGCAACAGGGTATGAAGTAATCCTGGTCCCACGGAAGATTTTCACTCCATCATAAGCACAAGTTCTTCCTGAAAATGCTGGAGCTTCAAAAGAATGAGATCCAGAATCGTTAACTGGACACATCCAATGAGATTTACTGAGCATCAAAATTTCCGTAACCTTCACAGAGCAACATATAATAATATTGTGTGCCCTTTCCATCCAAGAACTCAGAGCTCTTCACACAATAGCTTATGCCTCATGGCACCACAGGGTGGTGAATATAATTGAGGCATTGAAAAGATGAGCTACTTCTTGCGGAGGTTGAGTAAACCTTTCTCAAAGCATTCTACTCAACTACTGTGGAGTTCACATCTCCCAAGCTCCAAGGGCACAATGCATTTAATCCCTCTTATAGTCAAGCACCTGTGGCACAGTGACTTCTGTGGAAAATAGTTTTGATGCATTCTGTTTTGCGTAATAACTTACAACAGAGATGTATTGAAAGCATCCAATAATTATTCAAAATTATGGAAACAAATTCCATATAGCTCAGGCAGAGGAAAAACAGATTTATTTTATATTATTTGAAATCTTATTTCTTCATTTCTAACATACAGGTTTGGCACATAATACAGTTAAGTGGGGCTGAGTTCTTTCAGTTCCTACTGAAGTCAGAATGACTATAAATGATTAGTACTTTCAACGTCAGGTTAAAATAGCTTGAAATATATTTAATTGCTTGACAGTGGCTACCACCTTCTGTGCTGGTATGGCAAGTACTCATGGCTTTCTGACTTGAGCAGTGGCAATGCCTGCAGTGCTCACATCAGTTAAAGGCCAAAAGTGGGCCACTGGACAGCACAGAAGCAGGGCTGCCAAATCTCTTTTCCCCTGCACACCACAGCTTTTTGGCTTTTTCTAAAAGGGAATTTCACCATTCTAATGCTGAATTTTGTGCTTAATGCAAAGTTTCTATATTATACCAGCCTGTTGTTTGTGCTAAAAATCTCATGCCCAAGTAGTGGGTACATAACCTAACCTACTGAATGTGCTCTGGCTGGGCAGCTGCCTAGGGAAGAACGTAATTGCCCTGGCATGTGTGTTATGGTGGGCAAAACTATAGACAGAGAAAAAGCATGACTAGTAGTTATTATACATTAAACGAGGGGAAGGATGTCTCTCCTATGTTTTAGCCCTACAGCTTAAAAGTTAGGATACTTGCCCACAGAGTGGGAAACCTTGGTTCTAGGTCCTCTCCAGCTCTCCTCCTGAAACTGGCTTCCTGCACAGTCAAGAGAGGGAAATATGTGGGACCAGCAAGATAGGAACAAGCCAGAAACACTGTGGTTTCTTTAGATGGCTGCTGGCCTGGAAAAGAAGGGGCTGTTTATTTATTTTATCCAATGAATATTTAATGCAAGGAGCTGTGGAGAGTTTCAAGGAGAGCACAGAGTGCTCTGGGCAATGCCTAGTCCATGGCCTGGTGATTAGATCCCCTTTGCTGGGATACAAGTTCAGACCTTCTCTGGGTGAGGAGGCCTAGAACCTAGATCTCCCACTCTCTGGGCAAATGCCCTTGGCCACTGGGGTAAGAGGTAAAAGAACTCTCCTATATTTCACTTCCAGCAGGTAAGCACTCAGGGTGCTCCTATTTCACCACAGGGGGAAACAGTATCCCAAACTACACATAAGTGCCAAAACCTGCAGTGACAAGACTACATACCCACCACTTGGGTACATGAAGGGGAAATAGGTGCTGGCCCATAATGACAGAAGGTTAGATTTTACTGAGGCTTTTACATTCTGACTTTTATTTTATTATTTAGAAATGGAGAGTAATTGTTTCAAAGTCCATTATGGTTTAGCTTTACATGTCTATGTTTACATGTCTGTTTAACATTATGACAACAGCAGAGAGAAAGAGAGAGTTATTTACAATGTAAGGAGTTTAGTTGTCTTAAATGGGAGAAACTGAACTTAATTCTGCAAAGGACTGACTCCTACTGTCTTTCCAATCAAAACAAACCACTTCCTGCTGTTGCAGTCAATCGGGTGAGTCATGCAGAACAAGGAAGGAAGACCACAGCTAAGAGGGATTCCTACTTCACAGGAAACCCACAATCCCAGTAATGTAATACAACTTAGATCCCAAATGGAGCCTTATCTTAAGAATCCTCTCTCTCCCCGGTGAAGAATATGTTAATGTTCTTTATGATTATATTTACAGTAAGTATGACACATATTGTTTTAACATGATTCATTAGGCAGAAAATAATTGGTCTCATGTGGTAACTGCAACTTATTATAAATACAATAAGTGAAATTAAAGAACACAGTGCCCCTCTCCTACCCATGTAGTTATCTGGCATGGTATAAAACAGAAAAAAACATAAAACATGTAATGAAATCCCACACTCCAAAATACAAAGGTCCAGTAAGAAATCAAGTCAGGGGAAATTTGAAAAAAGGAAAGATGTGAGAAGTAGGTGTTTCCTCAAAACACTTTGGGAAAAAAGAATATTTTTAAGGTAATGGTCAAAAGGGAAGACTAAAAATAATTGCATGCCTAGGAGAAGTGATTTTCACATCTTAGATGCTGTCTCAACAGAATTATAATGGACAGCTGACTTCACATTAAGTGGAGGAAAGAGTGAGTCTTGTGATCTGTGAATGCCTGGCCTTGAATGCACAGTGGGAGAAGCCAACATCAGTAAGGCTCTTCCATACCTGGCATCATTACCTGGTTATTGCTGGACCTCCTTTATGCTTCTTCTCATGCTGTCCTTTATACTTCTGAACCTCTCCCTCTTTTCTAGCTTTCGCATTTCAAAATACTGACATATTTTAAGATGGAGTCTTCTCCATCTTAAAAAAAATCCTCAATCTCATAGAATCATAGAATCAATGAGTCAGAAGGGACCGAGACAGATCATCTAGTCCGAACCCCTGCCATGGGCAGGAAGGAGCACTGGGGGTGGCAGGGGTCATAAGACCCCAGCCAGGTGCCTGTCCAGTCTCCTTTTGAAGATTTCCAGGGAAGGTGAGAGCACCACCTCTCTGGGAAGCCTATTCCAGGCTCTGGCCACCCTTACAGTGAAGTAGTTCTTCCTAATATCTAACCTAAACCTATCCTCCCTCAGCTTGTGGCCATTGTTCCTGGTGACTCCAAGGG
>NW_017729004.1:48382868-48383191 GCF_001723915.1 Gavialis gangeticus | reverse complement strand
TCCTCAGGGACTTGGCCTGAGCACCAGGAGTCCTCAAACAGCCATGCCAAAGGCTCCACAATGACACCAGCCAATTCCCTCAGCACCCGCGGATGAAGGTCATCTGGGCCCGCTGACTTGGACACATCTAATCCCTCCAGGTAAACCTTAACTAGGTCTGAACTAACAGTCGAGGGACTCACATCTTTCCTGGGCCTCTCTACACTGCCACCTGAGAGTACCCCATTGTCAGCAGACAGGAACATGGAGGTAAAGAACTTGTTGAAGAGTTCTGCCTTCTCTTGTGCGTCCATCTCCAACTGCCCTGCCCTGCCTCGTAGGGG
>NW_017729004.1:48370783-48382366 GCF_001723915.1 Gavialis gangeticus | reverse complement strand
TGTCCCCTAGCCTCCCTTGTACTAGCACATTCCCCACCAGGTCATCCCCAGAGGCTAACACCAGATCCAGTATGGCGTTTCCCCTAGTGGGGATGAGTACCTCCTGCACAAGGTGTAGGTCCTGTATGCACGTCAGGAACCTTCGTGAGTGGCTAGACCTGGCTGACTGCTCCTCCCAGTTGATGTCAGGGTAATTCATATCACCCATGACCACAACATCCTTTGCATGCACGGCCTCCCCCAGCTGCCTGGAGAATTCCAGATCCAGCTCTTCCTCCTGATGTGGTGGCCTGTAGTAAACCCCTACCACCAGATCCCTCTCCCCCCGCCCTCCTTGGAGCTTGACCCACAAGGGTCTCAGTTAAGCCTTCCTCTGTTCCCATTTGGAAAGTAGAACTGGTATACTGTTCCCTAACATAGAGCGCAACCCCCCACCTTTTTCCCCCCTTCCTATCTCTTCTAAACAACCTATAGCCCTCTATGTCTACTGCCCAGTCAAAAGTTTCATCCCATGAACCAGAACATTTCTTTCAAGTCCACAGAAAAGAATATTTCAGTAACCAGTGCTTTAGATGATGATAACCTGGACAAAAGTTTTAATTATTAGGAAAAGCCATATCTTAGAAAATGTATGAGAAACAGTCTGCAAGATTTGAATATAACCTGTATGTGAGAAACTACAAGGAAGTCTGAGACAAAGATGAGCAGGTCCAGTTTATAGAACCAAGTGGTAGACTGAAGATGGTGTTTTGTTCTCAGTGATCAATAAAGGAAGTGATATGGAGGATCTGGAAAGAAAAATAAAGAGCTCTACTTTAGTGCTCTTGAGTTTGAGTTGACAGCTAGACATCTATGTAGAGGTGTGAGAGAGAGTGGGCAACAGTTTAGACAGGTGTAGACCATACGTAGATTTGTGAGTCATTAGCATAAAAACACCAATTGAATTTAGGTTTTCACATGAGAAAATGTAAGAGATTAGATATATGGAGATAAAATGGGACTGAGAATAATGCCCTGTTGATCCCCCCAAAAAGTTGAAAGAGGGATGGGAGGGATCTTATGAATTACATGCAGAAGGAATGATTAGAGAAGTAAGAGGAGAACCAGGAGAAAAGAGAGATATGGAAGCTACAAGTTCAACACCAGAGACAAGAAGAGCATGGTCAATTGTGTTGAAGGTGGCTGTCAAGTCAAGAAGAATGAGAGTGGAGTATGAGTTCTGAAATATGACTAAGAAGGGGACCACTGGATTTAAGCAAGAACTGCTTCAGTGGAGGGACAGACAGTAAACTGGAGAGAGCCTGGGATGGAACTGGAGGAAAGGAACTCCAAAAATCAACTGTAGACAGTATCAAGGAGATATATTATAGACTATAGACACGGAGTATAGAGGTGAAAGGGAGATGGGACATGAAGTAGTAGTTGGCAAGGGCAATGGTAGTGGATGGGTCAATGTTGACCTGGGAGCGTGTGGGCAGTGGAGTCCCCCAGGGCTCGGTCCTTGGGCCGGTGCTGTTCAACATCTTCATTAGCGACCTGGACGAGGGTGTGAAGAGCACTGATGACACCAAGCTGTGGGGTAAAGTGAATACACCGACAGGCAGGGACCGCATCCAGGCAGACCTGGATAGGTTAGAGAAGTGGGCGGATCTGAACAGGATGCGGTTCAACAAGGACAAGTGCAGGGTGCTGCACCTGGGGAGAGGGAACCAGCATTATGGTTATAGGTTAGGGGCTGACCCTCTCAGCAGCACAGAGGCAGAGAGGGATCTTGGAGTCAGGATTGACTCCAGGATGAATATGAGTCGCCAATGCGATGAAGCAATAGGCAGAGCCAACCGCACCCTGTCATGCATCAACAGGGGCATCACTAACAGGTCCAGAGAGGTCTTGCTCCCCCTCTATGCGGCGCTGGTCAGGCCGCAGCTGGAGTACTGTGTCCAGTTCTGGGCGCCGCACTTCAAGAAGGACATGGAGAACCTGGAGAGGGTCCAGAGGAGGCCACTCGTATGGTTGAGGGCCTCCGTGGCCAGCCCTATGAGGAGAGGCTGAGGGACCTGAATCTCTTCAGTCTCCAGAAGAGGAGACTGAGGGGGGATCTTGTGGCTGCCTACAACCTTATCAGGGGCCACCAGCAGAGACTTGGGGAAAGTCTGTTCACCAGGGCCCCCCTTGGAGTCACCAGGAACAATGGCCACAAGCTGAGGGAGGATAGGTTTAGGTTAGATATTAGGAAGAACTACTTCACTGTAAGGGTGGCCAGAGCCTGGAATAGGCTTCCCAGAGAGGTGGTGCTCTCACCTTCCCTGGAGATCTTCAAGGGGAGACTGGACAGGCACCTGGCTGGGGTCTTATGACCCCTGCCACCCCGAGTGCTCCTTCCTGCCCATGGCAGGGGTTCGGACTAGATGATCTGTCTAGGTCCCTTCCGATTCTATGATTCCATGATATCCACTCAAAATGCTGCTGCAAAGATCATTTTCCTAGTCTACTACTTTGACTCATTGTTTGCCTGTTTCCATGGTCCCTCACAGCCAATTGTAGAATCAGAGAAAAATAGGGTTGGGTGGGATCTCAGAAGGGCATTTAAGTCTAGTCTCCTGTTAAGGGCACAATCACCCCTGTCTAAACCATCCCAGCCAAGTATCTGTTTAATCTGAATTTAAGGACTTCCAATGATGGAAATTCCACAGCCTCCCTAGGTAATCTGTTGCCAATGTTTAACACCCTTCATACTCCGAAAGTTCTTTCTAATATCAAGTCTAAATGTTGTTGTTGTGCCCCCTGTGGACACAGGGAATAGTTGATCATGATCTTCAATATAACAACTCTTTTTGCATTTGAAGATCATGATCAATAGCCTTTCAGACTAAATAATCCCAGTTCTTTGAAGCTCTCCACATATGTCAAGTCTTCCAGAGCTGTAATAATGTTTGCTGCTTTCCTCCAGGCTCTTTCCAATCTGCTCATGTATGCAAAGTATAGTAGCCCAAGCTGGACACAGTCCTCCCAGTAAAGGTTTCACTTGTACAGAATAGGGTGGGAGAATTACTTCTCCTTATCAGTGTCTCTCAGTACTGAAATGCTGACTCCTATCTTCTGTTGGTCCATGGTGGCAATCTCCATTGCCCATTTCAAATAATCCCGTTTGTGCTTTTTACCAAGCTATCCCTGATGCTTGGGGAGAAGAAAGCATATTCTAAGTTTCATTATCCTTATTCCAATTCCTTCTTTGTTCTAATGGCTGCTCCAACACACTTGAGCATCTGGCTTTTGGTGCACCTATACCAACCAATATCATCTCACTATTTTCTAGTATTCCTCTGTCTGTCTCTGTACATCTTATACTTGTATATTACTTATATCCTATGCAACTTACTTATACTTAAATAGTAAGATCATTGGGACAAGAATTGTCTTGTTCTGTTTGTATAACTCCAAGCACAATAAGTTTCTGGTCCATGACTAGGGTTCCTAGATTGTATGTTAATAAAAATAATAAAGTAACAAAGGCATTATACTGATATCTACTCCTATTGTATATTAACCAACATGAACTTGCAGAAGGGACTATTTCGAAAGTAAGTGATTACAAAAGTCTTTACAAGTTCTCTTCTTTCAAAATAATTTATTGCAAAATGCATCTATTTTCTGACTTGCTTGGAAACAGTTGAGAAAACAGACAGAAGATTCCAAAATGGATGGCAATCTTGTGCCATATTGCAAAATTATGGCTTCAAGTTTAAAAAAAAGCAAAGAAAAAAAAGACAACAATAATTACTTAGGCTGGCATGTTTCGGCTTGGAAAAGAAATACATCTTCTAAAACCATACAGTAAATGTTTTACAAAATGATTGTACATGTATTCATGTACAAAGCAAAATATTCATGTACTCAGTATTCCACAAAAGACTCCCTTTTACTTGGAGAGAACTTAAGTGTTTTAGCACTCTAATAAGACGTTATCAAATGCTGCCATTAAGGACATATACTTAAAAATAGGGTCTATTTGAATAAAGATTGGAAATAAGGGGATGGACCTGCATAGACACCTTAGATAATTCTGTAAACAGGGAAGGGGGTGAGCAGGGAGGATTCTTGCCAGTTTTAATATTTTAAAGTCGCCCAGACCTACAGACTAAAGTGTGAAAGGAGGAGAGAAATATTTATCTGTGTCCTTCAGACTAAGTAATCAAATGCCTGAAGAACCCATCTGCTTGATGCTACATAAAATAAACTAGCAAAACGTGATGAGTAATAGAAGGAAATACAAAATAATATATAGTCTCCGCAGATCAGACAAGAATAAAACCAAGGCTCTGTAACCATATCTGCTCTCACACAAAGAAACATTCTTTTGCCAGAAGAGAGAAAAGGAATCTAGCCAAAACTCATAGTTAGCAATAAGACATATTGATTTGCTTAGTCCAATAAGCCAAATATACCTGTATTAGCTCACAGAAGCAAACTCACTTGGTTTCAATTTAACTAAAAATGCTCATGCTGGACCTAATTGTAACATGACTTTGGAAAAACAGACTGAAGATCTGATCCTGAAAAATCTTAGGCACACAATTAACTTTGTGAATGAAGAGGTTCTCAAGGACTACTCAAGTACACATTTTAGCAGGTGCTTAATAACTTGCAAGACTGAACTCAGAATCATCTTTTCCATTTTAAATTTAAACCAATTCAATTTTCATCTGCTATTACACAAAAAAACCCCACATTTTAAGCAACTTCCAGTGGTTGTCAGGCTTCTTGTACAATAAGATCCTTTCTTGCTAATATTCCAATTTCTTGTGTTCCAGATGATTAAGAACTTTGTGTTTGTATACAATGAAGAGGACTACAACAATAGAGGAACAAACCAGAGCTGCAGTTAAGTGACCTGTGTAAATACTGATGATAGGATAATGTAAATACTGATGACAGGCCTATATTATATCTTTTTCCTCAGTCTTTGTAAACAGATGTTCCAAGTGCATAACATCTTCTGAATGGCTATTAATATAAAAAAAAAAACCTAATAACATTTTTAAATAGAATTGTTTTTTTAATTTCACTTAAGCCTTCCTACACCATAAAGGCAAATTATTATTTAAGGAAATTTAGAACATGAATATTTCACTAAAAATGTATTAATATTATCTTATACAAATATGGCCATTATTTGTTTTGCCTTGTATTTTAATATTTTGTTCAAGATGACAAAGATTAGCTTTTCATTCCAAATTGTTCCATTTGTATTGTTTCTATTTTGGCTTGCTCTCTTCTTTAATTCACAAAGCACTAAATTAAGTTTCTGGTGGGATGACCAAATTCTTTTAGGTAAAGTCATGGCTGAATCACAGATTTGTACCAAACTCAAAGTTAGACCAGAATTATGTTTTGGAAATACAAAATAATTCCGATTTTTAAAAAATATTAATCTCCTATTTTTATTGCTGGCCAAGGCAGCAATTCATCAGAAAGCAGATTATTCAAATCATCCTTTTTAAGAATGCTACCAAAGTAAACTGGACAATCCAGAATCAGCTGTTCCACGACACAACTCCTTGGGTGAAATCCTGGCCATATTGAAGTCAGTGGGAGGTCATTCACTGACTTCTAGAGGAGCAGAATTTAACCCTAGATATTTCTTGCCTGGCTAAATTCTGGCAGTGTGCAAAATCTACCAGACACTTGTTAATTAACAAACACTATCAACTCTGTCCTTGCCCCAAAGATTGCAAAGTAGTTTACAAACATTAATTAGATGTTACTATATCTTTGTGCAATATGTAGGTACGATTATATTCATTTTACAGACTGAGGAGGTGGAAGTGCAAAAAAAAAATAAATGATTTGGTCAAAGTTACAAGAAAGTCAGTGGCAAAACTGGGAGCAAACCCCCAAACTGCTGATGCTCCCTTCCCCAATTTCTGCAAGATTTCTGTCATCTGGCAAAGTTCTACATGGTCATTTTTCCAAATTAGCTCATGTTTGCCTGTAACTGCTTTGCAAAACATGGTACAGAATTTCAATAATTATTTTTCAAGAAATGAGACTTGTTTTACCCTTCCAGAATAGACTATGTGGGAGATGTAAAAAGAAGCAAACACTTACATTCCAAATGAAAAGTCTCAAACTGTAGGATAACAAATGACTGTGGGCTCACATCAATGATGTAATTGCAATTCAAGTTGTTGTCATACTGGCTGGGGTAGTTGGGAGAAACAATGCGACCTGTAAGGCCAGTGAAATTTACTCCACACCCTGGAAATAGACACAAGCAAGCAAATGCAGGGTTAGACTGAGTGACAAAATTCATGTTTTGTTTGTTTTAAGATGGACAAAATAGGAAACTGGGGGGAAAATGGATGCAAGGGCCTTTTCCCTCTAAAATAAATCCCTGACAAGGCAAGAGGGAATAGAAGTACTTACATTCAGCAACAGTAGTCCCTAGATGGGTGTAATAGTAATTTCTATGGCAAACATGAGACACACATTCTAGGATTTTCAAGGGAGTATAAGGGAGTTAGGCACTCATATCTACTTGAATTTCAGTGAGAAATGAGCACCCGAATGCCTCTGAAAATCCATTCTTAGCTTAAAACAGTACACATGTTGCATTATGCCTTACAGCAAGATTGTATGGGTACTTGTACATGTGATGATATCATGACGTACCCATGATGAAAACTTCCCTTTGTGTGGCTTAATGGCATCACACATTACACGTACGCAAATTCTGTGGTTTTAACTGAGTTTGACTTGTTGTAAACTAAACTACATTAGGATGTAGTTCAGTTTGCGGTGTTGCAACTTGGAACATTGCAGCCATTAGTCAGCTTGCCCCCTGGCTGCAGAAGTGGCAGGCAGGCTCCACAGAAAAAACAGATCAGGCCTCTCACTGCTTCTGCCTTCAGCAGGCTCCTGTGGCCATCACGGCACCTGAGGCCACCTGGGAATAGGCAGGTTTGCCCCTGGGACAGTGCAGGGAGGTGGCAGGAGGAGCTTGCTGAAGGCAGAAGTGGCGAGGATTCTGATCCTTTTTTTCTGCAAAGCCTGCCTACTTCTCTCACAGATGGGAGGAAAGCTGACAGATTAATGGCACAGAATAAGACCCCTGGCCGTGGGAGAGGTGGGCAGGCTCCACTGGGGAAATAAAAAAAAAGAAAAAGGGATTGGGCCCCTCACCGCTTCTGCCTTCAGCTGGCACCTGTGGCCACCAGGACAATAACAAATATACCAGGGGCGGGCAATTATTTTGGGCGGAGGGCTGCTTACTGAGTTTTGGCAAGCCATCAAGGGCCGCATGACAGGCAGCTGGGGCAGATAACTATTAATTTTCTAAATTTTTTAGGTGCCCCATAGGCCAGATAGAATGGCCTGGTAAGTCACATCTGGCCCCCGGGCTGCATTTTGCCCACCCCTGATATATACAGTGATGGAAAAATCAAACCCGCTGTTTCAATTAAAAACTCACTGTTTCAATTGAGGGAGCATAGACTGCAATCCTAAGGACTAAAACCCTGTCACATATACAAGTGCCCTATATGGTCAAATGTAGACACTGGGTGCATCTACACATGCAATTAAGGCTGCTGAATAAACTGTGGCACAGTTCACGCTGGAGTTTATTGCTCCCAGGCACTGTGCTTGCACATGTATTTGGGACTGCAGCACATTGAGCCAGTGCAGAACAGTCCCAGCTGGCAGAGGACTCAGTGAAGCTGGCTCAGCAAACTGTTCCGTGGAGGGGCTGGCAGGGGAATGAGGGTGCTTCAGTGTGGGGCTAGCCAGCAGGTAGCCCCCCGCACTGAGGCACCCTCATGCCCCAGCTAGCTGCATCAGTATCTGCACATGCATTGTGGCAGAGTAAATAACTGTGCCATAGGTTAGAACTTGTGTCTGGCAGTACTATCCTATGATGGAGTTAATTAGTTTATTCTGACCTAATAGCACCACACGTGTAGATGGCAACATTTTACTGTGTAGCCAATTAGTCAACTCCGCAGTAAACTTCTCAGATGCGCGCACTGCCTCCTTGTTATTTGCCAGAACATTATCCAACACAATGAGACACTGATCCTTCACAGATAAGGGACTGGTAAGGTTTAGAATTAAATATTTCTAAAGCATATAGTGCTGTTGCTTATTTTAAAGGAGTAGGTGTCACTAATAATTTATTTGGGCCCCATGACCTTGCTTCTCTAAAGACTTTTTCTGGCTGTGAGCATGTTAAAATTCACTGACTTAAAGTGCATAACTGCAACCTCTTTGATACAAATTCACATGAATGCATGGGTGCCACATTATGAAATATGCATACAACATGGTAACATGAATGCCATTGCCTTCTCTTATGGTTTTGCTATTGACTCCAGGAGAAGAAGAATCTAGCCCTGTGTCAGATGAATGACAATAACTGCACCACAAAGTCATTGATAGATATCAGTGTCAGTTAGATTTTGTAAAATCTACTGCGATTAAGGATTTCTATGTGCTTGGTAAGTGTTATTTTAAGAGCCTTAATATGCATTTTCCTGCTATTCTTAATCTGACTGCGGGGAAGGGAAACTGGATTTGCTTTGGCAGCACACTAAAAAATATTTTTGTCAAGACAATAACGTTTGTGTGTTCAGTGGGCCTTAACCTCCCTGAAATAAGGGAATAGAGAGGACATGTGAAAATGGCCACTCGTGAGCCAGTGTGAAATAAGGCAAAACAAAAGATGAGTCAGTTGTTGAAAGAATTCAGTTAAGTCTGTCAAAAGCAATTCAGACACAGAGCATTGAATACATTACCAAGAGAGCAGCAAGAGCAATTCTGTACTTAGAAAAAGAAGTTAAACATATTTTGCAGAAGATAATAAAGACAGGTTAAACTGTCAAATGCAGAAAGGATACTTTTTTCATTCCTTGAGAATTCTAGAGCCCTCTCTTCCAAACAGTTTTGTTAAAAAGAAATGAATACTTCAGAACCAAGGTCTTCCTTTTTTACCACAAAACAACAAACTAAAGCCATCATTGGTGCCCTAATTCAACATGGTTCTTTAGCATCCGCCAAATTCAAGCATTTAGTACTTCCACTGAGTTCAGTAAGACTACCCAGGGCCTTAAGGTTTGGCACATGCTTGAGAGTCATGTTGAACTGAGGTCCAAAGATGGCAGCCAGTTAAGATGGCTGTTTGCTGTTAATCTAAAGAGGTCTCTGCTATATTTCACTTTAATGTCACTTACTGCTTATGAAAGATGCAGAGAAACCATGCCCAGGAGCGTCTTGAGATTGAAACACTGTAGTTATAACATTGCTAGGAGCAATAACAGAGCCAGGAGCTGAACTTCCACATCCTGTGGCTAGCAAAGATGCTTCCTCTTCATTATTTCCTCTCCACACCTGACAGACCCAAAATGGAAATAATTTAGTATTTTTAAATGCAGTCAATGTAATAATTACATTTGCAACAGTTCCCCAAGGAAAATTAGTTCCCCAAAAAGTACCAAAAATGATAAGGATGGAAGTGAATTCAGCTGAGATGTATTAATTCTTACCCCTATTTTATTTCTGTGCATTGAGCTATAAATATATGCAAACCAAATGTACTGGTATTCATTTTAAGGTTAGTTTAAGTCTCAGTTCAGGAAACTGCATATATGTTTAATGTTAAGCTGGTACTTAACTCCAACCTTATTCAGACAGGAACCTAAATATTTGCTTAACTTTAAGCACATACTTAAATCCCATTTAAGTAAATGAAATTTTAACATAAGCTTGGAGCTAAACAAATAGGTAAATCCTTGAAGTCATGCAGATGATTAAGTTCATTCTTAAATCAGGACTTTTACTCAAAGATATTAACCAAATGTTGTTTGCTTCAGGTTTCAAAAACTATATGGTGAAGTAAGAAGATTTTATTTTTAATTGTCTAATATTTTCCAATCAATGTGTTTGCTTACCACTTTTCTAAGCAAAATATAAGGAAAATGAATAATACTCTATTAAAATCTGTTTTACAAGCTAAAACAGTGTCAAGATAAAACAAATACAGAACAGCCCTATAAAACTGTAATGGTTATTCAAACAGCTGGCTTAGAAGACAGGTAGCTAGGTACTAGGGCTGTGCGAAGCTTTAGTCCCTGATTCGATTCGGAGATTCAGCCTGATTCGGTGGCTAAATCTCCGAATCCAAATTGAATCAGGAGACCCTTTAATCTCTCTGAATCGAATTGGAACCCTCTGAATCGATTTGGAAAGATTCTGTGATTGGACATTGACACAGTTTTACATGTTTTTTCTAACATAACTTAAGGTTCCAGGCGGCTCGTGAATGCTGCAATGCTGGGGCAGATGAAGCGTACTACAGAAGCACGGGGAACTCCCCAGCACGCTCGGCAGCAGACCCAGAAATGGACCAGAAGCACTTCCTGTCCACTTACGGGTCCACCAGGGAGCAACTGGTGCCTCCTGGGTATGGATTGCTGAGCCAGGGGGACACAGGGGAGGGGCCCAGCGTGCTGAATGTACTTCTGGTCCACTGTGGACCAGAATGATGCTCCATCCGCCCCAGCATTGTAGTGTTCGCTAGCTGCACTGGTACCTTGAGGTTTGTAGAAAAAACATTTAAAGCTGTGTCTAAGACTGAATTGCTGATTCTCTAAACCAGCATCAAATCTTCAGATTTGGATTTGGCAGAATCGAATAACGGGCAGTGATCTGAATCAACTAATCGAATCACTGTCCCTGATTCGGCCTTAATTTGAATTGAATACAGCCTATTTCACACTCCCCTACTAGGTACTGCCTGATCCCAGCAATATGTTGGCGTGTGTAATTTTACTTATGTGTATAGATGTCTGCTGTATGGGATCCTTAAGTGATTAGTATAAGTAATGCACATTCTGGCCAAACATTTCAAAAGCTTGTCCCTAGTGATTTTGAGTTCTTCAGTTTTGGGTGTCTAGCTTGGGCCACAGTGAAGGGCTATTTTTTTGATAATTATACAGATCTTCAGGATTGGTGAATGGATTTAAATGAATTTAAATGGCTTTTCCCATTGTATATTTTTTTTGTTTTTTTGTAAAGGAAGGTTTCATATTTTATAGATTACATAGACATTACGGCTGGAAGGGACTTCAGAAGATCATTGAGTCCAGCCCCCTGCTCCATGGGCAGGAAGTCAGCTGGCGTCATAGGATCCCAGCAAGATAATCATCCAAATTTCTCTTGAAAGCGTTCAATGTGGGTGCTTGAACCACCTCTGATGGCAGGCTATGTCAGACCACGGCAGCTCAGACAGTGAAGAAATTCTTCCTTATATCCAGCCTGAAATGGTCTTGCAGTAGTTTATAACCATTCAACCTTGTCATCCCTTGGGGCACTCTGGTGAACACATAGAATCATAAGTCAGAAGGGACCTAGACAAATCATCTAGTCTGACCCCCTCCCATGGGCAGGAAGGAGCACTCGGGGTGGCAGGGGTCATAAGACCCCAGCTAGGTGCCTGTCCAGTCTCCTCATAAAGATCTCCAGGGAAGGTGAGAGCAGCACCTCTCTCAGCAGCCTATTCCAGGCTCTGGCCACCCTTACCGTGAAGTA
>NW_017729004.1:48364030-48366560 GCF_001723915.1 Gavialis gangeticus | reverse complement strand
CCCTTAATCTATGAATCTATGAATCTATGAATCTATGTTTTGCCTATACGTTCTCAGCTTTGCAAAGGATGCTCAGTATGGCTATCTAGGACACTTTGGACATTTGTATTGAACAGAGCTGTTAGGCAGCAGTAAGATGTGATATATATTAAATTAAATTTTTAAGTGACATACTTACAGTTACAGCTCAGTAAGGCAGGACTTTGGATTTGCAAATTTAATATTTAGTTTTTCATGTCTTTTAAAAATGAATACTGTTTCATTTTCAGCCACTTCATGACACAGAGATACCCAGATACTCAAGTACTCCTACATGATAACAAATTGTGTTTGCCCTTTATTACAAGTGGGAGTTGTATTGGTCGGGAGAGAATGAATAGAGAAACACAGAACACATGCCAAAGAAAAAATTAAACTGAGGAATTCCAGGCATGTCCCACTCTATTCTAATGCCTTCAGAACAAGTGGCTTTTAATAGCCTGCATACGAAATGTAAGATTTTTATCTTTCTATTATAACTGAAATAAAAAGGAAGTGTTAAGAAAATTCCAACATCTTATATACTGACATATTTTAAAATATTTAGGGCTATGTCATCACCATTATGATTCATTATTCTTAGTGAAGCCCTACTCAGTACATAGTTATCTCCTCACTGGTCCTAGTTGTCTGCTGTCTCTGTCTGTTTGCTCTTGTTGTCTTCTGTCTTCCATTTAGATCATAAGGAAATTTAGGATGGAGGCCATTTTTCTGTTATGCGTTTGTATAACACCTACCACAGGAAAGGTTCAGGGTCGGCTTCCTGGGCCCTGCAGCCATGCATTGCAGCCCTGGCCCCCAAGCCCCATGCACTGCCCAGCTGGGCAGCAGCCCGTCCCAGCCCCAGCCCCAGCCCGCCCAACTCCCCTGCTCCCTCCCTACAGGGGCTCAATTCCCCCTCTCCTCCCTGCACTTACCTGCAGGAGCTGTTCTCCAGGCTTCCTGGGACCATATGTATGTGCATGCAAATGGCACCCCCTGCCTGACCACCCTCCTCCCACTCCCTCCTACCCCCCTACAGGCTGGAACTCTGCCAGCCTGCAGAGAGCTCATCACAAAACTGCAAAATCTGCCAACTTTTCCAGTAAAATGAAAAGTCCGTGTTTGCCTCCGGTAAAAGGTAAAAGCTGTGATTTACACTGTCTTCCTGTGGGAAACAGAAATCCTAGATCCCTGATTATTATGCAAAACAAAGGCTCAGTTTTGTTGCAGGAACTGGAACTTTGAAGTTCCTGATATTTGTGCATTTGAAATCTCTACTACAACATAATAACAAAGGTAGAGTTTTTAATGTAATAAATACTAAACACATAAACATGTTCACTTTACCTTCACATAACTGTGCTGGCATTCCCCATTGCTATTAGGGATCTGGAAGTTATTGTCAAAGCTCATCTCCAGGTGTTTGCTTTCATGAGTGATGATAGTCCATGTGCATCTGGTATTCATGGGAAAATTTTGTGGCCAATGGGGAGACTTGATCGTACCATTATCTGAATGAATGATTCCACCACATCCTAGGGAAATAGTAACAAATAAAGGAGTTGGTCAAAAAGGTTCAAATGTTGAGGCTTCTACTGCATTCAGCTGTGAGGCACTGGCTATTTGTAGGAGGTGCCCTTAGCCTCTCCTCATAAATCATGTGACTCTTACCTAAAGACTCTGCTGTCCATGTTGCATAAAATCCACCTCCTTGCACTGAATGGGCTGAGTTAAAAATCACCACTAGCTTGCTGGAACCAGACTGAATGGTTCCAGGAGATACAGTTCCACAATACTGTCCTATGATAGGAGAACCAGGCGAGCCACCATTCAGAATCGTGACTGAATCCCAGCGGCAGACTGAGTGCTGTTCAACAGCAAAAGCTGTAAAGCTGAGCTGCAAACAAAAGAGACATTCAGAACCTGAAGCCATATGTACCTGTAAGATACAGCAGAATAGTTCAGACCAAGTCCACTAACAGTTCCAGACTGGCTCCGAAACTGCTAATAATCTAAACTATTAAACCCTGCCTTGACCCTAGTACTTTGTTGGTTGTGTTCTGCTGGAATTAAAAGCAATAGTCCAGTGATAGACATAAGGGGGCAAAAAGATATTTAGATAAGTTCAGAACTGAAATCAACAAGGCTTAAATTTAAACACACTTAAAATTTAGCACTTCCTTAAGTTATTTCTTGAATAGGGATGGACTTGGGCACATCTTTAAATGCTTCCCTGAATCAAGGCTTAAAACATTTTAATTTAAACTTGGCCACTTAAGCAGAAAATCTAATGTCTTTTCTTTTGTTGGGTTACAACAATTAACAATTAGTGGAAATGACTCTGCTGAACTTGAAAGAAACTGCTGCAGAACTGAAAAATGAAAATGTGTACTGGCAGACAGGTAGAATGAATCAGACAGGAAGAATGGACTGTACTGCTCACCCTTGGTATTTGCACCATTTGTCCTTGGTGTGATATGCTCAGGAGTGGGATTTCCAGCCTCAGACA
>NW_017729004.1:48357426-48359030 GCF_001723915.1 Gavialis gangeticus | reverse complement strand
GACAGGGAGAATGAATCAGACAGGAAGAATGGACTGTACTGCTCACCCTTGGTATTTGCACCATTTGTCCTTGGTGTGATATGCTCAGGAGTGGGATTTCCAGCCTCAGACATTGAATCCGCAGATCAAATAGGCTCCTGAGTTTGTATGAAATGCACTATTGATCAGCAGTAATGAGTGCCTGGCACTCTTCCAATGAGGTATTATTACCAGTTTCTAAGAGTGGGGATTTGTGTGAACGAGTCTGGCAAAGTGGTAAGTCAGTATCCCTGTAGTCTCAGGGAATATTAATTTCCAAAAGAACTCAGCCTGAGGTACAGGGCAAATATGAGTGATTTTAGCCCAAATTTGGAAATCACATGCAACTGGAAGTGAGATCTTATAATGGAAATAGCTGGGCAACCTTAATGATGGGAGTTTCTATAATGATAAAGCATAGAGTAAATCACTCGAGTAGGAGTAATGCTAGTTTAAATAAATTAAAAGATTTGTGCAGATTTTGTTTATTAAAATTTCCTCATATTCCCTCAAACACACAAGTACATACAGAGTGACCACTCTAATGCAGCTCTTTTCCCAAGCTGGGTTTACTGGGCTTGCCTTTACTAGAACCTCTTTTTGGTTGTAAGCTGTGGAAACATGATTTGGAAATGATTAAGATACATGGAATATTATGATGCTGTTTTTACAAAGTCATTTTCAGAGTCACAATTTAAAAGCTCAAGGAAAGACACTGTTCTTTGATACAAATCTTACCTGCCACTGGCTGGACCCCTGCACCAACGGGCAGACGAGAAATTCTACAAGCTGTGGCACATAAGTGACCATAAAAAGGCCTCCTCATCAACACTGCTGTCCTGGTAGAAACCAGAGTTTGCTTTTTCGCCTGGGGCAAAAATGACTGTTTCAGGAAAAGAATAATTTGGAACTACCAGGGTTAAGTTGCTCCCAGGAAACTGAATGTCTGTACAGTTTTCCCTAGTTTACCAGGAGGGGCAGAACCAGGAGAAAGGCCCTTGTGTCCACCCGAGACTGGGGTCACTCCAGTCTTGAGAGGGCATGTGGAAGCAGCTGCTTCCCCATCCTGTATAGGTGGGGAGGAGCAGTTGCCAGTTGCCACCTCCTGCTTCTCACACTGGAGTTTCTGGTGGGAGAAGTTTTGCCACACCGCTTCACCTCCTCACTGCCTGGTGCTGGGTCCTGACCAACAAGGAACAGCACAGCCCTTTGCCTGCCTCTCACACTGGAGTTCTCACTTGAGTGCCCCACTACTCCCTCTGCTCAGCTTCTGGGCACCATGCACAAGAAGGATCCATGCATAAGAAGCCATGCACAAAAAGTATTGCTATTGCTGGGGAGCCATGCACAAGAAGTATTGCTATCCTCTGCTGGATGCCCCTTACCCTGCACCCCTCCCCACTGCTCAACTGAATGGCAGATGGGGGGAAGAGAGCTGGGGGGAAACCAGGCTAGAGAAAGCCTCCTGGAGCCCAGGCTCTGGCCACGTGAGCTTATAAATTGTTGCCCCTGCTACTTAACTGAGTGGCAGGGGAGGCAAAGGGAAGCCAGCTGGGGGGGACCTGTCTCAGGGAGACTCTCCCTGG
>NW_017729004.1:48350713-48352426 GCF_001723915.1 Gavialis gangeticus | reverse complement strand
ACTGCTCAACTGAATGGCAGATGGGGGGAAGAGAGCTGGGGGGAAACCAGGCTAGAGAAAGCCTCCTGGAGCCCAGGCTCTGGCCACGTGAGCTTATAAATTGTTGCCCCTGCTACTTAACTGAGTGGCAGGGGGGGCAAAGGGAAGCCAGCTGGGGGGGACCTGTCTCAGGGAGACTCTCCCTGGGGTTGTGGGGCAAAGTCTGCCTGCTTCTCACACCAGTGCAGAGTGCCAGGTGTATGGAGTTGCCTGGGGGTTTGCCTCACTGCTCCATCTCCTCAGCTTCCCACTGTGGAAGCTGAGCACAGGGAGCAGCCCCATGCCTGCTTCTCACACCTGAGTTCCAGGAGCAAGAAGCAGACAAGTGTTTGCCCCACTACTCCTTCTGCTCTTTCCCTGGAGATCTGGAGCAGAGCTCTGGGTAGGGAGGCAGCTTTGCCCCACTGCCCCTTTCCCTGCCAAGATTGGTTTGGGAGGGGAAAGGAGTGATGATGCACAGGGTAGTGCTTAGTTTGGGAAAGGGGCTGGGGACTGTGCCTCACTAATCCTTTCCCCTCTTGGACCAATCCAGGAGGGGAAAGGAGCAGCTGCCACTGCTTCCTGACTCCTTCCCAAGCCAAATACTGTCTTGCTTGAGACAGGGACCGGGGGGTTGCCCCTGTGCTCCCTTGGCTCCACTTCTGAAGACTGGGAGTGCAGTGGGGGAGGTTGCTCTCCAATCCTGCTCCCCAGTCTGGTCTAGGGCAGCTACAGGGAAACTTTCCCTGATGTTACTCTCTTCCTGGGGACTGGGAGCAGCTTCCCTCATTTTCACCAGACCAGGAAATTTCCCCTGGTAGAAATAAACATCTGTATGCAGCCAGAGAAACTCATTAGCAGCTTTTATGAAGGTGCTAGAAATTAGGACAGCACACATGGCTGCTGTAATTCATGCCAGGGACCACAATGACCTCCAGAATGGCCAAAATTGATTTGTAGTTCACCTTCCACTCAGCCACACCTCTATTCTGTGCCTGGACATGCAGAACAGTCTTTAAGCCTCAGCTTTATTCTTATATGGCAGATGCTTACCAAGCACATGTATTTAAATCAGCTACTTTAGCTGCTCCTGTGGCTGATTCATCTTATTAAAAAGTTATAGCAATGTGGATTATATATCTGAGACAAGATTCCTTAGATGATTAACTTCCTTTGCTTGTCATAAACAAACTATGCTCTGTAGCAGGAGTGGGAAAAATACGGCTCACGGGCTGGATCCTGCCTGCCTGGTCATTCTATCTGGCCTGCGGGGCCCCTAACAATATTTAGAAAATGTATATTTATTTGCTGCTGGCTGCCTGTCAAAGATGATAGGAGCAAGGGGCAGTAGGACACAGGGGAAGCCAGCAGGACTCACCAGCAAGGCTAGCCCAGCCCCACCCCAACCCCCTCACACCCCCACCCTTCCCAACTGGAAGTCTCTGCTTGCTGCAGATTTCATTGCTTCCCTCCATGCCAGCTGGCTACTTCAGCACCACATAACCCTGGCTGCATCACCGGACCATGGGAGCATGGGTACCACACAGGTACCCCAGGGCCAGGAGCAGGAGGGTACGTGTGTCGTGCATGTGTGTGCATGCATCCATGTCCCTGCAATGAGGGAGGGGGAGGTGCTGCTCAACACTGGAGGGATGAGGGCTCCAAGGGAAGGAATTCATAGGAGTCTTGCCTATG
>NW_017729004.1:48340547-48345277 GCF_001723915.1 Gavialis gangeticus | reverse complement strand
CATACCCACCCCCCACCCACACCCCCCATATCCACACACACCTATACTCACCTCCCACAATATACAAGAGTTAAGACTTCATTTTAAGCTATTGTGCAATCCCTTCTATGTGCACTACACAAACGCATGTAAATGAGGACAAAAATATTTTTTAAAATCAAATGAATGTACGTTCTAAGTGTTCAATTTTAGAATATAATTTGGTATTTTTCTGGTTCTGAAATGGCAAAACCCCTTGGTGAAAGGAGTATTTCCGGGGGCAAGGGGAAGGACTTCTGGTGGCAAAGGTCAAGAGTTTGGGGGCGGGACTTCCAGTCTCAAGATGGCAACCAGGGGGTGGAGCACTTGCCAAGGAGCATAGCTACCAATGCAGCCCTTGACAGCTTGCCTCTGCCCGAAATAATTGCCCGCCCCTGCTCTAAGGCTACAGGCAGCTTTATCTTTATCTCCCCTTCCTTCAATGTGATTAATGATGACAGTATTCTTTAATATGTCTCTTTTTTTGGATATTATTAAAAATGTTAATCACTTTGCCAACAGAATCACATGGTGTATTCACTATATTAACTGCATTCACAATTTGCTATAGAATGTACTTTGCATTACTCACAGTGATGGTTTGACCTTCAGGCGCTACCAGCAACCAAGAACAGCGATTAAAATTGTTGTAAGGTTCTGGGTAGTTAGGACTAGAGAGAACTCCATTTTCCCCTGTCTGTATGCCACCACAAGCTGAAATAAAAGGGAGACAGTGGGTTTGATATCTGAGGAACTGCATATGTTAGGGAAACAGTTATGATGTCAGTAATATTTCAGCAGAATAAAACTAAAATGATTAGAGGTCTAAAAAGCATGTTTTGTGAAAGAACTGAGCATGCTTAGTCTACAGAAAACTAAAGAGGAAAGACATGATAACAGTCTTCAAATATATAAAAGTTGCTTCAGTGAAGAAGGTAATCAATTGTTCTTCATGTCCACAGGAAATAGAACAAAAAATAATGGCCTGAAATTACAGCAGGGGAGACTTAAGTTAGATGCAGGGAGGGAAAATAACTGCCTATCATGACACTTACGCTCAAATATGTAATAAGCAGAGAATCCTCTGTTTTCTACATGTTCATCACTTCTGAAGTGAACCCAGATCCGAGGAGCAGCTACCACTAGTGGCACTGTAGGCGTTGTCTGGCCGCAGAGTCTGGCTATTAGCTCTCCGTCAGCATCCCCTGAGTAAAAAAATCCAGTCAATCTTATCTGATTATTATCTAAACAATCCAGAAGTAAGTTAAATTAGGAAATGAGGAGCAAATGAAGAAAGCTTTATTTTTAATGTAACACAAAGGAAAGAACATATTATTCAAAGTATGACTATTTATTCCGTATGCATCACTTTCTGTAGAGCCATAGAGCTTAATAGGAATACTTACGCTGCCAGAGCCAGGGAATATTTATCAATATTCTGTTATGTATTCTTTTGAAAGACAAAGCATTTTTGAAGAAAATGTATGGGTAGTTAGCACAATCACCCATGTGGCTGACTGCATTTCAAACACAAGAGCATATTTTAAATAATAAAATCGAGGAACTATCACAGAAAAACAAAGAATTCCCTTTTAAAATTAAAAGTTAGGTGTACATTAGGAGCAGTCCCACTTCCACCACAGTTGACCTTTTAGAATTAAGATTTACCCTAAAAAGCTTGAAATGAAATATTTGTTTTATCTACGGGGGCTAACCACACTTTCCAGTAAATATCCAGTGTGTATGGAAGCAATTTGCCTACCGTTTTAACTGTAATAATATGTGCATTATGGACAATTACAAGAAACTACTCCCCCACTTCTCTTGATTCAATGTCCATGTCCTGCTACTGAACAAAAGCTGTCTCCCAAATTCATGGCTGTTCCTGTAGAGTTCCTCAGGGATTATCTGCCGTAATACAGTGACCTTCTGCAGCATGAGCACTTTACTAAATGTTGACTTGTCACCATATGGAGCAGAATTACAACAGCCTGTCTTTGTCAGGAGACCAGTCTTATGGAAATTGAAAAATCCATTAGTTTGGCCAAAGTGAATGGTATTGTTTAGGGACCAAAACTGCACAGAATGCCACAAGACTTTTCTTGCCACTGGCAATTAACGTTAGTACTTAAGCAAAGGGCAGGAGCACAGGGATTTATTTTAATTCTTCTCTTTCTTGGCTGTTTTTCTAAGCATTCCCAGCTCCATGTCTAGAACCAAAATTGCATTCTCAGAGTAAAAGGCAGTAGACCAGTGTACACCTATGCAGATGGTGATGACACATATTTCTCCCCTCATTTTGCTCACCTTTCAAAACTAATTTTCTTGTAAATTAGTGTAAATTTCTAAGACTCACTGATATGTCCTCCGAAGGCAAAGAGGTACAGTGTTTTCATACTGTAGTCAATACCAGTTGAGCCATTTTTAATATTACAAGAAAGAGGCACTGCAGTACCTTTCATTATGACTTACAGTGAGACATCCCAAAGAAGGCATGGGCAGAGAATGCTCATATATTAGACAAACTACACATTAGTTAGTGCTAACAGAACTCAAAAACACTCCTCCAGTTTTTTATTGGTTTAATGTCATTGGCTTTGGTACAGGAATAAAACTGGAGTAAAGAAGTAGTAAATCAGGTCCTATGTTTCCTAGACAAGGCATTTGGTGCTTTTGTACTGTAGTCAGTACTGGCAGAGCCATTTTTAATACGACAGTTCCAGTTGTTTGTTCCTGCAGAGGATTTATACCTAATGCTCTCACTTGCACAGGTAATACTGTAATGTAAGAGAAATGTTGTAGGAGTGATGGTCCAGAAATTGTGTGTAGTAGAGTTAGACAATCTTTAAAATGTAAGGCATTCTTCATCAGAGACCTGATGAAGAATGTTTTGTATTCAAAAGTTTTTCTAACTCTACTACACGGTCCAATAAAAGATATCACTCCAAGAAATTCTTGTCTCTCAAGTAATATTGGTATGTTAACCCTGTGACCATGTGTGCCTTATATTGTTAAACCTCTGTTATGCCATTTAGTGCCACATCAAATACTGGCCACTTTTTGAAGGATTGCTGTAATTAAGGCAACAAATGTCTCAAACTTTTTAATTCATTCTTTTGCTGCTGTTGACCATACATACCTATTCGTAGCTCTAGGTAATCAAACTGGCAGTCCTGGTGCTGTTCCAAGTGGAAAGATGCAAAGAAGATATATGTGGATGAATTGTAATGGGATGGATTTTCAATGGTCCACTCACAGTTCAAGTTACTTGTGTAATTTTGGATGCCATCATAACCTGGAGAAGTAAAATTCCCTCCTTCAGGTTTCATGAGGGTTCCACCACAAACTGCAGAACAAAGACACCATGTATTTGAAAATAGTTGTGGTATGCAAGATCAAATCCTGCTCTCTACATTTGTAGATTTGTACATGGAGATCCACAGAGGCATGTGGCTATAACCAAGAACAACATTTGTTCCAGTTTCTTAATTTCCTTCTCTATTCAGAGGCTACTCTTCTATAACAAGAGAACACCTGTCTAATGTTCTGGATGACCCTGACAATCATTTAAAGAAAAAAAGAAGCAAATCTAACAATCAGTCCAAGATCAAATACAAAAATCCCAGTAGCAAAATAAATAGAGCAAAAATTAACTAACTTCTCAAAAAACTTTCCACCAAGGTTTTTTTCTGCTATTAATTACCCCAACACATCACCTAGCTTCTTAAAGGCAAAGGAGAGAAGACAGATCTTGTAGCAAACTCCATAGGTGAAAACAGTCATGCTATTATGTATTTCAATGATTTCATAGACGTTTGAGCTGGAAGGGACCCCGGAGGATCATTGAGTCCAGCCCCCTGCCCCATGGGAAGGAAGTCAGAAGGGATTATAGGTTCCCAGAAAGCTAAGCATCCAAATGTGTCTTGAAGGCGTTCCAAGTGGGTGCTTGAACTGCCTCCAGTGGCAGTCTATGGGGGCTTGGACAGTAAAGAAGCTCTTCCTTATGTCCAGTCTGAATCAGTCATGGAGGAGTTTGTGACTGTTCGATCTTGTCATCTCTTGGGGTGCTCTAGTGAACAGATGTTTCCCCAGATCCCGATGAGCACCCCTGATAAACTTATAACTGGCCACCAGATCACCCCTGAGCCTGCACTTTTCTAGGCTGAAGACTCCCATGGCTCTCAGCGTCTCATCATAAGGTCTGTTTTTCTGACCTCTGATCATGTGCGTGGCTCTCCTCTGGACTCGCTCAAGCTTCTCCACATCCTTTTTGAATTGTGGAGCCCAAAACTGGATGCAGTACTCCAGCTGTGGCCTCACTAAGCCTGAGTACAACGGGAAAATGATGTCCTGGGATTTGCTTGAGAAACAGCTATGGATGCAAGCCAGCATTTTGCTCGCTTTACTAGCCACAGTATCATATTGAAGGCTCGTGTTCATCTTGTGGTCAATCATGACCCCCAAGTCCCTTTCATCTGTAGTGCTAACCAGCATAGCACTGCCAAGCCTATAAGGATGCTGCAGCTTTTTCCTCCCAAGGTGGAGAACCTTGCATTTTTCGGTGTTAAACACCACCAAGTTCTCATCTGCCCATTTCATGAGCCTGTCAAGATCTGCCTGGATCACCCTCCTGTCCTCAGGTGTGGATGCTTTACCCCAGAGTTTGATGTCGTCGGCAAACTTGGCCAGTTCACTTCTGACACCAATGTCCA
>NW_017729004.1:48307119-48330405 GCF_001723915.1 Gavialis gangeticus | reverse complement strand
TGAGGGACCCAACTGGTGACCACGCACCAAGATGATTGGCTTCCGTCAACTACCACCCTCTGGGTCCTACTGCAGAACCAGTTCCCCAGCCAGCAGAACATGGTGAGGTCAAGGCCACAGTTAGTCAGTTTTGCCAAGAGGTGATCATGGGATACCAGATTGAAGGCTTTTTTAAAGTCAAGATATATGGCATCAATCTCTTCCCCCTTGTCCAGGTGATAGGTCACCTGGTCGTAAAAGGAAATGAGATTGGTCAAGCAACAAACTACCCGCAACAAACCCATTCTGCGTATCTCTCAGGATATTGCTGTCAGCTAGTCTGTTAAGGATGGCCTCTTTGATAATCTTTTCCAAGACCCTGCCCAGGATAAAGGTCAGGCTGATGGGCCTGTAGTTTGCCGGATCTACTTTCCTCCCTTTCTTGAAGATTGGCATGACATTGGCCTTCTTCCAATCTTCAGGCACTTCACCAGAGCACCAGAAGTTCTCAAAGATCCGTGCCAGGAGCTGACCTATGATGCTTGCCAGCTCCTTGAGTACCCTTGGGTGTAAACAGTCAGGTCTGGCTGACTTGAAGGTATCCAACTTGTCAAGGTGTTCCTTCACAAGGTCAGCTTTGATGAAGGGTAAGGAATCTTCCTCACCCAGGCCTCCCTGACCCACAGTGGGCAGGGGCATCCCATGGGACTGATGAAAGTCTGATGCAAAGTACCCATTTAGCAAGTTTGCTTTTTCATGGGCATCAGTTGTCAGTTGTCCCATCTGGTTTAGCAGGGGTCCAATGTTGCCCTTGCTTTTCCTCTGGCTCCCCACATATCTAAAAAAGTACTTTTTATTGTCCTTGAAATTTGTAGCTAACTGGAGTTCCATTGCAGCCTTGGCTTTCCTGTTTTGCTCTCTGCAGGTCTGGACCAGAGCAGAGTATTCCTCCTTGGTGGTGGTTCCAGTCCTCCATCCTTTGTAGGTCTTCCTTTTAAGATGCAGGAGGTCCCCAGTTCCCTGGAGAGCCAAGGGGGCTGCTGTGCTCCTTCAAGATGGGATGGACTTCACCTGTGCATCCAGGATTGCTCCCTTGAGGAGCAACCACTCGTCCTGAACTCCCTTTTGGGTTGTGGCCCTTTAGGGCCTCACCGACAAGCCTCCTTAGCTTGTCAAAGTCGGCTTTCCTGAAGTCAAGGACTTCTGTATTACTAACTGACTTGCCAGCTTTACGGCAGATGGTGAAGGTGATCAGCTCATGGTCACTATCACCCAGCTTCCCTTTGATTGTTAGGTCGCTGATTAAGTCGTTCCCAGTTGCCAGTAGAAGCAGGCAGGGCGCATTCCAAGGCCTGAAGTCTGTAACAGGTATTGTTTTGCCAGCTACCTGCTTCCTGTGTGCTATGCTTGCAGTGGGAAGTGTACAGTGGGCTTGTGCACTTTCAAGAGCTGCAATAAATAACAGGGGGACACATGAGGAATTCTGACTCTAAAGGACTGCTGCAGCTACAGCCACCTCTAATTTACAGCTGCAAGCAAAAATCACAGTCCAGTCCAGTAAGAGAAGTGCATAAAGTTCACATTGCAAAATATTGCATGCTTTGAAATGAAGGGTATCAATTTAACCCTAATTTATGTGTTGGTGCCCAGCCTATGCTAAACCTACAAACATCCAAAATTAAAATAAAAGGTCCTTTTTGATTATAGGACATGCAACCTTGCCAAGTGTAAGGTAGTTCAGGCTATCCACTTCTAAGGAAATAGGAGAGAGAGAAAAAAAGTATGCATCGCTTTTAGCACACATCTAATGCCTTTTGGTCATGTGTTAGCTACAAAATGGCTTACTAAAGATACTTCAGTTGTGGTTAGTTTAAAAACATGCATTACCTGCTTCTTCACTAGAAGTATATGAAACACTGAAGCCTCTAGTTGAACTGGATGCATCAGTGACCAAAACTACTTTCATTGTATTTCCTGAGGATTTCAATTGAGTACCCAGATTTCCATCCCCACACAGTTTGGCTAGTCTGGGAGAATTTCGTCTGAGGCCATTATAAACCTGTTGATTAAAAAGGCATTTTTAGGACAGGGGAACATAACAGTTACTATGGAGTAACTTATCCAGGATTTTAGTCCTTAATACATTTATTATCTAGCTAGCTTCCTGTACTAGGTGCAAGGCCACTAGGTGGGAACGGAGCTGGCTTGCACTAGATTTCATAGATTTCATAGACATTTGGGCTGGAAGGGACCCCGGAGGATCATTGAGTCCAGCTCCCTGCCCCAGGAAGCCAGCAGGGATCATAGGATCCCAGCAAGATAAGCATCCAAATGTGTCTTGAAGGCATTCAAAGTGGGTGCTTGAACCGCCTTCGGCAGCAGTCTATTCCAAAACTTGGGGGCTCAGACAGTGAAGAAGTTCTTTCTTATGTCCAGCCTGAATCTGTCGTGGAGGAGTTTGTGACCGTTCAGTCTTGTCATCCCTTGGGGCACTCTGGTGAACAGACATTCCCCCAGATTCTGATGAGCATCCCTGATAAATTTATAGGTGGCCGCCAGATCAACCCTGAGCCTGCGCTTTTCCAGGCTGAAGAGCCCCATGGCTCTCAGCCTCTCATCACTAAGGAAAGACTATCCCAGGATGAAGCGACAAGAGGAGCAGAAATGCAGCTCACTACCTAGTGCAAGTGTAAGGCTGTGTATTATCTGTCTCTTCTACTTCTAATACAGTGTAAAGTCATTAGGAGCTGTAACGTGAATGTCATGTGCCCACATCCACCCTTAGGAACTCAAAACTTCATAGGTTAATTTTGACTGACATATTTAGCACAAAACTGAGACATTTTGCTGAAGATCCAAAATCTCAAGTATATGGAATAACTTCTGTTGACTTGAATTGGTCAAACTGTAGGTGAAAATATTAGAAGTACAGCATTTTTTCCTAAGAATTTTTTGGGATTGTTGTAAAAAAAATAACTGAAATTGTCTTTGGATGTTGTTTTTTTTCATAAGAACCCTAAAGCTTTCAAGGAAAACACATTATTTTGTGAAAAAATATGCCAGTTTTGTCAAGAAGCTGTTGAAACGTTTTTTTTTGGTGGACTATATTTTGGATCAGCTAAAACATTTAGCTTTTTGATGATACATCTGTATTTTTGTATGGCTTTCTTCAAACAGTCTGTATCTTGGCAGTTAAATACTACCACTGCAGCATTGCTTTCTTCTGCTTCTGCTTTAATTTCAGAAGTAGTGTCAGGGAAAATATTTTTTTAGCCGAGATCTGGAATGGACTGAAGAGTTGATGGCACACAGGGGTACAGGGAAGTTCTTCCTTTCAGAATTACGTAATTTGCTAGTTGACAGAAGGCCAAATTGCATGCTCTATCTAAAGCATCAGCAGGGAAATTAGTGTGTGGCAGGGAACAACACTGACATGTCTAGGGAACAGCTACTAACTCCTCTCTCACATAAGTGGGCAGGCAAGCAGAGCTTGCCTGTGCTCCCCACCCACATGCTGGACAGCACGTAATTCAGCTGCTCTAGGAAATTTTTCATGAGGGACTTGATTTGTCTATGTATAGTGTAATAATTATTCTTTGTACTATACAAATAGCTTCAGCAATATTTTAATATTATGTTCAGAATTTTTGTTGTACATATTATCATCTTCTGTTTAATCTGGTAAATAAAGCTTCAATGTTACCAAAACTTGAGCATATGAACACAATCAATGCTTCGTATGCTATGAAAATCTGAGGACCTGCAGGTGTTGGACAGACCTGGAGTGGAATATATCCCTGAGGATGAAGGCGTGGATCCCTCATCCTCTAGAAGTTCTGAAATGAGCTAGAACGCACTTGTCACCCTGCTGCCTCTCCTTGTTAATTGAAATCTTTACCTGGGCTTTTGGAACCTCTTGCCCTTTGGACTATTCCACCTTCCCTTTCTGTAGCTGTTCTAATTTAGCCATCTTACTTAAGATGCTTCAGCTCTGGCCAGTTTTCTTTTTTGGGTTAGGAAAATATTTTTCTCATTGGAACCAGTCTGGAAGACACCAATAAATGTTCTTTGCTTTCTTTGAAGCATCTAAGAGATACAATTCAGTTAAAAGGAGGAGGATTCATATCTGCCTCATTGTTCATTTTGGGGCCAGGAAGGAATGCATCTCTCTGATGTAAACTGACAGAACCTGATGGGATTTTTGTTTTGCTGGCAACATCTGGGAGGAGCAATTCGAGTAAAAGGAGTGGAAATAGTAAGTTAGTGTTAGGAATCTGTAGGAATGTTTTATTTATCACAATTTACTGCCACTATCCAGGATTTTTAAAGACTAAAAGGGCCAACTCCTTGAAGGAAAAGAAACTTGGGATTTTGCTGGTGAACTTGATGTCTGTGGAAGAATGGGAGTCCTGAAGTCTTCAGACACTGCAGTCTGCACTTTTTTACCCTCTATCCTCCATGTGGAGGGGGAGCTGGGGGAGGGGAGAGAGAAGATTCATACAGATAAGTTGAATCTACATGGAGAAGATCTACACTGAGTTACAGGTGGGGGCCTGTGAATACCACTGGTGTTAATGGAACTCTTCAGATGTTTAAAAGAATGCACTTGCTCAAGTACCTTTCTGAATGTGTACCATAGAGAGGTTAGTTTTGGTTCATTCTTTCACCACTTCAGTTCTTGTGGGGTGAGAAGAGCATCTGGGTTACAATTTGTAATAGCAATGGATGTAAAAATTGAAAGGTAACTGCAACCTTCCATATGTGTTAATTCAGTTAAGTATTTTGAAGCATGTTTCCCTACTATTTCTTCCTAACACTTACAGCCATATAATCTGATCTGCATCCCAGCTGGTCTTCAATCCTCATATCATCAATGGTGAGAGTGACCCGTCGTCTTTCCTGTACAGTGATCCTCCATTCACACACTCGGTTGTGTGGGTACGGGCTTGGATAGTTGGGAGAAGTGAATGTCCCGACAGGTGCACTGAGATCCCCTCCGCACTCTGAAACAGCACAAATATTAGCAAACCTCTTAAAGTGTGTCAGTGTTTGCAAAATGCTTTCTGCAAGATATGTATTAAATAAAAGCATGCAATTGATACAAGAAAAAGAACTGATGACTTGAAATTTTGTTTTTATATGCTATACCCTCTCATACATGTCTGTCAAAATAGAGAAGCTTAATATTTCTGGTAGATCAATTCCAATGAGTTATAAAATATCTATTACAAGAGAATATTCATTTACCATAGTAACTATTGCCAAATAACTATTGTTTACTTCTCTTGAGTCTTCAACCTAGATGACTATGTTCCTGAACAGCCTCAAGAGATATGGGTAGTTCACTGTGATAGGCTAAAGGAACAGGCTGAAAAGGGGCTGTAGGAACCTGCCTCTCATGTGGCTGGCAAGATATCTACCAAAAAAGGAAGCAGAGTCCAGAGTGGGTTACCAGGGAAGGGTGTAGTCTCTTCCCCTGGCTGGTGAGGCAGAGAAACATCTCGGGATTGCAAGCACTATGTTCTAGTTGAAATTTTATTTTGCTTTGGGTATGTCCTTTGTTATAAACAATAAATTGTGCCTTGAGGGAAGGGCCTTAAAATGACTGGGACACAGAGTTCACTTCCCTTCTCTGGCTGGGGAAAAAGCCTACCAACCTACGCTTTTTTAAAATAGGAATGTGTAGTTTAATGGAACACAAAAGGAGTGCTATTTTCACTCCTCTTCTTACTGCCATGTACTCCTATGAAAGGTGAGTTAATCTGTGTATCTATTTCCACTTAATTGTTTGATGATACAGCTGTGTTTTAGATGGCTTATGTTATGTAGATGACTTTCAAAACACAGGAGGGGAAATAATACAGCTTTGGCATTAACTTCCTTCTCCTACCTCCTTAGAGGCCTAGGTAACAGACAAAAGATGTCTTTAGTAGGCCTGTGCGAATAGGGAGGTATTCAATTCAGATTTGGATTCAGACAATTTGGAGGACAGTGATTGGATTTGGAGATTTGGAACGCTGTCCTGAATTGATTCGGCCAAATAGCTTCGGAAGATTCAGCGCTGATTTGGAGAGATTTGATGATTTGGATCAGCCAGGGAGAGGAAAGCACAGCCAGGCGGCTGCAGGGGGGAGCCACAGGAGAAGCACCCATGGCTGCCCTGCCTGGCCTCATCCCCCGCCCTGCCCCAGCCTAGTCCTGGCACGTTGAAAAAAATAAGTGCCCCGCACTCACTGGCTGCAGGAGCAGCGATTGGGGCCTCTAGGCGCTCATGGCAGAGCCCTCCCATGTGCTGCCTGGGAGCTGGGGCCACTGGGGCTGAGCAGTGCCAGGCTCCAGGTGACTCCTGGAGTTGCCCCAGCTCCCAGGCAGTGCACAGCACCCTGCCAAGCCATGCTGTACCCATGCCATGGGACAGCTGCCGCATAGGTGCTAGGCGGGGGGTGGGGGGCGATCCTTGCTGCCCCCCACTGCATGGGGGGCCTCTGCCATGAGCACCCAGAGGCCCCAATTGCCGCTCCTGCAGCCAGTGATTGCAGAGCTTCAAAAAAAGCCCTGCGCTAACCAACTACAGGAGCAGCACAGATGCAGCGCATCTCAGCAGGGTGCTGTGCACTGTCTGGGAGCTGGGGCCACTGGGGCTGAGTGCTGCCAGGCTCTGGCTGACATGTGGAGCCGCCCCAGCTCCCAGGCAACGGGCTCTGCTCTGCTGCTGCTTGCCCACCTGGGGTGGGGGATTGGGGGGGCATGATGCAGGCATGGCTCACTCTGGGTAGCAGCAGGGCATAGCCCCCACTCCCACCTACTGCCATACCCACATCAGTGCTGGGAAGCTTCGCACAGCCCTAGTATTCAGCTGAGATCTGAAATGAATCTTACATAGGGAATGGAGACTATTTCAGATGACATGCTCCAGGAAAGACTCCCATACATCTAGGGTGCATATACATGTGCTCATTTGCATTTTAGAATGTGTTGGAGCAGACTTGATTAATTAAGTCTGCTCCACGTTCTAATGAAAATGCTTTAGCGCCACCTTGTCGCATCTATTAAGCCTCCGTGCATTTTAAAATGGCCACCAGGGAACTTCAGCTAAAATTCAGCCAATAAGGTTTAGCTAAAGAATCCTGTAGCCATTTTTAAATATGCAGGGGCTTCACAGATGTGACCCTGAGGTTTTTTAATTAGAGTAGCTCTCCAGGAACTGTTTTCATTAAAATGCACCCTCCCCACCCCTGAGCACATGTATAGGCTGCCCTGGTGACCACATTTTGAGGGGACATACAGAGATCTAGTCCTAGAGAAGGTGAAGAACATGACACTGGACAGGGGAGGGTGAACAAGCTGCTGATTGTGGGGGAATGGTTTGAAGACAGAGACCAGGGGAACAGCTTTGGCAGTTCAGAAGCAGAGTAGACTGGAAAGGTAACAGCTGAGTAACTTTGGGGATTTTCACGGTTGTGCAAGCCAGCCTGGGGACAGAAGGACTGCTTAATCCTTTGAAGGGGACAGTGAACCTCTGGGTGGCTTTGCCCCAGTAAATCCTTTTGTCAAAGAGCAGCTGTCTGTTTTGCTTCTTGGATCTTTGGGGCTGCACTTGCCCTCCCCAACAAGAAAGCAGAACTGAGTGCTAACTTCTTGAGTCAGGGCCACAGAACAACCACAGAGGGTTGGGGACTGAAAGGCCAAAGCATTCAGGTGGGAAGGAGCCAAGGCTCACCCCCTGCTCCACTCTCAAAGCCAGACCTGGGCTGACTTCAGGGGCCACAGTGGTCTGAAGCAAGCCCTGCCATCTAAGCAGAATTATAGGACACTAACAGACTCCACAAATTTTTGAAAAAATCATTAAATAAAATGCTCCTTTTTGTTCTTGGGGAGATGCCCCTCTTTCAATTAAGTGTTACCAAATGTCAAAGCAGAATGCTATCAACAGATCTTATGCTAGTCATCTTCTGCAAAGTATTGCCAAATTATGAATCAGGTCCCCAAAACTCAAGGGACTGGCTTAAAATTGTTCAGATTCTTAAGAAATTAGGATTCTTTACATTTGCCTTTGGATTCTTAACCTTTGTAGTTCATGTTTTCAAGATTTTCATAGGAACCACAAAGGCTGCTTTTTAAAAAAAGTGTATCCTGTATCTGTGCAGGTATTAGGATTAGCTGATCCTTGAGGTTCTTTTCAACCCTCTGATTCCACCAAAAATAAATGAGAATGATGAATCACATAATCATAGAATAATTTCTGAATACCACCAAATATTGTGAAAGAGACAATAAAATTAAGAGAATTGGCAGCACTGCCCCACATCCCAGTGTAAAAGAAAGCAGAGTATTTGACAGGCATCCTAGGAGTGGGACATGGGCAGAAAGGAGGTGTGACAGAGTGGAACTTTGGTAAACCAGATCTCCTGTTTGGTATATGGTCCAATACAATGAATCTTCACAGTGAAGTCCATTATAAAGAAGATAACATTGGCTGCCTGCAAACTCAACCTCTGCCCAGTGGTCCAAAAATCAGACAGCTCCAGTCATACATAAATAAGATTCAAAGGGCAAAATATATACACAGTTTTGAAACATAAATTAATTGAAAGACCAATTGTACTGATAATTTTGGAACATATGTGTAGCCACACAGCACGTGTATAGAGAGCCTTTGATGCGCTCTAATTAGAACACATTGGAGCAGACGTGATAAATCGAGTCTGCTCCACGTTCTAATTAGAATACTTTAGCATCATCATAATGTCATGTGTATTAAGCTTCCCTGTGTTTTGAAAGGCTGTGGAGGTGCTTTAACTAAAGCTTCTCGAATGAGCTTTAGTTAAAGTGTCCCACAACCATTTTTAAATGTGTGGGGGCTTAATACACGTGATGCTGCAGCATTTGAATTAGAGCAGCTCTCTGGGAACTGCTCTAATTAAAGCACCCCCATCCCTGAGCTTGTCTATAGGCAGCCTTAGGCTGTTTCACTTATGATAAGTTGCAAGTTTATAAATCCAACCTTCAATGCTAGCATCAAAACGCAACCTGAATCCTGGGGCGTTGACAAATCCATCTGTGACGAATCTGATGTAAGCAAAACTGTCAGAGGTGTCCACTGCATCAGGAACAGTAGTACCACAATATCTGGCCAATAAATTCCCTAGGAATATAGAAATAATTAGCAAAGCAATCAGGATGACTTGTATTAAAAAGTCTAATAAAGTGTCACCTTTGAGCTTAAACTATTGGGCAGGAACAGAAAAAAAAAAAGAAAACGCAGTCCCTGGGAAGCCACTAGAAGGCATTTTGCTAGCCTTATTTTACTTCAGTAACTAATATAACTGTTCCAGCAATAAGGAAAGCATGTAGCAGTACAAGTGGTTCATCCAAAATATCTGTATTATACACAAAGTTCTACTCAATTTGTGATTCTGCAGATTTTTAGGAAAATGCAAAATATGGGATTGTTCATGAAATGAACTTAAAAAATAAAGACTTAATAAAAATAAAATGCTGGCTCCCCAGTGGGAACCAGTGGTCCTGCTACTGCTTTGGCCTGGCCTCACAGCCCACCTGGGTGGGGGAAGGCACTGGCTGGCAGAGTGACACAATGGGCAGCAGTTACCTTGCCAAAGGCTGCTCTGCCTGGCTGTAGCTACACATGATGGCAGCTGCCCCCTTGTCCCTCCTCCCCTCCCACCAGGACATAGGTACCTACCTTAATGGATTGTTTTTATTAAGGTAAGTATAAATTAGTATTTCTAAACTTTTTGTACAAATCTACATATAATTTACTTTGTTGTATATTGTGTATGAGCACATCCAGAAAATCCAGAAAATATCCATAGAATTTGCTATATATACCATGACCAACCCAGGAAAATAGTTTCATTTCTCGGTGATTTAAGTACACCCCTAATTACTCATAACTTCATGCAGGTTTAGCAGCTTTCTAATCTGAGGTGCCCATCTGGCATTAGGGAAACAAAGACAATCACTGACCAGAAGCATTATACTCTCGGATCTCCACAAAGTCATTTGCACACCCAGGAGAATTCTGAATGTTTAGTTCTTCTAGACTAATGGTCAGATAATGCCCTCTAGGTCCATGGAGAAACCATTCACACAACAAATTGTCTTGATAGTGAAGATCAGGGAATCCTACGGTTTCGATTACACCATTTTGTCCTGTCACTGTTCCACCACACGGAGCTGCAAAGAGAATGACTTTTTAGTCATCATTTTACCATAGAGTAACCCTTGTGGAACTAAACTCTCTCCCTCAGGTCTTGGTAGGGCAATGCTAAGTAGGTTAGGTACCTGACTGGGGATAACGTACTGGGGATTGTCTTCTAGATTCTAAATCTTCCTCTGTCTTCTAATTTTACCAATCCTGGTTTTTTTTCTTTTCCTTCCACAAATACCTGTTGGTTTTGTTTAAATTTAAATACTATGGAAGCTGTTTAAGTTTTTCACTGATCTATTCTCTAGCAAAGATAAGCTCAAGTTACACATTGGGCTTGATTCTCATTTATAGAAAGGTCCAATTCTAGTACATGGGCAATGTAAACGAGAACTGGGCCCTTTGGATCATGATTCAGATATTCCAAAATGTAGGAGTTTTTGGATCTGGAATTTTGTGTTGGACAATTACAAAGATAATTGTCAACTGGGTTGTGGTTTGGATCTGGATCCCTGATTCAAATACCTCTCTAGATTTAACTAGATGGTAATATATTTTACCTAAATAGTAATATAGCATGGGTGATTTTTTGGTTTGGTTTTAATTTTCACAGTTTAAAAGCAGAACTGTGTATTTCTTGTTCATTTCCAACTTCTCTCATTTTCATGCCTTTCTGTATGCCCCTAATAATGGAATCACTTCCCAGTTCACAAAGCTACTATACTCTTTTTACTTAGAGTGCATCTTTCCTGAAAAAGTATTTCTTTCATAAGCTCATAATATTAATGTTTTAAAAAATAAATTAGGAATATATTGGACTTCCCACTGCATTCTGTATGCCTGTTAGTTAAAGTATAAACTTCTCAAGAAAGAGGCTATATTTAATTTGTGCCCTGTACAGCTATGTAAACAGCGCTGGCTCTAAAATGATTAATAAGTTAGTCCAATTTGGTTTGTAGGCAGTTGTAACATGGAGACTTTTTCTGAATAAATATAATTTATGCCTTACTGTTAATTAGTATTTTCTTACAGTGGGAGCAGCTTCAATTGTCCAAACATATATTTGCACAACTGATGTGTTTTTATGGTTCAGATTTAAAATCTAATCAATACAATCTTGTTTAAAACAACACTGCATTAGTTTTCCACAAAAATATATAGAACAAAGAACTCAAAGTCTTTTGAATAAGAAGGAACAACATAATAAACATAGTTCTCTGAAGATTACTGATAACATTAAAATGTGAAATCCTTTTACATCTCTAGTGTACCTGACCCAAGAGTATTTCAACTCTTTGTTGGTGTTTCTAATCCCAGCCTGGCATCTTGAAAATATTATTTTAAAATTTATTATTTAATTTTCCAGCTGACAAATATTGGTTCTCCTCTTTTTGGCCTTATCCCATTCCTTTGATTTGCTGTCTCTTTGATGGTCTATGAGTACTGTTAATACAACTGATAATGACATTTGCACCAAGGCACCACTAGTTTCCCTCATAACCTCCTGTTGTTGTTGGTCTTTTCTTCATACTCCTTGTTACATAAGTTATGGTCATTTTATACACATGATACCAAATCATATTACAAGGCTTTATCTACAAAAACTGCATTTCTAGTAATGCAAACGGTGACTATACACTAGTGCTAACGCCATTCTTTGAAGCATTTGGCCCCTTTACTGTTGGCTCTCCAATTCCTGCAATTTGTATTTTATGGTTGACAAGTCTTTGTTTCCCCCTTAGTAATTCTATCAGGACTTTCATATTCTGATAAACCTACCTATCACCAGTAAATAATATATTATAATTAATTGATATGATGTTTCTGGCATCTTGAATTAAAAAGTAATGGAAAGAGACAAAACCTTCTGTCACTTCATCTTTTGGATGAAATGAAGGACTAATGCTAAATCCATTATAACTCTTCTGTCTCTTCCATAGCCTAAGATCAGTGAAAATGTAAAGTTATGAACTGCGTAGGTCATACCTCTTGAGTACTTAACATTGAATCCAATGTGTGTGGCACCATTGTCAGTTCTGAATTTCATGTACATGACACCACCTGAAGACCTTTGAATGCCTGGCAGAGAGCTTCCACACAGTTTTGCAATCATTGGTGCATTGCTGTCAGCTCCATTGCGTAGCTCAAGGTAACTAAGACTACAGCTAACACAAGAAAAAAAAAATAGTTTTTTTTTTTAAAGAATTTAAAACATTTCAGTAAACTCCTGAAACCTAGTCAGAAAACTTCAGATCAGTTTCTCTGCAATATGACCTAGGGAGAAGGCATACTGAGAGAGCAAGACAAGTTTAAAATTGGTGATAGTCCTCTAGGGTTTGAATCAATGATATGTGTTGGAAATATCTAAATAGATCACAATACCACTCCAAGCCCAACATACAGACTGACAGTTTCTGACATGAATTATTTGAAATGGCTATTAACAACAACAAAAAAATTTGAAATAATTGAATAAGCATAAAGTGCACAGCTTTAAAACAGTTAACCATTAAATTCTTATTTTAAAGTACGCTCCCTGCTAAGCTTCATCTGTCACTGTCAGAATAGCAACAGAACCTATTAGAGGGATCCAGAAATGTTCAGAACTAGAAATAACGGTGGACCTGAGTATGCCTGTGTGTAAGGACCATAAACAATTTCTAAATACAAGATAACATTATCTGTGAAGTGTAAGCAGCTCTTCTGTATAGGCATGTATATACAGGGCAAGAGTAGCATGTAATGGCACAGACAGAAGTCCACCTCCCTGGTCTAACTCATGGCACTCCACAGAAAGTGTTGAGTTAGACTGGTCCTCCTGACCCAACAGACATTAGACAGGAGGCATGACTGTGGAACTGCAAATCATATCCCATCACACCTTATTGCTGGTACAGGTGGAGCCTAATCCCAGGTTCCCCCTGCACCAGCAAGAAGTAAACTCCCACAGCTGGGAGCTTCATCAGCTGACAGGTTTCCCAGCCAAGGGAACATCCCATGTACCCTAAGGCTGGAAGACCATAGCTGCTGCAGTCTTCTAGCTAGAGGGGCACAGGCTACACGTGCAAATTAAAGCTGGATAGAAAACAACTATAAAAGTTATTACACATTTTTCAGCAATAACTTTTTAGCTGGTTGGACCTTTTAAATTTGCATGTGTAACCAGTCTAAATTGAGCACTTAACCAAGTAATTGTGTGATAGATGTAAGATGTAGAGGGGACCTTATATTTAATCGCTGTCAGGTGTTATGGAACATATACAAAAACTTGGGAAGTCCAATCACTTCTCTCAAGAATTTCCTAGGTATCTTACCTCTAAATGTGGAAGTGTATTCTACTGAGGAATTATGGAGCATAATGCTTTTATAATTGGAAAAGAAAAATCAAAATAGAGTGCTTTAGGGACCACAAGAAAAAAACAAATGTAGATATATACTTTGGTGAAGGTTCAATGTAAAACTGATCTTCAAACCGGAGCTCCACTGCCTGTCCATTAGGAGTCGTTATAGTCCAGATGCAGTCAGCATGCTGTGGATAGTTGTTAGGATAACTGGGGGAAGATACATATCCAGTGGGGTTGGAGTCACTGATATAGATATTCCCTCCACATGCTGAGAAAGAAAAAGTTAACAATATGTTAAGGAAATGGGTAAGATTTTAAAAACAAATGAATCATATATATATACTCAATCACAGTTTTCTTTCAGTGAATTGTGTTCACCTCATGAACAAATGCATTTTCATTTTTGCTATTGAACCATATTCAAGCACAGTTTAACCCTTATTTTGTATACAGGCAGACCTCGACTTACAAAATTTATAAATTGACACCCTGTTCCAACTTTCTGACATCAGTTTCTACTTTACAATGCTTGATCAGATATGATGCCACACCAGTGAACAAGTCGCTGTGTCACCCATCTTCCTGGAGAACATCTCTCCAAACTTCCTTGGACACTTTCTTTAAGAAAGCAGACAAGACTCCAGAAAAACCTTCAGCCAAGACTCCTGAGAAGAATCCAGCCAAGAAGCCTTCAAAAAGTCCAACCAAAAGCCCTTCAAAAAGTCCAGCAAAGTCACTCAAAGAAGTCCTTCCAAATCAATATGATTGCTATTTACAGTATAAATACATTAATGTAGCTATATTACGCCTCTATAATTGATTGAGTACAAAATTTTGGGCTATTTTTGGTGAAAATAGGGTATTGGGCCTTGGTTCAGGAACCAATCCCCCATTTATAACATTGTTTCCTATGGGAAAATTGGTTCCGAGTTACAACGCTTCGACTTAAGACGCCATTTTCAGGAACCAATGATGTCGTAAGTCCGAGGACTGCCTGCATTGCCAAAGGTTAAGCAAAGGTCTCCACAATTGTCTGATGGAAGCTGTAGTTCTCTTAAGCTCTGTAGAAGAGAAGTCTCATGTTTGTTCTTGCCAACATTGTAAGATGGAAAGCTGAAGTTAAGGATCAGTTGTTTTAATGCTTGTGGGAAACACTCTTAATTCTGTGACCATAAAATTGAGATGTAAAATCAAGGTAATATTAAGTGAGATATGGCATTCTGAGGAAGCTCAAGAATTTGCTCAGAATCTTTACCATATCACAATATCTTTATTTAGGAGGTTTTTGATTAAAATGAGTTTTCACAATGCTAATCAGCACAGAAATTCAGTCAGGCTCTGTAAAGTAAAATACTAGCAATAATACTACATCACTTCATCAATTTAAAATAAAACCTAAAGTAATATTAATTATTATTGATGGCATTTCAAATTGAAAGAGTAGGAAGAAAAAGAGCTGTACAGACATGAGAAAATTGATAGGTTGTCCTAACTGTATTTAATCAGCACCAATTGAATGAGGATTCAAAATGCCCTAAGGGATGTGGGTTTGTCGTGAATACACTGAAATAGCTGCAGATGCCAAGTCCATGGTTTACACCAAGATCTGGCCTTCTACCTTTTTGTTCTTTTAAAAATGTAATTTTCTGTAGAGGATATCTTCTTGGCAAAGGAAGCAACTTTGTGGACTGTTATAATTCTTTTAAATATACTGGGCCAAATTTGTTCTTTCTGTAATTCAGCATTTTCACCATGTGGAAATCAAACCAGGTTTTCATTTCCAATTTGCTTTCTTTCACTCTATTAACTGTTGAAGCCTACACCTAACAGATTTATCCAACTTCTCTTGTTTCCTCATATGCAGGAATTAGATACTCTAGTTAAGGGATACTAGAGCTATTCCAAGGGGGGAAAGTGCCTTATTAGCATATAGAGAACTCACAGGCAGTGGGTATGTACAAATCATCCACAGAAAGGATCATCCACAGAAAAGTGGCATTTTTGCAGGTGTCACTTTTAAGAACTATGCTTCTGAAAGAGCAATTTCTAAGTCAATTCATTAATTTATACAACTTCTATTTGATTCTGACACTCACCCATATTCTTAGCCTCATACTTCAGTTTGAACCCTTGGCCCTCATTGTTGCCGTCAGAAATGAAGCGGACAAACAGCTGATTTTCTGTGGTGTACATAGTAGAAAAGGGACTGCTACCACAGATCTGTCCATTCCCTCCTGTGGTCCCCAGTGGTGGGGCAGAGTCATCCATTCCATTTTTAAGCTAGAAAAAGGAAATAGTTTAGGTTATTCAAGCATAAAGCTCTACAGTATAATCCTTGAAGAAAGATCAAATAAAAATGAAAATAATTCCAGTGTTTCAACCCTTAGAAAGGAATTTCCTTTTAATACACAGTATCACTAAATAATGTTTCACACACATACACACACACACACACACAAGAGGAGGACAATTCTAAACACATTTTCTCTCTTGCCTTGGCATATCCTTTCTTAGAGACCAAGATAAAACATACAGATTGTCTCACCTCAACATAGTCCCCATGGCTGCAAGAAGCATCCTCACCCTGAACCTGGAATGGCTGTTCAAAATTCACAGCAATGATGAATCCGGTGGTTACCAAGACATGCCAGGAACAATTGAGGTTAGGCACATAGGTTTGGGGATAGTTGGGGGATGTGATCACACCCCTGTCTGCATGCAAATAGCCACCACAACCTGAATAAAAGGAAGGGATATAAATAAGAAAAAACATTTAAAGCAGTTAAAATAATAATTCACGTTTTTATAAAAAAACAACCCTTCCCTCTTAAAATATTATGTGACTGATAAAACAAATGCTGAGGCAAGAAGAGCTGTGTGGAATGTGCACAGCCCAATTACAGGCCACACATACATGCATGTTATCGAGTGTTCAAGTTGCATGCTGACACAGAAAACAATCTGATGTGAAAACTGGCTCCTTGCCATGATAAATAAAGGAGGAATATAACATGTGTGGTGAATATAGGGAGGTGGTATGGCTGGCCTTATGGTACTTTTCTTCATGCCAGCACCAGTCTTTGGAGCCACTGAAAGCCAAACCAGCCCGATCCAAGGTGCAAAATGGATCTATCTTGTGGCTGCCTTCCTATGACCCTTGTGCGTTGCCTGCCTTGCAAATGCAATTTACATTAGTCTGTATACGTTGTGGGATAACTCTTTGCAAACAGGTAGCAGTAGAAGAGGATTTTCAGAGTAAAGGAGAATCCCACGTATAGTGCTCTTTAAGTCTCTATGGAAAATTAAAATGGTCCAAGGTTCTCATGTGTTATCTATCATGTGTGTGCCCTTTGATTAATTTAATTTAGCCTCCAAGCTGGAGCTTCCGTCTCTTTCATCATCCATCTTTCATCAACTGAGTTTTATTTTCTAGCTATAACCATCTTCGCATTTTTAATATATTATGAAATTCTTAACCACATGGGAACTGTTGTAATGTTTCTTCCTCTACTGAGCATTTTCCATGTCACCTTATTTATATATCAGGACAGTGATACTGCCTGCTTGATTAGTACTTTGTTGTAGCTGATCTCTGAATGAGTGACAAAGTTTAACTAATTGGTGTGAAGAATTTAAGTTACCTATTTTTGAAACACATTATAGGATGCCTAATGCAATGAGATAGGTTTTAGATAGTTATATGAAGCAGTTGTGCTAAAAATATCACCTATAACCACTTCCTTCCTCATCCAATTTGTAGCAGCAAAAGTAGAGTAAAAATGCATTAGTAAAAAATAGAAACCGCTTACTTTTGTGATAAGAAGCATTAAATCCAAATCCAGTGATACTTGCATCAGCAGTAAAATGAATGAACATTGCGTCTCCTGAAGATCTTATTGGCCCAGGAACTTCACGACCACATACCGTGGCCAGTACTGGAGAAAGGCTAGTGTCCCCTAAGGGTGAAAGTAGTATTATCAGCATCAAAAAAATACTCAAATTTGAGATTTTGAAACAGTAATTAATTCCAAATTGTTGGCAGATTCTTATAAAACTTGAGGTCGGCAACCTACGGCCCTTGGGCCAGGTATGACCTGCAAAGGTGTTGGATTAGGTCCACAAAAGTCCAGCTTAGCCAATGGCAGCATGGGGGATTGGGCAGCATGCAGCAATATTAAGCTGCCATTTCCTCTGCAGTCGTCTCTGCTGTTCTCTTGTGGTGCTTTATCCTCACTGGACAGGGCATTAAAGGGCAAGTGCAGGAAGTCTTGAGGGATGGGAGGGGGAAGAGCAGAGAATTGTAGCTTGAGGCAGGGGTTGGGTCAGAAGTTCCAGCCCATGGCAGCAAAAGGTGGTCAACCCCTGTTCTAGACCCTCAACCCTGTGTTGTTGCTCTTCATAGTAACCAGAACACAGTTTCAGCATAAAAGAAGAATATAGTTTTGGAATAGGTTCTTGTGACTGGTGAACTCTCTGTGGATTTCCAGCTGTCCTATGACTGGGTTTCATGCTGTTGGCTAGTACCAACACTAGTTTCTCACCATCTCTGATAACAAGCTTGTCATAGTTGCATGAACTGTGAGATTCTATGTCTAGGGACAGGATGTTGAACTCCACAGTGGACTCTGGAGCTCTGATAAGCCAGACACAGTCAGCAAAATTTCTGTACTTCCTAGGCCAGCCTGGGGAGAAGAGGAACAAAGGGGTTTCTCCTGTTGTTACAATACCACCGCATGCACCTGCAATAAACAAAGGAACACACATTACCAATCCTCATTTTTTTTAAGATTTAAAGGTACTACATTACCATAATTTCCCAAAGACCTACTCAGAAGTAGATGGGGAAGCATGAAGCCACTGATTTCACTCCATGCCTAGAACTATGAAGGCTGACTTTTCTTTATGAGGCAGTGATCTGGGCCTAATTTTCTAATAGAAAAATCTATAGCAGGGTGCACGTGCAGATGATTTGCCCAGGTGGAGCTGACTGAGGCATGAGCTGCACTGGAGTTTATTACAGCACTTTAATGGCACATGTAGACACGCTCTCTGATTCGAAAGCATGTGTATATAAATATTAATAGTCTTGCTAGAGAAGTGCTAGTCATTTAAATAGTGAAGTTAAATAGAAATAAAGCTAAATAAGATTATCTTCCCTCCCCATTCCAGAACTTTCAAGTGTGGATTTAGAAGTGTATTAGGAGTAAGTTAATCTGAACTGTCCTCTTTAACTTGCCAAAACAAACAAACAAGCAAACAAAAACATTTTCTTTTCCCTTGCAACATAAATAAATATTTATAGTGAAACTTTTCCCCTTTATTTCTGGGATACTTTGCATTAAATCTTCATCTAAGAGTTTCTACACTGTGGGTGCATCTACATGGCACCTGATAGCAACATAGCAACACACTACGTTGCCGTCATGGCACACTACAGCGACATAGCTATCCTGTGGGTCTACATGTGATTGCCAACTATGTTGCCATAGCAGCACACTCCCTGGTTAGAGTACACTGCTATGGTGACGTAATGGTGAAATCAGCGCAGTAGCCCCCATACTGCACTGTGCCTTAGTACTTCCACAAGGCATGGTGCCTCCTTACTCCAAAAGGAAGTACTAAGCCTGGTGCCATAGCAACATTGCTGTGCGGTGATGTGCAGACGCACCCTGTATGATACAGCTTTTTAGTCATCTTTGTGGAAGTGACAAGTCCTTCAAGAATGCTATTTTAAAGGGTAGGCATGCAAAATATTTGGCTCTCATGAAATGCCAAAATGAGGAAAGATTTTTTACTTCGTCTCCCATCAAAGCTGAAGCTTCAATTTCATATATATGAAAGGGACACCAATATGAATCAACAAAAACGATGATGATTATTAATACTGTTTGTCCTTCACACCACACACTTTAAAAGAAAGAGATTTTAAATGCATTCACTTTAACAAACTAATCAATGATGCCATTTTCAGAGACAAACCTCTAACAACATGGTGTGGAGTTGCTGTAGAAGCTTCCATGGCATGCCACTCCAAAAGGAAGCCCTTTCCATTCACGGAGTAGTCTGACTGGAACTGGAGTGTGATAGAACTGCCAGAGGAAGTGAAAGACGAAGGGACTACCCCACAGTATGTTGAAAGAGGTCGTGAGTGGATGCTGGGCCCATCATAGACCTATAAGGTGAAAAAGAATTGTTACTCTTATTCAGGGTTTAAATTTGAGCCTTTGGTGTCATTTAATGCCAGTAATAATAAAAATCAAATCACCACAAACTATGCAATCTGACTACAAAGCTCTTAAGGCTGCAGCATTATGGCCAGAACTCCTGAGGAGAAAATTCCTATATCCAGTGAATCAGAAAGAACGGGAACTTCAGCCCAATTCCAGTTAAGGATAATACTGGTGACAATTAAAATTAAAACCTCTTTTCTGATTCACCCTGTTCATGCTTTCCCACCAGAATAATCTGAACTAAAGCCATCAAACTAATTTTCAGTCAGAGACTGTTCTTCAAGGACATTAACTGGGTTTTCATTTAACAAGAGCCATTAGCATAATTCTTTTCTTTTCTGAGGGAAAGAAACAATAAATAACAGTGAAAAATTGTTCCTGAGGCTTTCTCTGTAGATCAACATAATTATTTTAATTAGCATTTTGCAAGCCAAAAACCTCTGAATGTTACAGACACTTTTGTTCTGCTAGCATTCAAAACCAATTATGTGACCCCCAAAATAAACAGGAAAACATAAAAACAGAGAAAGATTATGAACATTTCTAAATTGGACATTACATGATCACATGGTATCAATGAGCAGAGCTTTTAGTTAGTAGCCAAGGCGACAGATGTTTGCTGAAGACCTATGCCAATGATTTAAATGAGACACATGTTAGCTTTTAAGACAGAGGGAATTTGAGAGGAAAGTAACGTGTCCATGTTACAATCAAAGGTCTGTCCTGCTCAGGTGATTAAGGCACACCATTTTATGTAGTCAGAGCCATACCACAGAGTAATGTGGCTAGCCTCATGTCCAACCCCCTCTGACTCCTTAGCCTGAATGACTAAATAACTATTTACAACCAGGTTAATTGTGGGGAGCCTTCAACTTGAGCTCACAGTAAGTCTTAAACTCATAGGGTGCCTGTAAACATGCGGGATGTCTGCTCTGATGCACTGTAATTAGCTGGAGCATGCTAATTAGCATGCTCCAGCCAGCCTCTGCATCTCATGTACCAGTGTCCCATGCTTCAAAATGGTGGCGGGGCACTTTAAGCGCGTTTGACGAATTTTAGTTAAAGCACCCCCACAGCCATTTAAGTGTGGGAACACTGATACACAATATGCTGTGGGCATTTTAATGAGAGTGGCTCTCAGAGCCAGCCTAACTAAAGCACCCCCTCCCACTCCCAGAGCATATGTAAAAATATATATAAAGAGAGAGAGGGAGAGAGCGAGCTGTAGCAGAATACTTTAGCCATGCTACCAACACAATCCTCTGTGTAACTGTACTTTTTGTAAAGGGGTTTACATGAAAGGCCAGTTCCTAGGTTAACTGGTAGAAAAATAAATTCTGAAAAAAGGAATTATACTTATCTTGGTTTAGAGAAAGAATCAAAGCAAAGAAATGGGATGCCTGTTTATGTTCTTGTTATCACTTAGTCTTCTTTGTACTTTTGTTTTGCCCTATTTTTATTTAGGAAAACTAAATTCAAACCATTCCTACCTCACTGGTTTTATCTATAGTTTGACCCTCCCTTTAACCTGCGGCATCTTCCAGAGTCTGTAGCTCTATGATTGGCCTTCTTAACCATCAACACACTCATATACAATCTTTTACTTGACCCATGGTGGTGATCATCCCCGACCATGAGGGATCTTTGATGACCTCACTAGACTTATATCAAGGAGGCATTTGGCCTCAACAGCTTGAAAAACAGCTAAAGGCTAGACTGTGTTGTATAGCCATGCAGAGGAGTAATGGGGCCAGCACAGTTATCTCTTTAGAGCACCGACATTTTTTTTCTAAAGACTACACTTGAACCAAGGTCTCAAACCTGTAGTATATTCAGGTTTGAGGCCTTACATGCCTAAAAGGCAGGCATTTAAATCTACATTAGGCACCTAAATAAAGACAGCTTTATTTCACCACTACACTTTAGCACTGGAACTTTGAGAACTCAGAATGTCTGAAAAAGAAGCTATACCTTACTATAAATTGTCTTTACAATTCTCTGTCATCCTATAAAATGCTTCAGAGTCCCAGTTGGGCCACACTAGCATTAGTGAGTAAAAATGCATTTCACATTTCTTACAGGAGTGGGGCAGGGCATAACCTTTTTAGCACATGGGCCACAAATTAGTCCCGCACCCTCCCCGAGTGCCAGTCTGATCCCCTTCTGCTCCATCTGCTGCTCCACTTTATGCTCCCTCCTCTGTGCTCCTTGCCCAATCTCTGCTTTCTGTTTCGTTGCCTGCATCCCCTGCCTAGTTTCCTGCTCTGCTTTCTGTTTCTTGCCCTATCTGCTGTTGTGCTGCCAGTCCTCTGCCTGTTCTACAGCATGCCACACACAGAGGCTACCCATGTCACTTGTGGCACTCATCCTGCAGGTTGGCTGCACTTGTCCTAGAGCAGGGATGGCCATCCTGCGGCTCCAGAGCCACATGTGGCTCTTCAGAAGTTAATATCTCCTTGAATCTTTGCACAAGTGCACAGTGACCAGCTTCCAAATGGATAAGTAAATGGAAGCTAGTCACCGTGTGTTTGTGCAAAGATTAGAGGAGATGTATATTAACTTCTGAAGAGCTGCATGTGGCTCCGGAGCAGCAGGTCCTAGAGCAATTGATTGTTGAAAAGTACCGTGAAAAACGAATGGTCTAAACTGGACCACCAGAAAGACTCCCTGCTTTTCAGTTCACATACTTTGTTCACTATTTTGATGACAATTTATGAAAATGATCATAGGAATCTACCAAAGTAAACTCACCTTTAATTTATCGTAATTGCAGTTATGATGATCTTCAATGTCCATCTCTACAACCTGACCTCGGATTACTTGAGAAGCATTCACCATTATCTTCCACTCATAATTGGCATTGTGTGGATAATTTCTGGGCCACAGTGGAGAAGCAATTTGCCCACTATTTCCTACAATATCATTTCCATATACTGCAAAACAGAAGAGATATTACTCACAGCAACACTTTTCATATCATTGGCTGGCTGCTTGTAAAGAGCAAACTAGGCAAACAAGGTTGAGGTTTCACTATGACCATCAAGCTATAACTAAGGACCTACTTAAATCACAGTTCTGCAATTTTCACAGAAACTGCAAAAATGACAATTTCCATGATCACTGTGAAAAATGATGTTTCCTGTGATTTTGCACAGACTCACCCCAAAATAATAAAATCTTACCAAAATACAAGGAAAGCATGGCAATTTCTGCAGTCATAGAGCCATGGTTCGAAAGAGTGAGAGAGCTACTGGGTGGCTGAGTGTCACAGGGTCACTCAGGTGCCCTGTGCCTGAGAAGGAATAAGGGAAGCTGAGGTGCCGGTTGCTGGGGCAACCGCATGGGTCAGGTGACCAAAAAGGGGGCAGGGCCTGCCCTTTATAAGCAGGCCAGGCCGCAGCCTAGCTGGCAGTTCCCTTCTGGCAGCCTGAGGAGCAGGAACCCTGCAACAGTGCCGAGCAGAGCGGCCTGTTCACCTGAGCGGTTACAACATGGTACAGGGTGAAGGAAACCTTGACCGGGAGGCTTTGCAAGAGAGCCAGGTGGGCCTAGATCATACGTTATA
>NW_017729004.1:48299178-48302119 GCF_001723915.1 Gavialis gangeticus | reverse complement strand
CTATATGGGTGAAGCCCCGATGGGGGTCAACCCCATTGAGACGCCCCCAGGCGAGGGCGCATACTGGAAAGAAGCCCCAGGAGGGGGGCACACATAAGATTGATAGAAACCCCAGTTGGGGTGCGGACTGGACAGAGTCCCAGAGGGCTTGACAGTGGTGGGCAACCCCAAAGGGTCACAGGGGCCAGGTAAGGCTCAGGCTGCCTGAGCCCAACTGGAGAAAGTATTGTTAGTAAGCCCGAGAGGGCTAATGGCTAGAGGGCGGACTGGATAGAGTCCCAGAGGACTCTACAGTGGTTGGGGGACCCTGAAGGGTCACAGGGGCCAGGTAAGGCTCAAGCCGCCTGAGCCCTACTGGAAAGAGTATTGTTGGAAGTCCAAGAGGGCTACCGACTAGAGGGGCGCTGGTTGTGTGACAAGCCCGAGACGCCAGAGAAGGGGCGCCGGTTGTGTGACAAGCCCAGGGGTGCTAGAGAGAGGCGCCGGTCGCGTGACAAGTCCAAGGGTGCCTGGCAGGGCACAAAAAGGAAAAGGACCAGATAATGTCTGGAAGAGCTGTGAAGCTTGGGGCATGCTAAAGGCGAGGTAGGAGGCACGCATAGCCCATAAGACTCAGGGGGTGCACCAGGTCACCCCATAGAGAGTAGGAGCCCGGTTAGTTATAGCACCGCGTCCAGGTGGACTAAAGGCAGCCTCCTATATAAAACTATAAACCAACAAGACATGGCAGGCGAGAATAGAGGGTGCTGGATCGCCTACTTGGCACGGTAAGGGGCGCTAGCAGGATCACAGCCGCTCCTAGGCCCCACACCGTGACACTGAGCTATTGACAAACTTAGTGACGGTGCCAGTCAGGAAAAAAAAATGGTTTTGGGGCCATCTATTAAGAAGCCCAGTGCAATGCTACAGTCTGAGGATGATGAGTGAAAAGAAATCCAAGAAAGCTAAATAGTTTTCAGCTCAGGATTGTAGGAGGCATTTCCTTATAGGAACCTACATGCAGATGTTCATCATATAATATGACTCTGGATGCATCAAGGAAAAATAGCATTCATCATTGTTTGGAGTGCAAATCACATATAAAGCAAAAGGCTGCAGCAGAGGCTGAAGGTCAGAGCACGGAACAACTATGTCCTCAATCTTTAAAAAAAAAAAACAAAAAAAACCCTCCCCCCACTGAATGCAGGTCCATAAGAAGAAAGGCTACAGTCCCACTAGTGGGAGGAATTCACAGCCACCAACATTCCTCTGGAGAAAATTGATAACCCTGAATTAAGGGACTACTTGAACAAACACATCCCAAATGCTGGTAGTTTCCCATGTGCAAACAATCTTCACCAAATTATCTACCAGGAGTAATTGCTCTGTATTTTCAGTCTAGAAAACTTGCATTGGCAGAATATGAATCCATCTTGATTGTAGCAGATGAAGCGACAAATGCCCAAGATAACCAAGTTCTGCCCATTTTATTTGTACCTGGGAGGTGGTCAAACTGCAACCTGCCTGTTTTTCAAACAGAGCCAGTTCACCATGCACCTGTCCATTTTTCTCCCATGGCACAAGCTGTAGTGAAGGCTGTTATAAACTACAGCTTAGAATTTAACAAGATCTGAGCATTTCTGTCTGAAAATGCAATGGATATGTGCAAAGCTTCTTCTGATGTGCTCCAGGGAATGATACCCCACACAATTCATGTCACTTGCAATGCATGCTTCCTTTCTTTAGTAAGTGACATCCGGTGTACATATTTTCCTGATGTTTCCTATTTCAAAAAAGTGTTCAAACATTGTCCAGGACATAAGCTTCAATACAGGCAGTCCATTGCCAATCAAAGCATGGATCTACGTGTGACTGTCACTACCACCAGAGCCAGTGCTTGCACGGTGGAATTTGTGGTTTAATGCAGTTCATTACCATGCAAAGAATATGAAGTACTACCAGCAATTCCTGTGAGGAGCTTGAAATCACTCGCAGCACACAGTGCATGCTTAAAGTATGTGATGTCTTAAGACAGGGAAACATTGAAGATCAAGTTAAGTTTATGGCTGAAAATGCCATCTGGTTCGTGGAGCTTCTCACATGGTTTGAAAGTCAGCAGATTCTCATCCACCAAGCACACAATAAGCCGATGGATTTGATAAGTTGGGTCAAAGACATGGCATCACAACTATCAACATGTGGAGACATGAAACTATCAACATGTGAAAACATGTGAAGACAAGAAATGTTCTAGGGAACAGCTGTAGAGTTGAATCGGTACTACAAGTACGATCAGTCAGTACCACCACAGGTTCAACAACCGCTGCTTCCTTTTTTAGTGCTGTTTGCATTTTTTATCCTAATCAGGTGCCTTTTCTAAAATTTGACCCTTAGCTACTAAAATCAATCAACATGCTACTTACATGAACTTTGTCAAAGAGTGCCAGATACCTTTGACTGTGACTGTATTAGGAGTATGTTTCCAATTGCTTTCCACATCTTTACAACTCAGCAAAATGCTGCCATACCTTTCCAACTATTTCAGTAGATGTAGAACATGCGATCTTAGTGTATGGACAAGTGTTTATATCGCAGACAGAGGTTGTCAGCTGCAACTGTCGGTGGATGCTGCATGCTAGAACTTAACTAATAGGAATTGTTTCTATTAAAGCTAGCTTTATTTAGTATTACTAAATTTTTTTGCGGAATGCCAACAATAAATTGTGATATTAATTACAATTCATATTGTGTGTAGATTTATATTTCAATTTAGATTTAAATTTAATACTTAGATCTATAATAAAGAAGTAATTTATTTGATATTTCTGCAGATTTTGCTATTTAATTATGCCACAGTTCTTGCCCCTCAGCCACTCAGCAGCAAGAGGTGGGGACACCAGGCCCCTTGCACAATTGGGGGGGGGGGGGCTGCTATGAAAAGACCACAAAATTGGCTTTGCAT
>NW_017729004.1:48288585-48299093 GCF_001723915.1 Gavialis gangeticus | reverse complement strand
AAAAGACCACAAAATTGGCTCTGCATGCCCACAAAATTCTTTGTCCCACTGAGATTTCGGTAGGTCTCTAGCTATAACACTGCATTTATTTAAGGCTAGACTGAAACTTATTAGGATATAGACCTGAGTCCCAGGTAACCCCTGTCACAAGTAACCCCTGCTTTGGTGGATACGTATTGTGATTCAGAGTAATTGACTATGCTAGCCCCCTGTGCTTCCTCTGTTGTGCTAATCTGCAAGTAGGAAAGATGGATTCAAGGCTCTGCCCATATCCTGCCACTCACTGTATTTGTCGTGTTCTGTTGCTCCTGGGAAGGAATAGGAAGGAAATAGTCTTTGCTCAGGAAAAACACCTGTGTGTATTCTGCCGACAAAAAGTCTTGATTTGACTGGTCTATGACCAATTGAAAAACACATTTCACATCTCCATAGTACATTTAAAGCCAAAGAATACTAAACTGCAAAGTAAGATGCCCCGAGGACTAAGTTGTTGCTACTGTACAATATAGTGAAGGGAAGTAATGAGAGAGACGGGCATCATGCACAGGGGAGGAAGAGACTCCTGTGTCTCTCCTAATGTGAACTGAAAATGTAACAGCTTAGCAGTGGATATGATAAATTTGTCAATATTTGGTGTCCTTATATTAAGGCTGGATGGCTTTCTAAAGTGATGGGATCTGGCTCAACCCAGGGTTACTGGACCTCAGTGCAGAAATCACTGGGTAAAATCCAGTGGCCTGTGTCTTACAGCAAGCCAAACCATGATCATTATGTTCCCTATTGATTCTTATGCATAGATGACGTATACTTCATTTCATCCTAATTCTGCAGCACTATTAATGGTGTTACCTCCCAAATCATCAGTGCCTATTTTGGCTATTGACCAATAAGAAAACATAGGTACCATAAACACTGCATATCATACCTTATAACAACAAAGACACCTGGGTCATACATTTGTTATGGAAAAATGCTACTAAATCTTTGGCTTGTGATAAATTATTCTTGTATGTAGCCCTTACCTACTTCTTAGTACAACAGCATTTTTTCCTGTATAATCCAAGAATTATTTGGTTAACAAAGAACTATGTTTAGAAAATGGTGAATGAAAAAGAGGACATGTATACTTTGCCTACTTTGAGGAGCTTTTGATCAAGAGAAGCATAATATAGTAAAATCTGAATGAAAATTTCTATTTATAAGAAATACAGTTTCATATTGATTTCTGATGCTTTAAATACACTTATCTAAAATACATGTAGGTATATTAGAGCTTTGTGTGGTCATGTCTGAATAAAGGAAGGTATTATTTTCTATATGAGGCACATGTTTTGAGTAAATTCCTGAAGTCAAAGGGACATTTGTCATTGACTCAGTACAAGGCAAAGACCCCTGGTTGAAACAATGGTGCAATGGCATCTGATCCCAGATCCCAACACTTGTGCATTCTGCCATGCAACAGGGTGCATCCTGCCATTACTCAGGGTTCCTGTTTAGTGTAGCCTAGGGGGCCCCCCTGGTGGGTATTTGAACCCTCCCCTTTGCCTGTCATCCCAGCTGGGCACAGACAAACCTGACTGTTTGGTTGCCTGGCCCCACAACTCTGTCATGAGCTACGGGGCAAGACACATTCAGGTGTCAGGTTGGAGTGAGCCCCACAGCTTCCCATGACCCAGCACAGAGCTTGCCTTGCTCTGAAGCTCCCAAGGGAGTTGTGGAGCAAGGCACATGGTTTGCCTGGCCTTGCAGCTCCTGAGGGATCACAGCAAGCACTGTGGCTGGTTGCGGTCAGTCCTATAGTGAGTACCCTGTATGGGGCTGCATCGTATAGTTGTCAGTCTGACAACATGGGGGGGAACCAATCATCTTACCGGCTCCCACTCTGAGTCTAAAGCCATGACGTGCAGTCCCATGCAGGCCAGCACTGTGCAGCTGTCAACTGAGCCCTGCCATGCAGCCAGAATTGGGCTACATGGCTGGGCTACTCTGCCATATGTTCAATTTAAGTTGCAATGGAAACCAGCAACAAAAATGTTCCGCATATTTTGTGAAATATTGTTGTGGCTGGTTTCACATTTTGTCATGCCCTTAGTTCCTTGAGCATGTGGCAGGGTTATCTTTTATGCATAATTAACTAGTTAATTGCATCTTAAGTGTAACATCTCCCAAGCCCAAAGATTTTACCTTCTATTTCTTAAAAGTACCATTCTTACTTAATATTTGAAAGATTCTGGAAAATGATTACTTTTTTTTAACCAATATAATATTTACTTACAATGAGCAAATGTGGCCCAAAAGCCAACATTGCTGCCTGAGCCATCCGAGACAAATTTAATCCACAGGATGTGTCCAACGATGGAGGTGTAATTTAAAGGTAAGGATTCCCCACAGTATCGTCCTATCAGCTGTCCTCTCTCATTCCCTTCACGAATCTCAAGATAATCCTTAGTGCAGCTTTCACTATTTTCCAGCTGGAATATTCTGTTTCATTAGCAGTGGAGAAGAAAATTGTACCATAAATCATAATGTAATATTTTGTAATGCTGCACATAGGGGAAAATTTCCTTCCTGACCCATGTATCCACTGACCTGAGTGATAAATGGCTGAATTCTTTAAAATCAACTCCATAATAGCCTTTTTAAAAGCTAGTTGTGAGTATAATATAAAGATCCCAGAAAGGCCCTTCTGCAATTAATTTGTGAACAAAATATGTGTGCCTTATATTCTTGTAACATCTTCTCCCCTTCCAGCAGACCTGAATATATTAATCTCTTTCCAATAAACAGACTCCCTGCAAAATGGTTCTAACCACCATCTGGATACAGTTTAGACTAATTTAAAACTAACCCTCAATTTGCAAGACAGACATTTTTGCAAGACCAACTTACTTCATGTCAAGGCAACTTTATAAAATCCCACTATTAAAATAAGCTCTCATACTTAAAAAAGAGACCCCAAACCTCTTGGCTTTTCCTGATTTAACCTTCTGGTTAAGTGAAGCTGACCAATACATTTTATGCCTGTTATATAATATTTTACATTTACTAAATACCACATCACATTTGTGTGTATATTCGACTAAATGGTCTGCTTCACATTGCTGGTATACTTATTACAGGTAAATAGTTATTTGATATTATTTTTAACAAATACCTTATTTTTTTTCTGTTTATAGCACTTGTCTTTGTTTCTCAGAGGAAGAATTTAATAACACTGTGTCTTTTAATCATGTCAGTAATCCAGTATTTACCTACTCAACCTCATTTGATACAGTGGCCTACTTACACTGTAAATACAGTTCCATTATTACTTCACTTTCCCCTCTGATCCCTAACCTGCTCTGTGAAGGATCATTGCTCTGTTTCTTGGCACTAACCTTTCATGCTGGGAAACATACAAGCTCAGAAATTAACATCATGCATAAAGAGCACTCTAACTGCACCTTGTTAAATACTCTGGGGAATCAAAATTGTTCTCTAGATTACACGCAAATTTCTGTTCTCATGTCTTCCTAGGAAATGCCTGTGACAGGCAGGAAACAGTAACATCCATTTTCTCCCTGCTTTCCCTCTACTTCTGTTATTTGATATTGCTGCTGAAATATATTTGAGATATTTAATTCACTCTGAATCCTATCATAATAACTGCATCTGGACACTGTACTATTCAGATACGTATCCCTCTGAGACCCACAGAAATGGAAAGACAAAAGATGGAGTGATGCTAAATTTCCTCCTGTTATTTATGATCTGGTGAGAGCTGATTTCTTCAGCACCCTTTGCTACTCGCTCACAATACACCACCTTGTATGCTGTTTGTGCCTGTGATGTAAACAATGACTAGTAGGGGTGAAGAAAGATTGTATGCCCCCAGTGGCAACTTCTGTGTTCTCTTTCCAAGTTACTTTGGATATGCTGCTACAGTTTTACATGCTGGCAGTTACATTTCCTACTAAACAAAGAGCTTCCTTCCTGTAGGTCTATTAAAAAGCAGAACAACAACCCCTGGAAATGGATTTACTTGAAGGACAGCTGGAGCCGGTTGCCAGGGGAGCTGAGAATGTTCCAGACACATTCAGTGTTCAGGGGATAAGAATCAGGATAGTTGGGGCTGTTGAAGGCTCCTCTGTCCATGTGCAAGGTACCCCCACAGGCTGCAATGAGAAAGAGACAGAAGAGGGAATGAAGAGACCAAATGGGGAAAATACCTTGGAAGAATCAGAGTGTTTGCTACCTAGGGAAAATAACTGAAATAAAGACTATATTTCTCCCTTCTCTTAGCTTCTTGCATTAACTAGACAGAGCAGATCTCCTTGCCAGGTGTTAAGAACTTGGCAGAAAATCCTAGATACAGGAATCAAGGAGCAAGTCACACTGTCACTGTAAGATAAAAAGCAACAGCTCGCCTAATAGAGTCAGTGAGTATGTACTGGGAAATATGAGTTTGGCCCATGGCTTGATTATTCTTTCCTAGGAGTGGCAGACATTCAAAGCACATTGGTTTGGTACAGACATTCAAAAAGCCTGAGATGCAACTGATCTAAATTAAGTAGTTTTCTGTAAGCAGCATAGTTAGATCAGCAGTGAACAGAAACATATGCACCCTTTGAGTGGGGGAGGAGGGGAGCAAATCTTAGACCGGGTTCCACCATTTTTAAACCAGCCTACCTATGCTGAACGCCTGTTCTGTTACAGGTATAAACCGGTTTCTGATAAGTTATACTGGTAAAAGTGTAATATCTGTACCTGGCCATTGAGGCAGCAGCTCATTCAATTCAAAGGTGGTATAGGGTAACACTAAACAGATTCTGTAGGAACTTGTGTTCTTAGCCAGATAAGAAGGTTAAGGCAATAAGGGATTTTGAATGCACTATTAACAGGGAGTCAGAATAAGTGCTGAAGAGTGAAGCCTAGAGGGATTCCCTTAAAAATCATTTGTTTCAGTTACCAGTAGTTTTTCTTTCAGCTTGGGGGGTTGGGAAGAGGGAACTCTTGCAAAAATCAACTTACATGAGACTGATGCAGCATAGGTAGCACGGAAGCCTTTGGCAGTACTGGCATTATTGGAGACAAAATTCACCACCAATGCATTGCCAAAAGAAGTGACAGGATGTGGCATGGTAATGCCACAGTAACGGCCTGAATAACAGCAGAACACACAAAGGAAAGGCAAATGTTACAAAGGGTATATTCTCATTGTAATAGGAATCTGGGGCAAAAATAATACTAGGACGTTAACTCCTGGCATCAGTTACTATTTTTACCACTTTTATTTGTTAATTACATCACTGCATATGCTGAGGGATTCTACATTTTCATTCCCTGTGTGAATTAAATTCACACCTCTAAGACTTTTTTGTGATACAAAGATAGACCAAACAGAGTAGCCAATAGTTTGGTGGTAAGGGTACTCAACTGAATGTGGGTACCTCAGTAAGAGCAGGGATTTGAATCTGGGCCTTACAATTTCTGAGATGATGCACTGGGTTACTGGTTTGTATCTTGCTCTCCCATTTGGACCAGAAATTCTGGTCTGGAATGAAGAAAAACTCTCTAAGCAAAAAAAAAAAAAAAATTACAGAAAGTTTCAGTTTCTATGAATTAACATTTCTGATGGAAAAACTATTGAAAGATTTCTGACCAGATCGGTTGTGAATGTGATGCTACAGAACTTCACCGTGACTTAGATGAACTGTGCTCAAGTAGCAAGGCCCTAGATACCGCAGAAGCAGCTCATTGATAATGTCCCTGGCCTTCCTGTATGAAGTTAGGAGCAATATGAAACTAAGGACCAAGTTCTATTCTTGTTACACTTTAAATCAGCAGCAACCCTACTGACTTATAGGCAGTAACTTAAACAAGTCTCTAATATTACTACAGTCTCTAATAAATCCATTGATTTTTTTCAGTGTTGACTCTCACTTAGCTTGTTAAATATTTTAATTTAAATATATGTAGGTGCTTTCAAACACATTAGACAGAAAAGGTAAATCTACAGTACCTTGAAGAGGAGCTTCATAATTATCACCTTCCAAAAGCTCTACAAAATCTGTAGTACAGTTATTTCTGCTGTCTTCAGTAGCAAAATCAGTGAATGACAGTGTAACATGGTTGACTGTTAAGAGCAAAAGTAAAAAGTTAGGGGAAAGTATGGCATTGCGCACACAACTAATTATCTGTGCACAAAGTATATTTTATGATATATCTTCATTGCAAGAAAAAAATAGCAAAAACTTTGTTTTATCCTTTTTCACTAAGTTAGTCAATGAAATAAGCTTGTGGCTCTTCACAGATTGTGAAATATAAAATCAGAAGCATCTTGGTTACTGATATTCTGAGTGACAATATTGAAAATACATGAATCCTGCTGGTAAAAAATCTGTTAACTCCTTCTATATATTGAGTAGTCCTCTCTAGAGCAGCAGGAATTAAAGATGTTATATGTACACATAAAGACATTCTTTTTAACAACCCAACAGCTTTATTATTATATACTGAATATGTGAATCCAACTGATTAATGGATCATTAACTCCCCTTAGCTAAGCTTATGTGAAATTGGATTTTCCACATAGTCAGGCTCTAAGCTACACTCTGAAAAAAGGAGATTTGGCTGTTGGGATTTTTAGACCACTGTATTGCTTTTGCTTATTCATTATGGCCATCATCTTTTGTACTTCCTGAGGACGGTATTAAGGTGAGAATGAAAGAATAACATTTTTCCTTGAAATCAATACTTGATAATAGTTTTTCTTAATTTAGGAGCATTTGTGTGTCTTGGATAGGTCAGATAAAAGGCTTATGATTTTGATGCATGTGGAAGAGCTATGTACAATATGTGTTTAGAGTGACTTAATCTTAATAACTGGCATTATGCAGGCCTAGTTTAAATAGGACAGTGTCACTGACTACAGTAGACTTGCACCCACGTGTATGAATTTGGCACAATAGTTTTGTTCACTGCAGTAGAAATAGTGAACTTTGGTAAACACAGACAAACAGGCACTGCAAGGTGCGACTGACTGGGACTCAACTCTATAGTGTCTGCATGTTCTGTTCTCTGCCTTTTGTATGCCAGTTGAGTCAATCAATTACAGCTGTTAATGCTGGTCCTCAGGATATAAAATAAAAGGTAAATCACAGCGGGTGGTAAGAATGGGAAGGCTTGTTGACCATTTCAGTACAAGTAGAATATGAACACTGCACTGCATCTTGCCAGGTACTGTAATACCGTGACTGTATAATCAACCTAGGTGCATCTGCAATATATGATGGAATTCTCATGATACGTGTTGGAATCCTTTGATTCTCATAGTGACTTACTAGCAGGGCTCCAGGGACTCTCAAGAATTATTACTGATTTACACCAATGGATATAAGAGAAGAATCAAGCATACTGTCAGCTACCTGGAAAAATATGCTTTTAGGGGAGACATGCTTTTAAAGGTTTTGTATTTTTCAGATTAGGAACAGCTTTGAATAGTTCCCTTTTCTTGTATTTCTCTGGGCATGCATTTTAAAATCTCATATCCCCTTTTACCGATCTGCTTTTTAAATTAATTAGTGTTTTCCCCTTGGCAGACTGTTCTTAATTTCATAACCAGTTTATCAAGATTACCCACAATCTTCTCAAAAGAATCTTCTTTGGGCATGGTTTTAATATCTGTGGGATAATCAGGTGAGCAGAAGCATGCAGGTCACTATTAAAAATAAACGATTAACTGCAATTACCACACACACTTATCTAGAAAGCCATAATATTTCCACATACTCCATACTGGAAAATGACACATAACAATAGATAATATTAGGTGACAACTGTGGCAGGGTGCGTTTCAAAGGGGAGCCACGAAGCCCCTAGAGTCCTTTCAGTCCTCACTTTCTGGGACAATTACCCCTTTAGTTTCCTGCCGCACTTTGATGTCTTTTTTTCTTTTGTATGAGGAAAGCTGCCCCAGGGCTTCCTAAATTGATCTCTCAAATAACCACTAGGTGTACCATGGTCTCTGCCTTATGGACTAATTGCATGGCTCCAATGCATCCTACACCATGCCCCATACCTTGCACATGGCATCCTCATTGATGTTCTCTTCCATTTAGCCCCTCCTCTGTGACTCCTGGACCCTTGATGGTCCCTCACTCTCAGCCCCTCAATCTGGGCTCCAGACCACTCAGTGGGTCCCTAGAAATGTCCTCCTACCCTTACTTCCGCCCCAAACCTCCAGACTGCTTTAGGTGTTACCCTCCACATTGACCTTCTGGAGTTGCAGCCACCTTGCTGAGGTGGTGTTCTCTCAGCAAGCTCCAAGCTGTTACTGTTGGCTCATCTCAGGGCCTGGGTTTATATCCTCCCTAAGTCCAATCCCCCTCCTGGATCAGATGACTGAAATCAACCCAGGCCATACCTGCAAGCCAGTTCAGCCCCAATCTGCCTATTCTTAAAGTGGCAAAAGCACCAAACCTCCTGCCATAACAACCATTGGCAATTGTTAGTTTTTAAATGGTAATCATTATAAACCTGAGCCCAAATTTAAGAAAACTGGTGAGCACTAGCATTCTGAAAACTCAGATTGTTTAGCTTAGGGGAGACAGAAGAGGTATTTAACAATAGGAACAAAAGGCTGTTATGATGAAAATGATAAATCAACTGTTCTGTATGCACAGGGGACAAGACAAGAAGTACTTGGACCACAGGGCAGCAAGGGAGATTTAAATTACATACTGGTAAAAAAAATGGCCTTTTTAGGGTGGTTAAGCACTCAAAAAGATTACTCAGGAAGGCTGTGGAATCTTCATCACTGGAAGATTTTAGGTGCAGGTTAGACAAGCATGTCTAGAATTGCTGAACAAGGGTTAAACTAGATGACCTTTTGAGGTCCCTTCCAGCCAATTTTTCTGATTCTATATGTGATGTATGTATTTATTTTTCCTCACATCTAGTTGCATTTAAACTTCTTAGTAAAACCCCACTCTCCCTCTTCACTTCTCATTATTCATCTGTGGAGGGAGGCTTGTAATAGGAAAATCCTGTATTTAGCGCATTTCAACTAAAAGTCCATGACAAGGCAAGTTACTAGCTAGTCCATGGATTTTCTCACAGCAGCTCTGGCTGCACATCATACTCAGTCATAGTTGGCAGTTCAGTCCTTAAATCATCCAAGATGATAATGTTGTACACTATTTTTTTTATTATGCCCTGAATCTTTTTCTATGCCAAACTTGGTTTCTGACAGATTAAAAGATCCTCATTCTCTCCAACCTACCAGGATGCAGGACTTCCCAGAGAAGAAAAGGAGGAATTTTTCATTATTAACCAAAAGGAGATGAGGATGTTAGTCATCCAGCTAAAACTTTCCCACAGAAAAGTTTTTACTTACATGGCTCCTGGGCTCGAATAATCCAGCTGCAGTTCTGATTGTTTGGATACTTGGCAGGATACAGAGGAGAGGAAATTGCTGCACCAACTGAATCTGTCTCTATGAGTCTTCCACATGCTTTAGAATAAAACACACAGTCAGACACATGTACAATGCATCTCTTAGGTGTTTGTTGTAGCAAGTACAAAAAATAAATGAATAGGAAGATATCATGCTCAGGTGTTGACTGTTCCAGGGATTCAATATTAAGATATCTAAAGAGGGAGAGACTTAATTTGTTAGAAAACAGGGTCCATGAATCAGAACCCCAGCCACAGTTACCCTTTCACTTCATCATGGTGACCCTGACAGTATAATACATAACAATTGTACCTGCACTTACCTGTGAGCTACCATCTGTCAGTCCAAAAGGGCAATTCTGGGGTCCCTGGCTAACCCTGATCCAGGGGAGCCCCAAACACCACATGCCTACAATGGAAGTTGGGATGGCAGATAGTATAGGAGCTATTCCAGCAGCTTTCTGCACTGCATGGGCAGAATCCTTTTGTGCAGCTGGATCCACTAGACCTGCACTGCATGAATCTTGTACATGTACATAATTTTTCATCCTCAATGCCTCTGCTGCACCATGTACATAAGCACATGGACTAAGTGCCAGATCCACAGAAGGACTTTGGGATCACAATGCTAAGCTTTTGTGTCAAACATCTAGGTGCTTTGCAACCTAGCAGTCCTAAGTTAGACACTCAGACTCCTTACACATGGGGAGAGCTGAGCACCTATAAATGGGAAAAACCTCTACCCTCAGCAAAAGCCCTCTGAGCAGAGCTGCCTAACCTATCCAATAGGAAACCCCAAGGCAATGGCTGTACCTTAAGTCCCACATGTTTTAGAAACATAGGTACCTAACTCTGGGCTTCAGAGAAGCTTGCAACTCTGACTGGGATTCTCAGCTCTGAATCCTCTTCAAGAATGACCCATAGAAGCCCAGTCACATCTCACAAAGCACAGAGGCAGCAGCCAGGGGTGGTATCAGAGAGCATTTTATTCAACAGTCCAGTACCACATAGGATTTCATAGTTTCATAGTTTCTAGGGTCAGAAGGGACCTGAGCAGATCATCTAGTCTAACC
>NW_017729004.1:48280853-48287551 GCF_001723915.1 Gavialis gangeticus | reverse complement strand
CTCCTTAGTGATGACCCCTCCTTTCCATTGGGAGTAAGCCTCCTTTTTGGCAAGGAGACATTCCCGGATGTTTTTAGTGAGCCATGGAGGCTTATATGCTCTCCTGCCCCCTTTGACCCTCCTGGGGATTACCTTCCTCTGGGCTTGGAGGATCGTCTCCTTAAGGAGCGACCACTCCCCTTGGACACCCGGCTCCCCTCCCCTCTGAGACTTCAGCGCTTCTCCAACTATCCTCCTTAGCTCGTTGAAGTTCGCCCTCCTAAAATCTAGGGCCACTACCTGACTGCTTGCCTTTGCCACCTTGCGCTGAATGATTTGAGCCTGCATATTCTAGAATCGAGGTAACTGCTCTAAGCACCAGGTTATAGCATTCTTGGGGAATGAAGGAACTGAGAGCCATGCAGACTAGAATAGCCCATGACCCTGTAGCTAGGGTATCTGCTTGGGAGGTGGGAAATGCAAATTTCTCTCAGACAAAGGAAGGAATTGACCTGGGTCTCCAGCATCTGAAAGGGCAATAATAGTGTTTTATGCAGAACCTGATCCTGTGATGTGTGGTCGAGAGCATCTACCTAACAAGGGGAGGTAGGGGAAGGAACCTGTAAATCCAAACACCAAAGCTCTCAGTATTGCCAGGACTTGACAAGACTTTGGTTGACAGGTTATAGATGCCTTGAGGACAGATGGCAGCTGATCTAATTTTTTAACTTAAATTCCTACTATAGCAGTCAAGAGAGACTTAAATCCTCTAAGTTCTTTTGTGGATGTAATCCTGAATCCCTTACACCATGTTCTAGACTGCCCTTTTACACCTCTTACTGTTGAGAGCTTGTAGAATAAACAATTGATGGATTTGTGTCAGAGCCTGGAGAAGTGCTGATAATTTCTGCCTCTCACTCCCTCTACCGAAACTATAAGTTTTATGTCAGCTGTCAGTATGTAGCAACTTGCAAAAACTTAGAGTTTTCAAGGAGATGATCTAGAACCTCTGAGTTTTCTTGCCTTTAACATTTAACTGAGTTTTATTTGTTCTTGGGGTAAAAGCCTAGTCCTATTGAAGTAAAAATTTCAGTGCAGGCAGAATTACAGCTTGAGTTTTCACTCCTCATATCAAGGTTTCCTCAGCAAAGTTACTGAATTTTCTGTGCATAGATATATTTGCATTTGTATTTGTAATCCATACCCTATATCCAAAAAAGTTCTGTCCTCAAATGACATGTTATTTGCCAACTACTTACTAGTAATATTGCTTTAAAATTTAATGGTATAGAACAATGGGGCTACAAGGAAAATATTACGGTCATGAAGTGCTGAACAATTTTATATGCTAAAAAGTAATTGTACCTTCTTACTGGGAGAAATTGTATAATAATTTTTTTTAAAAATCACAAAAATTATAAGCTTTGTCTGGTTTCTGATATCTTATAATGAGTATCATAGGGGAACAATATTTCTTAGAAAAAGAATGTGTCTTAAAGTCTAATCCATCTCTAATTTGTAAGGGAAAAATAAAAATGGTAATAGATTTTAAAGGTTTTTTATAATGATAACAAATGAAAATGTACAATACAGTGAAATTCTCTTAAAAGGAGCCGCATGAAATGGAGGTCTTGAGAACCAAGGGACTTATGTGATTTTAAATTATCTTGGCCTCTTCTGTTCTACACTGAGGGATGAAGATGCTCCCAGAAAAACTGAAATGGCACTATGAATGCTGCCCAGCATCTTTGCTGCACAGATTTTTCATCCTCAGTGCCTCTGCTGCACCAAGGCTTGCAACTAGGTTCTTAGAAATCAATCTTGAAGTTGTCTCTGCAGTGTCCATACCAAAGGATTCCTCTTGAGCCTGCAACCAGACCTTTTAGGGCATGTCTATCCTTTGGCAGTAGGGTGCCCCAGTAGGGCTACTCCTGAAAATGCCTCACCAGCCTGTTCTTACTCATACACTTTCCAGAACTGTGGTGGTGAGGCGGCTTGAGGGGCTGTGCAGGGCCTCACCAGTGTATTTTTAGGTTTGGAGCTGTGGGGGCAGCCTCTGCTCCAGAGGTCACTGTTGTGCCACACTGGGTGCATCTATACGTGCGATTAACATGATGCAATGAATTCTGTTGCTGTTTGAGCCAGAGGACACTGGTCCTAGATGCGGTGTACACATATGCACCTGGGACAGCAGCAGTTTGGGCAGAGCAGCTTTGGACTTGCAGAGGGCATGAAGGAGTCAGCCCCGAGCTCTGGGTGGTGGCTTTGGGCAGTGGATGGGCTGGCTTAGGCATGAGGGTGCTAGAGTGTGGAGCTGAGTGGCTAGGTGGCAGGCAGCCCCTGCACTTTAGCACCCTTATGCTCCACCTAGGTGGAGTTAATTTCCTGCACCCTAATACCGGCACACATGTAGACAGTGATGCTTTATTGCGGAGCTAATTAGATTGCACATGCAGATGCACCCACTGACACAAGGGTATAGCTCTGCCCAGAGCAGGTAACCTATTTAGGCCCTTACAGCTCTTGTAAAGTATCTGGAATGGGTTTGAGGTCCTCACCATAATAGATGTAGTTATAATTCTTAAATGGTCTTTTGAGAATGTCCATTTAAAACTGCATGAGGGAACTCCGCATATGTAGAAACAATGCTGAATATAAAGAGTGCTGAGACAGTAAGTGCAGTAAAGACTGATTTGTGGTCACGTGAAAGAGTGTTTATGTCACTGAGGTACTTGCCTTCAGAAAAGTAAGCGCTGAAACCCCGGTGCTGCCGGCTGCTGTCAGAGCGCAGTCGAACAAACATAATGTTCTGGGTGGCTGTGATGGGAGTAGGATGCTGACTGCCACAGAGGTTTCCAAGAATAGGGGCTTCACTGTTTGGACCATCAAACACCTTTATAAAAGAGAAGCAAGCAAAATGAATCATGAGAACCCCAGATTAGTATGTTTCTGTGTCCGACCCATTGTAATTGCCCTACTCTATTTTGACAGGTATAATTTACCTATATATTATGGTTTTGAGTTGTGTACCCAATTAAAGAAAACTGATCTTAGTTTTAAAATCCTCCATACTGAGTGCATGAAGAGAATCTGCTGGTTAGGAGGGTGTTATCTTTATAGGCTCAATCAGGAAAATCATTACATAGGAGAATTTGCAAGAGCTGAACTAAGTATCGCAGAGCTTCATTTTTCAAGATTTGTTATAAAAACCAAAGGAACTCATCAGTCTCATGGCAAAACTGTTCAAGCCTATTTTCCCAACAGCAAGACTGGGGAGAGGGAGGGAAGAGTGCTATGGGCTCATGACAGCTATGACCTTTGGGGAGTTTGAGAGGAAGATCATAAAATCACAGAGAAGGAAGGCTAGGAGAGACCTCCAAGGGTCATCTACTCCAAACCCCTACCTCAGGCAGGAACATTTGCTCTGGGGTCATGCAGTACAGTCCTGCAGCAGCAACAGCTCTGGGGTTGTGCAATGGTTCTGGGTTCAGGCTGCACAGCCCTGTGGTGGTGGCAACTCTGGCTTCAGGGTCATGCAGAACAGCTCTGTGGTGGCAGTTCTGGGGTCATGAAAAACAGCCACACAGCAGTGGTGGATCTGAGGCCATGCAGCATGTGAGTGGCTAAAGGAGGACTGTGCTACACATGATGCCAGATCTGGAATGCAGTACCAGTCCGTGCAGTCCAATTTGGCCTGCAGATTGCCCCCGGCTGAATTTGGCCATACTGACAAAAAAATACTTATTGCAACATGTTGCCCCTTTCAAATAATGCAGCAGCTCAGACTTAGATTGATAGAGCTTTAGATCACCAGTTAGTGTCAAGCTGCCCATGTTTTACTTTAGACAGTTGTGGAAGCAACTCTTGCTTTAACAGTACAGGCATTCCTTGGGCTGGTGGCCAAAATCATACGCTCCCATGTAATTTGCACTCAATCAAATCATTAATTTGACTCAGTAAAGACCTGTGGATTTGGGGCCAACATGTAATTAACTGCCACTGGCACAAAATAAGTACAAAAGGATAAGAAACTCTGCAGAGACATTGGCCTGCATGTGGGCAGGGTAAGGCACCACATGAGGGATATTTTGCTCTACTGGGCACCTTTAAAAAAAATGGCTTCTTCCCAGTGGCTGCGGGAGCTCAGCTCCACAGGGCCTGCCAGTGCTGAGGCAGTGGCATGCTCTGGGGCTCCAAATATGCCCAGCACTGCTGTCCACATGCGGGTCTGCCCTGCTCGCCCAGGGTGACAGCACAGGACTGTGGGTAGGAGGTTGTGGGCAAGGGAGTGGCACGTGTGGGAATAAGGCGGTCACCACCTTCCTCATCAAGGGCTGGAGCAGGCAGGAGGGGTGTGTGTGTGTGTGGGTGGATGGGTGGGTGGGTGCATGTGCGTGTGTGCACTTGAGAGAGAGAGAAATGCAAAACAAACAAAAAAAGGTTTATTTATGTCAGTAGCTTAAAATCCCTTGCACTATTACTAAATAGCGGTTATTGGTCATATCAGCTGATATGGTTGGTTAATCATTGGCTATCAGTATCCGCCAAGAACATTTTTACTGGTGCACCCCTAGTAGCTAATGTTAAATATCTAACTGCATATTTTCATTATTTTCATCCTTTTATGTAGATTTAGATGTCTAACTTACACACTGAAGTTTGGAAATGTTGTTTAGAGCAGGAAAGATGGAAGAGGCACAGGTAATGTTCAGTACCTTCCAGCCACTCCATGGAAGTTAATAAAGTGCATTTAATAGATACATCAGTGGGCTGCATCACCCAGACAGACTATTTTAAAATACTTTGCAAGGATCTGATTCCATCTTCAGTGCTCAGACAAAAAGCATGCATTCATACATTGGCAGACATCAATATAAAGAAAGGAAGCAAGCAAAAAGGCAGCTGGTTTTGCAAAACATCACTTTAATTTTATCATAAACAATTTTCTTTTTTTCTGCAAGTTCAAAAACTTTTTTTTCCTTTCTGTTATCTGACAAATCAGGAGGAGAAAGACAACAAGGGCTGACTTCAATTTTAGTTGAGATTGAACCCAAATGAAAAAAAAGAGAAATCATAAAGGAAATAAATGGCTACAGTCAGTATGCCCTACTGTAATAGGGGGCCTTCCTGGAGCCAGTCCGCCATTGGCCCACCCACCTGTTTCTGGGCCAACCTCACTCACCTGCCACACCTTGTTGTTTCTTAATTGGTTCTAATTAGGCGGGAGGCTACCCATTCTTGCCCTGATGCCAGGGGGTGCTACCTGTGGCTCCGTTCCTCCCCTACACAGCAGCCCAAGCCTTGCAGATGGCATCCAGCTGACACAATGATCTCGGCCTACAGTCAGTCCAAGGTTAGCTCTTGTTGTCGGGCCTCAGACACGCAAGCATTCATACCGCCCTCCTCTGGCTAGGCCTCTCACACTCCACCCCCTCTCACAGGGACTCTTTCGCACATTGACAACTTATACTGCCTTGCTCCCTCTCAGAGTGGGCCCTTTCGGCCATAGGCTTTATCTAGCGCACACCTTGGGTGGCAGACGTACCATTGTTTGAGCCTCTCCTGCAACCCTCACTGGAGTAGTGGCCAGCCAATTACCTGACTGGGACCAAGCTTGCCCTGGCCCCTTCTGGGGCAACTCTATGCAAACTCACACATGCACCGGACTCCCAGCCCTCTGGTTTCCCCCTCACTGGGCCTCCACATCCGCCCCCTTACTGGGGCTACAGGGCTTCCCTCCCCAGTGGGGGCTCAGGTGTCATAACCATGCCTGGCCCCAACTGTTACCCACAGTGATGTGGGGGCTAGGGGTTATTGAGGTGCCCCAACCTGCCTTCCACCAGGGTGGTAACTGGTCTTGTATTTTCCTTGAGGCTCCTGTGCCACTGGGAGCCCCACCAGGCGCCCCACTCCCGGTGGGGTGCAGTTTTAGATCATGCCCAGGCCCTGAGAAAGTGACTCTACTCTCTGCTGCTCTCAGCACAGCAGCCTTCCTTCTGTCCCTCTAGAGCGAGTTCCCTGTTGTGGTGCTGCTGCTTCCAACCTCACATCCCCAGGGTCTCTTCCCAGACTAGAGGAAGGCAACTGTTTTGGCTGGACAGCTGGTTAAGTTTTGGTGAGCTGTCGAGGACTGCATGGGTGGCTCCGCTCACTGACAGGTGCCCCGCCCCTAGTTATCATCTTGCAACTGGGAGTCCTGCACCTAACCCCTGACCTTTGCCACCAGAAGTCCCTCCCACTGCCCACGGAAGTACTCCTTTTGCCTAGGGGATTTGTCATCTTGGAACTGGAAACAAAACAAATTATAGTCTAAAAATCAAACAACATATATTAATTTGATTGGCTCAGCCCAGCCCCTGCAATTTCTAGCTGGCTCCTGCTGCACCGTATAGTGCCTGGCTCCTAGCTGGCTCCTGCTGTGCCTGGCCAGCAGCACGTGGTTCCTTGTTGTGTGGCCAGGATTGTATGGTGCAGCAGGAGCCAGCCAGAAACCATGGGAGCAAGGCCAGGCTGGTTCCTGCTGCATCCTGCACTCCCAGCCATGAAGCTGGGAACTGTGTGGTGCCACACCAGTCGGGCTGGCTCCTGTTATGCCGGCAATCCTCCCCACCCATTCTTATCTGAGTTTCCCTCTTGGATGAAGGGAGGGCAGGGGAACAGCCACAGGGTCCCAGGCCAGAAGCTTCTGCTAGGCAGAAGCTTCTGGTTGGAGACTGGGG
>NW_017729004.1:48275384-48275853 GCF_001723915.1 Gavialis gangeticus | reverse complement strand
GGAGATAATAACCAATTTTCTAAATTTGTAGGGGTCCCATGAACCAAATAGAAAGCCCTAGCAGGCTGGATCCAGCCTGTGGGCCATATTTTGCACACCCTGTCCTAGACCCTGAAAAACTGCCCTGGCTTGGTGTTGCAGCCACTAGCCTAACATGTATGTTTCTCTGTCTTTCTCCCTTCCCTCTTCTCTGGGAGTCTTTTTACTTCCTTTGTGACAGCTAACTATTCGTATCAGCTGGCCAAGATCTCTGGGGTAGGCCTAAAATCATGTTTCACTGCCCTGCTATAAGCCTTTGCAAGCCCACAGCCTGCGACGGTCCCATTCGTCAAAAACCAAGGAATGAATTCCATTTTTCAAACCTAATTAGAAGCCTGATTGGAGCAATACTAAGATATATATTTCTATGAAGTTATGTCAACTACAGGTCTAGCAGAAGCAGAAAATGTGTATTTTCTGATGCCATGTT
>NW_017729004.1:48268696-48270384 GCF_001723915.1 Gavialis gangeticus | reverse complement strand
TCATAAAGGAAATAAATGGCTACAGTCAGTATGCCCTACTGTAATAGGGGGCCTTCCTGGAGCCAGTCCGCCATTGGCCCACCCACCTGTTTCTGGGCCAACCTCACTCACCTGCCACACCTTGTTGTTTCTTAATTGGTTCTAATTAGGCGGGAGGCTACCCATTCTTGCCCTGATGCCAGGGGGTGCTACCTGTGGCTCCGTTCCTCCCCTACACAGCAGCCCAAGCCTTGCAGATGGCATCCAGCTGACACAATGATCTCGGCCTACAGTCAGTCCAAGGTTAGCTCTTGTTGTCGGGCCTCAGACACGCAAGCATTCATACCGCCCTCCTCTGGCTAGGCCTCTCACACTCCACCCCCTCTCACAGGGACTCTTTCGCACATTGACAACTTATACTGCCTTGCTCCCTCTCAGAGTGGGCCCTTTCGGCCATAGGCTTTATCTAGCGCACACCTTGGGTGGCAGACGTACCATTGTTTGAGCCTCTCCTGCAACCCTCACTGGAGTAGTGGCCAGCCAATTACCTGACTGGGACCAAGCTTGCCCTGGCCCCTTCTGGGGCAACTCTATGCAAACTCACACATGCACCGGACTCCCAGCCCTCTGGTTTCCCCCTCACTGGGCCTCCACATCCGCCCCCTTACTGGGGCTACAGGGCTTCCCTCCCCAGTGGGGGCTCAGGTGTCATAACCATGCCTGGCCCCAACTGTTACCCACAGTGATGTGGGGGCTAGGGGTTATTGAGGTGCCCCAACCTGCCTTCCACCAGGGTGGTAACTGGTCTTGTATTTTCCTTGAGGCTCCTGTGCCACTGGGAGCCCCACCAGGCGCCCCACTCCCGGTGGGGTGCAGTTTTAGATCATGCCCAGGCCCTGAGAAAGTGACTCTACTCTCTGCTGCTCTCAGCACAGCAGCCTTCCTTCTGTCCCTCTAGAGCGAGTTCCCTGTTGTGGTGCTGCTGCTTCCAACCTCACATCCCCAGGGTCTCTTCCCAGACTAGAGGAAGGCAACTGTTTTGGCTGGACAGCTGGTTAAGTTTTGGTGAGCTGTCGAGGACTGCATGGGTGGCTCCGCTCACTGACAGGTGCCCCGCCCCTAGTTATCATCTTGCAACTGGGAGTCCTGCACCTAACCCCTGACCTTTGCCACCAGAAGTCCCTCCCACTGCCCACGGAAGTACTCCTTTTGCCTAGGGGATTTGTCATCTTGGAACTGGAAACAAAACAAATTATAGTCTAAAAATCAAACAACATATATTAATTTGATTGGCTCAGCCCAGCCCCTGCAATTTCTAGCTGGCTCCTGCTGCACCGTATAGTGCCTGGCTCCTAGCTGGCTCCTGCTGTGCCTGGCCAGCAGCACGTGGTTCCTTGTTGTGTGGCCAGGATTGTATGGTGCAGCAGGAGCCAGCCAGAAACCATGGGAGCAAGGCCAGGCTGGTTCCTGCTGCATCCTGCACTCCCAGCCATGAAGCTGGGAACTGTGTGGTGCCACACCAGTCGGGCTGGCTCCTGTTATGCCGGCAATCCTCCCCACCCATTCTTATCTGAGTTTCCCTCTTGGATGAAGGGAGGGCAGGGGAACAGCCACAGGGTCCCAGGCCAGAAGCTTCTGCTAGGCAGAAGCTTCTGGTTGGAGACTGGGGGAGGGAGCTGGGGGGTGGGGGGGGCTGGGCAGGCCTTGCT
>NW_017729004.1:48262393-48268474 GCF_001723915.1 Gavialis gangeticus | reverse complement strand
GGGGGGGCTGGGCAGGCCTTGCTGCTGCCACCGCTGGGTCCTACCACCAGCTTCTCTTTGGTCCTGTTGCCACTGGTGCCTTGTCATCTTTGACAGGCAGCCAGGGGGAGATAATAACCAATTTTCTAAATTTGTAGGGGTCCCATGAACCAAATAGAAAGCCCTAGCAGGCTGGATCCAGCCTGTGGGCCATATTTTGCACACCCTGTCCTAGACCCTGAAAAACTGCCCTGGCTTGGTGTTGCAGCCACTAGCCTAACATGTATGTTTCTCTGTCTTTCTCCCTTCCCTCTTCTCTGGGAGTCTTTTTACTTCCTTTGTGACAGCTAACTATTCGTATCAGCTGGCCAAGATCTCTGGGGTAGGCCTAAAATCATGTTTCACTGCCCTGCTATAAGCCTTTGCAAGCCCACAGCCTGCGACGGTCCCATTCGTCAAAAACCAAGGAATGAATTCCATTTTTCAAACCTAATTAGAAGCCTGATTGGAGCAATACTAAGATATATATTTCTATGAAGTTATGTCAACTACAGGTCTAGCAGAAGCAGAAAATGTGTATTTTCTGATGCCATGTTGTTACCTGTCTGTTATTTGTTAGCTTTACTTGGTTGCTTTGTAAGGATCATTTCAATGCCATGGGTAGAATGGAACATAACTCACAGTATTAAGCCATGTAATACGTCTCTCCACATAACTTTTGAAAGTGAACTTGCAAACATGAATTGAGATCCACAAGGCATCCCGCTTGCTGCATTAGTAGAGGAAAATTATCTAGGCATGTGACTTTAAAAAAATACATGTTGCCTTTCACACTGTGAATAGTATTGCTGTGCTGCTATTTCCCCTATCACGTAATAAGCATGTCTAAGTGACTCATTGCCTTCTTGTTGAAATGTGAGTAGTCATGACATTTGCAAAAGCACATGACAAAATACAGAGAGAGATTTCAGTCTTTTAGCTATGTTTTTAAAATTGTACTTCATGGCTAATTTCTCTTTAAAGGTCCCCTTTCCAGCTTCTTGGATTCTTTAAAAATGCTTCCCCTCTGTGGCAACCCTTACAAGATTCAGTTCTATATTCCTGCTTACAAAATGTTCCACTGGAATAAGAATAAAAAACTAATTTATGTAATATAAACCACTGCAGAGAAAAAAAAACTGCATCTCCCCACCCTTTAAACTGCGTCTCACTTTAAGCACAGTTTTCGAGTTATGCCTTAGTATTCTGTCCAGGTATTCTCTCATGTTGACTTACGATTATAGTGGAACTTCAGCTATAATTTCTAACAAATACAGGGTCAAAATATATAGGAAACGGTATACTATATATTTCTTGCAGACAACACACACAAAACCAGGTCTTGGAAATTGCAATGTGCTCTATATGCAAAAAATGTGGTTATGGGCAAAAGTAAAATCTGCATTTGACTCTCAGGGAGCAGAACAACAAGCAGACCCTGATCCCTAGCTGTTGCTACTCAGATACTCACTATAAGGAAAGACTGTTTTTTTTTTATCCTGCTTTTCAAAAACAAAGTTTGTATTATATTCTGGGTCATGTTTTATGCAAGAAAATACGGTATTTTTCATTGTCCTATTACAGCATTTCTCTTTAAAAAACATGGAATAGAATTTAGATCTCCTAAGCCCCTGACAGACATTACACCTAAGCCGTGATTAACTAGTTAATTATGTCTTAAGTAGGGACCCAGCCACATGTTTATTCCACTAATGACATGATAAAACAGGAAATAAGCCACAAAACGATTCCTAGGGATCCTGGTTTTCTGTTTAAAAATCGCAAATTCTCTGATTAAACCCCTCCCCCTCAATTCGTATTTTATATATATAAACCCACCGTTTCCTATGATTTTCTCCTTTACAGGAGAAAATCCACATTTTTCTCCTTAAAAAGGAGAGTATCTATGTTTTTCCAGGGCGAATGGAAAACCTGGATACCTGGTGATTACCCAAGATATGTGTAACAATTTTATGGCTGATTCCTATTATGCCTTCAATTTAATTTGTGAGTGGTGCTCTTAGCCTTGGAAGCACATTGGAACCCTTCAAGACTCCAGTATGTTCCCTGCATCGAGGAGCCTCAATCAGCTGATTGGGGCTCCCAGCCACTAGAGATCATCAGAGCTAAGGACTCTCCTATGCTCCACTGGCTGACAGTTGTAATCAGCTGACTGGGGCTCCTACCTGTGGCCCCTAGCAGAGCCAAGGTTGCTACGTGCCAGTGCAGAAGGAGGTCAGGACCATGATCCTGGGCTCCCCATACACCAGCATATATGGCACGATTGGGATCTGATTTCCGATCCCACAATCACATCTCCTGCCATGCCATGGCAGGAGGCACGATTGTTGGGATCATGCCTCTGATCTCATCACACCTTTAATTTAATATCTGTCAGTGGCCCCAAGTCTCAGTATAATCCTGAGCTACCTGAACAGGCCATTCTTTGTCCATCTATTTTGTTTATAAAACCATGTGTGAAAAGATGTGCTTTGATTTGTTTTCCACTGAATCATGTTTCTAGAAGGAATTAAAAACATTAGGAAAAATCTTATGAAAAAATTGGCCTACAGCTTGCAAAAAGGAATATTTCGCAACACATACTATTTTGAATTGTGTGGTGAGAGGCAGGAATAAAGAAATGGGCAATGGTGCACAAAAGGGCAAAGGGGTGTCCCTGGGGGAACTCACAAAACACATAAAATCCATAAAGATAAGGGGTGGGGTATGGGGAGGAAGGGTGCAACTAGTGTGTTAAGTCACACACAGCATTTTTTCCTATAGTAGAAGACTTTAAAAAAATCCACTAACTTCCTTAACTGTCTACATTTTCCATCTATGTTGCTTTGAATTATTATTACTAAATACATTCACAGTAACATATCAGTTTACAAATTTCCATTCCTTCTTCCTGGCTTACATTCCCACGAAAGGCAGATAACTCCCTCAGAAAAGGATGTGCACACACTAATTCTATTCCGGTGTTTCATGAAAATAACTCCAGTTTATTGGTGTGACAAAAAGGAAAAAAAATCTCATCCATTTAATTGTTGCCTTTTCTTTCACATTAAACTAACACTGAAAAACTTTAATAAAACTTATATGCAGTAGACCTTCACACATCTGAACCCCACAGGGATCCCCTCTTATATGCAAAATGTTTATATTTGCAATGGATTTATACTATAAAATGGCACCAAAAAGAAAGATGAATATTTTAATATTATAAAACCTAGTAAAAAAACCCTCATATAATTGTATATATGTACAGGTATTTTCCATTTCTGAGGCCCAAGTTGGGAGATCATATAATTCCAGCATTTGAATAGATAGCATTCAGAAAAGTGAAGGTTTACTGGGCCAGTCGAAACGCTGATTTTTAAAAATCTTTTAGGGTTCAAAATAGCATTCTCCATCTTCTATTCTGAAAAAAACTTCAGTTTGACTGACAACTAGAATTTCCTCAATCCAGAAAGAATGTCTGTCCAGTTTCAAACCAGTTCAGACTACCTAGATTAGATTAACCTGCAAAGATTGAATCAATTCAAGCTCAGGCTTTTTGAATGTTGGTCCCTAGCCTTAATGTGTAGACAATCCAGGTGTTAAAAGCTCCAGGACCTGCCCAAAATTACTGTGTAAGAAGGCCCTAACACTATTAACAACATAGACCTGTTTTCAAAAAACTTCCTGTTCCTGCCAGCTTGAATTCACTGTAAACAAGGGTTTATCAGAGAAAGAGGGCTGGATTTTGGTTTAGGTTCCCCATGTTTTATCTATACGTTATGGATTCTCAGAGATCACACATTCCTTTGTACTGAGTGAAGTGGAGTTTGACAGTAAAGGTCAAGTTTCCTGGTTTCTATTCTTATGAGGCCTATAACTTTGGCTTTGCAATGTCTTGTTTTTCACACACTGATTGAGCTGCAGTCTGAATTTCTGTGTTCAGTAAGGGCTCGCCAGTTGAGAGCAATATGAATCTTCCACAGGACAGATTCTCTAAAAGAGCACTTCAGAAGCCAGATGAGGATCACACAATGTAGTGTGCACATAAAGAAAAAGGTCAGAAACATTTTTGTGCCTGGCACTCTCCCTTTTCAGCTTTATAACAAATTTTGTGGTCCTGGACAGGAACATCACATGATAACAAAACATGTACTAGAACCTACATGTAAATAACTCAAACCATAGCTCACCCCACAAAAGGGTACATCATAGTCATATTCCCATCTTTTCATAAGAAGTGCTGGGAATGCCTCCCCATATACTGTCCTGGGGCATACATAATCCCAAAGGAAACAGAGAGAATGCAGCACCAGTGTGAAGCTTGCTCCATGACTCCCTCATATGCTCAGGGTTTCTAAATAAGCTCAGTTCCATGTTTCACTGACAGCCTTAAGGAATGCATAAAAGTACTTGTGCAGACTGCCATTATGGGATGAACAAAGCAAATCCTTCACATTTACTATGGTTTTAACCTTGTAACTCATCCAGTAAATGAATAAATAATCTGTCATCACTTGTAGTCTAGACTGTATACTGAATTTCCTCTTTTGAAAGCATTCCTCTCAAGATTGTTAAGGAAACTTCTGAAAAGTTCAGTGGTACTTACAGAAACATTATCATAATTGCAGGCATGGTGAGGTTCAATGTCAAAATCTGTGAAGTTCAGTAGAACGCGATGGCCATAGTCAACTTGGATAACCCATGAACAGTCAGTGTTGTCATTATAAGGATTAGGGTAGTTTGGAGAATGAATTTCACCACTGGTAGCTTGAAAAACACCTCCACAACCTGGAAAATATGTAATCAATAGCTCTTTCATCCTTAGGAAGATTTTAGCTGGTCTTTTAAATTAACAGGGAAATAAATGACTTAATTTCTGTTGACACAGGAATCACTGCATGGGAAAAGCACAATGTCTTCCCACCCCATTCCTCTCCCTTTCCCCGGTTCAGTGACCTGTCTCAAGCCATCATTCCTGCCTGATAAAAGTATAAAACTTGCATAATGGAGAGCCATGCAACAGTTAGGCTTTGTGAGAGAAGTTTCTGACTAACCCCAAGCAGCTAGTGAGGGGCTTATGGGCTGAAGCATGAGGGTTGATTTCTTTATAGCTTTTACCCTTGCTATTTTAAAAGTTCATAGATTGCAAGGCTGGAAGGGACCTCAGAAGATCATCGGGTTCAGCTCCCTGCACCAAGCAGGACATATAACTGGGGGTCAAGTGACCCCAGCAAGGTGACTGTCTAGTCCCCTCTTGAAGATTCCCAGGGTAGGTGATTGCACCACCTCTGGAGGAAGCTTATTCCTCAGTCTGGACACCCTGACTGTGAAGTTTTTCCCAATGTTGAGTCTGAATTGATCTTCCAGGAGTCTGTGGCCATTACTCCTAGTTTTCCACTTGGGTGCCTTGGTGAACAGTTGCTCACCGACCCCTTGATGTACTCCTCTAGCGTAGCTGTAAGTTGCTACCAGGTCCCCTCTCAGCCTTATTTTTTTCAGGCTGAAGAGTCCCAGGTCCCTCAGCCTATCCTCGTATGGCTTCCTTGTTAAGACTGATCATATATGCGTGGCTCTTTTCTGGACTCTCTCAAGCTTGTCCACATCCTTGTTAAAATGTGGTGCCCAGAACTGGACACAATACTCCAGCTGTGGTCACACCAGTGCTGAGTAGAGTGGAAGAATCCTTGGCTTTGCTGGAGATGCTTCCATTGATGCATGCCAGAGTATTATTTGCCCTAGTAGCTACAGCATCACACTGTCAGCTCATATTCATACTGTGGTCTATTATTACTCCCAGGTCCCTTTCATTCATGATGCTAGTCAGTTTGGTGCCACCAAGCCTGTAGGTGTGTTGGGGGTTGCTTTTCCTGAGGTGGAGAACTTACATTTCTTGACATTAAAAGTTATTTTAATAAGTATTATCCACATAGATGTCCTATACTATTTACACATTAGTGACAATGGTTGGATTTGGCATACTGAAAAATCTAAGATGAGACATAACGTAAGTCTCACATTTTCTTAGACCTTTGGTATAATCCAGAACTAAAATCTTATATT
>NW_017729004.1:48247750-48257393 GCF_001723915.1 Gavialis gangeticus | reverse complement strand
CATGCACTTAATTCTTATGCACTTTCAGGTTTTCTTGAAGAACCCAATTTGTTCTGGCCAAAATAACACTGCAGGTTCTGAAGTCTGAATACACCAGGGATGGGCAACTATTTCAGTTGGAGGACTGCTTAATGAGTTTTGGTGAGCTCTCAAGGGCTGCATGGTTAAGCCCTACTCCCTGACAGCTGCCCTGCCCCCCCAGTTGCTATCTTGGGAAGTCCCACCCCTAACCCTGGACCTTTGCCACCAGAAATTCCTCCCCCTGTCCTTGGGGGAAGGGTGGGGGGTTGCCATCTTGAAACTGGAAAAAAAAAACAAATCATATACTAACAACATCAAACATCTACTACAACTGATTTTAATTTTATTTTTAAAAATATTTTTGTCCTGAATTATGTAGTGTATCTAGAGGTGATTGCATAATAGCTCCAAATAAACTCTTACTTTTGTATACTGTGTGTGGGGAAGTAAGAGGGTATATGTGGGGGCTGTATGGTTGGTGAGTGGGTGTGAGGGTGTGGGTATGGTGAGTGGGTTATGTGGGGGATGGTGGGGGTAGGGAGTGTGGTTGGGGTAGGGGCAGGTGGGAGTGTGTATGTAAGCTGTGGGAGAGTGTGGATGTGTTCTGGGGTATGCTGGGGGTGGGGTGTGTGGGAGGGTCTCGGTGTGTGTCGATATGGTCAGGGGTGTTGGAGTGTAGGTGGATGTGTGCGGGTGGGTTTATGGTGGGGGAGTGTGGGACTGTGTGTGGGGACTGTGGTGGGTGTGGGTGTGTGTTGGAGGTATGGTGGGAGGTAGGGAGCCAGCCCTGCCTGTCCCTTCCAGGCTGCAGCATGCAGTTCTAGGCTGCAAGGCTGGGATCCATATGGCACAGCATGGAGCCAGCCTGGCCTGGCACAATGCGGTTCCAGTTGCAAGGCTGCAGACTATCATGTGGCATAGAGCCAGCCTGGCCCATCCCAGCTGTGGTGCACAGTTTCCAGCTGCAAGGTCGGGACCCATGTGGCACAGCACGGCACAGGGTCAGCCTGGCTTGGCTCATCCCCTCCATGCTGTGCCATGCAGGTCTCAATCTTGCAGCGAGGAACTGCACACTGCAGCCAGGATGAGCCAAGCTGGGCTGGCTCCATGCCATGCTGTGCATTCTCTGGCCTTGCAGCCAGCCCCACCCATCCTGTCCTGGCTGCAGCACACAGTTCCTAGCTGCAAGGGTAGGGATCATATACCGCAGCACAGAGCTGGCCCAGCCTGTCTTGGCAGCATGCGGTTCCCCGCTGAAAGGCTGGGACCTAAGCGCTGCAGCGTGGAGCCACCCAGCCCATCCCATCCTGTCCTGGCAGCACGTGGTTCCCTACTGCAAGACTGGGACCCAAGTGGCATGGTATGGAGGGGCCAAGCTGGGCTGGGTCTGTGCTGTGCAGGCTTCGTGCCGTGCTATGTGGGTCCCAGCCTTGCAGCAGGAAACCATGTGCTGCCGGGCTGGTGCTGGGCCATATGGTTCCTGGCCTTGCAGAATGGGACAGAATGGGGGGGCTGGTTCCCCACCTCCCACCATACCCCAACACACATCCACACCCCCCCACAGCTCCCACACATACTCCCACCCTCCTACCATAACCCCACACAATCCTACAATCTCCCATTATAACACCACATTGCCAGTGGTCTCTCCTATCCCCACCTCACCCCATCCCCCATTCTTACCTGAATTTCAACTCTCAAATGAGGTAGGGCTGGGGAACAGCCACAGGGTTGCCAGGGCAGAAGGCTCTGCTAGCCAGAAACTTCCGGTCTTCAGAAGCTTCTGGGGGGTAGGGGTGGAGTGGGGCGGGTCAGATTGGGGTTGGGTTGGTTGCAATGCAACCAGAGACCAAGCTGCTTGCTGCCACAACCAGAGACTTGTGCTGCCAGTGCCTTGTTGGCTTTTGAACAGGTAGCCACTGGCAGGTAATAACTGTCTAACTTTTAGAGGGGTCCTGTGGACTGGATAGACTGGCCTGGCAAGCCAGATCCAGCCCACAGGCTGTATTTTGCCTGCCCCTGGAATACACTATGGTGGATCCAGCAGATGGAGCGCAAGACTTTTCAGTGGGATCACACAGATTCCAAGAGGGTGTGCTGAGGCTATGAAATGTCTGGGTGACAGAGATGGAGTCAGAAATAGTATTAAAGGGGGTTGGAGATGGAAGGGAACTGCGAAAGGAAAACTAGGTAGGTTTTAGGATCTGGTGTAGAGAACAGAGAAGGAAATGAGAAAGTTTGGATGCCAAAGAGTGAGGAAAGAGAAGACATCAGAAGTTTCAAATAGTTTGGATAAACTACTGATCAACATCTAAACACTTTGGAAAGGCTCAGCTCAATAAATATTTTAGGTTGCCCTTATAGTCAGAAAAATCCTGAAACTTTCAAATAAAACTGTAACTTTCAAATAATCCTGAAACTTTCAAATAAAACTGTAAAAACAGAGAGGTGTGAATTTCAACAATTAAATAAATCACTTTATTGAATTAAGTGGGAGAGCTATATTTAAAATGGTCAAGTGTTCACTATTCAGTTTAGTTATTTACTGATGATTAGCACTTTCATAAGAACCCTATCACTGAAACAGACCTTTGGATCAATGTAACATGTATTTCCCTGATTGTTAGTAAGGGTTTGAGCAAATCATCACAAAGGGTTGGATGACTCTCATGGAGTTCCAGGTTTTACTGATCACTCCAAATATTTCTGGAGTTTAAAAAGTTCTCAAGACTAGGGTAAATTCTCAAATCTCTTTATACTTGTAATTTAAAACCAAAAGGATCTTTCAGTTAAAACAAAATAAAGAACATTTTTTTTAGGTATAGGGAAAACTGTGAGATTTAAGAATCTTCCCTAAAATCAAGCTGCTGCAAATGGGTAGCCAATTTAATCTATTTCTTTTTGCCATTACTATTTCTCTTTCTCCCCTCCATTTATATTTCACTTTTTCTTGTAAATGAAATCCAACCTAAGCAGCATTTGGATTTGTTCTGAACTTTCAAACCCAGAATATTTAAATAGGTTAAAGTGTGCAAAACTAGTTTACCTATTCACTAGTCTTCCTGGATTTCATGTTTTCAACAGCAAAGTGTCCCTGAATGCTCACCTCCTGGTATCTCTTGCCAAGTTGCATTGAATCCCTTTCCATTCACATATCTGTCTGTCTTGAATCGGATTGCAACGGCATTGCCAGTACTAGAGACTTGTAGTGGGTTCTGTGCTGATCTTGACACACACAGCTGGGCCAGTCTAGGAGCCCAAAAATCTGGCCCACCATAGATCTGGAAACAGAAGAAAAAGTGACAACAAAATCCACTTGAAGACACAGTTCATGTAACAATATAGATCAGAACCAACTGCCCTGATGACACAGCTTAATATTCTTATTACTCAAAACATGTATTGCAGTCATTCAGGATGAATTAAAAACTCTTTAGCCCTAATTTTTTTATTCATGTCTCCAAATTTGCAAACATACACAGCACTGTAGTCTGCTCCAAGAGACCATCCATGAAAGTTTACTTCTCTGAACTACCCATATTCAGGATGTTTATTGTATAAATAGAAGTTCTACAAATGGCATTAAGTATTGGTAGAAAAAAAATCAACAGGGTTATTTTAACATGAACCACAAAACAGGATTTTTTCCCCAAAGTTCATGCGATGTCTGTGGGAAGCACTAAAACACTGATCCACACTGACTATGAGTAAATTCAAGATTCTAGGTAAACTTTTGGCCTGGCTCTTGCATAAAGTAAGAACCCTTACCTTCTTTGTCCTGCATACTCTCCCCAAAACTGCAAAACTGGCACCTGCAGGCAAGGGTACCAGGCTGCAACCCCACCAGGAGACTAGCCATACAGCTGCTCCAGCTCAGCCTGGGCCCTCCTATGAGGTTCTCCCATTTCCTGCAGGAACTTGTCCCTGCAACAATACTCCCAGTGTCCCAGCTATGGACCTCCTTGCCTGGCTTCTGTATTCTTGCTAATGTTTTAGACCTCCTGGCTCTGAACCCCTGCCTTGCCTCTGTTTTGAACCCTCCTGCCTGCTCCAGCCTTGTTCCTGCCTTGGAACCTTACCCCTGCTTACCCTATCTTCTGCACTGTGTTCTCCAGTTCCTGACCTCTGGCCTGGCTTTGACTACAGACCCATCTGACCCCAGATGAAATACGCTAAGCTTGCACTGGACCCCCAAGCTTTGGCCTCTGGAATTAGAATATTGTTGATCCTCGGCTTCTGAACCTGGTCCCCAACATCTGAGCTGTACCTGTGACACTGATACAGTATTTTAATATTCTGGTGAAGCTCAAAAGGTTCACAAAAGCAACAGGTCAACATTTTAATGAACTGATACAGAACCTCACAAAAAGTCTGTGGTCTATCTTGAGTGCTGTACAAAAAATCAAATAATTTTAAACTATGAACCAATTCCATCCCCAAGCTTAACATATGTTCAATACAACTTTCCAAGGGTTAAGATTTGCTGTTCAAAGCAGGTTGCCCCACCCTGCAATTCTATAAAGGTTGTGGAGGAAACAACACTATTCCCTTTTTTCCAGGGAAAACAGTCAGTGGAAATGACAGAAAAGCATCTGAAACACTCTAACTCCAGTCCAGAGTGAGTAAGGAATAAGCAGTATTTCAAAGATGGTCTCTAAGAATGTCCAGTACCCTGAATAGTCATAGAATCAGAGAGAAGAAGGGCTAGAAGAGACTTCCAGGGATCATCTAGTCCAACCCCATGTGAGACAGGTTCATCAATATAAATTAAGTACAAGCTACATAAGACTATGGTGAACCTTGATGCATCACAGACATAACACCCTAACCTGACAGCTAAAGCAAGGGAACCATGGCCGCCAATGTCCTGCATCTATAAAAGGTTGTCAATATATTCTCAGCAAAGCCCAGAAGCATGAAAAGTACCTGTAGTAGAACATAGGTATAGCTACACCTAAATTATCCATGACCAGTGCCTGTCTACCTTCTTTTTGAACATCTCCGGTGATGGAGAGTCCACAACTTCCCTCAGCAGTCTATTCCACTGCCTCGCTATTCTAACCGTAAAGAAGTTTTTCCTGATATCCAGTCTAAACCTACTTTGTTGCAACTTCAAGCCATTGGCCTATGTCCTACTCTCTGCAGCAAGAGCCCCATGATTGGGGACTACTTATCTGATGCAGGCATGGCAGTGAAAAGCAGGAAACTTCTGGAGGAGTAGCCCATGCTATTCATCAGCCAGTTACCTGTGCAGCTTGGGCCGGTGCGGGGAGATGATGTCAGCCAAAAGCACAGACAGTCACCTTTAAAAGCTGGCTGCTGAGCAGAAGCCAGAAGGCAACAGCCTGGAGGCAGCTGTGTGCTCCTGGCCGGTGCAGCCAGAGTAGCTTCAAGCCAGGGACACTAAGCCGAGTCGTGAAGAGGGGTGTTCCTTCCAGAAGACTGATGCTAAGTGCTAGACAAAGGAAGGATGCTGAGGGAATAATTCTGTACCTACATGCAGTAAGGAGAAGAGGCTTCTCCCTCCCTGATTCATTGTTCTTTTTCCTTTTCGTAATTTTGCATTGCCCCTGGAGCTGAACACTGTGACCATATTGATGGGCATTAATCCCAGGGCTGAAGAACCAGGGAGCCTCAGGGACTTCAGGTAGGAGAACGGGTTGACCCGTCCAACCTAAGAAGTCCAGCCACAAGGAGTGGGAAGCATTCTCCTGTATCTGCTGTGCACTTTAGAAGCAGAACACCATAGGAGGAGCCATCGTCCTACAACCAGTGTGCACTCAGCTGTTCTGCCTATTAGAATCCATTCAAGGCCTGATTGGGGCTACACCACACACATGGGCATCCAGAAAAAGCTCAAGCCATTTGACATATGGCCAAGTCCATCAGGTTCATCCACCTTATCTTCCTGATTTGGTGGCCGATAATAAATCTCCACCATTATATTGCTGCTGCATCTTTCACCTTTCATCATCACCCAAATGAATTCTGCTTTGCTGGCTTCTTCCTTCTGAACCAGGGAACAAGTATATGTGTTTTTGACATACAAGGCAACACCACCACTTTTTTCCCCAACCCTGTCCTTCCAAAACAGAGTGTAACCCTCAGTGTTGACATTCTCATTATAACAGCTGTCCCACCAGGTTTCTATGATGCCAATCACATCATAGCTCTTTTCACAAGCTGTAGCTTCCAACCCATCTTGTTTATTCCCCTTCCTTCTTGCATTTGTATATATGCATTAGATGGAATTTGCATTTTGACTTCTTTGCTTCCCTTTTGCATCACTTGTTGCACTCCTCTAGCTCTCTGGTCCTTTCCCAGAGTTACGCTGCCTCTGACTCCTTTGCTTTCTGGACTGTGTGCTCTGTTGTTGAAGCGTTTTGATTACCATCCTTGTGGAACCTAGTTTAAAGCCATCCTTACCAAGTTGGCCAGATGACACTCAAGCTGATCTTTCCTGTTTTCTTTAATTCTAGATAGGAAGAGACTTTTTTGGCTTGTGATGAGAAGAAGCCTGACTTGAATTTATAATAGCCTCTCTGTCCCATCCATTATCTCAAGGCATTCTGGAGAAGCCAGAATGAATGAGACTGCTGTTAGATGAAAGCTTAGAGCAGCAACAGTGCTGGAAAAAAGCATGTGTTTGTGCTTGAAGCTCAATGTCATCAGCAAAATCTTACTACTCGGCTGCTTGTGGGGCCCAAGTAGTCCAACATCTGTCAGAAGTCTGTTCAAAGTGGGAACTTTTTTTCCTTTTATTTGTTGTATTTTTTCCTGCGTCAGAGCCCTAGCAAGTATACAGCCAGGAACATGTGTTCTTAATCATCTAAAATTGTGCAGTAATGGTATTTAGCAAGAAAACTGAGCAAAATTATTTCACCATAATGAAAATAATGTATAGACAGATAGGTTTTTAAAATATTCCCATTGTGTTTCTGCTTCCCTGAGGCCTTCCTTTTGCCACAGACAAAATGAACCAAAGTCATCTATTGCTTTTTAGGGTATTAGAGCAGAGATAGATGAAGGTGGCCCATCTTGAACAACTATACATATTGTTGGGCACAACAAACGAGGAAAGTAAGGGGAAGAAAATGTTGGTGAAGACTTCATGGGTTTTCTCCATATTATTAGCCTGTTTTGCAACAGCCTTTTGTACAATTTCAAAATCAAAAGGGAGAGTGAAAACCATGCCATTGTGTTACTTTATTACCGCTAGGAATGGATTTCCTTTTCTCTTTTATGCCAGCTCAGCTAATCAGATGCTTCACAAGAAATGGAGCTAAAACAAGCCAGAGTGTTTCCATAACAAAAAAACCACAATAAAATGCTACTTTTGGCTACAATGAAAACCAAATCTCATAAGAAAAAGAAAAAAAGCTAGGGGTGGAAAACATTTCAGGGTGTGGTCCACACAGACCTACACTTTGTCTAAGCTGCAGAAAGATAAAAATAAAATAGAAAAATCTGATTGGAGCACCTGATTCAGAGACAAAATATGTTTTTGATTGAATGGCTGCGGGTGCAGGGCATTTCAATAAAGCCAGTGGTTTTAGTCTGTTTTTATCATTTGTTTCTGCCCCGTTAGCTCCATTTATTGTTACAATCAAGTCAGCATTCCAGAGTTATGAGCAACAGACGGCTGTTTTTATGTGGCTGACCATCATCATGACACAGTTCTGGGAATAAAGCTGGCCCTGGTTAGATATAACTGCTTGCTCAGAGGTGCTTTGATAGAGAGACAAAAGTTTAAGTATAATACTTAATGGTATTAAGATCTAACAAAATATCTCTTTATATTTGCATGGAAGGAAGGGGTACATGCAGGGGCAGATCTAGGGGAGGTAGAGTGGTGCATTTGCACCCCAGTTTGATACCCACTCCACCCAAAATTTAAAACCAACTGCTTAGGAGGGGCAACAGCATTTTTATTCGGGTAGTACTGAGTCAACTAACTTTATGGCTCATTCTCATTTCCCTTATTCCTGCTAATCTCTCTCTACTCTACAGGTTTTAATGATCCTTTCTCCTTTTTGCTGCCTGTTAGCCACTCCCTTGTATTTCACAACTCTGCAGAATCTTTTTAGCTCTAGCTGAAAACTTTAACTCAAATGTGGTAATATTAACTCAGGTGCAAAAATGACTGACAGTGAGGTACTGGAAGCACTATCAATATGCTCAAGAGGGCTAGATTTTGTTTTATGAATCTGAATAAGGGCCACTCCACAGGTGCAGGTAAAGGCATGATGGAATCTAATGTACAGTCCACACAATCATGCCTCCTGTTATGCCACATGGAAACATGATTGTGAATCTGATCCCATCATGCCTTACTGTCAACAAAGGGAGTACCCAATCCAGGCACCACCTGCAGCGGCAAGAAACAAGTTCCTGCATCTGGAAGCCCCCTCAGCTGATGGTGCTCTCAAGTTGTGGGGGTGTACCCTGCACCTCCACAGCTGGAAGACTGCAGCTCATGTGATTTCCTATCTGGAGAGGTACCCCCACATACCCCTGCAGCTGGGAGATCACATGAGCTGCAGTGTCCCAGCTGTGGGGGTGCCTGGGTTCCCCCTGTGGCTAACAGCCCTGTCAGCTGGGAGGTCCCAGGCTCAGGGGTACACATGGGCTCCCCCAGCTGGGAGTTCTGAACAGCTGACAGGGCTCCCAACCACAGGGACCCCTGGCCACCAGTTCAATGGATGGCATGCTAAGAACTAGCTACAAAGTTATTTCACATATGTTGTGCAATAACTTTGTAGCTTATTCCTCTCTATCATGCCATCAATTGACTGAACATGTAGCCGGTGACTATTTAAGACATGAATAACTAGTTACATTAATTGGTACAATGTATACATGTGGCCTAAGAGACAAATGACACAATCTCTTTTGACTTTTTTTTTACTATTTTTGCTCAGTTTTTGTTTTTTAAAAGATATCACCAAAAATCTTTGCAGTTCGCAAAAAAATGTGAGTTGTGACTAGATACCCAACACAATTAATTTGATCAAGGGGTAGAAGCATAGGCCAGAAATATATTCAAGGCTTGATGAATTTCATCCTAGAGTATATAAGGACCTAAAACAGTCTCTGAACCATTGGAAAATAATTTTGAGAACTCATGGAGGATGAGGGAAATCCCAGAGCACTGGAGTACAGATCTGGTATTTATCTTTAGAAAGGTGAAGAAGGAAGCTGCAAGACATGACATGCCATATCATCTAAAGAATCTCACAGCTCAAAAAACATCCTTAAAAAAGCAGAAGGAAACTGTTGATGGAGTTTGAAGCTTTACAAACTTTGACTAATAGTTTGAAATGTGGGTACCAATAATAATTTAAACTAATTAAGTAGTTCATTTTTCAGGGGTGTTGGCAACTTACATTCTCATTTAGGTAAGGTCATTATTTTAGCTATCACTTTTTTATGTGCCTCAGTATTAGAGCATGTCAGAAAATGTAAGCAGACAAGGATCTTTGGGTAAATATGATATCTTATCTTAGCCAACTAAATAGTTGGAAAAATTGTTCTTTGCAAAACTTTTGGGCACAAACACCCTTCTTTGGGCATAAAGAGAGTCTGCTGGTGTTTTGTGTTCTCCTGGATGGAATAGAAGCCA
>NW_017729004.1:48241189-48247266 GCF_001723915.1 Gavialis gangeticus | reverse complement strand
AGAATGTAGCTGGTAAAATGTAGAGGTTACCTGCGGTTACTGAATGGGAGTCAAGTTATAATGTGCCATAAATCCAATGTCTATATTTAGTCCATGTATCCAGTAGATTTATGAAGTGAAGTTTGTAGGCTCATCTATGAAAGGTGTTTTGTAAATTCCCTTTAAGGGTTAAACTGAGAGACTGGAGAGAGAATTGGTTATCTTGTGAGAAGTGTGAACGAACAGGTAATTGGGTATTTTTGTCTTTCATAGATTTTTTAGTGTGCATTCATTCTGGTACACAGCTGTCGTTTGATTTCTCCTACATATTTTCCATCAGGGCATTTAGCGCACTGGATGAGATATATTATATTTCTGGAGGCACAGGTGTAAGATCCAGGAATGGTGATGGTTCTGTTGTGAGGTATAAGTTATTATGGGAGTGGTGGCAGGTTTTACATTTCTTGTTCCAGCATGGTCTAGATTTATATGGTGTGTTTTGGACCATAGGAAGTTTGCTTCTGGTGATGAGATTGGCAAACAAAAAATCATGAACTAAATATAGACATTAGATTTATGGCACATCATAACCTGCCTGCCATCAGATAACCCCAGGTAACCTCTCTACATTGTACCAGCTACATTCTACACCAGGTCAACATCTCCCTGTTTCTCCCCCATCCTTCCACCTACCTGTCTCACACCTATTGTCTCCCATGGCCTCTGATCCTCACTGACACACAGTGCATTTTACAGAGCTGCATTTTGTATATTGGCTTCTATTCCATCCAGACTCTCCCTATGCCCGAAGTAGGGTTTTGTGCCCAAAAGCTTCTGAAGAACATTTTTTCCAACTATTTAGTTGGCTAATAAAAGATATCACATTTACCCAAAGAACCTTATTCTACTTATGTCCAAGACAGCTACAATGAACACCTCATAAAATTCAAAAATTTAGAAAATTTCATGACATTGTTCTCTGTTCTTCCACATTTTTAAACCAGTTTAGCTGCATATGTATTGGGTAGCTGACTTTAACACTTGTGATCATGTTTTAAAGCTTAAAACATGCTGAAACATTATTTTTCAAAGCATTAAACTGGTTTCAATGCATTAGAAGTGATAGTGGCTGGGATTCTGAAATGGCTTCACAAGACTTTTTACCATGACAATGTGAACAATGTACATGAAATAGTATTGTACAGGAAGACAGCAAGAGAACATCTTGCAATAGTCCCTAAAAGCATGTTTTCTACTTCTACTAATGTAGTTTCCAAATTTGGGTTATGCAGTCTACAGGACTCACTTTGGGAACACATGGTTTCTAACATAAGAAGCAAGAAAATAAGGCAACTCTCTCAACTGTCTATAGTTTAAATAATGAAACTGTACATTCCTAGACACAGCCTTTTGGTTCTTTGAACTTGTTAAGGCATTAACCCTTTCCCCCTCAATAATATTACGGAAGTAGAATGCGCTCCTAGACCATAAAAAGTGGCATACTAGGTCAGATCTATGACCCATCTAGCCCATCTTTATCAGTGGCAGAAATGGATGCTAGACGGAGAGCATCGAACACTCTCTAGAGTGATCTATCCCTCATTCAATACCATCCCTGGCATCCATCTCTTATGAGGTTAAACATCTCCAGCCACTCTGTTCAATAGTTAATAGTAGATCTATCATCCATGAACTTAGCCAGTCTATTTTTGAACCTGACTATGCTGTCTGCCTCTACCACATTCTGGTGCAATACATTTCACAAGTTAACTACACATTGCATAAAAAAGTACTTTTGCTTGTTAGTTTTAAACCTGTCACCTACTAATTTCAGCAGGTGGCTCCCAGTTTTAGTAATCCACTCTTAGATCCACCTAAAAAGAATAAGCCCAGATTTTGTGATGAACTGCTTTGTAGGACTGTGCAAAACAGCAGTGTTCCATTTTGACTGGTGTTTCGATGGGACAGGGTTCTGTTTCAAGTTCTGTTTTGATTTGAAACCGCTGTTTCATTTCATCAAAACAGTTTTGCCATTTTGACTCTGTTTTGACATTTCGCCCATAGGATATAATGGGGTCAAAACCACCTATAAATTTGTCATTTTCTGGCCTGATTTGGATGAAACTTGCAGGAATGGTAGCTTAGCCCCTTATGAGGGTATGAAGTCTGCCAAGTTTCAAGGAGATAGGTGCAGGGGTTTGGGGAAACTGCACCCCAAAGTCTTGAAAGCAAAACTCATGTCATGTAAGTGTTAAGCCACAGTGGGGTCAAAACTGCAGGCACACTAGCCCCTGCTGAGGCCACAAAGCCTGCCAAGATTCAAGGAGATAGGTGCAGAGGTTCTGGGGCCCTGCATTTCTGGCTGATGACAGGCAAAACTTGTGTCATGGGTGCTTATGGGACTGTGTCTGTCTTGGGGCAGAGGGGGGTGAAAACTGCAGGCCTGCTAGGCCCTGCTGTGGCCACAAAGCCTGCCAGCTGTTAAGGAGATAGGTGCAGTGGGGTTCAGTCTCAGCAGGGGCTAGCATGTGACTGTGGTTTAACACATACACGTTACATGAATTTTGCTTTCAAGACTTTGGGGTGCAGTTTCCCCAAACCCTTTGCACCTATCTCCTTGAAGCTTGGCAGGCTTCATTCCTGCAAACTGCATCCACATCAGGCCAGAAATGACAAAGTTATACACTGTTTCAACCTTCCCCATTATAGCTTATGGGCAAGACCTTGAAACAGTGTCAAAACAGCAAAATGTTTCGACTTGCCTCATTTTGTTTCAAGGCTGTTTTGACAATATCTGTTTCATTTCAATTTCACTGTTTTGACCTCAAAATGAGTTGAAACAGCATTGAAACAAAACTGGCAGTGAAATGTTGCACAGCCCTACTCCTTTGTGCAACTGTGCTTATGTCTACACTACAGTCTGGAGATAGGACTGCTGCACACCCAGATACACCCATTAACATTTATCTAGCTAGCTCTCCTATAAAGAGCTCTGAAGCCACAGCAGCACAAGTGTCAGCTCAGCCTGCTGATCACATATCCACAGGGTCTTTAGTGGAAAAGGGAAGCTCATAGAATCACAGAATAGAAGGACTGGAAGGAACCTATAAGATCATCAAGTCCAGTCCCCTACCTTGGGCAGGAGGCAGTTGGGCTCAAACGAGTTCAACGAGGTGCTTGTCCAGCCTCCTCTTGAACACCTCAAGGGATGGCGACTGTACCATCTCTGCAAGAAGTGTGTTCCAGATTCTAGATACCTTTATGGAAAATACGTTTTTCTTTATGTTTAGGCTACATTTTTCCTCGATTAACTTGTGCCCATTGGTCCTCATCCTCCCCAGGGGTGCCTTTCTGAAGAGCTGCTACCCAAAATCTTGGTGTTCACCCCGATGTACTTGTAGGTAGCTATCAAGTCACCTCTCAGTCTTCACTTATGCAGACTGAACAAACCCAGTTCCAGGAGTCTCTCCTCATAGGGCCTATCCTCCAGGACTCTAATCAGATGGGCAGCCCTTCTATGTACCCTTTCGAGCTTATCTACATCCTTCCTGAAGTACAGTGCCCAGAACTGGACACAATACTCCAGCTGTGGCCTCACCAATGCTCAACAGAAGGGAAGGAGCACCTCTCTGGATCTATTTGCAACACATTGGCTGATGCATGCCAGAGTTCTGTTTGCCCTGCTAGCAACTTCATCACATTCTTGTCTTATATTCTTCTTCTGGTTGATTGTCACCCCCCAGGTCCCCTTCAGATGCAGTGTCAGCCACTGGACCACCACCTATCATACAGTTATGATGAAGGTTCTTCCTACCCAGATGAAGGACCTGGTACTTGTCCCTGTTGACCCTCATCTGATTGCGTTCAGCCCATAGGACCAATCTGTCAAGGTCATCCTGGATCCTTACCCTCTCTTCAGAGGTGCCCGCATTACCCCACAGCTTAGTGTCATCATTTCATTTAATCATTGCATTTTCTACTTTCTCATCCAAGTCATTGATAAAGATGTTAAAGAGCACCAGCCCAAGCACTGATTCCTGGGGGACACCACTGGAGATGCCCCTCCAGGATGAGGCCATCCCATCAATTACAACTCTCTAGGATCAGCCCCTGAGCCAGTTGCTGACCAACCTCACTGTAGACTGGTCTAGGCCAGTACCCTCCAGCTTAATTGAGAGAATCTCATGGGAAACAGTAGCAAAGGCCTCGCTGAAGTCTAGGTAGATGATATCAACCTCATGTCCCTTGTCCAGCTGGTTAGTTACCTGGTCATAAAAGGACATCAGGTTTGTTAGTCATGACTTCCCTTCAACAAAGCAATTCTGGTTGCTTCTTAATACCCCACCAGTTGTAAGCTTGTGGTTGATGGCCTCCTTGACAATTTTTCAATGATTTTTCCCAGGATAGAAGTCAGACTGACCAGTCCATAGTTCGCAGTGTCGTCCTTCTGTTTCTTAAAGATGGGTACGTTAGCCCTCTTTCAGTCGTTTGGGACCTCTTCTGAATTCCACAACTCTTCGAACACCTTCGCCAGAGGCACCACTATGAGCTCTGCCAGTTCTTTTAGGACTCTTGGATGCAGGTCATTTGGCCCCACAGACTTAAAAACATCCAAGTGTTCTAAGAGCACTCTTACTTGTTTGGGACTAATTTAATGTGGACTGTTGTTTTCCCTGTGCCTCTGGATAGGTGACCAGTTCCTGTCTGATTTCAGGAATACAACGTGAAGTATTAAGGAGCTCTGCCTTTTCATGGGGGTCAATTGTGGGCTGTCCCTCTGTATTCAGTAGGGGTCCCACAGTGGAGCTTGATTTTTTCTTGCTCCCTATGTACCAATTAAAGGACTTTTTGTTGTTATTTATTTTGGTTGCCAGCTTGATCTCCATGTGTGCCTTGGCTTTCTGTCTCACATACCTGCAGACCCTGGCCCTATGAGTGTACTCCTCTCTGGAAGCTGAACTGTTTTTCCATTGCATATATGCTTCTTTTTTCTTTTTCAAAAGTTCCCTAATGTTCCTGTTGATCCAAGCGGGTCTCTTGGTCCCTTTCTCTCTTTTTGACCGTATGGGGATGGCTTTTTTTTGAGCAGTGAGAATTGCCCCATTAAGGCAGCACTGCCGTTCCTGAACTCCCAAATCATAGTTGCTGGTTGCAAAGGGCCTTTCTAACTAGGCTCCTGAGTTTACCAAAGTCTGCCCTTCTGAAGTCTAACTTCTGTTCTACTGACAGAATTCCCAGCTTTTTGGTGGAAGGTGAACCCAAGCAGATTGTGATCACTGTCACCAGGAGTACCTCCAATCTTCAGGTCACCTACCATGTCTTCTCCTTTGGTCATCACTAAGTCCAGAGTGGCTTTACCCCTAGTCAGTTCTTCCACAGCCTGTGTCAAGAACAGGTCATCAATAGCTGTCAAGAATTTGGTTGAACTGCTGGAGCTGGCTGAATGGTCTTCCCAACAGATGTCAGGGTAGTTGAAGTCACCCATGGCAATCAGGTCTTTAGTGTTGGTTGCCTCAGTCAGTTCCCTGGAGAATGCCTGATTGCTCTCCTCTTTTTGGTAGAGAGGTCTATAGTAGGCTCCCACCATCAGATCCCCTTCTTCTTGCCTCCCTTGTATCTTGATCCAGATGGTCTCAAGGGACCTCTCCTTGCCATCAAATGTGACCTGCAGGGAGAGGTACCACTCTTTCACACCCCTCCTCCCTTTTTCCCAATTCAATCCTTCCTATAGAGGCTATAGCCCTCAATATCCACTGCCCAAGCATATAGATTCATAGATTCATAGATTCATAGATTAAGGGTCGGAAGGGACCTAGTAGATCTTCTAGCCTGACCCCCCGCCAGGGTGGGAGAGCAACAAAAAACCCCAAAAAGAGAAACGGGACTCAAATGAGTCCAGCCAGGTAGGCATCCAGCCTCTTCTTAAAGACCCCCAGGGTAGGGGCCAGCACCACTTCCATTGGAAGTTGGTTCCAGCTCCTAGCCGCCCTAACTGTGAAGTAGTTTTTGCGGATGTCCAATCTATACCTCCTCTCCATCAACTTGTGCCCATTACTCCTTGTTATGCCAGCGGGCGCTAGGGGAAACAGCGTCTCCCC
>NW_017729004.1:48231591-48240573 GCF_001723915.1 Gavialis gangeticus | reverse complement strand
GGACCACATTTGCTAAGATGGGGACCACATTTGCATCATCCCACTCCATAAACCCAATGAGGTCAAATTCCTCATCTGCCTGAAGGTGTGCTAGTTCATCCTGTTTATTGCCCATGTTTCTGGCATTCCCATAAAGACACCTGAGTTCATCCTTAGTCATCTCAGGTTTTCTGTCACTTTGCAAGTGTCTTAGGGTATTGGTACTCATCTGGATGTCCTCTACATGAATGTCCTCCCCCTGGGTCATCTTGCCAAGAGGATTTATGTACAGCAGTGGAATCCTCCCTCACTCCCCCAGGCATGCCTAGTGTTGAAGCTTATGATGCCTCATTGATGCTGCAATTGACTGAAGGTGGCTAAGTTCTACCTATGGGCATATGTACTAGAAATCTATACCAAAGTATGGCACAGCAGCTATGATACAGAACAACACTTATCTATGCTCCTGAATGTAATTAAAGAAGCTACTGCCTTATGCATGGGTCTTGCAAAGACACTGTAGTCAGTGGGACTACTCACAATGTATAAAATTAAGTATGTGCACAAATCTTTGCAGGGTTAGAACAAGTACAGAAGCATTGTATTAGTCAAGAATCCTAACTTCTCTTAGGCCACTCTTCATTGTACAAACATTTAATGGTTATGGCATATGACTGTGGATAATGAACAACTGTTTGATCAAAGCAGCTTAGTTATGGCTCCCCTTCTTTCAGTCATAAGGGTTCACCTTAGCTGCTGTGTGGATGATGCAAAGGTAAGCCACTTATAGTAAAGATCTAAAAGAAGTCTTCTATTTAGCTACCTGCTTTCTTCCGCTTATTCTGTTATATAGATCATTATCTAGCACCAGGAAAAATCACCCCCACAGTACAACACCATCCTGCTACATGCTTGATAAAAGGCAGATTTTTTTAAATAAGCTTAAGATTTTTTTAAAATCTGCTCTCTTCTAGTATATTGTACTTCTATAGAATGTATTTCTCTGTTCCAGATAGAAATATGCATAGCTTAGAGTACAAAAAAATTAACACTCTGACCTCCAAAACATCATAGCTGCAGTTTGGATGATATTCAATATCGAATTCCTGAATGGTCAGCTGGATGCTGCTCTTAGGTGCTGTGTGAATGTACCAGATACATTCTCTGTTGCTTGGGTATCTGTTTGGGTAGCCAGGACTATGGAAAGATCCTGAAGGCCCAGAGAGCTCTCTGCCACAACCTGGTAACACAACAACAAAAAAGTACTATAAAACTAAGCAGTATGGAATCAACAGCTGGCAATTATAATTCAAAGAAAGATATTATCAGATTGTTAGCAGACAAATATGTAGGACCGTTTAGGCTCCAACCTGAAAGTTCATGGCATGAACATCCTTTGGTAGAGCACCATTTGGCTGGGTAGCTTCTGTCTTTATGTTTCTCTCTTTTTTTTGCCTTTGTTTTACTTATTTTTTTTAAACAATGTAAATGCTGGGGCAAAATTTTTGGGCCAGATCCTATTCACCTATTAGGCATCTAAGTTTAAGTTTCAAAGTACAATCGTATTCTATCCTGATTTAGTCTTTGAAAAACTGTCCATCTTAGCCTTAAAGCTAATGAAGACCTATCCTTAGTATTAATGTCCTTTTAGGGACTGCAGCAGTAATTGACATATTTTCTCACATATTATACTTCTCTGAGTAAGACATGCCTCTTGTTTTTGGAAGGCAGAATGGAGAAAAAAATCTTTCCTTGAAAATGTGGTAAGTATTTTAGCAGGAAAACTGGGGCAGCTGCATTAAGGGGGCTACAAAAAAAGGGCGGGGTGCACAAAACATGGTAGCACAAAGCCACTGAAGGCTGAGAACCAATCATTTGGATTTCACTCTTTAAATGTGTATTTGATAGTCTGATGTTACCCTTTCTAAGCCACTCCATTCCAGCCCCTTATTTAGCAGGTATGTATGGGAGAAAGAAACCCAGATAGAATATCCCTATGTTCCAGTGATCACTGGATTCTTGAAAAGTCTTTGATCACTAGGGTGTAGGTTAGAGGAACTGTGAGGATTTTCTGACATGGAAATGTTTCAGTTCTGGCCTTGTAGTCAAGGGTATGAAGTTGTTTTATGGCCAATCCCTTATCTTTGCAAAATTTCCGTTATGAGCCAGGCTCCTTGAAAGACAAAGGACACTACACTCTAATTAACTCTGAAAGCCACAAAATTGTGGCAAAGGTAGAGAAAAGGTGGAATGGGGAAACCAATGACAAATGGGAGCAAGTAGCTTCTCTTTTCACCACAAGCAAAGGGAAATGAGACTAATAATTTGATTTCCCTTTACTTCTCTGACTTTCTGGAGGAAGTTACATATTGGCAGTGTAAGCGTTCACAGTATGCAACTGTTTCACTTAGACTCAAACTAGCTTTTTTCCAATACAACATTTATGGGCCAACTTGAGTCACCATTAAAATAAGGCCCAAATCCTATGCTGGTTTTTTTGGCTTTCATCTCTGAGGAACACATTGGAGCACGTAGTCTTACATGTCTCATATTTGTGTGATACAGTAGTGACAATTGCCCTAGGGATTCTAGGGAGGGATAAGTACTGACATCATTAGCCTTTGCTCTCATTTCAGCCAAAGTCATTCCTTCCATCTCATTCTGCTTGAAACATATAGGCTGTTGTACTATACAACAAGAGAGCAAAGAGGACTAACAGCAATCATGAAAGGAAGGCTTTGCCTTGTTCTTCCGGGGCAGTCCTATTTTGCAGGGATTCTATGTTTCCTAACGCATCATGTCTTCCTTCTAGTTATATTTACCAAAACTGCCTGGTTAGGACTTAGCCTACTTTATGTCATGTGCACAAGTTCTGTTTAAATCTTGACCCAGAATTAACAATTATGAAATGGATTACAAGTTACTTTAGATAGTTGGCACAGAAAATGATCCTGTAGTATTCAGTTTCATGGAAAAGCTTTGAGGACTGTAGGAGTTCCTATAGCTGCTGCCTACTACTAATTTTGTTTCTCAATTCCTATTCATCATATGAAAGGAAGTGTTTTTCTTATCAAAAGGAAACACACAGATAAGCTGAAAATACTTAAAGGGAGAATTAATGGCTGTTTATTGATATTGCCTTCTTGTAAAAATAATTTCAAACGATTTTTATAAATTAAATAAATTATCATTAAAAGGTGTTTTTCATATTTAAAAATAATATTAAACAAAACAACCTAATCAACCATAAGCTGTGAAAATACAAAGTTTAAGTGCTGTAAAATGCCAAAAATACTTTATCTAAAGTGTAGTTCAAGAAAGTATTTTTGTAACATAATAACAATTCCTCTTCCACGCCTCAGTTAGCTGTCAGAGAAGCACTGCCTACTTTAATATTTCTTAAATCCATGCACAGTGTATATAGTTAATCCTGTATCCTAGCCATAATGCCATAGTTTCAATTAAAATAAATTTATTCCCCAGGAGGGTTAAAATTAATTAGTTGACAAAATCTTGTAGTAAATGCAAAATTTTCTCAACAACTTCCCTGGTGAATGTTAAAGAAAGGTACTAAATATAATAACAAGTATGGTCATCTATACAATAAAATTATTACAATCCTGTAGGGGTATTTGTTAATAAAAGGTAGATATCTCTATCTGCCAGGCCAGCTCCCCCATTGCAAACTGTAGCTTTAGATTCCTAGGGTGTTGAAACAAGTCTCAAGGGCAACAGCAACAGTTCTGAAAGGGAACAAGATAAGAAGAATCTGATTTAGGGTGGAAAAGAAAAACATAAAGGTAAACATCAAGCTAGCCATGTGGAAGATTGCTTACCAGGCATTCAAATCCCTAATCTTAGTAATTTATGTAAGGAAGTCGCATCTCCATCACTTTGTCCTGAAGAGGAAAATGAACTAGGTAAACTGCACTTACATAGTTGCAGGAAATAAAAGTTGGACATAACCTATGAAGGTCTTTCCAATCCTTAAATTTGTGAATTAATGTAGGCCTTGGCTTTCCACTCTGTTTCTTTCTTGGGTTTAAACTAATCTTATTCTCCCATCTCCTAAGTGGTTTTGTATGTACCATTCTGCTGGCTTTGTAAGTTATTGTTGCACAAGCGCTAGTATTGATGCTCATACCACAAGCACAGAAGCATTGATTATTCAGTGTCACCTGCAGTGGACAGGGCATTGTGTGTACATGGTTGGGGTGAATTTACTAAAACAACTGCTATACTGCCAACTCTACCAAGGACAAAGGACAGGCAGGGGCCACAGAAATCACTTCAAGGATACGCTCAAGGCACAAACATTAAGAAGTGTGGCTGAAATCAGAAATTGGGAAAACATATGTAACATACTGCCAATGTGGGCTCACCAGATTGGCTCGAGATACTTACCCTGGGCTAGAAACAGTGATGGTGAACTCTGGGCGACCCCAAGAGTGGAGCAGGTGAGCCCTGCCCTCTGGAAAAGGAGAAGCCAATCTAACGAAGGGGTTTTCAGTCCCCTCACTCGCATGGAAGGGGGATGGCCAGGGTTGCAAGCCAGGGAGGGACTGCCTGAGGGGATAAAAGCAGCAGCTGAATTGGCATGGGGGCTGCTGACAGTGACTCTGGGGAATGACGCAGAAGGCCTAAGAAGAGCTGGGGTGAGCTGACCCAGCAGAGGGGGCAGAGAGACACCTCTGAAGAGCCTTGAAAGCCCTGGGAGAAGAAGGCAGTGGCAGTTGGCTGTGCCTCCAGCCCTGCAACAGAAAGGGAGCTGCGGCCAGGGCTTGGGGCAGAGCTGGTGCCCCAAGACCCCATCACAGTGAGCTGGATGTGCCGGGCGTCCCAGAGGCTAAGGGTGGCAGTCGGCCCCCCACTCCACTGTGGAGAAGAAGCAACGGCCAGAAGAGCAGGCGGTATCCTTATCCAGAGCAGGGAGCTGGGCTGGTGAGTTGAGGAAACTCCTTACCTTTCCCGGGCAAGTGGGACAGCAGCAGGCAAGGCATTGGGATTCTGAGGAGTGGCAGAGTGCCAGGACAATGGTCCCTGGGAGCTCAGGGTGCAGGCCGGCGCTCAGAGCAGGATTGGCGAGCCATGAGGCGTGTGGGGTGCCTAGCCAGTCATCTGGAGCAGGGGTTTAGAACAGCAATCCCTGGGAGCTGCCTGTGCTGCTGACCCTCTGCCACTGATTGCCCCAGAGGGGACTCAGTCCTGTCCCTTATTCTGCAGCTGATTGTCATTGGATGGAGTCCCTGAGCTTTGTGCTTGGGTCATGCCAATTGCTGCAGGAGCCTACTCTGTTGCTTGTTGCTTGCCATTTTGGTTGCCATGGAGGGTCACCCTTTAGCCTCTTTGGGGGGTCAGGGTTTGATACAATTTGGTTGCTGCAGACCAGAAGAGCTTAAGCTGTCTTTCACTTACTGGGAAGGCTGTTGGAGCTGCTGGAAGTGAGCACCCTGCTTCCTTGCTGTAGCATCTCAGCAGTGGCTGACAGCTGCCAGTTACCCTACCTGCGGTTCTTGAGTGAAGGGTTGACTAATGCATTCTGGTTTGTTTTGGCATTTAAGTTCACTTGTAAATAACCTTTCCTATTATTCTTGTTTTGTAAATAAAGTGTAAATAGTTAAATCAGTTAAGTGTTAGACCTTCTTAGGACCACGGGCTGCTCTGTGGGTAGCAGGGGCCAGCTGGAAAGTAAATTGGTGCTGGCCGGAAGCCCTGCCTCACTCTCACCACACCATCCCTGATATTTGGGCAGAGGTGGCAATTATTGGGCTGCCACCCAGGTTACACACATTAAGAAGTGTGGTGCTGACATCACAAACTGAGTCTCTGAAGGACCGGGTGCAGGTGCTCGAGGAGGAGGTTCACTGGCTGTGCACCATCAGGGCCCACAAAGACTTCATCGATGGCTACTGCTAGGCTGTTCTCCAGAAGAAGGAAGAAGAGAAGGAGATAGAGATGGTGGCTAACAAGAAGGCTAACCAAGACCCACCTGGAGCTACCTGAATGACGGTCACCTCATGCTCCACAAAATGTAGGACCAGGGTTGCTCCTCCCTTCGCCCTGCACAACAGGTATGCTCTCCACCCCATGCATGAGGAGGGTCTGATGGTGACACCGGAGAAAGAGGAAGGTAAGCAGCATGATGCCACCCCCAAGAGGACACCAAGGGTCCCCTCTGCCATTCAGACCCCCTAGCCCAGGAGGTCTGCTGCCTTCCTGAGGCCTGCATCAGAGACGTTGTGGAGAGTTACTCATGGTCCAGTCTGGATTGCTCCTGGCTGTGTCATTTGTTCCCACATGGATGAGAAGCATGGAATAGTAGTTGGAGGACCAGACTAGCCTGGGGACCCTCTCCACAGCGTCTCTGATGCAGGCCGAGAGAGTCCTAATGAATGTATCTGTGTTGTCCTGGTGAAAAGTGACCAGCGGTGTCCCATGGGGGTTGGTGCTTGGTCCAGTATTTTTCAACATCTTTATCAATGATTTGGATGTGGGAGCGAAGAGCTCACTGGCTAAGTTTGTGGATGACACCAAGTTTTGGGGAAGCGTGGTCATACTTGGAGACAGGCTACAAAGACACATGGATCTAGACAGTCTAGCAAGTTGGGTGAGTCGGACTCAGATGAAGTTCAACATTGAGAAATATAAAGTGCTCCATATGGGGAGGAACAACCCCCTACACACCTACAGGCTTGGTGGCATCAAAGTGACCAACACCATGAATGAAAGGGACCTGGGGGTAATAATAGACCATGGTATGAATATGAGCTGGCAGTTGCCAGCAGGGCAAATAATACTCTGGCATATACCAATTGATGAATCTTCAGCAAAACCAAGGGAATGATTCTTCTACTCTACTCGGCATCAGTGAGACCCCAACTGGAGTACTGCATCCAGTTCTGGGAGCTGCACTTTAAAAAGGACGTGGTAAAACTTGAGAGAGTCCAGAGAAGGGCCACTCATATGATTAGAGACTTGCACGGCAAGCCATATAAGGAAAGGCTGAGGGACCTGGGACTCTTCAGCCTGAAAAACTGAAGGCTGAGAGGGGACTTGGTAGCAGCTTATCGCCAGATATGGGAAGTACATCAGGGGCTCGGTGAACAACTGTTCACCAGGGCACCCTTGGGGAAAACCAGGAGTAATGGCCTAGAAGACTCCTAGAAGACCATTTCAGGCTCAACATTAGGAAAAATATCTTCACAGTTAGTGTCCAGACTGTGGAATAAGCTCCCTCCAGAGGTGGTGCAATTGCCTACCCTGGAAATCTTCAAAAGGAGACTGGACAGTCACCTTGCCGGGGTCACTTGACTCCAGCTGTCTTTTCTGACTGGTGCAGGGGGCTGGACCTGATGATCTACCAGGGTCCCTTCCAGCCTTACAATCTATGAAAACCTAGCCTGGGACAGGGCTACATAGCAGTGTCTTGCAAGAGAAGGTATATCTTACTTTGAGGAAAACTGTCTCACCCTGGAGGCAGAAAAACAACAGAAATGGAAGAAAAGGAAAAAAGACCAAGAAATCTGGGGCTCAACCCTCCCTTTAACCACTATCTGTGGCATCTTCCAGAGTCTGCGGCTCTAGAATCAGTCTTCTTAGTGATCAACGGATTCATCTACAACACTTTACTTGATCTGTGGGAGTGATCATCCCCAACCACGAGGGATCACCACTGCTGCTGCTCTGCTGCCACTGCCACTGCCACTGCCAAAGCTATCAGACAGCTGCTCTCACAAAAATACCTTGAATCACAGATACACTGTTACCTTACAAATATCTTGATCTAAGATGAAAAGCAACCTATAAAGTACATGTGGAACCTCAACAGTCTCTCCTGAAAAAACAACCCCTTCATAAAGAATTATGCAGTAGAAAAGAATTGTGATTGATTCAGAGATTAACACCATGGAGGAGTGAAACCCTGTCAATCTTCAGTAATGTCCTTAGGCTAAGTTGTGAGAGGAAGAGACCAGGGCCGAAGAAAATCCCCAAGGAACTTGCATGGCAAACACCTACCCCAGGTACAAAGGAGAGACCCACCAGAGAGGTAAGCAGGCTGCCATGTTACCAGAGTGCATGCTCCCTCTGGATTGGTGGAATGAGCATGCAGAGAGCTATTTCAGTCCCAGAGAGGGACAGCTGAGGAAGAACTACAATCAGCAAAGGAGTTGGACACCAGAGGTCTTCGCTACTGACAGCTTCCCACAGATGCCCGTGGGGGAAGGAAGCCAGCACATGGGCCAAGGTGGTTGGAGGACCACTGAAAGCATCCGGGATGTGCCATATGCAGAAGTCACCCCAGGACAGCTGAGGGAGAATTAGAGTGGTGGAGAAAAGATCCAGAAGCCAGCAAGAGTGCGAGAGAGAGAAAGAGCAGCCAGTGCATAAAGGGTTGTCAGTTAACGGGGCAGTACCCCTTTGTTGGTTACTCCCTTTCTCTTATTGCTTTTTTTTCTTTTTGTCCTGGGGATGTGCCAGGAAGACAGCAGGAGGGTAAGCCTCTTCCCTGGAGTTAAGGTAGTTAAGACAGGGTAGGACTCACAGTAAATTGATCTTGAGTCAGCTGACCCCTCAACAGGGGAGAAGTTAATTTAGTTGGATTGTCCCCCATGAACTCCTGAAGTCCTTGGAGTGACCCAGGGCTCAAGGAGAAATTGATTTTGTTTTCTTTTTGGTTGGATTAATTGATTAACTCCGCGGGGAGGGGTGGTTTTGGTGTGACTAACCCTGGAAAGTGGGTGAACTGTTACTGGTTGATATTGACTGGACATTGATTGGATTGGTAGGCATTACTTACCCTGAGAACCCGGGATGAACTGATGTAAGGCTGAAGCCTCACAGACCCTAAAGGGGTCAATCCATTGATGAACCTGATACAGTGAACAACAGGTAAAGACCGGCAGCAGCCTCACCGTGTGTGTGTGTGTGTGTGTGTGTGTGTGTGTGTGTGTGTGTGTGTGTGTGTGTGTGTGTGTGTGTGTGTGTGTGTGTGTGTGTGTGTGT
>NW_017729004.1:48220761-48231399 GCF_001723915.1 Gavialis gangeticus | reverse complement strand
TGTGTGTGTAAAGGGTTTAGTTGTTCTACTTGTGGGTCTGTCCATAACGCTCTTGTGGGACATGGATCCAGTCAGTGCTACACGCTGGGCAAATTGCCCGTCAAAAATGATGACAGGGACAGAGAACCACCATGATGGCAGAGACAGATCAGACAGAGTGGCGGGGCGGGGGGGAGCAGTGTGGAGCTGGACTCAGAGCAGTGCATGGTGGAATAATGGCAGGGACAGAGCAACGCCATGAAAATGGGGATAGAGGGGATGAAACAGGGGGGCGAGGCCAGCAGGCCTGCTCCTTGGAGGCGGCAGCAGCACGGGGTGGAGGCGGCGCAGCACTGCCCCCCCCCCCCATGTTGCCATTGTCATGGCAGCACTTCATCCCCACCATCATTCTTGACAGGAAATTTGCTAGTAAAAGAATATCCATCAAGACATGGCAGGAGAGAGTAGAATACCTGAGGCAGGCAGTGATGATACTCCCTGGATCTTTCCAACGATGCATGTAAAGAGGGTGCTGGGCAGGTGAAGACCCTGGCTTTATAATACTCATCCCTGGCATAAGTACAGACAGTCAAACAGCCTGAGGCAGAATTGATCCAATCTTTGCAGGTTTGAATCCAATCTTTGCAGGTCTAAGATGCACATTGAACAGATAACAAACTGAACTCATGTTCAATTTTTACTTGGGAAAGGCAGGTAGAGGCCTGCACTGGCCCAGGCCAGAAGGTGGGGAGCACTCAAGCATGCCTCACAGCTTGTCAGTCATTGCTGAACCCAGCTAAGCTAAGTGGGGGATGTGCCAGAGCACTTTTGGTACCTGCCACTTTAAGGGCCAGAGCAGACATCAGGGCAGCCGCAGAGTAATGAGGTGGTCACATGACTGCAGGAGAGCCCTAGGATTGGAGGAGGGAGCTGAGCAACCTCCATTTTAGATTCAGGTCCTCAGGGCTGAGCCAGCAGTCTGCTGCTGGGAGCTGAAAAGACACCACCCAGCTGAGCAGCTGCTCAGGAACATCTTGGAGGTAAGGGCAGGAGCTATGGGGATGGTAGGGTGCTCCTGCTCCAGGGTATGACTGAAAACTGCACCCTGCTGGGGAAGGATGGCTTGGTGGAACTGCTTGTGGCAGGGTAGTTCCCCAGGAATGCCAGACCAGCTGCCTCTCCAGTTAAAGCAGGTAGGGGCACCTTATAACCCCAGCCCCCACTACCCAGTGGGCTAGATCAGGCACACCTACTGACAAGCACCTGAGCCTATGTGGTGTAAGACCTCAAGGCCCCAGCGTGGGGGCAGAGTATCAGCCTCAGAGAAGGGATGGAGTAGGGGAACAGGCCTGTACAGCATGGGCCACAAAGGAGGCCTGAAGATTGTGCAGCACTGGGTGCATTGTAGGGCTGGAAGGGGCGACCTAAAGGGCTGTGCTAGAGTGGTTGAGTGAGAAAGCCCCAGTGAGGGTAGTAAATCATTGCCCCATGGTGAGGGTGGAGGTGTAACCCCAGTGAAGGGGTGGAGAGTTAGGGGCCAAAGGCAGAGTGAGAGGGTGCACAGTGCATGACTGAGGATACCTGGGCAAGCAGAGCCAAAGGCCAAGGGGAGTCTATAAGGGGCCAGGGAAGTTATAATGGGTAGTTTGGTGCACAGTATGGTGGCACACTGTGATGATGAGCTCCAGGGGGGAGTGAGTCCTGGGTGAGACCTTGGAGTGCAGGTCATGGTGTGAGGCACTGTGCAGTATAGATGCCATCTGTGAGGCATGGGACATGGTAAAGGGAAGTCGGAGCTGTGTGTAAACCTGTTGGCATTAAATGGGCATTCTCCCGCTCATTACATAAGGTTTATTCCAACAAGTCATGGCAGGCAAGACACAGCAGACTGCCCTAGAAAGAGGGATGGCTGGTATGGTGTCCGGCTACAAGTTTACTCCCTTTGTCACAGGGGCCATCCCTGATTGGCAGCCCCAACCCTCTGCTGTCCCCCTGCATGTGAGGGGAGAAGCTCCCATCCTGGTGTCACCCCACTCAAGCCAGGCATCTTCCCACAGGGGCAAGGAGCCCCATGCCTCAGGGAGCTTCCCCAGCCCAGGGTTCCTCAGACTAGGGCTGCCCTGCCTTGAGGAGCCCTGCACTGAGAGAAATTCTTCCCCCTTTGCCTGGCAGCTGCTCAGTTCAGCCACTGCCACAAGAGGGAGCCTGGGTCAGGAGAAACCCCCCAAGGCAGAGGGCTCTCCCTATGCTCCCATGCCCAGCTGCATGGGCAGGCACCCAGCCCAGAGGAATCCTTCCCCAGTCTCATTTGTGGCAGTGACAGAACTAAGCCACCTTGCTGTGCAGGGGAGGGGGAGAGAGGGTTTCCTTTGGCTCTCCACAGCAGGACAGACCAGGGCTTGGAAGGCAGGATTGGGGTGCTCTGTTCTACCACCTCCCCCCACCCCCACTGCCCCCCATAGCTGACAAAGGCAGGCAGAATGCAAGCTGGTGAGCAGAAACAGAGGCTTTGCTGCCGCAGCTCTGTGACAACCTGGGGGCAGGGCCAGCTAGGTGCTGGACTACGGTAGCAGAGTATAAGCTGTGTTCTAGCCAGTCACCCTGTAAGGGGGAGGTTTATGAGGGGCCACAAAGCATCCTGGGATGCTGGGGAGTCAGGAGATGATTCATAGATGCTACGGTTGGAAGGGACCTCAACAGATCATAGAGTCTGACCCCCTGCCCTGGGCAGGCAAGAGTGCTGGGGTCAGGTGACCCCAGCCAGATGCCTATCCAGCCTTCTCCTGAAGACCTCCCAAGGTAGGGGGGAGGACTACCTCCCTTGGAAGCCCATTCCAAATTCTGGCCACCCTTACTGTGAAGAAGTTCTTCCTGATGTCCAGCCTAAATCTTCTGTCTGTCAATTTGTGACCATTGTTCCTTGTTACCCTAAGAGGCACCCTGGTGAACAAAGCATCTCTGGTTCCTTGCTGGGCCCCGCTAATGAATTTGTAGGCAGCCACAAGATCATCTCTCAGCCTTCTCTTGCGGAGGCTGAAGAGATCCAGGTCTCTTAGTCTCTCCTCATAGGGCTTGGCCTGTATACCCTTAACCATACGAGTGGTCCTCCTCTGGACCCTCTCAAGGTAATCCACACCCTTCTTAAAGTATGACACCCAAAACTGGACACAGTACTTGAACTGCGGTCTGACCAATGCCATATAGAGGCATCACCTCCTTGGTTCCATCTGTCATGCATCTGGTGAAGCATGATAAAGTGCAGTTAGCTTTGCTGATGATTTTGTCACACTGACTCATGTTCATCTTGGAGTCTACTATGACTCCGAGATCTCTTTCTGCTTCTTTGCTGCTGAGAGTGTCATTCCCCAGCCAGTAGGTGTGCTGGATATTTTTATGTCCTAGGTGCAGCACTCGACATTTGTCCATGCTGAACTGCATCCTGTTGTGTTCTGCCCATTTTTCCAACCTGTCCAAGTCCACCTGCAACTGTTGCCTACCCTCCGGTGTGTTCACTTCACCCCACAATTTAGTACCATTCACAAACTTGGACAGAGTACACTTCACACCCACATCCAAGTCACTGATAGAAGAATACAGGTCCAAGGACTGAGCCCAGCAGGACCCCACTGCCCACATCCTTCCAGGTCGATACCGACCCATCCACCACTACTCTCCGGGTGCAACCCGCAAGCCAATTTGCTACCCACCAGACTGTGTAATCATCTAAGTCACAGCCTCTTAACTTATTTATGAGAATGGGATGAGATACCATATCGAAGGCCTTCCTAAAATCCAAGTAAATGACATGGGATCTGGGACAGAAGTTCAATAGACCAATTTAACTTAAATCAGTTAAGTCTGATACTACATCATAGAAAATTAGGGTTGGAAGGGAGCTCAGGAGGGTCATCTAGTCCAACCCCCTGTTCAAAGCAGGACCACCCCTAACTGGATCATCCCAGCCAAGGCTTTGTCTAGCCAGGTCTTAAAAACCTCCAAGGATAGAGATTCCACAACCTCTTGGAGTAACCTGTTCCAATATTTTACTGGATAGACATTCATTGTGGTTCGTCTTAAACTGCACTGAACTTGTATTTTGTTATAGGTTTAAACCGGTCTCTGATCACTTATAACAGTTTGTGTGTAATTTCTGTTCCTAGCTTTTAACTATAGGCAAAGACAGTGTAAGAAAGCTCTCATGTTTTCCCTTCTTCCCTCTTGTACCCACACAAAAGCAAGGCAGGGTGTGTTCCAAAGTTACTTAAAAAGAAACTATCCAATTTGGAGAAAATGAGAAAGGCAGTGTCAAATCACTTGACACAACGCAAATGGCACCATGCATATGTGCACAGAGTGAATGAATATGTTCATGTCCAACTGTAAGCTCAACCTCTTCCTCCATTTCTCTCTCTGTTATGCAACACTGGCAGCAGAAATGACATGGCAACTTTGAACAATTCATTAGGGAAAAAAGCAACTGCACTGCTTTTGGATACTAAAGATTTCTCAACAAACCAATTTGTATGACCTGACTTCTATGGGACCCCTGCAAAAAGAGTCAAAAGCAGCTTGCTACTTATCTTACACTGAAGAAATTGGGAACATTTAAAATTAAACACGCAGTTATGACTAAGCTTCTCCTACTGAGAGTTTCCTAGTTGCCACAAAGACATATTTTTATTTAAACCCAAAATGGGTCAGATGAGTGGAAAAATTGTGCTGTTTTAAACTGAGCCACAGACCTTTCCCTTTCTGCAACTCCTACATTCAACATTCAGATTAACATTCCCTAGATTACTCACTCTAGCATTCTTTCAGGAATGGGTTTTATTTTCTCTGAACTTGTATCAATACTGAGACGGCCAAACTATATCAATGAGAACATCAAGTCTTAATTATGCACTATTTTTTTCTTCCAGTTGCACATCATCCAGAGGCAAGCTTTTAAGAATGTATTCTTTATATATGCTGTGGTAAAAAGCTGATCAATATTAAAGCTGGGTGAATAATTAGTAATAAATAATTTAGTCAATTGATTTTGCCACTCTGTTAATTGCCTGTGAATAGATAAAGAATTTCTTAAAATATGTTCATTTTCTGCATTTATTGAGTATCTAAAAAAATACTGCAAAATATCTGAAATAAAGGTATAAAATAACCTAAAATAGAACGTCTAAAAATAATTCTTGGGTTTTGGGGTTGTTTTTTTTTTGTTTTGTTTTTTTGTTTGTTCGGTTTTTTTTTACAAGCAGCATTTTGAAAATATTCAATATTTGACATGAGATACTTTGATATACAATTGACAATCTGTGTTTCTGTTCCTAAAATAGGTGAGTTTATAATCAGTTTCTAGTTTGAATATTTTTTCAAATTTACCTTTTTGAAAATATTATATTTCAATTTAGCTCTTAGGACAAATATTCCTTCCTGCAGACTCATTTACTAGAATCCCTGTGGAAAGTCGGAACAAAAAGAACTCAAAGACAGTGGTATCAAATTCATTATATATTTTGAATAGCTGTAAAAGCTTTATTTTCAGTACCGGTCCTTCTCTAGAACTAGAAAAAAAATGCAGAAATATTTCCTCAAACTTCAAAGCACATTTCAGTACAGTCATATTCTCAACTCATTTGTATTTCAGTTCCAAGACCACTGGAGTGTTGATCTTTTACCACTAGAGTAATTCTAGAGTAATATTTTATCTTGAATATTTATTAAAAATGAATTTTGAATTATATGCTTGATCAGTTCACAGTTTACACTGATTGGATCATATGTATAAATGACATGGCAGCATTCTGTTCCTTTACTACCTGACTTGTGTAAATTATCAATATTTGGTAATCTATAAATATCACTTTTATTTGTGTTGCAACTTAGAATAGGACTAGCCCAAGAGAACTAGATGAGACGATGAAATAGGATAAGTGATGATGAAACTATCTCTGCTAATTTAATAACTTTCAGTCTCTGGCTGGTACCAAACTTCCCCATTAAATCAGCACAAAGCTCACAGTGCTTACATCTGTCTGTAAAACAGGGAATATGATTTCACTTTTATTGAAATAAATGGGAATTTTTGCCCTTTACTACCATTGAGAGAAGGTTTTGGTCTTTAACAGTAAACAAAAATTTAAGGGACAGTTCCTGTAAAGTGCCAAGTGCCTTTAGCTTTCACTCAAGTTTAAGCTGGATACTGAGTCCTCTGAAAAACACTTTAAAAGTCTTCTACAACACAGAAATATTTGGGCTTCTAATGTTTGGATGGCTGCACAAAGACAGCTGCACTATGGAAAAAAATTCTTGAGGCTGAGTTGAGTACAGTTTGTACTCATTATGGTCAACTCTCCTTGTAGTCATTTTTTGGAAACTTATTCCATATATTTAAAATGATGAAAAAGTAGGTTTTCTTTTAGCAGCTTAAAGGTCTTGGAGTTCCCTGGGAAAATACCTACAGCAGCTACCTACTATTCATTTAGTTGCTAGGACACCAAACAACAAACAGAAAGTTCAAGAAACTTATATCTGGTGGCCTTTCTTTCCCTTGGCTGAAATTTTAGTAATCACTGAAGACTGTGCAAATGATAATGTTTATAAACATCCAGGATCCTTGCATATTTTTGCATGTGGTTAATTAGCAAATGGCATCCATTAACAAAAGAAGAATTCAAATACAGCAACTACAAGTAGTATTATATAAAAAACTATATTCATTGCAAGATTTTCAGCTCTACTTATTTGTACATTTCAGAGGGCAGGAAACAAATGGCATTAGGTTTGTTTTGATTGTTGTATACTACATGAAATTTCAGTTAGTTTCAAAAGTGTCCCAATTATAAGGAACAACATATATGATCATTAAAGGGTGCATCTACACGTTGTCCTACGGTGATTTTGTTAGTGCTGTGCTTTAGTACTTCCTTTTTCAAGTATTTAAATCATGGCACAGTAACTGCCCGTACTATGTTATATGCACAGCACGTAGTTATTTTTAACAGCTACTTTGCTGTAGTGGCATCTTGTAATGGGGGAGTGCACTACTACAGCGAAGTAGCTGCTGGTCAGGGGTAGGTACCCATGGATGCTACATCACCGTATCACATCACTATGATGTAGTGTCACATGTAGACATGCCCAAAGCGTCCCAATTATAAGAAACAACATGTGATCATTTTTCTTTCAGTACAAATGCTAACTTACAGTGTTACACACAGAATAACTTAGATTTGCTTCTGAAGTCTTTACTCAAACAAGTCTGTTTTATTCACAGGAGAAGTTCTGTTGAAAATAATTGGATGACTCATGCTGAAGATTTATTTGTGAGAGTGAGGATTACATGAGTGGACCATTTTTCTATTCCAATCATTTAATCATGTCCTGTATCTTTGTAAACACTATCATTCTACGCGTCTCCTCAGTTCTGGTTATTTTCATCCACATTGCTCCAAGCAAATATTAGTGAGCTTGACACTGGCCGTGTCTACATGAGACGCTGATTGCACAGTAGCCTGTGACTACTGCACAGTAGTGTTGCATGGCAGGAAGTGTGACATGAAGCTACTGCACAGTAGTCATGAGCTACTGCCCAGTCAGCATCACGAAACAGCTGTTTGTAGGCACAACTAGTATATACAAGTACTAAATGACTGCAGAGTAATAACTGCGGTGTCAGTGTCTCATGTAGATACAGCCGCTGAGTGAAGACCACCTCCCATTGAAACCAAGCTTTTTTATAGCTAAACCAAGTTTTAGGTATTTAAATAAAAGGTCTGATTTTCAAAGATCCTGAGTATTCACAGTGCCCACAACAGCTGCAGACATTTTCTTAGGTCTCTAATGTAGTCTGAGTTTTCTAACATTAGGCCCTTAATATAGAAAATCATGGCCTTTGCATTTATATAGAAACTGATCTTGTATTTCTAAACTTCCATACAAACAGCACTTTGTTAATCTTTCTTTTGGCCTTGAAGTATTTGGTCTTGAAAAATGAGGCCCCAGCTGTCTCATGTATGGCCCTGCAGAAATAGGACAAGAAAGCTTGCTGGCCACTTTGAGATTTCAAACCTTGTTTCCCTTGGTGTTCTCAGGAGCCCTGAGTGCTGGAAGACTAGGGAGGATTGACCAGCGCGGGCCCCGCTGCAACCTCTACCCATCATTGACATTCCCTTCTCTAGAGTTGCGATGGATGCAGTGGGACCCCTCCTGAGAAGCATTGCGAGCCACCAGTACATCTTAGTGCTCATTGACTATGCTACCCAATACCCAGAGGCGATCCCCCTATGGGCCATGACAGCACCAATGATTGCCAAAGGGCTTATAAAGTGGATCTTGAGGGTGGGGATACCCAAAGTGATCCTTATGGACCAGGGGAGGAATTTTATGTTGGGGTGCTATGGGCCATGTGCCAGATGCTGGAGATAAAAAATCTGAAAACATCTGTTTATCATCCCCAAAAAATTGCCTCATAGAATGTCGTAATGGCACTATAAAGCAGAAGCTGTGGCGCTGCATACAGAAAGACCCACACAAGTGGGACTTACTGCTTCCCCTTATACTATTCACAATCTGGGACACCCCACAGGACTCATCAAAGTACTCCCTGTTCAAGTTCGTGTTGGTCCACCACCCCCAGGGGCTCCTCCAGGCCCTGAGAGAAGAGTGGGAGCAGATAAGGGATGATGCGGGAACCGGGGGCACATGCCGTCAGGAGTTCCACCAGAGGCTGCAAATGGCCCATTGCCTATCCTGGGACAACCTTGAGGAGGCACAGCAATGCCAAAAAGAAAGGTATGATACATGCACTAAAGAAAGTGCATTTAAGAAAGGCCAGAAAGTGCTGGTCCTGTTGGCAACCTCATTGAGTAAACTGCTGACGCTGTGACAGGGCGCATTCAAAATAATTCATGGGGACTGTGACTGGACTACGAAGTACACCAACCAGGACACCGGCGGGAAAAGTAGATGCATCACATAAACTTACTGAGAGAATGGCATGAGCCGAAGGATGGGTCACCTTCACAGAGGGCGAGCAGAAGGACCTTGGGCTGCACTGTCCCACAGAAATGGGACCCAAAGCTAGGGTGGAAGATCTGGTTCAGATAACCAAAAAGCTGTCAGCTCTTTGCCAGATAGACAAAGAGCTGTCAGTCTGCCAAAAGGTGGAGGTGAGAGACGGGATGAGCCGGGATGGGTCTGAGGGGTCCATCATGCAATAAACACCCCCGCAGGAGCAATAGTGTGGGAGAGGAGGTGCCCAGTTCCCCACCACCTCCTCAGAGACATCCAAAAGGAGATCAAGAAGATGCAGGAGCAAGGGATAATAAGGCCATCAAGGAGCCCATGACAGAGCCCACTGGTCCTGGTTCCAAAACCCGATGGGACACTCTGGCTGTGCATAGATTATCGTCACCTGAATGGGCTGGTGGTCTTTGATGCCTTCCCAATGCCCCACGTGGCTGAGTTGGTGGAAAGCATCAGGAATGCCCACTATACCACTACCTTCAACCTAGCCAAGGGGTATTGTCAAATACCCGTGGCCCATAGGGACTGCACAAAGACTGCCTTCAGAACCCCATGGGACCTCTACAAGTTCCTACGGATGCTGTTGAGGCTCCATGGGGCAATCGCCACATTTCAGTGCCTAATGAACAAGCTCCTGGCCCCCAACACCTGCTACGCCTCTGCCTACATCAATGACATCATCATTTTCACACAGACATGGGAACAGCAGCAGCAGGCATTGTAGGCCGTACTGTCTGAACTAAGGAAAGCCAGGATGATGGCCAAGTGTGCGATCACTAGGAGGGAGACCTGGGATTCTTGGTCAGACCATCAGACTGTTAGCCAATGAAGTAGAGGCCATTCAGAAATCTGAAAAACTCCAAAACAGTCAACAGCTTCAGTCCTTCCTAAGGCTGACAAACTTCTACCACTGATTAGCACCCCACTTCTCAGAATTGGTGACCCCTCTAACAGGCACTAAAGGGCAGGAGGTTGGGGCCTATAGTGGAACACGGAGATTACATGTAACTTTGAACTACTAAAGAACACTCTGTGTGATGATGTATTGATCCATACTCCCTATTTTCACAAACCTTTTGTTTTACAGTCAGACATGTCTGAAAAGGCAATGGGGCAGTGCTAACACAAGAGGATACAGGCATAGAAAGACCAGTGGCATACATGAGCTGTAACCTACTCCTGGTGGAGACCTGGCACACCACAATAAAGTGAGAGTGTCTGGAGATCCAGTGGGCTGTAGAAAACTTTCATCATTACCTAAGGGGAGGAGGCTCTTCTCAGCTAGATTGGCTGACCTGCTCCATCAGGCTTTAAACTGAGCCCGCTGGGGGACAGGGGGATTACCGCCACTGCTGGCCTGCAGAGCAACCCTTGGCAAAGCCAGCAGGCCAAGGCACTTAAGGGAGCCCACCCCTGCCCCAGCCCTGGCACAATCTTTGGGCAAGGCAAGAACCCCCATGGGGACACTTGCCTGCCTGTACACAAATGCCAGAAGCTTGGGGAATAAGCAGAAGGAACTCATCTTCCTGCTTAATGCAAATAATTATGACATCATAAGGATAACGGAGACCTGGTGGGACTCCACCAATGACTGGACCATGGGTATAGATGGCTATACCCTGTACAGGAGGGATCGAG
>NW_017729004.1:48202464-48220518 GCF_001723915.1 Gavialis gangeticus | reverse complement strand
GAGAACCTGATGGTGTTTAACACTGAAAAATGCAAGGTTCTCCACCTTGGGAAGAAAAACCTGCAGCATCCTTATAGGCTTGGCAGTGCTACACTGACTAGCACTACGGGAGAAAGAGACTTGGGGGTCATCACTGACCACAAGATGACCATGAGCCTGCAATGTGATGCTGCGGCTAGTAAAGCGAGCAAAAAGCTGGCTTGCATCCATAAATGCTTCTCAAGCAAATCCCAGCACGTCATTCTCCCCTTGTACTCAGCCTTGGTGAGGCCACAGCTGGAGTACTGCTCCACAATTAAAACAGGATGTGGAGCAGCTTGAGAGAGTCCAGAGGAGAGCCATGCACATGATCAGAGGTCAGGAAAACAGATCTTATGACGATAGACTGAGAGCCATGGGACTCTTTAGCTTGGAAAACCGCAGGCTCAGGGGTATTCTAATGACCACCTATAAGTTTATCAGGGGTGACCACCAGTATCTGGGGGAATGTTTGTTCACCAGAGCACCTCAAGGGATGACGAGGTCTAATGGTTATAAACTATTGCAAGACCATTTCAGGCTGGACATAAGGAAGAATTTCTTTACTGTCCAAGCCCCCAAGGTCTGGAATAGCCTGCCATCGGAGGTGGTTCAAGCACCTACATTGAACACCTTCAAGAGTAAATTGGATGCTTATCTTGTTGGGATCCTATGACCCCAGCTGACTTCCTGCCCTTCGGGCAGGGGTCTGGATTCGATGGTCTTCCAAGGTCCCTTCCAGCCCTAACATCTATGAAAATGAAATCTATGAATTTAAATTAGTCACCGATCACATCCCACTCCAGTTGTGTTAAGCAGGACCAAAACAGACAATGCCAGAATAACAAGATGGGCCCTAGCCCTTTCAAATTTCAGATAATACACTGATCTGGAAAAACTAATACCGTAGCGGATTTCTTATCCAGGTGCAGGAGTGAAACTTGGCCATCAAGAGTGCAAAACGAAGTCAAAACGATCTGGATACAGACAGGTAGGAAACCTGGAGAGCTAACAGAAGCACCCCAAGGCATCTTAAGTGGGGGTTGTGTCCCAGGGGGATGAAAAGAGAGGGGGAGAAACCCCTCTCCCATTTTTGGGGCCATGGTGGGGATAGCCTGCTGCAACCCTGGAAAAGCAGCCCCGCAAGCGGGGCAAACTTACCTTTTTGAGAAGCAACCAACCAGGGTGAACAGCTGGGGAACAAACCTCCCACATGGTTCATCAGCTGCTTTTCTATACGGCTGGAAGTGGCATGGGAGGAAGACATCATCAGGAGACACTGCCTGGGGTGTTAAAAGTTGGAAGCAGGGAAAAGGCAGGGGTACTGCAGCAGAGAGGAGGTTATGAGTCCTCCTCCTGGGCCAGTCAGGTACACTCCTGGTTCCGAGGGGAAAGCCCGGGAAAGGACCCAGGAGGGGATCCATTTCCCATCATAGAAGTACTGAGCACCAGGCCCAGGGAGTGAGCTGGGACCTGGGATTGCACCAAGGGACAACTAGCACCTTTCAACGCATGACGCAAGAGTAGGGAGGAGGTCCCAGGCCCGCCCTGAAGTTTAAGTTGTTCACCATTCTTTTTGTTCCTTTTGAGGCCCCATAGGCCAGGCAAAAGGCCAGAGGATTAACGTTGGGGGCTGAGCACCCCAGAGCCCCTCAAGGATCCCCAACATCACAGGGTTGACCTTGTACCCAAAAAGCCCCATCAGGGTGGGGGTCCTGAACTGATGCCAGGTCCATGGCAGATGAGCCATACCACGGCCAATAAGAAAGAGGCAGCTGTCCAAATCATTGTGATGCCGGACCTCCAAGGTCAAGGGTGTGAGATCAGGGATGCTTTGATTGCAGCACCCAAGAAAAGTTTGGACTGACCAATGTCTGACCATCCCAACACGCTGGTGCATTGCAGGGGTTCGGGGGAGGTGGAGGCCCTGGAGCATTCACCAGTGACACCTCCCAGTGCATCCTCCCTTCACCAAGGGGAACCCCACTACTGAACTCATAGGTGATTGGTAAGGGGGTCCATGGGGGTGCACGTGTCCCCGCCAAAGGGACCAGTGCCCCTCCTGATGGCTGACACTGATGCTGTTGGTGGGGCTGGTGCCCCCCCTGACAGGGCTGCCGCTCTTGGAGGCTTCTGCAGGTGTCCCCTCAGGAGGCACCAGTCACTCATGACTTAACTCAACATCAAAGGCATGGCAGGCGAGTTGTCAGGGTATTCCTTGGGGAGGACACAAGTAAACACCCAGGAAGCTGGAACATACTCTGTAGCAGGCTCAGGGCTCTTGCTCGAGGTCTGCCTGGGAGAGGATCCACGAAGCTTGGCAGGTGCACACAGCATCAAAAATATTTTGACCTATTGTAGTCTGTCTGTGTTCTTTGCAAAAGAAAAATTGCTCTATTATTTTTCTGTCATCAAAAAGACTGAAAGCTAAGAGCTGGCATATTCCTAAGGCTCCTTGAGTCTAACCAGGGGAACCTGAGAGTCTTAAAAAGTTAAGAACCACTGTGATAGACAAGTGGCACCCACATTTCTAACTCTGGGTTGAATAAGTCTGAGGGCTGGTTAGTCTGAGGGTTGGATCCCACATGGGATTGGCAAGTAGGGTCGGTCCATGGGGCTGATCCCATGCACCCAGATCTAGCCGCACACTGGTGTGATATAATGTGTAGGGCCACCTTTTTGGCCCATAAGTCTCCCCACAACCTCGAAAATTTTGCGGCAGGGGAGTCTCACTTAATGCTGCCACTACTCCCCTGCTGCTATATTTCCAGACATCTGGGGAGTCCTATGGGCTACATGACAAGGCCTGTGGGCTAGGGGTTGAGCACTCCTGTACTAGAATATAAAACCCCAGGGGGCCAAACTTTCATGTGCAGGGAATGATTGCTGCATCCCGACTCACTCTGTTTCTGCTATGCTTTGTTGCACGGCTAACAAACTTTTTCAAACCTAGAAATCCAGTATTTAACAATTATTTACTTTTTAGCAGTTTTTACCGTCTGGGGAAAAATGTGAAAACAGAATAATGGAGACTAAGAGCTGTGAACTAAATGTGCCTGTTTACAGCCTTTCCATCAATCAGCCCTCGCTGAGAAATCCAGCAAAAAGAAGAGTCTGGAGAGGCAGAGGGGCATATCATTCTGTTCCCAGTGGTATGCAGTGCTTATTTTTAAAGGGGAATGCAATACATATGCCACTGAGAACTGAAATGTGTAACAGATGTGAAGTCTGCCTGTCCTGTGGGGATAAAATTTAATTTATGTGCTAGGTTTATTCAAAGCCATGCCATCTAATGACTCATTCTTTTAAGGAAATACAGTGATGCAGCTTTAAAAGCAGCTGACTCTCTTCTGTTCATTGCTTAATGATATAGGTGGGGTAGAGGAAACACATGTCTTCTCAGAGTGTGACAGTTGTCACTGGTGTAATTTTGCACTGAGACCTTTGACCTCCACCTCTTTTTTTACATATAAGTAATTCAATCATCCTACCAGCCTCACAATGCCCAGAGCATTACCAAGTGCTCGCTGGTTCTTAAAGGTGCATTAGACTAAAATTGAATTTTTCCTGTATAAGTCCCCCCCACCCCCGGAGACATGTGAGACTGAAGCATACAGTTTGCAGTCAAGCTTTGTTCTTGTGAAACAAACCCCTTAAATATTCTCAGACTTTGCTAACAGAAAAAAATTGTGCTGATTTGACTAAATTGGTTTGAGGCCTGACTTTGTGAAATCAATGAAATTCCCATAGCTGGATATTCCTATTTCAGTTTAAGAATGGTATATTGGTTTGATTTATACCAAATGGTAAATATGCTACCATTTACTACTCAAGCTAAGCTGTTATAAGGTATGTATAAGCTGAAATAAGAGCAGCCACAGAAGAGGCAGGCACTAATTTAACTAAATCAATATAGTTAAATGGTACTAGTTTTGCATATCATAAAGACCCAAGATTGCTGGGTTTTCCTCTGACAGTCAAAAACATTTTAGGTATGTGCCCTGCTGCGACAGAAGTAGCTCAGTGTGTCTGGCCTCAACAGCGGTTTTACGGCCTTTCCATAGCTTCAGACAAAGATGCTGATGAAGGAAGCTTGAGGGGTGTTTTCTTGTGGAGCTCCAAAAGTGCCTGGATGCAAATCTAGACATATTCCTCTCAGCACCCTGGTACACACACCACACACTGTGGCCAGGTACAGACATTACACTATTATCGGTATGATCAGAAACCAGGCTATACCCATAACAGAAAAGAAATTCAGCGCACTGTTCAGCACACTGGTTTAAAAATGGTGGAAGCTGGTTTAAGATTTGCCTCCTCCCACTAAGGCGACTGCATGTTCTGTGATCTGAACTATTCTGCTTACAGAAAACTGTATAACTTAGATCGATTCTGCCCCGACGTTTTTGAATGTCTGTACCTAGCCATAGAGACTGTACACTATGTCCACCCACAAATACACACAGTGATATCCTGGGGAACAGATCACAAGACCTTAATCTCCAAAACACAGTCATCTACCCCTTGGGCTAAAAAAAAAAAAAATTGCTATCTGTCAACAGTATACAGTGTTTTTAGGTGAGGCATCACAAGAGAGACACGTGGGCTCACAGTCTCTTCTATCTAGAGATCTGGGGTCTAGGTTAGAGATATGGTTCAAAACGAATGCTGCTCCAGTCCCCCCTCCCCCCCCCAAAGTAATTAGTCTATACCCTTTCCCACTTCTGAAATACACAGAGCCAGCTTTAGCAAAAGGAAGGCCCTATGCAAAATCAGTGTGAAGTAGGCAGGAAAAAAGTTACATACTACTAATCACTCAAAAGTTAGTATTTCACTGAAGACTCAATATTCAGAGGCACTGTAAGAAATTACAATACATTGATTATCATTCTAAATTTTAAGACAAGAAGCAAACATTTTCACGTGCTAAGTTTTCCTACAGCATGGAGCCTGGTGTGACAAGCACCCATGGTTCCTGACAAAAGCCACCTTTGGAAGAGTGCTGGGGTAGAGGCTAAGGAAGAAGCTGAAAACGGAGCCATCTGCACTGTCCGTACGCATAGAAGATTCTCAGCCAGGACCAGATTCCAGTCCCTTTGTCACCCAATGGGAAAGGGGAAAGGCAATGTGGCCTAGAGTTCTGAATGTTCAAACAGATCTGATTTGATTCAGCAGAGCACAGTTGTTCACCCCCACACTATTAAGCAAGGTGGTTAAATGGGAAAACTAGATATTGTGATAACAGGAAAGTAAGAACAAGGGTAATAGGTTGCAAAAGAAAGTAGGAAGGAAGCTGGGATCTGTGTGAAAGAAACTTATTCCAGTATGAGCGGGTTGAGATGGCTTAAGTCTGGAGCACAGGAATTACCAGGAGGCGCTTGTTGACACAGAAGTGAATGTACAATAGGAGAGGAATGTGGGATGGAGGGCTAACAGTGAGTTTGGTGAGTTCAGGAAGCAAGGGGGAGGGGAGAAGAGAGAAAGAGAGGCTTACCCACCATGCAGATTTTTGCAAGCTTTCAGAGCTTTAGAAAAGAAAGTTAAACTAAAACCATGGCTACTGTAGGGAGGCTGATGTCATCTGTCTCTGTACATAAAAGGCTCCAGTTTTTCTTCCTTTGTGTAGCCCAAGGATGACATCATCCCACAGTCACAAGAACATACCGTTGTGCTGGAGCACTTCCCCTGCTGGGCTCTAGCCAAAGATCTCACTCCTTTCACATATGTCAGTCTTTTCCCAAAAACTCTCCTTGACCTCCTCTGAATTCTAAACCCAACTGTCTAGTCAAATACAGCCCTCTGGGAGCCAACAAATGACTGCAGTCTGTGGCCATGCAGAGGAACTCCTATTCAAACAATAAGGAGCAAGGCATACACCTCAGCAACCCAGACTGGGGCCTCCCCAGCAGATTTCAGCTGCTTTACAATGCAGCCAAAGCTGAATAGTGTGAACTGATTAGACAGACAGGGCAACTGTGGCTATTTAAGTATTTTCAAGGTCGAATCCTCTTTGATGGGATGTGGTGTAACACTTAGTCTTGTAGTGCAATATTGTAGCTAAATAGGCAGAGCAATGAAGTTGCCTCATTTCTGAAGCAGCAAGAACCTTGCACCAACACAGTCCCTGGGAGATTTTTTTTTACTAACCGGCATGCACACATGCTTATTTAATTAACAGTGTGGCAGTCTCTGCTACAGGCAGGCCACAAGGAAAAAGCACCCTGAACACATGTTATTTCATACAGAGAATGGGGATTGGAAGTGAATTTATTACTTGTGAAATGAAGCAGATACCAGCAAAGAAAACTACAGAGGTCTGGACTAAATATCCAGATCTGTAACTCTGAACCTGTATGCGTTTGAAACTGAGGACTAATTGAGGCTTGAATGTTTAAGCCTGGACCCCTGTTTAAAGAATACCTCCCCAGAATACAGGAATATCCGCTTGGCCAATCAGCAGTGAGGGGTGGGGCCACTACAAAAAGAATGCTATATTGGGTCCATGAACTCCACACTGATGAACATGTGGCACCCTGTGAAATGAGTGAGGGCAAGTGGTAGGATCAACAGCAAGTTTGTGAGCCTCTGCAGCTCAGCCAGCAGGGCTTGCTCCCTTGCATCGCAGTTTCACGTATCCCACAGCTCTGCCATTCTCTCCAGACAGGCCAGCCTCAAGAGAACGTGGCATAGCAGGTGTGAGACTCGAGCACCCCCTCCCCCTACTGGGATGTGCTCTCACTCCAGCCCAGCTCTACACTTGGGAGCCAGGGGCATACACTGAAGAGGGACCTCACCTCCCCACATCAGCATTCAGCACAGACACTAGGCATCTGGGAATCTGCTCTGGCACCATTCTGGTCAGAACTGGGCTGAGCAGAGTCAACGGGCATTGGATGCCTATGGCAATGCAGCCAGCTGCCCAGTGGGACCTACCCCTCCTTACTCAGGAGACAGACAGGTTTGCCTGTCCTGGAGGAAAAATAATGGATTCATTCCCCAAGGACTCACCAGGCTGCTCGGTTGGTCCAAAGACAGTGACAAAAGCCTCCTCCCAGTCCCACTGGCATTCTAGCAGCTACAAATGCAGTGTTCCACCTGCCAGCTCTCAAAGCTGTTATCTTGTGCTGAGGCAGCTTGGTGGGGAGGTGTGTGCAGACTAACTGCCCAACTCTGGCAGCTCAGCTGCCCCCAGGGCCTGGGCCCAGCTGCACTCACCCAGCCTGGGGTCAGGGAGCTCAGGTATGAAACAGTGCCTAGGCTCTCACTGTGCCTTCATGTGCGCTGCAGCCAAGGCTCCTCGCACAGGCACAGAAAGACCAACCTCTGGGATCCTCCACCTTCCTCCCTCCCTGGCTGGCTCCAAATCCCGCTCCTCCTGGCTGTGTAGCTCTCTACCTCTGGGCACAGACAATGGAATTGCCAGGACAAATAACTGACGTGCATTTCCACCAACAAACTGATAAAACAGAACTTTTTGCAGTCCGGTCCTCATTTAGGAATGGACAGGGGACAAAGGGCGAAAAAACAGGGTGGTCCAGTATAAAACAAGACCAATGGCCACCCTATCAATGAAGCATTACGTTTTCTCTTCAGAGAGCAAGTACATCACATGAGAAGCTTCACAAATTCACCCACAGGGCCCTGCATATGCACCTCACCTTTGTTCCAAAGGTACTGCTCAGGGGTGAGAGGTCCTTCTGTTATATTGCACACTGAGTTCATGGCCTTTTTTCAGTAAGAAATATGCTAATGGGGAAGCAAGTCAGTCTGTTAGTGTGTATACACACACGACATACTAAATCTGGATGAAGAAACCTGGCAATAGCATACTGTAGAAAAGAAGAAATCATATACTATAAGTGAGAGAAATTCTGAGTGGCTTACCATTGATATACCACAGCATCTGGAACCCACTTTTAGAGGTGATTCCATCAGAGTAAAACTCCACATGAAGACTGGTTCCTGTGGTGCTCCCTACAAGGGGAATGGTATTTCCACAAAAAGTGTTTATCAAGTTGGACTGGGTGCTGGGTCCATCATAGAGCTGCAAAAAAACAAACAAAAAAACAGTGGAGAAAAAGCAGCTTCCTCAATCTGAGAAACTGGAATAGGCTTCTAAAGAAAAGACACAGAGACACAGCACAACCGCCACCTTAAAATAGCAAAGTGCACTAAAGGAAGCACAGCTAGAGTTGGGGGAAATGTTGGCCCAAATTAAATTCAGTGACAGGTCTTTAAATATAATGGATGTCTTTTGTCATAGGAATAATCAGTGTCTTTGGAGGTTGCCAGGAAGAAAGGGAAATGGCAGACATTAATGCAATGAAATTGTAAGATATGATGAACAGCCCAGACTGTACTGAAGACCTATTTGACTAGGAAACCTAAAACAAACTCAAGCGTTGCCAACTCTTGTAATTTTAACTTAAATCACATGATATTTTGTCATGGAAGGGAGCAGGGTTCATGGCCCTGCTTCTACAGTCAAGCGATTTCATAAATTTCAGCTTTTCTTTGGAAGACAGTATGCTCTTATCCCTTCTGGTAATGGGGAAAAACCTGAACACATGAAACCAAGTGCCCTCAAGACTCAGATACCAGCAGGTAACTCCAGATTCATTATCTTTTTCACCTTATGAGTTCTGAATGCTCTGTGTAAGCAATGCTGTATATTCAAATCTCCAGGTTACACTGGGCATTTTGGTATTTTTGCCAGGAGCAGGGGAGCATACACAACCAGTGGTGAAATACTTCCTAATCCTACCCAAAAGGATTAAACTCACTAACACAAATTGCTACATTATTCTCTCACCAAAAATATACTTGGCTTATGGGTTTTAAAACTTAGAATTTAAAGTTAGGTTTCTAATTGGCTATTTAAGCAAGCACCCAAATATTTTGCTGGAAGTTGCTGGATGCTCACACCTTTTTAAAAACGTATCCCTCTTTTTGGTGCCTTAGTCTTACTGCAGACACTGAGGTTTGCAAAATGTTGGCCCAAATATTGTAGAGGATTTTGAAAACACACTGCCATCTTTCTGCATAGGTTGCACTTGTGATATCACACATCTGAGGAAAAGGCATCTGATAAAAACCTGATAACAATGAGAATGTGACATATCTTGGCCCAATTGTGCTTAGTTTCTGGCCTCGAGTGCTGTCACATTACATTTTTCATTACTACTTCTGTATTTGTTGCTATGGTTCTCAGTGTTTGGAATAAACTCCCTCGTGCTTCTTTATCACATTGCCTTGGTCTGGTATTCATCTGATCTTTTGACTCACAGAACATATCTTTCTAACATAAACCAGCAAATAATTGGCATAAGAAACCATGCCTGAACATCTTCATTGCTGAGTCTTTGGCATGTACTCTTTCAGAATTTCGTCAGAAACCTCTCTCTGTTCTGATCCTCCCCACTATAAAATTCTCCCTCTGAAGATTGCAAAGAGCTAGATGGATGATTTTTTGGAGCTAGCCAAGGTTATTTAACTTCGTTCTAATTTCAAAAGCTCTTCTCTGAATACCCCTCACTCCATCAGGTGGAGCTGTCCTACTCTGCACACTCACACATGGTAAGATGGAAAATATGGATCAACCATGCAGACTGCCATTTACTGCAAACACATAATTGTAGACTGGCAATATTTCATTAAATCTCAGCTGCTGCTGTTCAAGATGTGGGTCTTGTGGAACTGTTAGAATTTTTTAATATTGATTTAGCTCTATCTGGAGGTATAAGGGACAAGAAATCTACTCAAAGTTGATGCCTTTATACACAAAAGCATGCTGTAGTTTCCAGAAGCTACAGGCATATTGTAGGAATAGCAAAGTTAAATTCTGCACAGAAGTTCTCCGGAAACAAAAATGGTGGTCACCCTTAGCCACAAGCCTAAAGGCCTGTAAATATATGCAGTCCCAAAACTTTACAAGTGAATAAAAGGATTTAAAAACAATTGTAATTATTGTTTTAGTCAAAAATTCCCAGGTGAGGCTAGAGAAATCTGAGAATTTCTAACTTCCAAAGTAACCTCCCAATTATTGCAAAACTTTTCTTCATTTGTGTTTGGTGATAAGGCACAGAGTTTTAGTGATGGTCATCCTCACAAGATGTTTACAAGTTCAAACTGTCTACATCTTTCCAAATTGCAACTATGAGATGCAACAAGCAGGAGAAATGAAGATGAGATGTAAAATACTCCAAGTCACAATTATGACATTCTTTGAAGCAGGGCTGAAAGCTTTATACACTCCTATATGACTTCAGTCCTACAAAATTAAATGAAGACAAATCCAGTTAGATTCCTCATAAAAGTTAGACTGCTGGATTTCATTTAAAACCAATACTTCCTGCAATAGCCTCTAAGTTTTGCAAGCAACAGAAAAATCTGAAGGATTTAATGATCTGTAGCTTAAAATAAAAAATTTAAAAATCATACATTAGGCATGGTGTTGAAAAACATCTGAAAGTTATTCATTGAATCATTTGGTAGCAACACAGAAATCAAGATGAAAAATACATCTAATTGATCTTTTCTAAGTTTGATTCATCAAATGGGTGTTATTTTTATCTAAATAGACAGTTAACGTCACATATCTATGTAATTCCCCTGAAAACAAACAGTCACTTTTTCAATATACAAATAATGTTGCTACGGAAACCATTTCATGCCGTGCTGCCCCTTGGTTCTGTTTTCAGACAAGAATATTATTCACGGGAAATTCAAATGGCCTGCCAGCTGTAACTCATTGAGAGTAAGACAGGCCTGCTACAGCTAGAATTACAGACTTTTTTTTTTCTTCAAGCTGTCTTACCCGTATAATGAAAGGAACAGCTGTGCATTTTCATGAAGTATTTTGAACCAAATTTTGATTTTGGATAAGATAAGCAATTGCCACTGAAGCTTATGACAATCTCCTCAACCACAATTGGTCTCTTAATCTCTCAGACATGCTTTTTTTTAATTAAGAGATATTTTGTTTCATCATCTCTGTTATTCTCTAACTTGGAGAAAGGGCAGGGGGAGTTCTTGTCTAAACCACGTCAGGCAAAGTATTCTTGTTGCCTGTTTAAGACAATTGAACCTTGGAATGATTTATTACAGATTACTACTGAGGAAGGAAAGGGAAGTGAATGAAGCTGTTCACGCCACTGCCGCAGGGGAAGGGCCAGGGACTCTCTGCAGCTCAGGGCCCTAGGTATGTGCCTAATTTGGCTTCTTTTATGCAGCACCAGTTCTTTTGCTAGATGAGACTGAGGAAGACCCCAGCCCCAACTCAAATGGTTCAGTGCAGAAATGGTCCATCCAGACAGGCCTATTTATCAAAGGTTAAGATGGAGCTAGTTTCCCTTTATCTTCCTTGTTTTTCCCCTTTGCCAGTACCAGGGCTACAACCCCAGATAACGTGCATCTTCTGTATCAAGAGAGTTCCAGATCAACTGACTTCAGTGCACTGAAACTGCACAGAAAGCGGTGATAACTCAGAGAATCTGATCAGAAATCATTTGGTGTTTTCTAGGACAAATTTACTTACTTCAATGCCACTAGAAAATTTATGGGCAACTAATGTAGATTCTGGAGTCTTGACGTTTAGTACTTCCTGCAAAAATCTCTGATGCTCTGGACCACTGATGCCCAATGAGGGTGCTTTGGCACTCTGGGGTGCCTTAAGATCCTTTAGGGGTGCCATGGGGTGCCACATAACATTAGCACTGTTAGGAGTGCAAACATGATTCACAAGATAAACCCAATAATTTCACATATGAATCCATAGGATTAAAAATATTCTGAATTCTTTGCAACAGAAAAAATGAGGTATTATTTTGCCATATTTAAAAATGAGGGAAAACTAAGAGCTGGCATTTTCTGAAGGGTGCCCAGAATCTACAAAAGGTTAAGAACCTCTGCTCTGGACATAAGCACCACCTGTTCATTTTCGTTACACTGTTCTGCTTCCAATATACTACATATATACACCATAGCACTCTTCCAGGCTAGAGACAGACATTTAAAAAGCCTGAGTCTGAACTGATTCAATCTTTGTAGGTTAGTTGAACCTGCAAAGCTTGAAATAATTTGGAGGTGGATAGACTTCCCTTTTCATTCTAGAAATGCAGGCACATATCTGCAGTGGCTCAGGCTAGAAGCTGGGGGGTGCTAGAGCAGCCTTCCCTTGTTTCACAGTGCTGAGCTGAGGGGTGTGTGGCCAGGACCCCCCTGAGCTGCCCAGCAGGGAATGTTTATCATCCCTAACTCACTGTTTATCAACCCATTAAGAAAACAAAGCCTCTCTTCAAGCTCTTCTTAAACAGTTTTTTCCAAGGAAGGACATTAAGCTACCTGCTGATCAGCTCCAAAAAGCCTGTCTCCCTTTGTTGTCTCCCACAGTATGGACCTGTAGACAGCATGTGGTCTTCTAGCTAATGCTGAGGTGTCTGCGTAAGGCGGGGCATGGGGAAGGAATAATCCCTGTTTAGCAGGGAGAAACCAGGCAGATGCTCTGTGTCTGTAAGTCTCTGCTGGAACTCTAGCCAGGGAGCAGAAGGGACAGGCTGTGGAGCCCTGCTGTGGAGCAGAGAGCCCCGCCAGCCCAGAGATCATGCTGGGATGCTGGGGGAGTTTGGTTTACCTTAAACCAGCAAGGGATCTAGGACAGACATTGTATAAACCAGTTGGACCCAAATCATTTAAATTTGATACTATGTTCAACCAGGTTTATCTCAAATTGGTTTCAGCCATTTTCAAACTGGTTGATGTGCACTAAGCATCTGTTCTGTTATAGGTTTTTAAACCAGTTTCTGATCATTTATACCAGTTTATGTGTAATGTCTGTCCCTAGCCCCAGAGACAGGAGCATTTCCCCTCTCTGTGAAAAAGAGGGCTATTAAGTGGCATGGCTAAGACCACGAAAGGAGTCAGTGTTAAGAATGGAACTGAATGGAAAAAGGAATCTCTGTGCTGTGAAAAATATCAAGTTTTTGTCAAAAAGTCCATCCTCATTTAGGATAAAGAGAAAATGTTGAGAAAAAAAATAGGAAATGAGAAGCAGAATTTGTCAGCTTCTCATTTGCCTACTTAGAAGTCCTACAAGCAGGAAGAAGAACTGACAAGAACTCTTGCAGGCAGCTATTTGAGGCTGACTGCCCCGCCCCGACTTCTCCCTGCTTCTCACCACCACCCAGCTGGCAAAGAACCTATCAAGAAGTAGAGATTTGGGGCACTCTGTCTGTTCACTTTCTTGTCAACCCAGCTGTAGTTTTCCAGCTGCTTGCCTAGGAGACTTTTTTTTTTTTTAAATCAGTGTCACTTTAATTGGAGAAATGAAATTAGTAAGAGCTTTCCAGGCAGGGACCTTGGAAGTCATTATTTCAGTTTTTCTGACAAGAAAATTGATACTTTTTGGCAAAAAAAAGACATTTTCCATTGGCCAGGTATCCAAGTTGTAGCTGTATTGGTTTAGAGGCAAAAGGAATCAGAACTCATGGTAAAGATATTTTTTATTAGACCAACTAATAAGACAGATTTTTTTTTGCAAAAATCTAGCTGGTTTAATAAAAGAGATCACCTCTTCCACAAGTTCTGATCCTATTTTTCCATGGAAATTTTTGATTTTTCAAAAAAGGATGTGTTCTACCGAAGAATCAGTTGAATGAAAACCCTACAATTAGCTCTGCTGATGGCCGAAAGGCTGTCAACTGTTATCAGACATTAAACAGAAGCAACACTCTGCAAGGCAGCACTTTGTCTAGAAATGGTGGGAACTTGTCATAGATTCATAAGAGAGTTTCACGTTGACCCAGTGGGGGAACAACATATCATAAACACCTTTTTCAAAGCTGATACAAATTAGCTGAAGTCTCAGAGATCTCCCAAAACAGCTTGAAGCTGTACTTACAGAATAATGTTGTTTAGGGTAGACCAGGAAGGATTATTGTGTTTCACCCAGCACTAGAAAGTTCTGGGAAAATCCCCAAATACAACATATACTAGGACCAGGATCCTCCCACAAATGAAAAAAAGCTGTGATGATATTTTTCTTTGACAGGCCTCAGCATTATGAGTAATGACTAACAGCCCATATACAACCTTTCCTAAGTGGATAATTTTCTGGCAGAAAACCAATGACAGAATCACAAACAAAGCCTGTTACCAGAAAACAAAGCCAAACAAGAGCAGACACAATAAAAACCCAAACAACGAAATGATGATAAGAATTCATGAGTGATATAACTATTTACAAGATCAAAAATAGAATATATTTGTAAGAGACTAATTTCCATATAGCAAAAATAACTTGCAAGGGGCAGTTCAGGAACCCTCACATGTGTTAACCAGAAAAAAAAAAATGAAACTCGTTCAATAGGATGTAGGTTACAACAATATCACACCACTGAGACAGGTACCTTCTCATGGCTTCTGCATGGCAGTGATTTACTATGTGAAGCACTATCATCTTTGCTACATACTGGAGCACCAACAAAAATACAGTTGTAGGCACATAGGAAATGATTACACCTAGCCACAGGAAAAAAATCTGAGTATTAATGCTAGATAGCTGTAGATTTCAGTTCTGACCTATATCTACCAACTGCTACAGCTAGAAACAAGTGTAAGCACACACATGAAGATATGTAAAATAATATATAAAATATAGGGTTTCTCTTATTTATCTGGCCAAGACTAGAGAGTGTTTTCATGCAATTTGTTTGATATTTTTACATGCATAGATCCCAAACTGCATTGAATTATCCAGCAAAGGAAAAACAATTTTTTGAATCTGAATTTTGCAACGAAACCAGAACCCTAGCTTTGAACTGTGCCAAAATTTGAGGTGTTTGAAACCTGGGTTCAACTGTATTGGTTAGAATCCCAAATGACTTTTTTTTTTCTGCTTTGCTTTATGCAACTACTGCCTCCCCCAACTGTAATAATTCTTCACTCAATACAGGATGCTAAATTAGCTTCCCTCAGCACTTTGTATTTATCTCCCACTTCCATCTCTAACCTTTGGCCTGTGCTGATTGATCCCTCTCTGTCTGGATTTCCTTACCTGTTGATATTCTTCTCCCAAAACTTCCCCTCAAAACAAACATCCCCTTCCTACATAAGCCCTCCCCATTTAATATCTGTGCATATTTATGTGCAAATTTTGAGTAAATAAAAGGTTCTTCCAGGGAGGATGTATAACTGGGAAGTTACCTACTGTTACATTAGGAACCATTTGAACATCATGAGAAGCGCCAAACCAGGCAGAGAATGTGGTCCAAAGCGGGTAGAAGGGAGGGTTTCAATATGTTGCTCACACTCTGTGATTTGCAAGCCCAAACTCTAGGTAACTTTCCTCTGCCTCCATACCTTTACTGCATTTGATTAATTACTTAGCAATGTTCTTCTATAGAGCAAGACATTTATGCACACAAGACAATCCCTTTGGGATTCATGTAATCTATGGAATGTGCCAATGGCTAGTTTTTAATAATAAGCATTATATCTGATAAAGGGAGTCTATGTTTTGTCTTGTAAGCTGAGCCTGAAACACTTAGCTCTGGTAGAAATATCAAGCTGGGTTAAATTCCATATTTTCCTGTAATACAATTTTAAAAAAAAACAGAATTGTCATTTCTTATCCTAGCCCAGCAGATCACCTTTTCAAAGGAAACAGCCTTCAAAATTCTAACTAAAAGATAGTTCTGTAGAACTTCACTTTTCTCAGTAAAGTTCTGATTTTGCACATAATGCAAAAAAAATCAGTTAGCTCCCCTTGTAAGACTGTATTCATCACTTTATGGCACAATAAAAACACCCCAAGTATCTTTAAACAAACTGGTCAAGAAAGCTGGTTAAAACAGCAGTACTGTGTCTGAAGAGAGAACACTGACAGAGAGTGTGCCATGCGTGCAGCTCCAACACTGCTAAGGAACCGTTTTTGCATTCTTAAATCATTCATTTCTTTGGTGAAGTATACAAAGGGTACAAAGTGACCTTAGGCCCCTTTCTGAGAACGAAGAATGTCTTACAGTCACACAACAAACTCTCATGAAATGGGCTCAGGCAGTTGAAGAATGCTTTGCCTTTGGGATAGAAAGTCTGCAGAAAACAGGAGGGGTTTACCAAAGACCACAAGAACAAACTAGTTATGAGCATGAGACGGGAGTGCTATAACATTGATTTTTGCTTCTCTGCATACCTTGAGAATTGGTAAGATGCAGGAATTTGACCTTGCTTTAAACCAGGAAAACACTGCTGGACAAGGCAGAAGGATAATTTCTGCAATTGTGAGAACTGTATCCCTGAAATAATCCTCTGAAAGAAAATTCATGTTTTGGTGGAATCTATGGTTGGAATTCTCCAAGAAAAGACAAGAATCCTTCCTGTGGACATAGTAATGAAATGGAAGAAAGAAGAGGGTCCAGACTGAAAAAGCCCAGATTAATTTTGCAGAATTTGAAGCCAGTTGCTCAAGAACAGATAACTACAAACCTTGTGTTACACATGAAATAGCTTGACTGTCAACTGAATTAACACCTGCCAGTACTCTCAGAGGTCCAGTTAAAGAGGGGCTGTTCTGAAAAGAGTCCTCTAGTGTCAAGATTTCCTAAGTAGAATGATGGATTCCTGTATTTCTTGTTAAAAGGAGAATGGAAAATCAGTCTTGACAAAAGAAGGGTGGAAAAATAGAAAAGGAACATGTTAAATGCACTGGGTGCATCTACACATGCACTTAAACTGATGCAATAAACTGTAGTGAAGTTCAAGCCAGAGTCAACTGTTCCTGGATGTAGTGTCTATACATTCACCCAAGACAGCACCAATTTGAGCCAGGGTGGAGCAATCCCCCAGCTGGCTGGGCTGACCGTGCACAATGTATGCTCCCAGTCAGCATCTACATGTGTGTTTCAGCGCAGTAAAGTACTTTGCCGTAAGACAGTACTACCGTCCCTGACAATACTATCCTATGGTGGAGGTAATTAGTTTACTGCACCCTAATAGCAGCACACATGTATACTGTGATGATTTACTGTGGAGCTATTAGTCTACTTCACAGAAAAGTACACATGTATACACACCGAGACCTACAGTAAGACAAAACTGTCCAGTAATATGATAAGAATCACCAAGGTATCTGAGAAGGAAGTTGTGTTAAAAGGAATGACAAAACTGACTGCAGAATCCACTGAACAGGGATTTTACAACTTCAGTTTCTTCCCTCTGAAAAGGGAATGGAAGTAGGTATATTTGTATGAATTGGAAGTTTATCCCATTCCCTTCAGTTATGATAAAACAAAGTGAACGAGACAAACTCCTTCATAGATTTAATGGTCTGATTTGCAGCTCAGAAGAGGCTGGACTGTACAGTGTAATTTTCCAAGTGAATGTTTGAGAAAAGAGTGATAATAGAGAATAATCCAAGCAGAGGTGGATCATTCCCAAATTTCCTTTTGCTTCCAGGGGGCTTACACATTTCTGTGCATTAGATATGCTGATATTTTGCAGTCGCACAGTTGCCTTGTTGTATGTAATTGCTTTCCCAAAAGCACAGAAAAAGTCACATTACTCTGAGTTGCTAGGGCGCGGCAGTTAAAAAAAATGTAACTAAAAATAAGCTGTTACTCATTTATGCTGGGTTTTGTGTGTCTGCAAGTAAACCATCCTTCAGTTGCATCCTGAATAAACTCCACATTACTGGTTCTTGGTCGATTTCAATTAGAAATTGTACAACCCTTTCACTATTAATAAATTTATCACTAGCGTGCTTTCAATTCTGCTTTCAGATAGCATACTTCAAATACATTCAGCCATTTAAGGAGACAAGGTTCTTTGCGTGAATCTGATATCTTTTATTAGACCAACTTAAATAGCTGGAAAACAATTATTAAGCAAGCTTTTGGGTTCAAAAACCCTTCATCAGGCTGCAGAAGTTTCGGCAGTTGGTGTGTGCTCTTCCTGGATGGAATGAAAAGTAAAGAAGCCAGAGGCTGGGCTGGTGTTCATACAAGACAGGCAGTCAGTGAAAATGTAGACTGAGGAGTCAAT
>NW_017729004.1:48199809-48202307 GCF_001723915.1 Gavialis gangeticus | reverse complement strand
GCAAATGGATCCAGACCATGGCATGACAAGAAATGCAAAACCTGCCAACACATCTCCACCACTCCCACAATTACTAGACCCTGGATCTTACAGCTGCACCCAATGACTGGTGGGGGCACATCTCTCACAAGAAAACCACACTCTCTCCAATCTCTGTCCTGATCCTCAAAGGAAACTCACAAAACACTTACCAGAGATGAGCGTATGAACTCTACTTCATCAGCCTCCTGGACACTAAAAATCATGGACTAAATATAGACATTGGGTTTATGACACATGATAACCTGCCTGACTCCCTAGGTATCTCTCCACTATTCATCCCTCTTCTCTCTCTCTTCCCCTCCCCGCCCCAACCTGTCTCTCACCCATTGACTCCTCAATCTACATCTTCACTGGCAGCCTGTCTTGTGTGCACACCAGCCCAGCCTCTGGCTTCTTTACTTTTCATTCCATCCAGGAAGAGCACACACCAACTGCCGAAACTTCCGCAGCCTGATGAAGGGTTTTTGAACCCGAAAGCTTGCTTAATAATTGTTTTCCAACTATTTAAGTTGGTCTAATAAAAGTGATCAGATTCATGCAAAGAACCTCGTCTGTCTATGTCCTTAGACCAATATGGCTACAACCTACACCCTTCAGCCATTTAAGGATCTCAAGATTATATCTAACTGGAAAAAAAAAACTTTTTTGAGTACCAAGCTCCTCTACAATTAGCAAGGCAGATTCCAGTCCAGATAGTTTGGTCTTCCAAATGATTCAGATCTCCCACTGAAAATCTGCAGGGAATGATGCCAGTTGCCAGGCCTGCAGCCTGCAGCAGAAGTCTGAGGGAAAACTTTGCTTTTGTCCTTAGAACCTCACACAGAGGAACTTCCACTGAAGAACTCAACATTGCTTAGGGATTTTATATCAATGGGTAGGTTGGATTGCTACCAGCCTGTGTGCTAATGGGTTTAGAGATACCACTGCAGTCTGGCTAGGAGACTGTAATTCAATGTCTCACTGCAGAGCCAGGATGGATATATTCAATCTATCATTGGGTGATGTGAATGTGGCGACACTTTTTAATTGATGTAGTCATAAACTGAGCCACACTCTATGTTTGAAGCATTCCTCCTGCACTTTAAGATATACATTCATATAATGTGCTAACAAATCTTTGGCAACCCCCCCTGCCTGATTAGTCTTATTTATGTAGTGGTTAGATTTAGGGAAGTAAGTAAAACTAGTGACAGGAAAAGCTTGATATCTCAGTTCCTCTGTGTATAACTTAATTGAAAAGAAAAGACTGTCAGTTTAGTTCAAGCAACAATTATTGAATGCATTATTCCCAGATGGAGAGAGAGGATATTATGATACATCTCTGGAATGCTGTTGCAGTAAAAACATATCCTATTACTACAAAAGGAAATGAACCTGAACAAAAGCACAGATGTCCTGCAAATAGCACTGATTTGGTATATGTTAAGGTGCAATAATATTTAAATCAGAGGCCTAGATCTTGAAACGTGGACAGGCTAAAGTAATTGGTCCTGACCAAGGGAGCTGTGCTGTGCTGGGTGATGTTAGGAAGGAACACAACCCCAGGTTCTGGAGCACAGAGGAGTCATTCTGAAGTTGCTACAACAGATTCATGTTTTCAGTTAAGCGAGATCTGTGAAGCATGAGCCTCCTCTATCTACACAGGCTAGCCAAGATGTAGACCTTTAGTCATCTCCTACCATGCTATTTTCCTCTAAGCTTATGTGAACATGGTATAGTCATCTGCTGTGCACAGAGGGTGGACCCTCATCTATTGGCTGTTGTGTCTTGTCCTCACTGCACAGCAAAATTGCACTGCTGCTTTTCAAGCCTTTTGTGCCTTGGAAAAGGCCAAGCAGGATTTTATTAAAAACAGATGTTAAATATGTTGGAATTCAAAGTTGGAGTTTTCTGAGTGCAAGAAAATAGGAGGAGTATGACACTGAAAGACAGGAAGATTAGGGGGTTTCAAATAATACTTTTCTTGGATAAGACGGGAGGGAATTTCACTCTTTCTGCATATCTCTAACATCAAGTGCAACAACATGAAATTATTTTTACTTATAAAATAGCTTTGTTCCTGTTGAGGTTGATCTGTCACATTAAATAAGTCAACCAATCAGTGAGGACAGAAAAGTAAAAGATGCTTATTTAGCTAAATGCTTGGTGAAGGCGAAGGAAGAAATGGCAATTCTTTCTCAGATTACTCTCTCTAAGCTCACTGGTTTAGCCAATGATTACTGTTTCCTTTGAAAGACTAAAGTTAGTTTATTAAAACTCAGTCACAACAGGCAGTTGAATCTATATCCAGTCTAGTCCAGTCCAACTACATTTAGTGACACAACAAAAAAAACAGAGCTGCTATTAAATATAGGTTAAATCCATGTTGCCACAGCTTGCTAGATGTCTCACATTCTTGAAAACATAGCTGTAAACACTCTTCAATCCTCTGCAAAATGTCAGGCATCCTACTACTT
>NW_017729004.1:48198291-48199734 GCF_001723915.1 Gavialis gangeticus | reverse complement strand
TTTGAAAGACTAAAGTTAGTTTATTAAAACTCAGTCACAACAGGCAGTTGAATCTATATCCAGTCTAGTCCAGTCCAACTACATTTAGTGACACAACAAAAAAAACAGAGCTGCTATTAAATATAGGTTAAATCCATGTTGCCACAGCTTGCTAGATGTCTCACATTCTTGAAAACATAGCTGTAAACACTCTTCAATCCTCTGCAAAATGTCAGGCATCCTGTAAGCGCTATTAGCAATGAACCAACTTCCTCTGGCAGACCATGAAATGAAACATGGTGCTCATTTGTTAAAGTACTCACATAATATTAGCATTAGTCGATGCCGTGATAAAATCTATAGCAGGGCTATGAATCAGATTCTACCCTTCTTGCCCTGGTATAATCACTTCCATATGTACAAGCAGACATCAAATGCCATCAAGTCAGAGTGGAAGTTTCTTAGACACACTCAGCACAGACCTAAATGACTGCACCTGGTGCAAAACAGTGGAGAAACAGACCTCACACAGTCAAAATCCAAAGTCAGGATCACTTACAGAGCTCCCTCATGGTGACGTGGCTTTGTACCACACCCAACACTGGCCCCTGTTTTCAAGACACAATCTGGTTAAGAACAAACATTAGCATCCAGTGATCAAAGGAGAAAAAGAAAAGGAATCATCATACATGGATCATTTCTTGCCCTATCTATGTGATCTCATTTCAGCTTGGATCAGTCATGCGTTTAAGATATGCATAGCATGGTCTCTGATCACCTGGACGCTGTTCAGTAGGGCTATGTGAAACCGCACCATTCCATTTCACCTTGAGTTTTGACCATTCAACGGAACAGTATTTCGTTTCGAATTTCATTTGGATCCGAAACAGCTGTTCCTTTCCATTCTGTCGAAATAGAAAGGCTGTTTTGACATTTCGCTGGGGACAGGGCATCAGCCTAGGTGGGCTGCCTCCCCATCTCCCACGCTAGATTGCAGGGCTGACTTCTCATCCCCCGGCTGACTCCCCGCCCCCAGCGAAATCTAGCGCAGGGGAAGGAGAGTTAACCCAGCTGGGCTGACTCCCAGACCCCAGCACCATCTAGTGCTGGGGATGGGAAGTCAGCCCAGTTGGGCTGAGCTTATTTCCCCAGCGCTATGGTTGAAACGGTCCAACTTTTGAAACATTTTGACTAGCCTCATTTTGTTTCGAGGCTGTTTTGCAGCCCTTTGTTTCATTTCAATTTTGCTGTTTTGACCTCAAAATGAGTTGAAACAGTGTCAAAATGAAATGGCCAGCGAAATTTTGCACAGCCCTACTGTTCAGTCTATTTTTATCTCACATACCTGGAGTTTGGTTAATTTGGCTTAGCTGCCAACAATACCCTGCAACCATAGGAAGAGTGTTCAGGGGAGTTTGGTTTCATTTTTCTTATATCTTCCTCTTAGGTAGAGAAAATCAAGGC
>NW_017729004.1:48192096-48193291 GCF_001723915.1 Gavialis gangeticus | reverse complement strand
GAAATTTTGCACAGCCCTACTGTTCAGTCTATTTTTATCTCACATACCTGGAGTTTGGTTAATTTGGCTTAGCTGCCAACAATACCCTGCAACCATAGGAAGAGTGTTCAGGGGAGTTTGGTTTCATTTTTCTTATATCTTCCTCTTAGGTAGAGAAAATCAAGGCATAATTAATGAAGCTAAAAGTCCCTAGTGTCTGAATTTCAAACAAAATAAACACTGAGCTACTAACCAAGTTAAATCCCGTTCTCACCTGAACACTGCAGATCAGAGGTTTAATCAGAGAGTTTAGGCATGATCAAACTTGGAACTGAAAATCATGCTCCTTTTCAGTCTGGAATGTAGTCCAAGACCACAGAGGCAGGGCTAGTTCCTGAAATTTATCTTTGTAACCCTGCCACCACCCTGCCTCTGACATATGCCACACACGCTTCCTCTCAAAACTCTAAAAGTTTTCAATTACAGGTTTACAATTACAATAACAACAGGTTTATACATTGTGGCTAGGGACAGACATTCAAAAAACCTGAGCCTGAATTGATTCAATCTTTATAGGTTAGTCTAACCTGGCTACACTAAACCAGTCTGTAACTGCACAGACACCCCATCTGGATTGAAAAAAAAAACAGGCACATGCCTGCAGTGGCTCAGGCTACAAGTCCGCGGGTGCTAGAGTAGCCCTCTCTTCCTTTCCAGAGTGCTGAGCTGAGTGGGGCATGGCTAGGCTCTGACAGGATGCTCTGATTAGGGAGGGGTTCCCCCTGCTCCTGAGCAGCCCAGCAGGGAACATTCATCACCCCTAACTCAGTGTTTATCAACCAATTAAAAAAACAAAGCCTCTCTCCGTCAGTGCATGCTCTTCTTAAACAGCTTTTCCAAGGAAGGACATTAAGCTATCTGTTGATTAGCTCCAAAAAGCCTGTCTACCTTTGTTGCCTCCCACAGCATGGACCGTGGCCAGCATGTGGTCTGCTAGCTAATGCTAAGGTGTTTGTGTAAGGCAGCGGGGTAGAGGGAATAATCCCTGCTTAGGAGGGAGAAGCCAGGCAGATGCTAGCAGTCTCTGCCAGAGCTCCCATGAGGGAGCAGAAGGGAGGGGCCAGCCTTGCTGTGGAGCAGACAGCCCAGCCCAGAAAGCCTGCCGGGATGCTGGGTGTGTCTGGTTTAACTTAAACCAGCAAAGGGTTTGGGACAG
>NW_017729004.1:48190284-48192014 GCF_001723915.1 Gavialis gangeticus | reverse complement strand
GCCTCCAGGGGATAAAATCAGCAATTTATGCAACACTGTTACAGGTTTAAACCAGCTTCTGAATGCTTAAATTGGTTTGTGTGTAATGTCTGTCCTCAGCCGTGACAAAATTCTTAACATATTGCAATATACCTGGAAAACTTGGTTTCCTGAAAACTGAATCTCTAAACTAGCTCTGCTTTTTACTCTTCTAAGCTACTTAGTTTCTGAGTTGCACTCCCTGGGCACATCTACATGAGACATTTACTGTGGAGTTCTCTAATTATCTCCACAGTATAATCTTTGTGTCTACATGTGCAGCTCTATTAGGTCACAGGAAACTAATAAATGCCACCATAGGTTAGTACTTGTAAATACAAGTAGTATTCTGTAGTGGTGTTCTTTATTACACAGCAACACATATGTAGATGCTGATGGGGCTGGCTGGGGAACAAGGGTGTTTCAGTGTGGGGGCTGTCTGCCCTGGCATATCCTTGTATACCAGTCAATCCCTCCGTAGCATGCTGAGACAGGTCAGAGCAGCCCCTGGCTGGCAGGCTGACCCCCTGAGCTCCTTGCAAGCTGGCTCAATGTTCTACGGTCCCAAGCACACATGTAAATGTGGCACCCAGGAGCAATAGACTCTGGTACAATATGCACTGGAGTTTATTGTTTCACATTGATAGTACATGTAGACATGCCCCCTATTCAGTAAACTGAGGTTTCTTTCCAAATACAGCTATATGCATTTGCATAAAGCTCAATATCCCGCCTCTCTCTGTCATCTAGAAAAAGTGGTTGTTAACCGGGGGTATGCATACCCCTAGGAGCACTTAAAAGGGTCATAGGGGATACATAGAACTCTGCATGCACGTATGCAGCAACAATGCAGCATGCAGGTGGCCAAGAGCAGAGCCCAGGCACGTGGAGAGCATCTGGACCCAGCTGGTAAGTTTGCTGCAGGGGAAAAGAGTGGGGTTGGGGCAGGGGCTGCCCAGCCAGAGTGGGCTGTTCCTGGTGGGGGTGTTGGGCGGGGCTGTGCTGGGAGCAGGGTTGGTGGGGGAGGGGCTACGGTGAATTCTGGGGTGACTGCAGTCCCTCTGGTATCCCCCTCCCAGAGCCACTACTGCCCACCCTGAGCACAGCCTGGCCCAGCCCCCACCAGGAGTAGCCTATTTCTGCCCTGTCCCGTCCACAACCCAGCTGTGCCCCTGAGTGCAGATCTGGGGACACGTGCCCCCCATGCCCTCCTGGGGTGTGCACAGTAGTGGGAGCCACCCCCACCCCATGCCTCCCAGAGAAGTCACTTGCAGCTCTGTCCCATGCTACACCCTGGCTGGGCAGCATCTATCCCTGCTGTAGCCCCAGCCCCAGTCCCACTCCCTCCCTCACTGTAGGAGCCTATGGGAGTGGAGCTATGGGGGGGAGGGGCTTCAGCCACTCCAGAATTCACTGCAGCCCCCACCCAGCACTGTCACCCACCCTGAGTGCAGACTGGCCCAGCTGCCCACTAGGAAATGCTCAGCACCGCAGCCTTCAGCAGCAGCCCACCTAACCCCTGGAAGCGGATCTGGGGGCAACCCCCACATACTCTCCCAGGGTGTGTGTAGTGGCAGAAGCTGCCCTGCCTTCCCTGTGTCCCCCTGGATGAGCCACTCGCAGCTCCATCCCATGGCCCACCCACCCCATCTGAGCTGAGTAGTGCCGGCTCCACTCCCCCCCTCACCACAGGACCTTGATCTGCCCCCCCC
>NW_017729004.1:48175295-48189831 GCF_001723915.1 Gavialis gangeticus | reverse complement strand
CCAGGGTCTCACCCACACCCCCCAAAACAGGAAAAAATATAAAAGGTATATGAGGTGAAACTTTGTGACAGAAGGGGTACACTTGTTTAAAAAGGTTGAAAACCTGTCTAGAATATACACCTGTTACTCAATGTTACTGCTCCAGTGTTAACTCTGGTCAGCCCCCCTTGGAGTTTTCCATTCTTAGGCCTCTTTGGAATAATAGAATCTCAAAATTAGCATCTGTCAAAAGCTACATTTGTACCATCTGAAGGGCAGATATAGAATTTTGAAAAGGGGAGTGCAGATGGTGAAATGCATCATCACATATAAAACAACAGATATTTTTCTCCAGTTAAATGTAAATTAGAAGCTATACTAATAGGTGAGGAGCCTGGGGCTGCATTCTTCAGTTTAAGATTGAAGCGAAAACAAATATAATTTCATTGGAATGAGTTAAAAACAATCTGCAGTGTTATGAAATAAGAGTTTCATTACCAGGAGAAGCTAACAGACAACAAAATTGAAGAACAAAGGATAGCTTGATTGCTGGAACATCAGGACCATTAAAAAGAATAGAGGGTCATTAACACGTGTGGAATGAAAAGGTTAGAAGGGACCAGATAGATTACAATGAGCCATGAAGTCAAGTTACTCCCACAGCACTCCTTGACTAGCTCCTTGACTTGACTGCTACCATTACTAGGCAGTTAGTTTGATTCCTGCTCCACCCAAAGTTTAAAAGTGGGGTACAAAGATATTAGTGTATACCTCTCCCATCCCCGCCCCTAAGCCTTGTTCCCCTTACAAACCAAAGCCAGTCTCAACCTGGATTTCAGATGCAAAAATGTCCAATATATTCAGTCTACTTGGAAAATTAGTCACGCACTCATTCCAAAATATTCCCCCTTTCTCCCATATCTGACAGCATTCCATATGCATGCCCCTCTTCTCACTATTGACAGGGTAAGGCAACAATACTTTGCATCCTAATTGGTTCACCTTTGCTCACTTTTCACATAATGACATAACACAATATGATGACTATGTTTTTCCATTTTCTGTGTTTAGTAGTGCCATGCAAATTCTTCTTTTATTGAAAATAAAAATAGAAATAATTAAAATCAAAGAACACTAGTGTTTCCCCTCTTCCAACATGTTCTATTTCTGCTTTTTAAAGTAACACTTTCTTAATCATGTCTTGGATCTAGTCCTTTCATCTGGCCCTATGCCTTCAGTCCTGGCTCCTCCCTGGAACAGGATCTTCTGGCAACTGTTCTTCTCCTCAGGGACTTTCTACTGTGCTCATGACTGATTGTCACTGACAAAGGCTTATACATCTTGGAATTAGGAAGTTTGGCCTCTCAGCTTAGCTTTTGGCTTGGCTTTTGCTTTTTAACTTAACCACAGAACTTCTCAGGTCTTAAATGACTCCTGGTAGTTCTCAACACATGCTCTGCCACACTGCCCTATTTACTTTCTTTCCACCTCTTTGTCCAGCTGGAGGATGTTGGGAGTGCACAGTTTTCATTAGTTTATTACTGGCACACCAAATGAGGGGTGTAGAACATTAAGATGAAACAGACCAATAGGCCTCCAGGTCTATCACTTGATTTCCTGTAAGAGTAATTCCCATGTGACGATAAATCTCAAGAAAGTCACTCCTTTCACAGCCATCACCTTGCATCCAAGCAGCTATAATGTTACTTTAAACTCTGGGATATGATCTTTTGGGGCAAGATCCTCTCTCATTTAAAAAGGTGAAGTGGTGCATAGGTGCTTTTGCATTGGTCTCCTGGCCAGAGGTCAGTTGGGTTGAAAAGGCCACTTAGTCTAACCCCTGCATGATGCAGTATGAATTATTCCTATCTAAACCACCTCCAGCAAGTACTTTCAGGCCTCTTCTTGCAACCGCCGAGGATGGAGGTTCCACAACTGCTGTGGACAGTGTGTTCCATTGTCCTACTGTTCTGACATCCATCAAGGAAGTTCCTTCTGAGATTTAATCTTAATCTAAATCTGCTTTACTAAACTTTAAATATATTGCTTCATTTTCTGTCTTCTGAATCAGTGGATAACATTTCTCCCCTGTCTCTAGGGCAGCCTTTCAAGTAATTGAAAGTTGCTATCATGGTCCCTTAGGCCATGGGCAGACATGCTGCTTGAAGGACTCCAAAGGCCTGTGAAGTGCTCCAAACAGTGAGGGTGCTGATGGTCAAACACAAAGAAGCATTTAAAAAAGGTCCAAAGTGCTACAAAAATGCCTTTACAAAGAGATTGTCTTAATTTTGAAGCATTTCCTGAAATGTCTACATTCTCTGGCAGAGCGTGACATCTTCCTACCGCTTGTTGAGAGGGAAGGGAGGAGGAGAGCAGAGTGAACACCAGCAAGTGCTCTCCTGTGCCCATGGCTGTCCTTGGAAGCCTCTGGAGACCATAAGCTGAGAGGCATTCAGGCTGCATGCCTTCATGGACATTCTGAAGCACTCAGGGTGGAGGTGAGGGGGAAGTGCATGTCAAAACAGAAGTAACGTGATCCAAATTTGAAGCACTCCAAATTGGGGTGGGATTTGGAGTGCTTGAAATGTATGGGAGGAAGGGAGGAAAGTGGATCCAGCAAACTAGAGGCCCATCAGCCAGACCTCTATCCTGGGCAAGGTCTTTGAAAAGATTATCAAGGAGGCCATCCTTACCGGATTAGTTGACAGCAATATCCTGAGGGATACCCAGTATGGGTTTGTTGCAGGTAGTTCTTGCTTGACCAATCTCATTTCCTTCTATGACCAGGTGACCTATCACCTGGACAAGGGAGAGGAGATTGATGTCATATATCTTCACTTCAAAAAAGCCTTCCATCTGGTATCTCATGATCACCTCTTGGAAAACTGGCACACTGTGGGTCCACCATGATCCACTGGCTGGGAAATTGGCTCCGTGGTTGGACCCAGAGGGTGGTGGCTGACAGAAGTCAATCGTCATGGTGCCCTGTGACCAGTGGGGTCCCCCAAGGCTCTGTCCTTGGACCTGTGTTGTTCAACATCTTCATTAATGATGTGGACACTGGAGTCAGAAGCAGACTGGCCAAGCTCGCCAATGATACTAAAGTCTGGGGTAAAGCATCCACACCTGAGGACAGGAGGGCAATTCAGGCTGGCCTTGACAGGCTCAGCAAATGGGCGGATGAGAACCTGATAGTGTTTAACACTGAAAAATGCCAGGTTCTCCACCTTGGGAGGGAAAACCTGCAGCATCCTTATAGGCTCGGCAGTGCTACACTGGCTAGCACTATGGATGAAAAGGACTTGGGGGTCATGACTTACCACAAGATGAACATGAGCCTTCAATGTGATGCTGTGGCTAGTAAAGCGAGCAAAGTGCTGGCTTGCATCCATAGATGCTTCTCAAGCAAATCCTGGGACATCATTCTCCCCTTGTACCCAGCCTTGGTGAGACCACAGCTGAAGTAGTGCGTCCAGTTTTGGACTCCACAATTCGAAAAGGATGTGGAGAGGCTTGAGAGAGTCCAGAGAAGAGCCACGTGCTTGATCAGGTCAGGAAAACAGACCTTATGATGACAGGCTGAGAACTATAGGACTCTTCAGCCTGGATAAGCATAGGCTCAGGAGCGATCTGACGACCACCTGTAAGTTTATCAGTGGTGTTCACCAGGATCTGCGGAAATGATTGTTCACCAGAGCACCCCAAGGGATGACAAGGTCAAACGGTTATAAACTCCAGCAAGACCATTTCAGGCTGGACATAAGGACGAATTTCTTTACTGCCTGAGCCCCCAAGGTCTGGAACAGCCTGCCATCGGAGGTGGTTCAAGTACCTACTCTGAACACCTTCAAGAGCAAATTGGATATTTATCTTGCTGGGATCCTATTACTCCAGCTACTTCCTGCCCCTCAGGCAGAGGGCTAGACTCGATGATCTTCTGGGGTCCTTTCCAGCCCTAATGTCTATGAAATCTATGTCCATACCCTCTATCTCCTTTTTGCCAAACTAGACATATTTAAGCTCTCCCAACCACTGCTCATATGGTTTTCATTCCAACCCCTTTGTCATCTGTACCACTTGCCTCCAGTCCTCTCATTTTTCTCTATCCTTCTTAGAATGCAGAACTGCACACAGTATTGCAACCACAGCCTAAGCAGAACTCTGAAAAGGGATGTATTATTTCTGCAAACCATTTAAGCAAATGCTGAACTTCAAGCATGGCTTACTTTCCAGCATATGTTTAAGTTAATGGCAACAGAGCATATGCTTAAGTACCTCGCTGAATAACAGACATACTTAAACAGTTATTTAAGTGAAACCAAATGGTGTATTATTACCTGTGCCAAATAAGAGCAAGATTGAACAACTGTGATATGCAGAAAGAATCTCCAGTTCCTACAGTATTTATGCCAGGCAAATTGAGGAACCAAATTCGCACAAGTATTCAAATTCAGTGTGCGATTTTGGGCATTCACTCGATATTTCAAAGGGCTGATCCGAAAGTGTTCAAATAAACAGACTAGGATTGATATATGTGCAGGTAAGATATGGATTGGAAGAAATAATAACAAAAGTAGAGATGTGTGAATAATGGATTTTGGGGTCCACAATAAGGAATGGGAAAAAATGCATTCTGGATGTAGCCAAAACAAAATCTTGGCAAAAAAAATTAACAACAAAAACTTACTTTTCAAGTTTAAAGTAACTTTTCATCTAACTCAAAATATTCTATTTAAATAATATCAACATGATGTGTTCTGACTATTTATTTTGTCCCCCATTTCAGCCAAAACTAGGTACCAAATTAAGTAAGGTAATTGTTTGGGGGGCCTTGAAACAGAATTCTTTGGCAAACATACTATTCACTGAAAAACATTACTTAGCTCTAAATGATAGCTTCTTTACTTGCTGTAACCAAAGTTATCTTATCCCAAAAGATTCTCATTGTCTATCCAAAGGGGAGACTAGTTACGTACCTTCAAGTAGTCAAGGTCACAGTTGGATCCTTCTTCTAAATCAAAGGCTGTAAAACTATAATTCAATGTGTTGCCCATTGTAGTGTTGATGGTCCAGCTGCATTGTTCATTTAGAGGGTAATTATTTGGATAGTTTAAACTTTCCAAGATGCCATAGCTACGATTGACAATCACTACCCCTTGGCAAACTGAAGAAAAAAAAAATAATATAATAATAAATTACATGTTGCATCATGTTTTTGATTCTAGGATCTCAAAATATTAACCAATGAACCTCATACCTACTGTTATGGGATATGAAGTATACCCATCTTACAGAGGAAGAGACTGAGGCACTGAGATCTAAGTGTTTTGCCCAAGGACATACTATAAATACCAGGAAAGAAAAACAGATTTTCTAACTTTTAGTTTTCATTGCTAAGCATAGGTTTATTTCCAAGTCTTGGGAGATTTGTGTGTCTATTTTTGCTATACTCTATGCACATTTTGATAATCTTTCAGCTTTCAGAACAATGTCATTTCAAATATATGATTATTTTCTAAATACATAACTTTTCATAACTAATCATAAACATGCAATGTGACATTAACCTAAATGTTGTCATTTTGAACTAATTTAAGGCGACTAGAAGATGGATTAGGATAAGCTACTGTGAAATCATATAACATTTCAGCAAACCAGTAAAAAAAAAATCCATGGGAAAGACTGCCTTTTATGTTGGAAATAAGCCTAAAACTCTTAATAAAGGAACCATGGTTTTCTTTGTTTTTTCACAAACTTTAGTTTAATGGAAGATTTGGGAATTTTAGCTCAGATAAAGGGTGCTTTCCATGAGCTAGAAAGGGAATGAAAAAAAAATTAGAAGTGAAAAAGCCCCATATGAATATGTCATTGGATCAGTAATTCTCATTTTCCTAAACCTGGCTTTCATTGGAATCAGAAACTCCCAATATACAAAAATATGTTAAACTATCCATATAATATGCATAGAGAAGAAAAATAGAACATAGAAAAATGAAAAATTTGGACATTCTGATGCCCCGAATGACAAATGTTGGGGGACTTTGAAGAAGGTAGGAGAGATGCATGATACTCACTTCACAAACACTTTCATGTCTATCAACTTGTAAAACGAATATACCTGCTGTGCAGTACTTAGATTCTTTCAAAGTGTTTTACAGAGCAACACGTTCTGTGCACTTAGATATTCAACAATACACAAAGATCACAGGAACTAGAACATGTTTGTAGGCAAAAAAGATCACCGGAACTAGAATGTGTAGGCAGCAAAAGGGCACAGCAGCCCCCTTGGCTCTCCAGGGAACTAGCAGACCTGCAGCTAAAAAGAAAGACCTACAAAGAATGGAGGACAGGATCCACCTCCAAGGAAGAATATTCCGCAATGGTCTGGACCTGCAGGGAGCGAACAAGGAAAGCCAAGGCTACAACTGAACTCCAACTAGCTACAGGTATCAAGGATAATAAAAAGTCTTTTTTTTAGGTATGTGGGGAGCCGGAGGAAAAGCAAAGGCAACATTGGACCCCTGCTAAACCAGAAGAGAAAACTGACAACCGACACCCAGGAAAAAGCCAACCTACTAAATGGGTACTTTGCATCTGTCTTTCATCAGTCCCATGGGATATCCCTGCCCATTACTGGACAGGGAGGCCTGGGTGAGGGAGATTCCTTGCTCTTCATCAATGCTGACCTTGTGAAGGAACACCTTGAGAAGCTGGACACCTTCAAGTCAGCCGGCCCAGACAATCTACACCCCAGGGTACACAAGGAGCTGGCTAGCATCATAGCTCAGCCTCTGGCATGGATCTTTGAGAACTCCTGGCGTTCTGGTGAAGTGCCCAAAGATTGGAAGAAGGCCAATGTGGTGTCTATTTTCAAGAAGGGGAGGAAAGTGGATCTGGCAAACTACAGGTCCATCAGCCTGACCTCTAACCCGGGGAAGGTCTTAGAAAAAAATCATCAAAGAGGCCATTCTTAATGGACTGGCCAATGGCAACATCCTGAGGGATAGCCAGCACGGGTTCGTTGCATGTAGGTCTTGCTTGACCAATCTTATTTCCTTTTACAACCAGGTGACCTATCATCTGGACAAGGGAAAGGAGATTGATGTTGTATATCTTGACTTCAAAAATGCCTTCTATCTGGTATCCCATGATCACCTCTTGGCAAAATTGTCCAACTGTGGGTCCACCATGACCCGCTGGCTGGGGAATTGGCTCCATGGTAGGATCCAGGGGGTGGTGATTGATGAAAGTCAATCATCATGGGGTGCTGTGACCAGTGGGGTCCCTCAAGGCTCTGTCCTAGAGCCTATAATATTTAACATCTTCATTAATGATGTAGACATTGGTGTCAGAAACGGACTGGCCAAGTTTGCCGATGACACCAAACTCTGTGGTAAAGCATCCACACCTGAGGACAGAAGGGTGATTTAGGCAGACCTTGACAGGCTCAAGAAAAGGCAGACGAGAACCTGATGGTGTTCAACACTGAAAAATGAAAGGTTCTCCACCTTGGGAGGAAAAACCTGAAGCATCCTTATAAGCTTGGCAGTGCTACGCTGACTAGCTCTATGGATGAAAGGGATTTGGGGGTCATGATTGACCACAAGATGAGCATGAGCCTTCAGTGTGATGCTGCAGCTAGTAAAGCGAGCAAAACACTGGCTTGCATCCATAGATGCTTGTCAAGCAAATCCCAGGACGTCATTCTCCCATTGTACTCGGCCTTGGTGAGGCCACAGCTGGAGTACTGCATCCAGTTTTGGGCTCCACAATTCAAAAAGGATGTGGAGAAGCTTGAGAGAGTCCAGAGAAGAGCCACATGCATGAACAGAGGTCAGGAAAACAGACCTTATGACAACAGGCTGAGAGCTATGGTACTCTTCAGCCTGGAAAAGCGCAGGCTCAGGGGCGATCTGATGGCCACCTATAAGTTTATTAGGGGAGTTCACTAGGATCTGGGGGAACGATTGTTCACTAGAGCACCCCAAGGGATGACAAGGTCAAATGGTTATAAACTCCTACAAGACCATTTCAGGCTGGACATAAGGAAGAATTTCTTTACTGTCCGAGCCCCCAAGGTCTGGAATAGCCTGCCATCAGAGGTGGTTCAAGTATCTACTCTGAACACCTTCAAGTGAAAATTGGATGTTTATCTTGCTGGGATCCTGTGACCCCAGCTGACTTCCTGCCCCTGGGGCATGGGGTTGAACTCGATAATCTTCCGAGGTCCCTTCAGGCCGTAATGTCTATAAAATCTGTAAAATAATACTCAAACACTGAGAGGTATCTGTGTTGATCTGACACTAGGGCTATGTGAATCTTTGGGTGCTGATTCAATTTGGAGGAGATTGGGAAAAAGCCCTGCGCTCACCGGCCGCTGCAGCAGCCATCAGGGCTTCTGGGGGCTTGTGGCAGAGCCCCCATGCAGCACAGGGCAGTGGATGGAAGTGGGGATTGGACCCCGCCTGGCAGGAGCTGGTGAGTGCGGGGCTTTTTTTTCCTCTCTCTCTCTCTTTTTTTTTTTTTTTTTTTTTTAAGAGCCAGGATGCTGGGGCTGGGCAGGGCAGGCATTGATGAGGCTGGGAAAGTGGGCAGGGGATGGGGCCTGTTTGATTTAGATATTTGGCCGATTTATTGGTGGTTGAATCTCCAAATCAGATTCGGCCAAATCTATTTGGGACACTGATTCAAATCACCAAATCAAATCACTGTCCCCCAAATTGGCTGAATCCAAATCCAAAGCAAATGCTGACCTCTTTGCACAGGCCTATCTGACACCCTACTTTCCTCTAGAATATATATAAAAATGGTTTATGAGACAATGTTATGAGGACATGTGAATGCCTCTGACTAACTAAGCTACATTATTTCAAACTGCGTCTTGTCTATATTTTTAGAATTTAAGCAAGATGCTGGAAGTTTTGTTTCTTGTGTTATTTGCTAGGGGTGGGCAAAGCAGGCTGTATTTGATTTGGATTCGGATTTGGTCTGATTCAGGGGACAGTGACTCAATTAGTTGATTTAGATCACTGTCCCGATTCGATTCGATGCTGATTCAGAGAATCAGCAAATCGGCCACAGACACAGCTTTAAATGTCTTTTCTACATACCTCAAGGTATAAGGCATGGCTCATGAATGCCGAGATGGTAGGGTGGATGGAGCATCCCACAGAAGGGAGGGGAGGGCGGGCCGTACACACTCAGTGGTTAATCTCAAAGTTGATCAGAAGTACTTCTGGTCCACTTCTGGGTCCACCGCCACGCGCACTGGGGACCCCCCCACGCTCCCATGGAATGCTCCATCTGCCCCACCTTCTCAACATTAATGAGCTGACTGGTACCTTGAGGCATGTGGAAAAAACATTTAAAGCTGTGTCTATGTTTGAATCATTGAATCTTTCTGAATCTCTCTCAATCAATTCAGAGGGTTCCAATTCAGTTCGGAGAGATTAGAGGGTCTCTTGATTTGAGTTGGATTTGGAGATTTGGCCACCAAATTGGGCCAAATCTCTATTGAATTGAAGTGTTTGACTTTTCACAGGAAACTCTAAAACCAAATGATTTACTGTAATTCAAACTCATGGGTATGCCCAGATATACCTCTTTCTACAAAATTACAGCAATGCTTCTTAAAAGGACACATCATCTCCACAAAATCTAGAAATAACTATGCTACAGTTTATACTTAGTATCATTCCCTCATCTCAGAATGTTTATACTTAGTATCATTCCCTCATCTCAGATTCATACCAACTTCAAGTGGCATGCACACCCTTTAATATGTAAGGAGAGAAACTAAATACTGGGGCAATGTCCACAGTTATGAGCAAAGAAAATGCACAATATTTAAAGCATATTTAAGTTTAAGTGAAGATTTTGTTTAAATAAATATAGCTAAATTTTTAATACCAAGATAAACAGATCCATTCTGTTACCGAGCCAAACATATCCATTCATAGCAACTGAAAAAAAGTCTTCAAATATTGGTATTCTGTTCTCTGAAAAGCTTCATTACTTTAAGTTACATCCAACAACAGAATTAATTTATAAATAATTGTAAAAATTACTCTCACAACACATATTTAAAAAAATGATACTGTCCAAAGTCTTCTAAGTAAGCTTTACTAGAATCTATGAGACAGACTGTTCCACTACATTGGGAGAGATTCAGAGAGAGCAGCTTTGTGATATTTTTCATCTGGTCTTAGGAGAAGCTAGAGAAGTCAGGGGTCTATTCTATCTTCCATCACTAGCAGAATATCTTGAAATTATGCTAGTAGAAGATCAGGAACAGTAGAATCATTTTATAATACATAGATGGCTCATATACATATTAGGTAAGTCACAAGTGGAAGGGGTGGCTGGTACTCAGAGAGAGATTCCCCACAAAAAGAGATTTTTCCACCAGACATCTCTGACAATTTAAGGCTTTAAGCCTTAATGCTTTAAGATTGAGCAGACTGAAGAACTTGGCCCTATTCATAATGATACTGTATTTGCCTAGTCTTTACTGGAATGGAGCTCTGGTCACAGTAAAACCACTGGGATGCAGAAGTTTTAAAAACAGGTCCTAGCATTCTAGCAACATTCTTCTTTCATTCTTCTCATTAGTACTTACTTTGTTTGTACTTAGCAAGGAAACCTCCACCTTGCAAGCTGCTATCTGTCCTTAGTTTCATGTACAAAGTATCCCCAGTGGAGCGAATTGTGTCTGGTGTCCGACTCCCACAAAATTTACCCAGCAGCTTAGCACTGGTACTGTTGCCATCATATACCTTCAAATGAAAAAAGACAGAGACCTTGAAGGATGATGGACATGGTTTGATACATGGGTGACTGATGCCACCTTAGTCAGGGGGGACACATGCTCTCCCGCAACCAGTCCCACTTGCTGGGGGGGTCCCCCCCATGGCCAATCCTGCTGACCGGGGGGGATCCTCCTGGGTGATCCTCTGACAGCTGACTGCTGTAGATGATAGCTGTGGTTGCTGCAGCCACTTCTGGGAGCAAGCGCTGGCAGATCGCTGCAGCCACTCCTGGGAGCAGCTGCAGCAACCACAGTGATCGGCCAGTGTTTGCAGGGGGGACACCAGTGCTCCCACCTGCCCTACCCACCCACCACCTAAGCAGTGAGCACGGCCGGTCAGGGGGTGCACTGGCACTCTCCGGGGGTGCACATGCACCCCTGTGCACCCCCTATGCGCTGCCACTGGTTTGATAATTTTCACTAATGACCCCTTTAGCTGATCTGTAATGTGGATATCTGAAAGAGGATGAAACTGTCATGTTCTCTGTGAAAAGCTACTTATGGCAAAGCAGAACCTACTGAGGTAAACTTTCAGAAGTGGCCTCGTATTTGCTTTTGTACAATACATTCCTACCAGTTAAGGATACCAATTTACTCCATACCAGTTAGCATGGGTAAAACCACATGGCCACTGGCAACTCTACTAAGTATCAGCTTTATGCATACAAAATGGGTAAGTATGCACGTGTGTATAAATTTTGTAATCCCAAACATCAAAGTTAGTTGTTTTAAGTTTAAATTAAAATTTAATTCAAAGCTTGAAACATGGGTATTCAAGTTCTGGTAAATGTTTTGGCAAATAGTTTCTGAAGTCATGCATCACCTCAAGTTGGAAAAGAATAAGGAACTCTCTGGGGGTGCATATACATTTGCAATTAGAATGATGTGATAAATTCTGGCTGTTTGCAATGGAGTCAGCTGCTCCCAGGTGCAGCATTTACACATGCGCCTGGGACCGCAGTATATTGAGCCGAAGCAGAGCAGCTCTGGGCTGGAAGGAGGTCTGGGAGATCAGCCTCCGGCTCCAAGTGGTGGGGTCAGCCAGGAAAGGAGCTGGCTGGGGCATGAGAGTTCTACAGTATGCCAGGAAGCCCTTGCACTGTCGCACCCTCGTGCTGCAGCCAGCCCATCACAGTCTACACCTGTGTTTAAGTGCACGAGATTACTCCCCTGTAGGATAATACTATCCTACAGCTGAGTTAATTAATTTACTGCACCCTAATATGGTCACACATGTAGACTGTGACACTTTATTTTGGAGCTAAGTAGTCAACTCCACAGTAGAGTGTACTTGTACATGCACCCTGGAAGGAACATTGGGCGCTTGTACACATTACATTTTTTGCCCTTTCTTGCACTGCAGCAGCATGACTGTTTGCATGAGCAGGTTTTCCAGATGCTTAGAAGTCTTTCTGTTGCATTAAACTAAAACTCCTTGGACATATTTAATTTGGCTCGTCGCATATTGAAGTGTCATGTTCATGGATTTGTTGCGTTGAAACAAAAAGGCACGCGAAGATGTGTAATAAGCCTCTTTATCCACCAGATGCTGTTGCAACTATTTGTAGTTCTTCCCTTCAAATTGCTGCCACTTTTGAATTGCTGCCTTTTTTTTTTTTTCTTTGTGCCATGAGCCAGCTCCCTGCTCCCACAGCTGCAAGGCAGGGCACAGAGTGGGGGGCCCTGGGATGGTGGGTCAGCAAGGGATGTCCTGCGCTCCTGCAGCACCATCCAACGACTGGGCTTAATTCAGTCGAAAACCTAGTACATGCAAACATTGATGCGGCACTCCAAAATAAACAAGTTTAAATTTTATAAACCTATTTAATTTAAATGAGGATTAAACCCTGTAATGTGTACAGGTGCCCAGTGTGTTAATAGTCCCAGTGTTCACCCTCAATGAACCAGCTCTTAGCTAAAGAATCTATAGGATGCAATAAGTGCATAAATTTCACCTATTAGTTTGGCAGCGACAAACAAATGAAAGCCCGCTACAAGATACAGCCTGGAATGTCGCATGCAGTCTAATGGTGGTTGGTTTCCACACTAAAGTTCTCAGGAGAAGTTGTCTCTCTTTACAATAAGTTTATTTTCAAGAACAAGGAAACCTAAAGAGTGAAGATAGTGACCTATACTGGTAACTTTTGAGGGGTTTATTCACCAGGAGGAGAAAACTCTTCTTCAGTACAACTCTTATACAAATATTCAGGTCAATTATGTAACATTCTGAGCATGAAATTTGGGATTAACAATACTGTTATTGTCACTGAAGTGCCTTCTGTCCTTCCAATCAACTAAAACAGCTCGTTAAGTCTCTGATCCAAAACCCAGTGGTGTAAAGGCAAAGATCCTAACATACACACACAAACACATGCCCCTCTCTATATTTCCTTCTCCTCTGCTTCAGGTCTCTCTCCCTCTTCTTTTCTGTGATTTTAAAAGTGAAATTCAGCATGAAATTTCCCTTTCTAGAGCTGTTCATTGTTGCAAGTGTCTTTCTATTTTTCTTCCTGGGCATTCATACTGCTCTGGTATGTAAGAAATGAGAAATATTGTACATACAGCCAAGTAATCAAAGGTGCATTTGGGATGGGGCTCCAGGTGGAACTGTTCAAACTGGATTTCAAATGGACTGCCTCGGCTTGATTTCAGCAACCAATAACATTCTGAATTGCGGTAATAAGGCATAGGATAATTTGGAGACATGAAGTTGCCAGATGGAGTTGTGAGAGTCCCTCCACATCCTGAAAGGGACAAAGAAACTGTCATTCAACACATTAAGCATCAGCAACATCCTACTCTCATCTGCAAAGAAATTTTATATTGAGTTCTGTATCTTACCACAGCATCTCTCTTTTGTAGCCAATGCAATGCTTCACAACAGTGGTGTAAGGATGGGTTGGCAAGTGAAGCACGAGCCACAGGGACTGCCTAAGGGGTATGTACCAGAATGGAGTGGGGGACACCTTACACTCCTGTCCCCTGTTCTTCCCCTCCCCCTGCATCTTTCTTGCAGCCTCCACCCACTGTTCCCAACTTCCAGTCTGCTGCTGGAACTTTAAATCTCATGGTGGTCCTCATCCACCTCATGCTTTTTCCTGGTGCCACCATTATTTTCCTCATAAGCACAGAACAAAGAATAGAGTTGAATTTACAATATACTCATGTTTCTTTCACCCCTTGGAGAAAAAACAAGCAAACTATATGTTCTATTCATGGATTCATCCCTGTTCTAAACTATCTACACTTCTATTTTCATTAGTCAACAAAGGAATTTAATTAGAAGGGATTCATTATGAAGTTGAGCACAGAGAAAATGGAACAAAAGAGACAAGCAGAAAAAGGACGATAAGTTTTATATTAAGTGGTCCCCTCTTCAGAATTCTTATTTTACCCGTTGATGTTCCATCCCAGTAAGCCGAAAATCCAGTTTTTGTGCCATACACATCACTTACAAACTTTATCCACAGTCTGTTACTGTGGGAGACAATAACAGGTGGCAGAGTTAAGCCACAGTATTTTCCAAGGAATGGTGATGTCTTGTAGCCTCCATCTCTAGAGCAAAACAGAAGAAAAGTCTTGGGTCAACAGGTCAAGTGGGAGAAATATAAATAAAACTTAGGATTCCTTCAGTGTTATTGTTACAGAGAAATGTAATGGCTAAGTGTCACGGAGTGGGCCCTAGGAGCAGCCGTGATCCCGCTAGCGCCCCCTGCCGTGCCACATTAGGAGATCCAGCACCCTCTGATT
>NW_017729004.1:48143377-48175108 GCF_001723915.1 Gavialis gangeticus | reverse complement strand
CACGGTGCTATAACTATCTGGGCTCCTACTCTCTATGGGGTGACCTGGTGCACCCCAGCCTTATGGGCTATGCATGCCTCCTGCCTCCCCTTTAGCATGCCCCAAGCCTCGCAGCTTTTCCAGACATTATCTCGTCCCTTTTCCTTTCTGCGCCCTGCCTGGTGCCCTTGGGCTTGTCACGCAACCGGCGCCTCTCTCTAGCGCCCCTGGGCTTGTCACGCAACCAGTGCCCCTTCTCCAGCGCCTCTGGGCTTGTCACGCAACCAGTGCCCCTTCTCCAGCGCCTCTGGGCTTGTCACGCAACCAGTGCCCCTTCTCCAGCGCCTATGTTCGCTAGCCCTCTTGGGCCGGCACCATAGGCTGACTCCTTCAGGAGCGTCCTCAGTATACTTGCCCTTCTGGGCTTCTCAATAAGCTCACCCTTCTCTGGGGCTTCCTTAGTAAGCCTGCCCTTCTCCAGGCTGCTAATCACGCTTCTCGTGCCCTCGCCCTTCTCTGGGGCTTGTCCCAATCTGCGCTTCTCGCGCCGGGGCTCAGGTGGCCAGTAGCCGTGCCTGGCCCCTTGACCCTTCTCGGGGTCTTTCGCCCGACTCGGGCTACTTCTCACCCGCACTCGGGCCTATCTCGCGCTTGCCGTGCTCTTCGCCCTGGCTGGGGCCTATACACGTGCTTTCCGCGCTCAGGGCTCACCGCAACGCTCTCGCCCCCTTCGGGGCTCTGCCCCGCGCTTTCCGCACTATCGCCCTCTCTGGGCTCTGTCCCACGCTAAACCGCATTCAGGGCTCAGGTGGCACGCAGCCATGCCTGGCCCCCTGATGCTTCTCGGGGTCCTTCGCCCGACTGGGCAGAATACCGCCCTTGAGCTGGGGTCTCAACCCCCACACACCGCACCACACCGGTCCCAAACAGCCATGCCCCCCAGGCACTGCTCTGTGCCCGTACAGGGCACCCAGGAACCTCCAGATTACTGGGGAGCTCCCATGAGGCCTCCTCACACCCCTACAGTCTCACCCGGTCCTCCAGTCTATTTACACAACTAACATAACAGAACCATAAGCCAAACGGCTGTAATAGAACAATAAGCCTACCGGCTATAACGCACACTCTTGTCCCACAGGCTTCTCCTGCCCAGCCTCCCAGTCAGGGTTCTCTCTACCCTGTACCATGATGTAGCTGGTGGGTCTATCAGTCTGCTCCACCCAGCTCGACTCCGCTGCAGAGCTCTTGCTCCTCCGGCTGCCAGAAGGGGACTGCCAGCCAGGCTCCGGCCTGGGCTGTTTATAAGGGCCCGGCCCTGCCCTCTTCTGGTCACCTGACCAACATGGTTGCCCCAGCAACCAGCAGCTGAGCTGCCCTGGTGATTGGCAGCTGTTCTTAACCCTTTTCTAGGCACAAGGCACCTACGTGACCTTGTGACACTAAGTACTGGAAGAGTTCTGTTGCTGACAGTAGGCCTTACTCAACTGTTTGTAAACCATTTAGCTCATCATCTCAACAAGTTAGTTACAATACAAGTTCAGAACCTTACAAAATCCTGCAAGAGCCAAAGCATCATCTCTGGGTACTTTCAGTATGGGTATGTTAGCAGGGAGGTAGTGGGTTCCCTAGGAGGCAAAAATCACCTACAGTGACCCACCATCACCTCATAACTGAAATGCTGTGTTTTCTTTTTTGGGTGATTTTTCTCTGGCCTTCACAGGTGATTCCTGATCTGACATTTTTTCTGAACTGACACTTAACTGGAAGCAACATCCTCTAATGTTGTGACTGGCATGAACATGCAAAACTTTGCTAATCCTCCTGAATCTAGAGGTTTTTCAGAACAGTCATATATTTACACACATACATATCTCCTGGAAAAGCATGACAGGAAAGACTTTTCCACTGACTTTTCTATAATGTTAGCACTATCGAATTCCCATACATTAGTATCATGTAAAATATATCTGGGTTGCTTTACTACTATCCTGTGAAAGTAGAAAATCAGATTAGGTGCTCATTTTGTAAAATAAATATAAATTCTACATTTACTTATTTCTGTAGACAGTTTTGTTTAAACCTAGTTGTTATTGCAGGTCAGCTCTCTCCTTGTTTCCAAAGAGCAAAAGATAAGTCACTTTCTGATGTCTTAGGTTACTGAGAGTTAAAAACTGTGCCAGGGTCTTAATCTGTATAGTTTTAGCAGGATTAACATTTTTTTCTAGATGTGTGGTGTAGAAACTGAGCCACATTATTAAGCGATATAAATATGCATACCTCCAATAAAAGACAAGTAATTATGATGATTCTACACAGTTTAATTCCAGCCAGTAGAACTATACAGTTAGGTTAAACTGTTTGAACATGTCATCATCAATGTTTACAATATCTTCATGATGATGCTATCTGCAATAATACCTGAGCAAATAACTGATTTAAAGTATTTTTAATAATGAAACAAACCAACATTTTTCACTTTTCTAACTAAAACAAAATCTCCCAACATTTTACTTAAGATCAAACCAAACACTTCATTTTATCCAGAATGAAAATGTTTCCTTCTGTTTGCAAATTTCCTTTTTCTTTCTTTTTATATTAAAATTATATAAATCTCATCTTCAAACACTGTTACAAAACAAAACATAGAAACACTTTCAATTCAGAACATGGTGAAATTAATTGTTTCAAAACTTTATATTTTTTCTACTTCGTTTTGGCTGGAACCATCTACAACATTCAGCATCAATTAATAAATAATCTGAGCCTGCTAGAAAAATGGTCACTTTTCAAGATGGAAGGAAGTCAAAAGTGGGGTCCCTCAATGATCTGTGCTAACACAAATGTTGTTCAACATTTTCAACATGACCTGGAAATGGGAGTGCACATAGAAATATCCAAGCCTGCAATTAATACTAAATTGTTCCAAATCCCAAACTGATGGAGAGAAGCTGCAGAAAGATTTCACTAAGCTACATGCGTGGGCAAAAAGTGGCAGATGAACTTGGTTGACATGGGCAAGGTAGTGCACATCAGGAAAAATATCCTCAATTATTTATATACAATGCTGGGTTCTGAAGTAGCTGTAATCACTCAGGAAAGTGACCACAGAAGAGACTTGAAAACAAAATGGAAAACATAATGCCACGATACAATCTCATGGTGTGCCTACATTGTGAATAATGTGTACAGTTCTGGTCTTCACATCTCAAAAAGAATGTAGTAGAATTAGAAAAGGTACAGAGGGCAACCAAGATGATGAGCACCATGGAGTCCTGCCATACCAGGAAAGACTAAAAAGGTTGCAGGGTGATATGATAGAGGTCCATAAAAACATGAAGGGTATGGACAAATTGAATAGGGAAGTGTTATTTACTAAGTCCCAGAATACAAGACTGGGGGGACGCTCCACTAAAATTAGCAGGAGACAGGTTTAAAATTAACTAACTTGTGGAACTCACTACCACAGGAGATGGCAGAGGCAGATGGTATAGCCAGGTTCAAAAAGGGACAAAAAGGGACTAGACAAAGTAATGAATGATATATCCATAAATAGCTATTAAGAATCTCCAACAATGCCTCCACAGCACTGTCCACAAACGAAGGCAAGATTGAGAAAATCTGGAAGGGGTTTAAAGACACCGTCCGTATGGCCTGTGCTGAATCAACTGGCTATACCACCTATCCAAACGAAGACTGTTTCAATGACAGCAGCACCAAGATCCAAGCCTTCCTTGACTGGAAGAGAAGGGCTTATTCTGTTTGGCAAGATGACATCTTATCTCCACAAAAGAAGGGAACGTATCAGCTCCTCAAAGCTGAAGCTCAGAGAAGGATCTGGGAAATCAAAGATCAGTGGTGACAAGATAAAACCAAACAGATCTAGCTCTATCCTGGCAGTCATGACATGCATAGTATTTTCCAGGCAACTGAGTCCATCTATGACCCAACTTCCCACAGTCCTTCTTTTCTGCGATTGCAGGATGGCTTGACTCTCCTCAAAGACAATGAATCTATCAAAGCTAGTTGGAAAGAGCACTTTGAGGCACTCTTGAAACATGAGTCCACTGTAGTGGCTACAACCACTGAATCCATCTCCCAACACCCTGAAACACCAACCGTTCTGTGTTAGAGAAGTCTGGTATGCCATCAAGGAAACCAAGAACAAGGCCACAGAACCAGATGGCATACCTACTGAAATCTACAAGGCTGGTGGTGAGGAACTGGTACTGAGACTGCAAAAATTTATTTTACACAGCTGGAACAATAAAGAGATCCCTGGGCACCTGGGGAATACCAAATTCATAACCGTCTTCAAAAAAGGGGATAAGTCTGTGGGTGGGAACCATTGAGGTATCACCCTCCTTTTCACACCAGGGAAAATATCCCATATCCTCCTATTTTTTACTGAGGAAGCCCTACTCGAATCTCAGTATGGTTTCAGACCATCCCAAGGGGCAACTGACGTGATCTTTGTTGCATACCAGCTCCAAGAAAAGTGTTAAGAACAACACCAGGACCTGTATATGGCCTTCATTAACCTCAAAAAGGCCTTTGATTCCATCAACTGCAAAGCCTTGTGGAAAGTACTAGCCTGATTTGGATGTCTTGAAAAGTGCCTCAAGGTCCTGAGGCTTCTCTCATGATTGTGACCATTCTATGTAGCAGATTGGACACAGATCCATTTGTCATACAAACTGAGGTCAAGCAAGGATGTGTCATACCCCAAGTATGTTCTCTTTTTTCTGACAGTCATCCTGGTTCTTATTAAGGACTGCAATATATTGATGATTGCATCATCCTTGCACACACTGAGGAAAACCTTCAGACCACACTGAATCTTTTTGAAGAAGCCTACCAAACTATGGGCCTCTCTTGCAACATTGAGAAGACTAACGTGCTCTATCAGCCTTCCCCAGGCCATGTATGTGACCCCTCTCTTCAAATTACCATCAAGGGAAAGACCCTGAAGGTAGTCAAGCATTTCCCCTACCTCAGTAGCTCTTTCAGAGGAATGAATATTGCAGAGTCTGGTATGCAAGTGCCTCCTTTGGGAAATTGTTTTGGTGTGTTTTTATTCATAACAGTCTCCAGAAAGACAATGCAGTCATCATTCCCACTCTATTTATGTCAAATGTGGGTGACCTACCATTGTCATCTCAAGAATCTGGAGAATTATCATCAACAATGCCTCTGGAAAATCCTCCACATCAAATGGGAAGATTGCTGCACAAATGCCAGCATCCTTGTTAGCACTGAGTCATATACCATGGATTATGACAGCGCTATAGCAGGTATCAAATGAATGTTTATCAGTGCACCGAATGCTACTTTGCAAGACTGTGGCTATTTATATAGCTTAAATACATAAATATGCAAAAGTGCTTCACAAAAGTTGTGGTCCCTGCACTAAGGAACTTACAGTCTACACAAAAATCCATTCAATTACCTTGAAAGGTGGAATTTACATAGGAAAGTCAAGTGAGGAATAGGAGGGAAAAGGAAACAAGCTAGCATCTGAAGTTCACTATCAAACAGGTTCTTACTATATCACTTCTTGGTGCATTTCAAACTACAGTTTCTTTCCCAGCATAAGTGGATTCTACCTGTTTCCACAGTTATTGGCAATGATGACAATACAAAGGATCAGGACAATACTCACCTGATTTCTACGTAATCCGATGAACAGCGTTTATTTCCTTCCAAGGTGAAATTGGTGAAGCGCAGCACAATTTGTTTGTTGGTTCTCACTGTGATCCTATATATGCACTGAGCCCTGACTGGGTAGTTATTGGGATAGTTCGGTGACGTTATCACACCAGTGTCACTATTGTATTCGTGTGAACACACTTTAAAAAAAAGGAAACATGTCGTGACTTGCAGATATATTATATTTTTGGAAGCAAAGCTACAGTGAAAACAGCTTGAAATGCATGCTTAACTAACAGCAAATATCTATTTCTGATAGACTGAACCCCACCAGATTGTAATTAATCTGGGACAAATCACAATTAAAACTAATCCATCAAAAACAAAGATGAATTTGAATTATCTTGGCATTGAATTATACATCTTTTTACCCAAACATTAGGCTTGCAAAAAAAGTTTTTTGAGTAGGTTTGCCTGATTACACTAATTTTGATCTAAAATACAGAAAAGAAAGAAAAAGAAAACTGAAAGAGGTAGTTTGATGGCCTTCTGTTAAAGTGAAGTCTTGAACTCTTGAGTAGCAGAGGTTGAAAACCTGTTACATTGTTTCCAGGCAGCTCAGAATTTTGGAGCAGTTTTTTTTATTTTAATGTATAACCTTTTTTTCCAGTTCACCTGGATCATGACGCAACATCTGGCAGATCACATTCTATCAGCAGGAAAAAGCTAGACTGTGATGACGCAGCAGTTCTACTCTAAGGTATTGCTCTAGTAATTTGCAATGCACATATTGACATTGGCACTTGAAGACAGATTGCAAACAGAATAGAGAAATGCAGGGATCTGAGAGAACCTCTACAAGGAGCAAGAACAAAGATTCTTGTAAAAGGTCAAAAGTATGGACTGATAAAAAGAATTTCAGATATAGAAATATACCATGAGTTGGGAACTGTTATTTTATGGGTATAGATCGGTTTTGTGTGCCCAACTTATGTTCTGAGTATGGACCAGTTTCCAATCATTTATACCACTAAAAGTGTAATGTCTGTACCTGGCCAGAATGACTATGAGCCACCAATGTGATATAGTTGAGGGGAAAAAAGACAATGAAATCTTGGGCTATATCATAATAAGTGTTTCCATTAGAGATAGGCAAGCATTAATGCTAAGTCTTCAGCTGGAATACTAGGTAGTAGTTCTGGTTACCCATGGTCATAACACAGGAATTCAAACTGGAACAGGTGCAGAGAAAGGCAACAAAGATCACCTGGGGCACTGACAGAAGTGATTTTTTGTTGCATGATCGCCCCCCCGAAAGTGCTCTACAACTGTGTCCTGACAGAAGTGCATGACTGCAGATGCTTTAAAAGTGCCCAATTGCACAAGAAATTAACTCTTGTTACATCAGGGTTCAGATGAAGGTGCTCCAAAGCAGAGCAACCTCATTAAGTTCTGCCCAACCCTGTGTGGATCAGGGCTCAGCTGATGCCCTCCTGCCACCTTCCCTGGACAGCCAGCCCATTCCCAGGTAGTCCTAGGCAGAAGAAAGGCAGCAGAGATGGTGCATGGGGCTTGAGCTGCTCTGAAAATGCCCAGGCTTCCAGCACCCCATGTACTGTTGGATCCAGAAGGTGCTGCCTCCAAGCTGGGGTAGCACCTGCAAAGCTAGCACCCTTCCTGGATGGTCCCGGGGCACACTGCCACTGTGAACGGAAACATCAGTCCCACCCCTGCAGCTCAGGGGCTGCGTGAATCAGCAGCAGCTCATGAGGGCAGGCTTTGCTGAGACAAAAAATGCGGCAAGGGGCCTGATCCTTTTTTTTCTTCTCTCCCAGAGCCTGCTTGCATCTCTCACGGCCAGAGAGCAAGCTGCAAGCAGGTTGTGCAGCCCCTGAGCTGGGGTGCCCCAGTGCTTCCCTCCTCAGTGTCAGCACCACCCCCAGGCTGCCCCCCACAGCTCAGGGCCCACCAGTAGCTCGCCCCCCAGCTGTAGGGCCAGAAGGCTCTAGGGAGGGGGAAAAAAGGGATTGGGCCTCTCACCGATTTTTTTCCCCCCTTCAGCAGAGCCTGCCAGCTCTGCAACAGGGGAGTGGGGGGCACAAACTGACAGGGCTGTCACTGTTCTGTCACAGTGATGGAAGTCCCTAAATTGAAATGGTGGGTTTTTATTTGGTGGGTTTTTAATCAACACAATTCAAAACCCACCAATTAAAAACCCACCAATTAAAAACCCACCAATTAAAAACCCACCAATTAAAAACCCACCAATTAAAAACCCACCAATTAAAAACCCACCAATTAAAAACCCACCATTTCAATTTAGGGAGAACTTAACCCCCGGCACATGTACAACTATCCCTTAATGTCTACTTTTTTCTTATACATATGCACTTTTTAAATTTCAGTACTGGGTCATTTAAAAAATCTGTAAACTGGTTGTGCATTTTAGTTGATTAATACAGTGTTTGGGAAAGACTGACAGCCCCAGAGACTAAAGTCCTCTGTCCCTGTAATATGCACAGCACACGTGATGGCAGTGCAATCTTCTCTTTACCATCCTGCCAGTATGTCTTAAAACTGATTTATGGGAACCACTTGTAACATCAAGAAGGTAGCTTGGTCACATCCCATTTATTTTTTGGCTATTCTGATAAGCCTGAGACAAACTCATTTTGTAGCAGTAGTTTTGGTGAGGTGAAAATGGACTGAGAAAATGCACCACTGCATTTAACAGAAGCCACTGAACAGCTTGAGGCATGCCAACAGTTTTCTGTCATTGCCTACTTGGCTTGAATTTTGATTAGTGACTTAGTGAATAGTTGGTATCATTTTATCAGACACCCTGCAGCATTCAGTCTCATATCCCACACCACAATAGTAGTCACTGGTGAGTCATGTCCATACATATGGACAAATATAAATGCATTTAATTTTAAGGACAAGTTTAGTCAGTGAAGTCACTATCAAGCCTATGAATCCCTCACAGAATTACTAACTGGCATGATTTTATTTTATCATGAGCTTATTCATTTTTCATTTGTATGCTTCGGGGCCTAAGGCCAAGTGTTTTATTGATAGATTTAGCTTAATTTTTAACAAGCAAGTTTCTAACTTTCTGAATTTTTGAAATACCTTGAAAACATGATTTGAGAATATCCGAAGGCCTCAGAATCCAGAAGACTAATAAAATATATTAACATTTAATAAAATTCTAATATAATAAAGGGCTTAGTCTGTCTGTCTGTGTGTCTGTCTGTCTGTAATGTTTTTGGGCAACTGCGCTTGAGCCCTGAGAGGGCTAGCAGTGATTGGCTGTGTGGGCTCTGCCTCCTCAGGCTGGGAGGGACCCACTGCCACCACAGGCAGGGAGGTGGGGGCCCCACTGCTCCACAGGAGGATGCGGAGGTCCTGCACAGGGGTGGGCAGGAGGAGGAAGGGAGGAGCCACTGCCACTGCCTCCTCAGGCAGGGGGAAGCCCCGCTGCTCCGTGGGAGAAGGGGGCAGGGAGGAGGAACCCACCACTGCCACCTCCTCAGGTGGGGGAAAGCCACTGCCACTGTTGCCTCAGGAGGAGGGAAGCCCTGCTGCTCCACAGGGGGAAGAGAAGCAGATGGAGGTGTAGAGAGGCCGTGGGGAGGAAGCTGTTGCACCAGAGGCTGGAGGAGGCAGCAGCGGCAATGGAGGGACTGCTTATATGGCCCACCCCACAGAGTGAGCAGAGGGCGGGGGTAGGGGACCATGTAAATACTCCCTTAAGCACTCTGTCATTCATGACAGGCAATTGGCTAGTAATATTATAATAGCCACAGTGCTACTTTTTAAAGCTGATCTCATGATTTTTAAAAGTACTTTTCATGCTTGTGGTTTGCAATACTGCTTTTCCCCATTCATTTCAGGGTGCTGAATTTCATGTTCAGACCAGAGAATGTTGAAATGTTACATCATATAGAAATTCTCAAGGTGTAATTTGTCACATGAATGCTAATTTTCTCTTACCACCCCATTTCAGAGCATTTTCTGCAAGCTACTTGAAGAGAGAATAAATAGTCCAGATTGCATTCCTTCCTAATATTTGCTTTCTTGGAAGGAACCCATTTTTAAACCAAATCTGCAACACAACAATCCAAATTGGAAGTTATCTCCTGTTCACATTCTACATAAAAATAGTCCTTCAGAATTCAAAAGACTGATGGAAAAACATGACAGATGTTACAGTAACTGTCTCAGCCACATCGGTTCTTCAGCTACAACTAACAGAAGCAAGACCAGATTGAGTAACACTATTATAAAGATTAGAAAAAGAGTGAATGTGCCAAATGGATTCGCTTCCATGCTGTGTCAGCCAGCACAATTCCAATAACTGGTCTGTTTAACATACTATACCAACCAATCCCAATTTTTAAGATGAAAAACTGATAACTCCCTTTTTGCACTCATCTCACTTAGCCTCAAGGCTAAATACAGACAGTCAAAAAGCCTGAGGCAGAAATGATTCAATCGTCACAGGTTATTCTAAAATGCACAGATTGAATAAATAAGAAAATGAACAGACATTCACTTTTGATTCTGGAAATGCAGCCACATGCCTGCAGTGGCCTAGGCCAGAAGCCAGGGGATGCTAGAACATGCCTCCCTGGTTGGCTGGAGCACACACCCTGGGCCAAGCCTACCCTGCCCACCTTGTGAGAGGAGGTTTGCAGGGGAGATGCAAACCATCCTGGGATGCTGGAGGACTGTGAGTTAACTTGAATCTGGAGGGAATCTGGGACAGAAGTTCAATGAACCAATTTAATCTAAATCAGTTAAGTCAGATTTATCTTAAACCAGTTTCAGCCATTTTGCTACAGATTTGAACTGGTTTCCAATCACTTATACCAGTTTGTGTGCAACTTCTGTCCCTAGCCTAAAAAGTTAACTATTTTGGAAGTGTTTTGCTTCAGTTTGCAATAACAACTGTGTCAATTCAAATCATCAGTGAAACAAGCAAGAAAGAATAACTTTGGATTCCTGGCCAAGTTTTGGAATGTTGCCTATATTCCATAATGTGATTATTACACTACTGGAAAAAATATGCATTGCAGTTCATTTGAAATATATTTACTGAATTTCACTAAAGAGAGAAGAAAAGGGTAATTGTCAGGATAGACTCACATTTTGCTTTGCCAGCATGTGAGGTTTTCACATCCTGTTCAATCTGGTTCTGAATTTAGTAAAACATTCATGTTTGTTTTCCTAGAAAAGGCATTATATGGCAGCAAAGTAGTGTAATGAAGCCAAACTAGAGAAAAATGCTAGGGTTTGTATCACTCTTAAGTAGCCATGTACAGTAACCAACATTTTTATTTGTACTTATTCCCATAAAATTATATTAATCAAATACTATGATGCTTATTAATGAAAGATGAAACTCAAACTCTTATTCTGTATGTAAAACTATGATTTTGTTTTCAATTGATCTTAACATGGCCAAAAGAGAACCCAGGTTCCCTAACACTAGTTCTTTATGTCACCTTAAGCATATTTATAAGAAAAAGAAAAAAAAACATCCCATGAGGTGGATTCCTCTCCACAGGCAATGGAAAATCATATCTGCACTTCAGGGTTTGCTATTGCTGCTGCTAGTAGACATTAACCGCCTTAATTTTTACCAACTGCAACTGAGAGACAAGGAGCACAAAGATCCTTTGTCAAGAGTTTCAAACCCAAAGTGCTTGAAAAACATAGCCAAAGCAGATCAGAACTGAATTAACATCTCTGCCCAGTACACACACACAAATAAAAAAGCCTCCTCTCACCCTCATAAATAATCACTGATACTGTCCAGTGAGAGATACATTTAAAACTGAATTTATACTATATTATTAATGCAGAAGTAGGACCTACATATTGCTTTCAGTTTCACTCATGCAACCTGTCTTAAGCCTAGCTGAACGCCTCATTTAAGCCCCAGAGTGTACTGAAGTGAAACACTTCTGCTGGTGGGACAAGATGGGCATTTTTACACATGCAAACACCACAGCACCAGGTGCTTTGAAAAGCGCCCAGCACTGCGACGCTTACAGTTGTATAGTGTCAGCGCTGATAAAAGGGTGGTGGTGTACTTTTGAACTAAAACATATCAGAAGTGCTTTAGTTCAAAAGCACACAACCTCCATTTTCTGTGCGGTGGCGTGCATTTCGCCACTCATACAACGGCACATGGTGCAGTGCAGTTCGCCTCAGCTCGTGTGCATGCTCTGACGTGGCGGATCTCTGGCGCGCCATGGGACAAAAAAATGTGTGTATAAATGCCTGATCATACTCCATAAAAACTTTCAACAGGAAAAGGAAGCTGAAGAAACTGAACCTCAGGCTCCTGGCAGATATTACATTTATTGCACAATTAATGTGTTAATCATGCAATAAACTGTGATGCAATACATGTGGAAATAATTTATCACATGATAAAAATGGAAAATGAGTTGCAAAATGGTGAAGAAGCCTCGACACATTACTTGCTAAACACCTGTGTAGCTTGTTTGCATTAGGCTTTAACTGGACTGGGCAGCATGTTACACATCAAGTGACAGGACTTTCCTGCATCCTTCAGCATCCCAAGATGCACTGATCTCTCCCTTGGCTCTCCATTAGGGTTGTCAAACACAGCCTGCAGCTACCTGTAGGGATAATGCAGGGAGAAGTGGAACATACTGTCTATCAGGGCTGTGCAAAGTTTCAGATGCCGATTTGATTCGGAGGAGATTTGGCTCGATTCGGTGGCTGAAACTCCAAATCCAAATTGAATCAGGGGACCAATTAAAAGGGGTGAGCACCGAGGCTTTTTTTTTAAAAGGCCATAAGCTGGGGCTGGATGGGGCAGCCATGGGTGGGGCTGAGAGAGCAGGCGGGGGTCAGGGGGTACTCAGAGGGGTGGCTAGAGGAGCAGGCAGGTGATGGGGCCTGGCAGGGGTCCCCCCATGGTCCCCTCCCCCCTCCTCCAGCCTCCCCTCCCCCAGACCCTGCTTTCCAGCTTGGGGTCCGGGTCCAGCTCCCTGCTGCAGCCAGTGGGGACTGCCCAAATCTCTGAAGCTCTCCAAATCTCCCCGCTCCCCACCAGGCAGCAGCTGGTGAGACCAGTGTCTGTTTGTTGTTGTTTTTTTTTAATGGGCCAAGAGCTGGGCTGTGGGGGGTACCCATGCGGGGGACTGGGAGAGTGGGTGGGGGGTCAGGGGCTTGTAGCAGGGCCCCCCACATGGCATGGAGCACTGGGGGCAGCAGGGATCACCCCCTGCCTTGCAGCAACCAGTGAGTGGGGGCTTTTCTTTTCAAAGTGCCAGGAGTTGGGATGGGTGGGGCAGCCATTGTGATAGAAGCAAAACATTTTCAGATTTCGAAAATGGTAAAAAGTTTGGATGCAGACACGAGTTTGAGTCCTTATTTTATCCAAACACCTTCATCCATTTCTAGTTGTTATAAATACTAAACAGGAAAAGGCTTTTAAAAGGATACAATTTTACTCAAAACTATATCTCTCAATTTATTACAGAACAACAGCTGAATATTATTTTAAATCTATAGTACCTCTTACAGGCCTTTACACCCTTAATAGAAGGAAGAATCCTTCCCAATCAGCCTACAATGAATCTTAAATTGTATATCATCCTTTTTGTTTGTAAAAGGTTTTCTAAAAGTTAGAGGGACAATCATATATCACAGAGCAGGTACAAACCATAAGGGTCCATTCATATTCTCTAATTTTTACCAATATAGAAGTGGACATAAAGTGAACAGCCCAGACTGAGAGACAGGTTGATGCCTTATGAAAATTAGCCTACATCAAAAAAGGCCAGTTGGAGACAGTTTTTTTTTTCATTTTCAAAGGCTGTGCAGATGCAGACCCTCAGTCTGAAAATAAGGGACTATAGGTCTGGATCTGGGCACATCAGAAATTTTTGAACGCTTCCAAAAATGTTGGCCTCTGTAAGCATCAACAGCATTCACAGGACTGAACAAACTTTAAAGATGATGTGATCCCTGCCCCAGGAGCACATAATGTGGATCAAACATGGACTAAATAGTTGACATAAAAAGGCACTGAGATTCCAAAGAAAGGGTGACTCTTACGATGTTGAAAGCCAGAAGGGACTGGAGTGGTAGAAACTGAGAAGTGAAAAAGAGAGAGGAGTTGAATAGCAGTGTGGAAGTGTTGTTGTAATTAATAGCAACAGGTATGGCAGGGACCTGGATGTATAGAATGTCATATTCCCATTCCATGATGGAGAGTTAAAATGGTAGACAGAAATACAGTAGACAATTAGAGATATGTAAAAGGGTAAAAGGGTTTCAGAGTTATCAACATGGAGACAGTCGATAAAGTGTATATAAAGGTGAGTACAGTGTCTTGTTGGACACTAAGAAATGTGGTAGTAGCTGCTATATGAGAAGCTAGAGAAATTTGAGAAGAACCAAGAGTATGTGGTGGCAAGAGTAGTAACCATTCTGTTCAGAAAATACTGAAGCCGACAATCCAGTGCATCAGAAGAAATATTGAAGCTGACAATGCAGTGCATCAGAAAGATAAGGCAGCATCCTGATAACATTCAATAGTCACTTTAATAGAAATGTTTGACTCCCAGAAAAATAACCCTACAAACAGTTTTCTTTTCATATGCTCAGCATGACAAAGCAGCAGCTGCAGTAGCACACGAACAAAATTTTACAATTACTTCACTGTTTCAAAATAAGGGGAAAGATTTCATGATTTATGGAGTAGCAGTATGCTTTAAGCAAAAGAATTTTCAAACTATAAGGTTTTTCTTACTGAAAATCTATAAGATTTTGTTCCCGGCATATGATTTTCAGGCTGACAGTAGATTCCTGCTTGGTGAGTTTCCCATTATTAGTGATTTTTCCACTCACCATGCCAGAAAACTAACGTATGAATGAAGGCAGCTGAGAAAATTAGTAATTTGGTGGAAGAAACTAACTGGCAGTGAAGCAAACGCAGTGGCAGAAAGCAAACTATCTACCAGCCCCACCCCGTACACATTCTCAAGACATGAGATAATAACCAAACTGTCCAAGCTGTATCTAGAAAAATGGACATTTTTCATAAAAGAGTAAAACAAAAGAGAATGGGGAGCTGAATGAAAAAACAGCAGGAAACAACCTGAAAAAGAAAAGATTATAGCTGTTGTGATCATGCACAATAAATGAGTAGCTACATGCATAAGAAATAAGTTGAGATCCACATCTACATCACGAAACTGTGGCTACAGAGATGACTGCTTTGGACTGCTGATATTTGCCTGATTAAATAATACCACATAAACACTTTCCCCCTGCAACCTCAACTGAAAATCTACAATTAATACTTAACTGTATTAATCTGCATAATGAACATGCTACTGCATTACCTTTGGAAGCATTCACTGAGTTATAATTAGCTGAGAACCCTTCAGAGGCAATGGTGTGATCCGTCACGAAGTACAGTGTCATTATGTTGCCACCACTGGTGAGCAATGGTGGAATTGACCTTCCACAGTACCTGCAAGAAGTCAACAAAAACACCATGTATTGAGTGGGTAGGACTGTAGCATAACTGGGGAGGGGGCAGGTAACCAACCTAGCTGCTGACTTAGAGGGGTGCCAGTATGGCTCCCTCCCCCACAAAGTCTTTGCCACAGGGACAGCTCTGTGTTGCCCAGCCACAAAAGATGGGCAAGCGCAGCCCCCACACCCAGCACTTTAACAGGGGCAGTGGAATATCACCCTCGGGAGACTTTGCCATGGGAAGTAAAGCCTTGCATCCAGTGCAGGGGAGAGAATGGGACCTCAGGAAGGGCCCCTGGAGAGCATGCACTGTTTCCTGTTTCTCAGCTGCAGCAGCCTTAGCCCATGCTGCTACAGAAGCAGCTTCAGCAATAGCAGCTGTCGCCCAAGGAGAGGCTGTCAGGTAAGACTACTCCTCCTTTTCCCCCATTCTCCAGTGGTAAGAATAATCCCATCTTCCCCACCACCCCTGGTGTACCAGGTGCTAAAAGAAATCACTACAGCTGTGGGGCAGGACTGTATGCTGTGTAATATGATCAAATAATATCTATATTGCTCAAACAATATTCAGGGCCCCTTCAAAGCCTGTGAATAATAATTTTACAAAGTTCTGCTTGTGATGGTGGGCCTCAAAGACAGAATGATGAAATGCAGCAACACAGACTTGTTGCCCACAGAAGTTTTGCATAGAACAAACACACTGTCACACTGGCTCTTCATTAAGAGCCTTGTTAAACTGTCGCTGATGTCAATTAATTCAATAAATCTACACCGTATCTTGGACTTTCCCCTCTGACTCCAGTGGGAGTTTCAGTCATCTCTATCAGAGTATTCTTTGCAAATGGTCATAGCTAATACTGAAAATTAATCTTCAGTATAGCGCTCTCTCAATTTTTTGTCAAGAAACTTAAGACTTCAATGAAATTCCCTTGCTAGGCAATTAGGGTTGTTGGTTGTAGCTGTGTTGTTCTAAGGGCATTTTAAAACCTGCACTAAATGTTGTTCTTAAGAAAAGTAGATGTTCTTGCAAACTAATATTGAATTAAATCTTTATTCTGTGGCCAAATGAAAAAGTAATGAAAATAATGCCAGTAGTACACCACCTGGAAGCATTGCTGCTTTGGCCTGAATAATATAAATCTCCAATTGTTTTAGAAAGAATAACCTAAATTCAACATTTTGCTACTGAAGGAAGAGATCCATTGAGGAACAAAAGCACTACAGTGACAGCAAGGATGCAGGCAGAATAAATAGGTAAATTAGATATAATCACCTTCCCATCTTTGTCATTGTACCATTGTCATATACTTCAAGAAAATCGCTTCTGCAATTGTACTCAAATTCCAAGTTAAAAGATGTGAACGTCAGATGGATAAGATGCCCAGGCTGGACTGAGATAGTCCATGTGCATTTGACACCATGTGGATAAATGCTTGGATGACCAGGGCTTGTGATGGTTCCTTCTGGTCCAGTGAGAATCTCCCCACATGCTACAGAGGTTTAAAGCAACATGTTATTTAAAACAATGATTCCAGGACAAAGCATTATGAAACAGTTTATGTCTTCTGAACATTAAAAATAGGACTCTTTTTTTCTTTCTGCATACACTTTGAATTTGTGCAAGGATTCTGTATCATTTCTGTCACAAATAATGTCTACTGCTTGGTTGTCATACAATGTGGCATGTAGTTTATTCTAACAAATGGTTTTCATTTAATCATCTGTTTGACTTGCACAGGAGATCTTAGGTCCAGAAACCCAAAAGGAGAAAGTTCTGAATCTTACCTGTATCTAATGGCCGATATTCAGCCATGAAGCCAAGGTTTGTAACAGAGGAAGATCTGAATTTGACATAGAGATAGCTTTGTGTAGACTGTGTGACAGAAGGTAGAGCTGTACCACAGTATTTCCCCAGGAGACGAGAATCTGTGCTGTTGCCATCCCTGACCTGAAGAGCAAATATTCAAAACATCACAAGAAAACTTGTTCTAGTATGACTAGATAGTGGAAAAAATGTAGGAATTTGCTGCTCAATGCATAGAAACACTGCTGGAAATACTCAGCAAGAAAGACCCTATCCCATGTGCTAAGGGAAATTTGTACCATGACACAGTGAGGTAAAGTAGCTTTAAAGTTCTTTTGCAAGTCAGATGAGGATTTCTCTAATATAAAGGAATCTAATAAAATTAAACTGACATGGATTCCAGCCCCCTGAGATCCTCACCAGGTGGCAGCACGTGAGATGCAAGGCAGTGGAGATTCAGGCCTCATCTACAAATACAGCTGATATTCACCACTGGTAAATTCCTATTACAGAAATATCCATGGTGAAAAAGGTGTAATAAGGAGTTTGGTTCACCTGAGGCACCAGGAATCCCCATAAGAGCAATGAAATAGGTATTTATATGCCAAACTACTCTTCCATACAGTTGTTCATTGACAGATAACAATATGTAACTTAGGGTTGGCATGGTTATAACTGAGGATAAATCTGTTATTCTTTACCTCAACATAATCGGAGTAGCAGGTAGTGATATTCCGAATGCCGAAGTCAATAAAAGTAAGAATCACTACTTTGCCATCTGCCTGGGAGATGATCCACTCACAGGTCTTTGGACGGGAGGACATCCTTGGAAAGTAAGGGGAATGTATAACACCTTCTCCAGACAGTGCACCACCACAAGCTGCAAAGAGAAACTAAAGTTAGTATCTTCAATGAATGCCTAATATGCCATATTTACTCAATTAAAAAACAAGCTGCTGTCTTCCCCACTTCTGCCCCCCCACCTCTGTACCCCCAAGCTGATCTTCCCCTGCAGTCCCCCCACACCCAGACCCAACCTGCTTCTCCCCCACACCCCTCCACTGCACCTCCCATTATAGGTAGTTGGGGAAAACATTACTGGGAGGGGGAATGTAAAAGTGCCCACCTGCCCCCCTGCCCCTCCCTCCTGCAGGGCCATTGCAGGGCCAGGATGTGCCGGTGTTGTGGAGGATGTGGCAGGGGCAGTGGGCACAGCACTGCAGCAGCAGGGTATGGCAGTGGTGCTGAAGCAGCGAAGTCACACAGAGCTGTGCGTGCATGGGACACTGGCCTAGTGGCACATCGAGTGGTGCCAGGCACTGCAGGGTGGTGGCATCATGGTGCTGCTGCTGTACCCAGCGGACACAAAATTAGTTTGGGATCAATTTAATATAGTCCTCCAATAATTAGCTTTTACACATAGAAAATTATAACAAATAAATACATTTTCTATGAATAATATCTAATTATTGAGGAATCATCTTGAATTCAGGGTCATCTTATGTTCAGGTAAATATGGTACATCTTAATGTCATTTCCTTCTGCATGCCACTGAAAATATGCATCCCACAAGACTTTGCAAAGGTCATCAGTTATGGATAATTCAGATAGGAGAGTTTTTAAAAACTGTCACTGCTATCAAACAGTACCATGAACATGAATATCTAATTTGAAACAGCAGTGAAATTATATATATGAAAAAATACATCTCTCACCTTCCACAAATTTGCTTGGATTTTACAGACCTAAGCGGAAGGGATGGAGGGAATAGGAGAGGGGTAGCATGTGTCTGACTTGTTATTCTTGGAAAAAGGAGCACTTAAAACAGACAAAGCTACTGGAGCAAAGTAAAGATCATCGTATATTGCCTGTGATGCACAGTGGTTGGGCTAGTGGTAAAGTGTTTATCTTGGCAAGGAGGATTAGAGGCTGTTGCATGCATTTTGACATATGTCAAGAGTGCCTAGAGCCCTCTTTTTAGCATTTCTAGAAATCCTAATAAACAAAGTTATTGACCCCCCTTTTCATTTCCTTTATCTGGTTGGCAGCATAGTATTTTTGCATGTCAGGGATGCAGGACAAAATACAAATCAGAAAGCTGTGTGATCACTTCTAAAGAATGTGAAGCAAAGAAAGAACTTAATAGTACAGAAGTGCTTGAAGGTTCCTGATCTAGTGAGTCAGTTCAGTGTTCAACTTCTTACCAACTTCATAAACTGCCCTGAAGCTGGCCCTTTGCACTGAAGCATCTGACTTGAACTTGATCCAGAGACTGTTGCTAGCAGAAGTGATTGGGGAAGGAAAAGTGCTGCCACAGAATTTGTTAATGAGAGGAGACATCTCATTGTCACCATCTCGAACCTAATTAGGAAAAACAAGAAAAAATAATTAACTCAGATCACAAAACTGTAACTGGATATGTTTACATATAAAAAAATCATAATTTGATTTAAACACTGTATAGAATGTTGTTCATTTTAGGATGCAGGTGCAGTAATAAGAAGTACTGCAAGAAAATCCCAAAAATCTCAATGAGGCACATGATCTTGTCAGATTTTAGACCACAGCGAACAAGGTCACTTTTCACAGAGGAGACTTCTAAGGAAACTAGAACAGTATTGTTGATCCAGTAGGCAGGACTTTTTCTCCCCGAACCAAAAACTGGCACAAGCAGAACTTGTGCTGCCCAAAGTGCCATTCTTAGGATGAGGAGGAAGGGCAAGGTCTTGGTTATTACATATTCCTTTGACACTTAATTCCTATCCAACAATGGAAGACTTGGGATTCTCTTCATGTCTCTGCAGACATGGCCTTCTCTCATTAAAATATCATCCTTGCTCTGTATGTGCAGTTTCTGTAGACTTAAGTGGAAATCTCCCCAAGGATGCTAACATCATGAACAGAGACAATTAATGAGGGATGCAGTTCTAAGTTATAATGCCAGTGAAAGGAAAGTTACAGTAACACTTCCAACATGTTCTAATTACAGTGAGGGTGCTCCAGAATGCATCAGGAATCAGGTTTCTGCTTTTATTCTCTACATTATATTAGGCTGTGAATGTGTTAATCAACTTGCAGATCAAGGGAGAAATTTACTTCACTGATTTTTCCATCACTTGGCAGCAGGCTATGAAGACTGAGATGCTGGTGAAAACAAGAGGACACATTCTCAGTAGCACCACTGGCTCTCTGGTCTAGCTGGGACAGCTGTATGTGGCACACCGTTGCAATCACTCAGCAGGAACTATGGGTGCAGACAGAAGTGCAGGTCCCTGCTGTAACTGAGACAGCTTTGTAGGAAGTGTTCTGAGTTACAAGGATACCCCCGACCAAACAGATGTTCACTGTTGGTTCCAGCGGGGAGGGGAATCTAGCTGCTGGCTGTGAGCCTCCAACCAGTTTGTCTTGGGCAACGGCCCCTCCCATCTCCCAGCCTGTCCCTGTTTCAGAAAGGGGGGGGGGGAGGGAGGAAAGGGAGCTCCCAGCCAGGGCTGGAGGGTGGGGTGGGTGAATTTGAGCCACCCCACCTTGGGAGGGCTCCAATACACCTGCCTCACTCTCCAGTGGGGGCTGAAAAAAACCTCAGGTTGAACTCCCTCTCCACCCTTTCCCCCCTCCCATTCTGAAAACAGCTGGAGGCTGGGAGGCAGACACAAGGTACAATGCTCTGTTTTGAAACAATGCTCTGTTCTGATATGTCTTCATCTGACCCCTCACTGAGAGAAGGTTCAGATTTTCACCTAACTGGACATTTTTGAAGCAGTCTGCAGCCATGCTCTTGTGTTTGGTCATGGCTGTAGACTGCTTTCAGTGGCCAGATCAGGCAAAAATTGTTACTTCTATCTGTACCCTATGTCAGCAGCTGGGTCTGACCAGGCTATGGCTGCACAATTATCATCTCTCTTTCCTGCCCAACCCTGGTATCAAGGGCCATAAAGGGACTAAAGCTGGCATAAGGCTCTACCATTGTGCTATATATGGCTAGCTAGAAAAGAATAAGGTACAGCTGAGATTTGGTGGTCTCCAGCTGTTTGAATAGCTTTCCAGAATCTGGTAGCAATGGCAGCATCCCTAGACATTCATTTAAGCCAGTGGAGTACTTCAGATTTACACTGGTGTAACTAAGATCAGAGTCTGGCCCACAAGATCTGCAGTTAGGTAAGAAAATGATCACAACTAGAGTCCAAGTGAATTTATACGTTCTCTTCACCTGATTTGCCCCAGCCCACTAAAAACACTGATTAGTATGCAGAGTCCAATGAAAATTCAGTCAGCAGCAGCAGGGATAACAAAGCACTTTACTCTGCACTTGAAATAATGTGTCACATTGCAGCTTAGAGGGGTGCTGATGAGAAGGAACTGGCATTGCCAACATGTTATCTCTGACTTGGTTGTGCCATGTCACAGTCTTTTTAACTGCAAAGGGCTTTTGTGTCTCATTTCTTGCTGCTGTACTGGACTCCCCATGGATTCAGTCTGATGTTTCCTGAACCAGAGACTAAATATCCTCCAGAGCAAATGTTATGAGCTGTTTCTGGATACCAAAGTAACTATGCACATTTCCTGTTATTAACAGTGGACAGGAGCATTCTGTTTCTCTTCAAAGTGAGAAAATAGTTGTCAAAAACAGATTTTAAAGTAACCATTTAACAGTTCAAAGCCATCTCTCCAGTTTAAACCTTATGAGAATTTTTTAGAGCCTGCAAGCTGATTGATGGGTGTATGAAGCCAAACAACACTTGAGAAAAAGCACATATGTTTAATCAAACTGCTTCCAGGGTCAAAAAATCCAGTCCTGTTTCCTCTGCTGTGGACTTAATGGATCTAAAGTAGTTCATGGGAGAGGGCTGGAGTGAGGAGGATAAGAAGAGTACAGTAAAACTGAACTGCCTGGGATTGATCAGCAAACAAGGTAAATGCCTAGCTGAATTAATACCAACTGATTGTATTCAACAAAAATTGTTTTGTTACTCTGGCTCTTGCAAGTTCCGCTGCTGTCCTGCCAGCAATTAGGCAAAAGAACTACCAAGCCAGGCAAACAAAAGCTGTCTGTTTTCGTTACAGAGATTTCCCTCTAGTTTTAGAAATTAATTATACTTCATTCCAACAAAAGTCTCCAAATTCAAAGAGGAGGAAAGGGAACTACGTTAATGCAATAACACATCTTTTAATGATATCACTGTAGAAACAAATTAACTCAGCTCAGCTTATAGGGACCTGTCCCCAGTTTGGTCAAAGAAGATTTTTTTTTTAAATGTATCAAGCAAGAGGTGAGCCCAGCACATTTGAAGCAGGGGCATTTCTACCTCTGGTATTACTTATGCTTATCTTGTGTTCAGTGCACTTTAACATATAGAGTTGACCAAGTGTCAGCTTAATCCTAGCTGGTTATTCATACTTGCTCACCTTTGACTCCTGCTGATTGTATATTACCTGGATTTTATCCCCTGTGGCTTTTGAACCATAATAAAATGGGATATCTACTCTCTTACCTCCTAGGCTGAGAGTTTGCTCTACAATTTTATGCCTACAATTAATCAACATTTCAGAACAGTTGCATAATAAAAGTCACCTCAATGTAATTCCAAGAACAGCTGTTGTGACTCTGAACTTCCATGTGTGTGAAGTTGAGGTATATTTTTTCATTCTCTGGTTGTCTAATAATATAGATACATTGCCTGTTGTTAATATAAGGATTAGGCCAGAAGGGGGACATGATAACCCCCACACTATCAGTGTAATTTCCTCCACAGTTGGGATCTGCTGTAAGAAAAAGAAAAATTAATATGAGATGCCAGAAGTATCATGGGGCACAATATTTAGCCCTTACCGTTGGCTACATAGCAAACTAAAGATATCAAACAATTAAACTACCTCTGCCCTCAAAAAATGTAACATGTCCCCACACTATCCTAATCGCTGTTTGTGGACACAGCAACTCTGGAATGTCATATTTACACGTGACCATTTTTACTTACAAGGTGATGTGGTATAGATGATGTGGAAGCCTGTGTCACTGACTGCTCCATCAGAATGAAAGTGAAGCCATGCAGATGGACCACTGGTCTGGAGTGGGGGTGGAGAACGAGTGCTACAGTATTTACCGAGGATGGGATCTTGTGGAAGGAGGCCATCTCGAATCTAAACAAAAGAGTGATCCTCTGCTCAGAGTTGTCAGCTATATACCAGTACTAGGCAATATGGATATTCCAAAAGATATCTTAGAAAAGGAGGTCATGTACAGTCTTGTTAGTGTGTGAAAGGTTATGAATGGAGGGGAAAGCTGGTAACATATTCCCACCATATTTGGAAGGAGTATGGGGCAATGCCTAGTAGATTTAAGTGCAACCAGGACATAAACAACAGTGGAATTATTAATGGGGTGCCTAAAAGAGGAAGAACATTTTGTAACATCCACCTTGCAAAGTTTTCCCAGAATCATCCTTTCCTGGGACAACAGTTTTGGGGACAGACAAATTTTGGAGGCTACCCCATCACTGAACCTAGAAAGTTTAAGGATTCACAAAGAAGTGATACAACTTCCCTGAGGAGACACCATTTGCAGCTGCACCACCATTTTCCTTCCTTCCTTGCCTTCCCCTCACCATATTTACAAGAGAAGCTGTAGTAGAGCTCCACCAGCAATGACACAGTAGCAACCATGGAGGAAATGTTGTGGGAGAAGATACTAGACTCTGGCTATATTAATTCTTGCCCTGTTTCTGGAGTTGTGCAGCTATCTTCTTCACCTTACTCAAGCCAGATTGTAAAATGAGAGCCAAGCCCTTTCATTATTAATATAAACAGCAACATAGAGACGCAACCAGGTCCCAACTGTACAGGAGGGGCAGTGGTTTCTGGCTACCACAATGATCACAATTGCTATTGCACAGTTGCCATAGGCAGCCACTTTTTATCCGCCCTCCCAAGTCAGCACCCAGAATAATGCAAAGGCACCCAGTGGACTGCTGGCACCACCCTTGCTGCAGTACTAAATGTAAACATACAGCTAAATAACAAGAATAAAAATATGTGTTTGATTATTACTGCTAAGAAACTACACGTTTAGAAATACTGAGCTATTATATTTTTAAGTAACCAATCATGTGACTGGCTAGGTTACTCAAAAGTCTGGTTTCTAAAGTCAAGTTTATCATTAAGAGGAGCTTCATTTGGATAATTAAAATAGAAATATCTTCTTTTATTAAGTATGTTTATAACACTATACATTTTAGATAGCCTCTACAAAATTGTAATGGGGAAGTTTTTTTTTTTTCTTCTTTTCTTCCCTGAATGACTGATACCATTTGTGGTTATAATTGTTTCCAGTAAAATACAGTTGCATGGGAAGCTTTCTAGGGACAAGTAGAAGGAATCATTCTAAGTATGGTGACTTGTACTGCTAGAAATTTCCAAAAGGCCATATTTCCTTTTCTTCCAAAAGGCATACACATTCTCTCAGCACCTAAATTCTTCAGCATTTTTACTAATGGTAAGTGCTCATTGAAAACCCTTCCTTTTCACACTTTGGAAACAGAGGGAGTTTGCACTTTGGGAAGGTGAGAGAGGGTGGCCTGTGGTTTAACTTTGTCAGCATTATTTTTCTGTGGGCACATCTACACGAGACGCTACGATGCAGTAGCAACGAGCTACTGCGCCATAGCTCATTGCTACCTTTCAGTAGCATTGCCAGGCACTAACCGTGTGGCAACACTACTGCGCAGCAGTAACGAGCTACTGTGCAATAGCTCATTGCTACTAAGTAGTAGTGTCAGGCAAAAACCATGCAGTGATGGTACTGCATAGTAATGCTGGTTACTGCGCAGTCATTTAGTACTTGCTTATGCAGTAACAACTGCACAGTCGGCCGCACGTGTAGACACAGCCAGTGTGTCACAGAATAGTGTTTTTCAAACTGTTCTCTGGAACCCTGCAGTTCTGCGATAGGTCATCACGGGTTTTGCAAAGAAGTCGGGCGGTTAGGGAGGAACAAGTGGGGAGGCAGCGTGCTGTCACTGCTACCTGGCTCTGCATCAGTCTTCAGGATAGGGGTATGGGTTCCGTGGCAGAGGTGATATAAAAGGGTCCAGTGACTTTAGGAAATTGGATAACTGCTGTCACAGAATGTTGAAAGCTTTTTTGCAATAGTACTGGCATCACATTTTTGTCATTACTACTACTGAGATTTTACCTCCAGATAGTCTTGGCTGCAATTATCATGATGTTCAAGACTTAGTGTGCCAAAGGCAAATGTGATGAGAAGACCAGGATTGGTTGAGATGCTCCAATAACAATCTCTATTAGGAGGGTAGTTACCAGGATATCCTGGCGTATATATTGAACCGTAAATACTTGTAAGTTCACCACCACATTCTAAGCAGAAAAAAAATACATAATTATTTTACCCTTTCATCCAACTTTCAGGGTTTACATAATTAAACTGTTCTGCTGCTGGAGATTTACTGGACTTTTAGCCCCCCTCCCCCTGCCAATACATCAAAGAGAAGAATGTGTTTGTTTCTTTTAGATTTACCTTTCAATAAATCTATAAATAATAAAAGCAGAACCCAAATATTTTCTAAGCTGCACAGAATTAATTCCATAAATAAATGGACCCTCTCAGTAACTGAATAGAACTACTGTTGGTTTAGAGCAGGACTGAATATCTTCTGACCCTCCTTTGTGCCTGTGAAACCTGGACCATTTACCAGTCCTCCCAAGAAACCAAACCAATTCCACTTGTGCTGCCTGCAAAAGATACTAAAGATCAAGTGGCAGGCAAGATTCCAGACACCAAGGTGCTCGGAAGATCAACTTTCCCCAGTATTCACACCCTGCTGAACCTGGCACAGCTACGATGGGCTGGCCACCTCTCAAGAATGCCTGACACTCGCCTGCCAAAGAGAGTCTTCTATGGCAAATTGTCAAACAGAGTAGGCTTTCGCGGTGCACCAAAGAAACGGTACAAGGACACCCTAACAAAGTCCCTAGAGATTTTGGCATCAAGCGAAAGTGATAGAAGTAAATCGCTTGTGAACATCCATCCTGGAGGCCCCAAATCCAAAACAGAGCATTGGCTTTTGAACAGCAATGCACAAGAAAAGCAATGAAGAAACACTCAGTCAGGAATTATTTTTTACTTTTTTTTACTATTTTAATGTGTATTTTACTATTTTTTCCCACCAAACTTTCTCTTCCCTTTCGTCAACGTCTTTTTCACTGCAGTTCCTCCTATGTGGCATTCAGACCTAATAACTTAGGAGTTCTAAACCCAAAGTGTCTAAATGTATTTGGAAGTAGACAACATAACTTTGTATCTTCTTCAGAAAATATACAGCCTGGTCGCTTGGAACAATCGTGAATCTACTGTCATCAGGAGTTAAGACATAAGAGACAGAGCACAAAACCAAAAGCAGATCATGACAAGTTGGTTGTATTTTGGTATACATTCTTATGCTGAAGGCATCGTTTTACCTTTTTTACTTTAGTCCTCTGCAGACTGACAATGACAGAAAAAAAAATTTACCTGGTACCTGCTCAAGGTACCAGATATTTGCAGGAGATGAGGGAATCCATAGGCATAGGATGCTAGTAAACTTTTGGGGATCTTTCACAGGCAAAGCAAAACAGGCTTAAAGACTAAAATGAAATTCTAGCAATGTATTATTAAAAATTTGATTCTGAGTATCTAAAAATAATGCAACAGCCAATGTTTCTTCTTCCTTATTTGTCAGTCAAAACTGTCCCTCAGTTATTGAGATTTATTAATAAAGTCAAATAAATTGGTTTTTTTCCCCCTTTTTGCTAAATACCTGATAGCTCTTAAAACTTACCGGGTTCTCGAGACTCCCATTTCACTGTAAATCCCCCTGCATTCCCAGTGTGGTCAGAACGGAACCAGAAATACAAAGAATTGTGGCTACTAAAAAGCTCAGTAGGGTGAGATGAGCCACAGTATTTTCCTAGCATGTGCGCAGAGGCTGAGTCCCCATCATGAATTTGAAGGAAGTCACCATTACAGTCGTTGCTAGCTTCCAGTTGGAAGAATAGGAAAGTAATACGCAGGATCTAACAAGAAGCAGGAGAAATCAGATCATTTTATTTTTACACCAGTGGCCTGAAATATAAACAAGAATGATTATATACTGTTTATACAATAACCCTAGACAGAGCAGATGCACCTGTCCATACAACTGTGTAAGTCTGTGAGGCAAGCTCTGGAGCCATTATGTAATTTCCTGAAAAAATCCAGGACAGAGGAAGGCATTAGATGATCTTGAGGCTTAAAAGAAAGGAGAGGAGATAAAGAGAAATCCAGACAGAAAGAAAAGTTGTCTGAAGTGGACTTAACTCTGGATGTCTTTAGTCTTATAAATAAATATTTATTCAGGACCTCTCACTATAGGATCCTCAGAGCTAAACTTGATAGCATAATGTTAAAAACTTGAAATACAGGATGACCTAAAATATTTCATTACTGATTCACCATGATATTTTACAAACTAGCATCTACCCATCCTTTTTATCTTTCTTTGAGTTAGAAAATGTGGATTTATTGTAGACATAAATTCTGATTTCTAGGGACCTACTCTGGGAAAATAACAGCATACAGAACTTTACCTAGGTCTTGATCCTCAGCTGTGAAGCTCCATTGAAATCAATAGGATGGAAACTGAGGATGGGGCATACACTGTCGTATAATCAATTAATTTTAGCAAATTAATTTTTTGAAACTGTCAGAATTAAAGAAAATAAAGTTCACTCCCCTGGCAAGAATTCTGGTTTGCAAAGAGGCAATTAAATATTTTGCATTTTGTAAGGTACATTTAGAAACTCAGAGCCAAAATTATCAAAATCTCCATGTAGCTATAACACTTAATGATTAATACTTTAAAAACCTAATATATTTGTACATCAGTTCCTTTTACACTCAGTTAGTTTTTTCTTAAAGCCACAGATCCTGGAGTCAAGTCATTATATTTGAATCTTGGCTTTTATTTTTTGTAAGAAAAATGTCTAACCCTCACGGAAACAAAGAAAAGCTTGAGAATGTGACCAAAGTGTGTTCAGAAATCTGATGGTAAATAAAAAATCCCAAATGTGTTCTTTTTGTTTCAAACCATATCATTCTGAGGGAGTTAACTCCTGATATTTGAGTACCTGGAAACAGCAATACTGAATAATTACTGGTTGCAGGAGAGAACACATTGAATGTGAAATACTTTCAGTTTTTTATTACTTATTCTGATGTTTGAATTAATACTTCCCTTGAACTGAAATTCACTCTCTGAAACCATTTTTCCTGACTCCAGTAACTCTTCCTGGATAGGGTTATGAGTGTGCTGATGAATGGGTAGTTAGTCATTCCAGCAGATAATGATTTATTTTAGGTAAACTCTCAATTACCTTGTTGGGGTTAATTCGGATAACCCAAGCACAACTGACCCGGTTATCATATCGCTGACTGCTTGGACTGTTAGGGTAGCTGAATGTCCCACTGGAACCTGAGAGGTATCCTCCACACACTGGAGAAAAAACAGCGAAACAGATTAAATACAGCTTTTCCAATGTGGACATAAATAAAGTGAAACCCTTTAGCTTAACAGATGGTATGCTCAATATATAAAACAAAAATGAAAAATAGTATAAGAAGAATGGGATTTGTTGAGAGCGGAGTGACCTTAGGTTATCTTAGAGAGAATTATTTTGGAGGGAAATAAGAAAATGTCTACAACAAAATGTCCATTTTTCAAAAAGATTTTGATTTTCTATCAGGAATGATGAAGTGTCCCTCCTCAGACCTGATGAAGAATGTCTTGCATTTGAAAGCTTGTCTAACTTCATTTCAACCATAAAGCTGGTCCAATAAAAGATATCACTCCCAAAAAATCCTTGCCTTTTGTGTAATGCCGGGACCATCAGGGCTACAGCATTAACCTAACACTACCATTTGGACTGAAACATTTTGGTTTGCCTGCTTCAGTTTAACATTAAACCACCTGTGCTTGTGGTGGTCTCCTGACTCATGGGAATGGTAAATTCAGGTGCTTCATATCTGCATTCTCCTTCTTGGCGAGACTACATCTCGCATGATATTTTCCAATCTCTCCTCTAACTAAGCTGTATACCAGATCATAGGAATTGCAGGCCAGGATCCCAGTCTATAAAGTAAAAACTGGAACACGAGACACCCAAAACACAAATCCCATGAAATTTCATGGCACTACTAGGCAGATTCAGTTTAATATCCAACTGCTTTAAAATATAATATTCTCATTTCAGTTTCCTAAACTGAAGAAGCTTTTTGATTCAGGGCATGACAAACTGTTTTAAAGCTGATTATAACTGTCCATACAAAATACTCCATTATTTTCAAATTTAAAATGTTCATTACTTTTCATCCATAAAAAAGTGATGTTTTGACTTTGGGTCCTGATTGGCAACTACCAAATATTGAAATATTCTCTGGCTCTGTTATGAACTCTTGTTTTCAAATGGGAATTAGTAATAAAAATAATAAAGAGAAAAAACTAATTAAGAATAAAATATAACAAGATATAGCTCTAAATAGAACAGTGACTCTTTAAAAGGGTTACATTCTATGTGCCATATACAGTTCTAATTAATGTTCTGCTTTCTGCACAGCAGTTTACAATATGTGTGAAACTGCAGAGCAAGAAAAACTTTGACAGACTGATTCTACTGGGGCACTCACTGGCATGTCACACTGACATTCCTTAATGAAAATAAAGGGGAAAAAAGTGTGCAACTGCAAAAGCAGCGCTAAGACAGGTCCTTGAAATCACCCTATAAGCTTAAAGCCCCTTGACTCTTTGGCTTACATTTCCTTTAACTAATTTTTCACTTTACAAATTTCTTTCAAGCTTTTGTTGTCAGCAGAAAATTTTAGGACTTCATTTCTCTCTACTAATCTCCGTAGACTGCGGTGATGCTACATTCTTGGCTGAGGACATACTTGGTCAGCTGCTGTTTTACAATGACCTGTTTCAAAGATTCTAGCACACTGTTATTCTTCTGGTTTTTAAGCCAATGTCTTCTTCCATCACTCAATTATAGGTCGCTATGGTTCAGAATTAGAGAGCCAGTTCATTAAGCCTTGCTGTAGAATTCAGGTTTCTACCAAGTACCACACTGTAATTAGTCAGCCAGAGGATGATAAGGTGTGCTGTCACTTAGAACTTCTATTTCTCAAATGAAACATTAAATGGAAGTTTCTGTTGTCACAAGCTGCTATATCAACTAAATATTAAGGATCCTATGACACTGCTTGAAAAGAGAAGTTAATAGTCCTAAATTTCATGGACATCACTATCTCCATTTTACACATTCCGTCTCTCTCACCATTCAAAGAAGCCTAAGAGTTCGTTGTATTAGCCTGAGGCATACCACCAGTGCACTCATAAAATCTAATTCATTTTTACAGCTTTTTAAGACAACCAAAACATGGAAGCCACTGTATAAATCAGATGCAAACCTTATTCTGTTCTCATGTAATTTCTATACTCAATTGCAAATCCTCCTTCCCACCTGGACATGGCAAGATTTGGACCTTAGGATTTTGCACTTAGAAGACCACTTATCTAATTTTAGGATTTCAAGGAACTGGTTAAAACTGGTAGGCCTAAAACTTGACCAATGTGTTATGCTCTTGCTGACAAACACATAGATCTAGAACATTTTAGCATTGTTGACCAAATCCAAGGATTCACTGAGGCCGGTGGAAAAATTCTGAGCCTTCAAAAACCTTTGGGTCAGGACAGCCATCAATTTATAAAAGTTTTTCATTATAACTTCACCTCTAATCCAACCACCTTTTTTGGCTACCTGATGTTCACAGACTGATAATGTAGACAGGCAGATTCTGGTAGCATGACTTCTCTCAGACACCATGCTTTTCATCTTACCCTGCCGAGGAATCTGACATTGAGGTCCAGTCCAAGTATTTGTGCATTCACAGGAGTAACCATTAATTCCATCAGTGCAGCTCCCACCATTCTGACAAGGGTTGCTACTACATTCATTTATGTTTTCTGTACAATTAGTGCCTGTCCATCCCAGATCACACAGACAGAAATATCCAGAGAGTGTAGCCTGTAGGCATAAACCAAATGAAAAGAAACACAGTGAACTGTGAGCCAACTGAAGTAATTGATGTAGTTAATAAAATTACTTATATTTGCATTTGTTTTCAGTAAGCAGTGCCAATGCAGAAAAATAAACACAGCACTGAGTCTTGACGGTAATTTATGGATTCTTAAAAAAAGCCCTTAATAGGATTATGTTGGTCCTTCTGTTGTCTATTAAATTAAAGTTTTGTAGGGGCCTTTCAACTAACTTGAAAAAGACCAAATCAGTCTTCCTTAAGTCATCCAGGAAACAGTTTGCTGAAATTGTCACCCTAGAAACAAGCAAATCAGGTTATCTAAACCCTACAAGTGAGCCAGGATAACCACAGTTTATAGGTCATTTGGCTCAAGCCTTGTCTCTCTGAAGTCTGAATATTTTAGAGAGGTTATGAGTAGGATTTAACTACTGCAGATAATCCCTATCACTAAGTCAAAGGAACACAGGAATCTTACAGTGGTCCACCTTGGACTAATATGCTGTATCTAAAAGAGACCACTAGAGGTTTCTTCAGAGGAAGGTACAAAACACTAGAAAAATGGAATAACATGACCACAGGGAAAGTTTCTTTCTGAGACCTGAAGAAAAATATTGTGATACTTAAAACTTGTCTAAGTCTATTCCAA
>NW_017729004.1:48127560-48138377 GCF_001723915.1 Gavialis gangeticus | reverse complement strand
TTTCTTCAGAGGAAGGTACAAAACACTAGAAAAATGGAATAACATGACCACAGGGAAAGTTTCTTTCTGAGACCTGAAGAAAAATATTGTGATACTTAAAACTTGTCTAAGTCTATTCCAATTCTGCAGTTTGTCTAATAAAAGATATCACACACAAAAAGTCTTGTCTTCCTAATCCATGTCTTTTGGTGGTATATGCTATGAAACAAGAGACTGTGTATGGGTTACAAATTTATACTAACCTATCCAAGGTAACTATGACATTTCTTATTGGGCAAAGTTCACTCAATGCACATACATTTCAAATATCTGAAGTCTATGAGAGTATAAACCAGGGATCAACAACCTCTGACATGCATGCCAGAGCGTGGCATGCAAAGTCATTTTGTTTGGCACATGTGCCTTGGGGCAGATGGTAGGGAAGGGCCTGGAGCTGGGGCTGTGCTGCCACAACAAGGATCAGGCCCCTCGTGGCTCTCCTACCATCTGCATGGAAGTGCATGTGCACCCACCACTGACAACAAGCTAGGCTGGAGCTCTGTTGACCTGGGTGCAACTGTTTGCAGCCTCCCTGCTACCAGCCACGAGCAGCCCAAGATCTCTGGTAGGTGACAAGGGCCTGCCCAGAGCCCGGGTTGGCTGGGGCAGACAGTCAGGAAGCTGCAAGCAACTGCACTGGGGTCTGCAGAGCCCTGGCCTGGCTTGTTGGCAGTGGGTACATGCGCACCTGGGGTGGACATGGGGAAGCTGCAGGGGCTCAACCCTTGCTGTGGCAGCACAGCCCAGCCCCTTTTCTGCTCTCTACCTTAAGGCGTGCATGCATCTGTGACTACCAGCGAGCCAAGCCAGGGCTCTAAGGATCTTGGTGCAGCTGCGGGCAACCTCCCATCTCCCTACCACAGCTGGTATGGTCTCTGGGTAGGCCTCTGCCAGTTACAGAGCCCTGGCTGCTCACAACAAGCAGTGGGAAGGCTTTGAGCAGCTGCACTGCAGAGCCCCAGCCTGGCTCGCTGCTCACAGTGGGTGTACTTGCACCTTGTGAATGGCAGGGAGGGAGTCCGGGCTGCACTACCCCAACAAGAATTGGGCCCCTCATGGCTCTGCCACCATCCACCCCTGGAATGCCAACATCTTCCAAGTAGAGATTGCCTGAAGAGCAAAGGTCACCAGATGTGGTAAAACAAGTCTGCAGCCACATCTTTGGCCTACTCCCTTTGTGGTGTTTGTATCAATCTACTGGGCAAGGGCACCATTGTGTAGTCACTCCTTTAGTGGGATACCTGCCCAACCATAATACGGTGTTTAAGAATCAGGAAGAAACTTGGGCTGGCTTGTGAGTCCATTGCATGAGCTTCAACATTGCGTAGAGAGAGGTCAAATTTTTCATTGGAACTTCCTCCAATTTTCTGTGTGCCTACCTACTGACAATGAGTTCTGCAGATTAACATTTTCATTTTTAACTATTTTAAATTACCTTAATTTTAGTTTCATTTTATGGTCCTCATAAGTTTACTACAAAAGATAACACTTTTTTGCACCTTTGTTCTTTGTGCCTGTCTTTATTTAGTGTTTCTTTCTCTTGTCCTTCCCATTAATCACTTTTCTAAATAGCCCTCATCTTTCCTATTTACCACTATATGTAAATACTATATGTAAATTTCACATCTTTAATTCATTTTGGTGCCCATTACTGGACCTTCTTGCTCCTGCTATAAAGTTTTTGACATAGGTAGACCAGAGGAATGCAGTATTCAAGGTGGTGGTAATCCCATCATCAGTTTATTCCATCAGCGTATGTAACAGCAGCATAATATTTTCACTATTTCCTATCACTTCCTTTGCAAGCCTAACTCCTTTTGTCCAGTAGTGCACAATGAACAGAGATTTTTATTGTGACACATGTTTCTTTCCTAAGTGCAGGTAACTCCAGCTTGATGCTGTTTTGCTCAGTGCTATTTCTCTATAACGCTCATTTTACATTGATACCTGATTCCACTTAGTGCTCAGCAAGTTTCATTATAATGCTCATGGTCACTATCTTGGTTAGTCAAAATCTTTCAGTTTCACTTAATGCTATTTCTGCTTAGTGCTCCATTTTTTGGGAACCAATTAAGAGTGCTAAGCAGTGGTTGCCTGTTTAGGACTGCAGCAGGTTTTCTAGTAACTGAAATATACATCTGAAAGGATCATTTCAGTTACTAGACAACCTAGTAACCTAGAAACCTAATGTAAGATATCATCTGTTAGTATTCTGTCTAATGGTATCTTTACCTACCTAAAATAGGTACTTACATTACTTTAGTATGTCTTGTTAAATCTTATTTATTCTCCTAACCCCCCCTATGAGGTGGCACAGTTCTGTTATCCCTGTAGTAGAGATGGAAAGCTGTAGCACAGACAGGGTAAGGTCATCTCTACACTGCATATTTGCATTGCAACAATATTAAACTTACTACGTTGATCCACACAGCCTCTCTCTGTACCTGAAAGCAGTGTAGTCATACACCCTGAGCCAATGTTCATAAGCCAATTAATTCTGTATCCCAGCAGTGCTTTTGATTTCCTGCTGTACCTTGCAAACATTGCTGCACTTCTGTTTGAGGAAGTAACCCAACATGAAGTAGAACAGCACATTTGCAAATACTGCTGCCCAGTACTATATATGATATAGACCTACTCTAATGCCAGATCCACAAAGGGATTTGCCCAGCCTGAGCTGGAGAGGGGGCAGGTGGATTGGAGCCCCCTGAGGGTTGCTTTGAAAACTGGAAGTGGTGAAGCTATGTCTACACAACAACATGGACAGTCTAGTGGACTTATAAGTACTGCCACTTAGTAGTGCTAATTACCTCTCCCAAAGCTCTGCAAAGCAACTCTGGACAGAACAGGGACATTAATTCAGGTCTTCCAAATCCCATCTTAATGGCCTAACAAGGACCCTAAAGTAGATTACAAGGAATTCCTCCATTACACTTTTGCTTTGCTGAAAATTGGCAATTTATTCTTACTCTCTGTTTTCTAGCTCTTCATTTCTGACCCAGCACAGAATTCTGACTGTTTTCCCCATAAACATTGTCTACTGATAGTCACTGTTGTATCATAAGTTTTACTCTCCATTTACCTTTTTGTGTTTAAAAAGCCCTACTGTCTTTCCTGTTCACAACTGGTGTGGCTGATTTACCATCAACCAGGGGAGCTGGGTGCATTTAACAACTACCATACAAGTGACAACTACATTTACATATTCTCATTATTGTCACATATAAAGATAACAAACAAGGGACAAATCCTGCATTGACTTCTGTTCCTGTTCACTCCTACTCTATCCAATGGCGTAACAGTATGGGGAAGGAGACTGCAAAAATGCCTGTAAAAATTATGGATAACAGCACTATATAAACCAATGCAGATCACAGTTCCACCAGTATCCAAGGGCTACATCTAAATATCTACATTTTCTCTCCAAATATAACACATTGAGCACTTACTAAGCACTGCCCATTCACACAAGGGTTTTGACGCTGACAAATATCACTGAGGGGGATACATCCATTTGGTCCGTGGCCACTCCCAGTGTACCCTGATGGGCAGATGCAGGCAGGTATCAGACCTATGGAGGATGAGACAAAGTATGCACAGTAACTAGGTAGATCCTGATTACAACAATTTTAGCCTTGTCACTAATGATGCCTAAGACAGATAAGAAGCAGGGCTTCATAAAATGTTTTAATTTATTAATGTACAAAATCTTTTCAAATACATTTCCTTGCCCCATGTCCCAAGCAGTCACTAAAAGGCTACGTGTTTTGATTTGATATAGTTATTGAAGAGTCCAAAGTCCAAGTTACTGGATAGTCTGAAGACTTTTGAAGATATGAGCAAAAGGAAGCTTGCCAGTGGAATTGGGGAGCTGGTTGCAGAAAGGTAATTGTAAAGTGGCCCACATCTGCAACTGAACCTGGTGACAGAACCTAGATTTGTTCCTGTTAATATTGTGCAAATTCTTGCAAATTTTCACTTTGTTCTCTTCAAATTCCCAATCACCACCTCTTACAAAATCATTTTATAAAAGCCTATAATGCTAGACAAGCATGGCAGGCCACCAACATGCCCATTAACTTGCTGCCTGAAGGTTAAGTAAACGTTCTAAAGATAAAGGATGTCTCTGACATGTTGCCACAAACTTGTGTGATCTGATTTAAATTTTCTAAAGACTCAGACCAAAATCTCTTAATTCATAATAAGGCATATTACCTGGAATGGAAGTACAGGATGCCAAAGAATGACAACCTCCATTATTTATTAAGCAGATGTCAACCTGGGTACATATTTTTCCATCTCCTTCATAACCTGGTCAGAATAAGGTCATTATTAGTCTACAACAGTTCATGGCATATATGAGTTTGTGAAATATACTCACACAATCATCAAGGGAAAGATACTAGAATGCAATGCAAGGGGAGATTTTTTTTACAGCAGCTGAAAAGATTGTAATAATTACTGGACCAGAGATTTTCAAACTTGTTAGGTTCTTTTACCTGGGTATCATGCCTTAAAGGCCTAGTCCTAATGTAAATTATTTTAGTGTTAATCCTAAGAATATTTATTAAAGAAAACAGGGTTACATGCATACAAGGTTTTTATAAACTTCAGTCACACCATCCCAGGATGCTCTGAGGTTTAACACACACAAAACTCAATGCAGAGAAGGAAGCATAGCTCAGTAAGGTACACCGCAAAGTATCACTCATCAAAGCCTATGAACCAGGGGTGGGCAAAATATGGCCTGTGGCCTGGAACCGGCCTGCAAGGCCATTCTATCTGGCCTGCAGGGCCTCTAAAAAATTTAGAAAATTAATATTGATCTGTCCTTGGCTCCTCTCAAAATGAGAGGGACAGTACCAGGGGCAGTAGGACCCAGGCGAAGCCCGGTGGGCTTCCACAACAGCAGGGCCCGCCCGGCCCCACCCCCCAGCTGGAAGGCACAGCAGGGGCTTCTGGCCTGGGACTGTGACATGCACTGCGCTAGAACCTGAGGTAAGGGGGGGCGGAAAGGGCAGGGAAGGAGCTGGGGAAAAGTGGCCTCTCACCCGTCCCATGGCCTGCGCTCCCTGCTGCAGCCACTCAGAGCCCGCACGGGGTTGCCCTGAGCAGGTACAGGCAGCCCCATGCGGGCTGCAAGTGGCTGCAGCACAGGGCACCGGGCATGAAGCCACTTTTCCCCCTGCACTCAGCACCAGCTTGTAACCCGTCCCCACTGCCAGCCTGGGCCCTGTGCTGGCTCTGGGCTTGCCTGTCAGGGCTGCACATGGTGGCAGCAGCTGCAGTCCCCCCACTTGGCATACCAGGTAGTGTTTGCTGCTGCTGCTGCCGCCTGCCTGGAGCTCGTGCACTGGGCAGCCCAGAAGCGGGGGTGGCAAACACTGCCTGGCGTGGCAAGTGGCAGGGCCGCAGCTGCTGCCGCCACAGCGCATCCCTGACAGGCAATCCCAGAGCCAGCATGGGGCCCAGGCTGGCAGCAGGGGTGGGTTACAAGCTGGTGCTTAGCACAGGAAAAGTGGCCTCTCCCCTGCCCCATGGCTGGCGCCCTGTGCTGCAGCCACTCGCAGCCCGCATGGGGCTGCCTGTGCCTGCTCAGGACAGCCCCGCACAGGCTGCGAGCAGCTGCAGCAGGGAGCACAGGTCACAGAGTGGGGGAGGGGCTGCTTTTCCCCACACCCAGCACCAGCTCATCCCCTGCTGGGTAGAGGGGATCAGGGCTGCATGCTTCCCCCTACCTGTACTGTGGGGCTGGGAGGCACTGGGAGTGAGCGTGTACACAGGACCCACACCAGTGTCCCAGGTCTAGTGCCAGTGGGGCCCAGAGCAGGGTGGCAGGGGTACAGGGTCCCAGCTGGCAGGGGCTTTATGGAGCCAGGCCAGCGCCCCTCTCTCCCTGCTGGTGCAACTTAGCCTGGCTCCACAGACCCCTGCCAGCCTGTGCTCCGCTCTGGGCCCTGCTGGTGCTGGCCCTGAGACGTTGGTCCCAAGAAACTGGGATATTGGTCCCAAGATAGTGACCGGGGGATGGGGCACCTGTCAAGGGGGGGCTACCCATGCAGCCCTTGACAGCTTGCCAAAACTGGGTAAGCAGCCCTCCACCTGAAATAATTGCCTGCCCGTGCTATGAACCAATTACGATCAGATGCGTCAGATCAAAACATAAGCTAGAGTTTGTTTCCATTGAAATGATTCCATCCAGTTAGAAACATTTTTTTCAATTTTTTTTTACCACTTCTATAATGTTGCAGTACTTCTCATAAAGCACTTTAAAACATGCAAACACATTATACAGGCTCTGATCAACACATCTACTGTTCTATTTACTTTATGCCTGGAAATGTGTTGATTTGGGAATCACTTTTAGTGCAATAAGTAATTAATTAGTCTTTTAAAGAACAGCAATACTTCTGGTTTCTGACATACAGGATGCATTTTTAATTAACATAAAAATATAATTACTATCATAATTATACAATTACTGCCTGCCAATTAATTATCTTTCTTTAGAAAAAGGAGTCCTCTAGCAAATTAGAAAACTAATGTTTTAAATGTTTTGCTAGCTATGTCTTGCTGGTTTGAAGTAAGTAATTTACGCCATTTTAAAAGAGCCATAATCAGAAACGCACACTACAAAATGTTCATCACTAAGCTTTCCTAAAATTTAAGGCAGCTTTAGTTTATGTTAACTACAAATACTATATTAAAACAAAATACAATTGATTTTGGTAATACAACCCACCTCTATATAAATCAAATTACAGTATCTTAGGTCTCTAATAGTACACCTTTTATGTCTTATTATGCAGTATGCTAAAATGTGCAGAATCTTCATGATTTAAGAAAACTAATCTTGCAGAAGATTAACAGGAAATAAGTACACTGTTTTACCTGGTGGGCAAAGACCACAGTGGAATGATCCCATAGTGTTAATACAATGAACCATTGGTACTATTGAACAACCGCCATTCTCCCTTTCACATTCATTAATATCTTGGCAACTGTAGCCATTTCCTTGCCAACCTATGAAGACAGAGTATAAAGCCATAAAATGGAAAAAAAAAATTACAACCCTTCTGCTATCTTTGATAAGAGATTTTCTGCCTTTCCAAGTATAACAAAACATTATTTTTGAATGCCCTTAAGACGAGGTGGAGGACTCAGATGGTTCCTCCTGTGGTTTATTTGATTTAAAAGCTGAAATGTAGTCTAGGCTTTATAATAATTTAGGCTGTGAGGTATGAATGAAAACCTTCCAACTGAACACACCCTGTTCAGAGTCAAGAATCAAACACATTTTTATCTACATACTAGAAAATACAGATTTATTGTAAAAATGGTACAAAGGTTTGTTCTATACTTAATATTGAAAATTCCAAATTTCTGTAATCCTAGTTTGTACAGGATACCTAAATTATTTAGGCAAGTGTCATCCAAAAAGGGGACTTATAAATTCAAGATTTTGCAGCCAGAAGGGACCAATAAATTGTTTAGACTGACTCCTTGTGTAATAGACGTCAAAGCGTCTAATATAATGCTTATATAATACAAGCCAAAGCTCCTGACTCTGCTCAAGTAATAACATCAGCCAATATTACCAATGCTTGCCCTTGGTGGCTGAAAACACAGAAGGCTATGATACCTGTGGGACAAGGCCCGCAATAGTAAGATCCTGGAGTGTTGTAGCACCGAACAGGAGGATTCTGCGAACATGGGGGATTAGGAAGACTGCATTCATCTATATCAGCACTGCAGGCAGAACTACCTGGTGGAGACATCCAACCGGCCTCACAGATACAGTGGTATTTTGGCTGTGAACATCATATATAATGTTATAAATTGTGAAACTTAGTACAAATCAAACAAAAGAAACACTTTATGAAGTTGTTTAAGCTGAGGCAAATTACAAAACAAGTCTCAAAGTACCATGTGATTTTGTCTTTGCATGGGTTAAGTCAGTGGGATAACTTTCCCAATCTATTTCTCCCTTTGAGACTGAATCTGTAAGGTATTCCAGTAACAATAGCCTGAATAATTTTTTTCAGTAGGTAAAAGAAATCTGTAATTTACCAAAATATACCAGAGAAAATGAACAGCAATCGTAAACTCTACCTAAACATAGTCAAAAGCAATCAGCTTGTTTTCCATTTAAGGAAAAGAGACTATACGAAATCAATTGGTGCCTCTCTTTAAACAACCTGTGTTATGCAAAACCAGAAATAATTAATTAAAATCCAAATACATATTTTCTTTAAGGGCTACCAGAAAATTTACTAGTGTTTAGACATTCAGAATGAATTGCACCACAATAAAAACAGATAAATAATCAGCGTGGCAGCCTGTCCCTGAACTTCTTTTTGAAAGGCAGCAGGCAGGACAGCATGGCACCTTAGAGACTAACTCAGTCAGAAAAACACAAACCTTGGTAGGCAACATCCTACTTTGTCAGATGCTATGCAGTGAATGAATGAGTTAGTCCCCAAGGGTACCTGCACACATGCCAGGAGGCTCCTCCAACATGCTGTAATTACAGTGTGTCAAAGCAGACTCGATTAATCAAGTTTGTTGGAGCATGGTAATTATTGCACTCCAGCCAGCCTCCACGTCTTGTGCATCAGCGTCCCCATGCTTCAAAATAGCAGTGGGGGCACTTTATCTAAAGTTCATTTGATGAGCTTTAGATAAAGCAGCCCTACCACCATTTTGAAGTTCAGGGACCCTGATACACAAGACACGCCAGGTGTTTTAGAGTGGCTAGAAGAGCCACTCTAATTAACGTGCCCCCCCCCTTTCCCACCCCCAATGCACATGTAAAAGCACCCTAAGGTGCCACTTTTCCCTGCCTTCTACCTGACTTCAGATTAACATGGCTAACTTCTTTCCCCATATGGCCTCTCTGCAAGGAGGTAAGTACTGTAATAAATATTTTTTTTTTAAAAGGGGTGCTGCTCAATTCACAAAAGGTACGGAGGGGTGGTTGGAGTCTAATGAGGTATTCTTTGAGTCTAAAAAAGTGGAGAGCCACTGGAATATAGGCCATATCTAATAAAAATTTTAAATATTCAAATAAACGTGTCATCTTCTCATCTGCTTAAGGATATACAGTAACAATGGGGCTGATACTGTGCGGGGACAAATACATCTCAGGAGGTGCTAAAAACTCTCAAATCTTTCTTTTATGAATGAGAATAGACCCTAATCCCAACACCACGCAACAACCAATATTTGGTCATTTTATATTTTAGTATTTGCTTTCTGTCCCTAGCTGACCTTTAGGGTGCATACAGTCATTCGTCACACCCAGTCTACATTCACACCATTTGGTTTAAACTACATAAATGTGAACCAGAAGCAGTGCATGCAGCCATTTGCCACTCTCAGGAACAATGGGGACCTGTGTAAGTAACTTTGGGTGGGGGAGGGGCAGGTGGTATTGGGGACGCTAATAGGTTTGCAAGGGGGTTGGCAGGTCTGTGGGGGTGCCTGGCCAGAGGAGGGTGAGAGGGGGCTAAAAAATAGCCCATTCAGGGTCATGGGGGTGGGAACAGTATAACCCTGGAGCTCAGGAGAATGGCTGGGCTTTCCCAGCCCTAGGGCTGTACTGCAAATGCATTTGCAAGATTGGCTTAACCTAGTCTCTATCTAAGTTGGTGCACCTACTCAAGCGCACTAATTTAGACTGGGCATGCTATTCTTTCAGGGATTTCAGGCCCCTGAATGGCAGGGCATTTATATCAACTTAACCCTGGTTAGGTTGATCTAAATGTAACACTTGTATGTATCCTTAGAATATGGCTCATTGGAATACATTTGTATAATATGTTGTATGTAGAGATTCATATTTCATGTCTTACCTCACTGGGCTGCTTTCTGTCTGCATCTATGCAGACACCATGCTCACAGAGATCCCGAGATCCCCCTTGGCAGTCATCAAATTTTGAGGTACAATGAGGCCCATAGGTTTCTGGGGTACAGATGCAGCTAAGGATGAAAGCACAGAGCAGTGCTGTAGTGTTTACTATCTTAGATAGTTATATGGTATAATCGTCATGGTAAAATAAGCATTTCTCAGTCTTTAATATCTTTAAGAACACCTTGGTAAAAATGGAGACCTAAGGTAAAAAGTAGCTAAATTCACAAAGAAACGTATCACACAATGCCAAGTATTGCAACACCTACTTTTTAGATAGCTGTTCCAATGGGAGAACCCATAGCACCTAGGGCCAGACTGGTAAACAACGTAGGCCTCTAATATAAGGACTGATGATGACGATGGGTGATCACTCGTGAAGAAGTAAGATTGTCTTCCAAGGATCTTAATAGTGAGTCCGCAGGTGGCTCCATAGCCCAATTCTAGATCCACATGTCTTGTCGCAGTGAGAACAGGTGTTTCCAGAAGGGATGGGCACTGTGTTGCTGTGTTGGATGTTCTCGTGTTCTTTTCGCCTGTTCCTCTTTTCCTCTTCTGTCTGTTGACAAGCTGTTTCAAAGTGTTGAGATCCCTCCCAAAGAGTCTTCTTTCATTTTGGTTGGTCCTGAGCAAGGGTCTCCCAAGTGTTCACATTGATGTTATACCTCTTCATGTTTGCCTTCAGGGTGTCTTTGAAGCACTTTCTTTGCCCTCTGCTACTTCACTGATCTTCTTTCAACTATGAGAAAAAGATTCTCTAGGTGGGAGTCAGGAAAGTGAACAACATGACCTGTCCAGAGAAGTTGGTTTTGGATGATCATGGCCTTAATGCTGTTGTAATTTGCTTCTGCCAAGGCGCTGATGTTTG
>NW_017729004.1:48120093-48122560 GCF_001723915.1 Gavialis gangeticus | reverse complement strand
TTAATGCTGTTGTAATTTGCTTCTGCCAAGGCGCTGATGTTTGTGCATCTATCTTCTCAGCTAATCCAAAGGATCTTGTGAAGGCACCATTGGTGGTACTTTTCCAAGCTCTTAAGATGTCTTCTGTATGTAGTCCAAGTTTCTGAGCCATACAGCAAAATTTGAATGACAAACGTCCACAGGCCGCGCTTACACATTTCAAGCGGTGTTGTATTTCTACGTTGATGTCTGGCTTCCAAGATAGGCAAAGTTTTTGGAAGTCAGAGACAGAGAGTCATGAAGCGTTCATTAACACCGATTGGGAGTTCTGAGAGTAGGTTCACAAGTTCATTTTTGATGGCAAAACTAACTCCATGTGTCCATGACTCTTCTTCTGCTCTCCCTCTCCAGAAGAAGGTGTATCCTCCACTTTCTTCTTTCAGATGTCCTTTTCCAGCATGTTGAGTTTCAGATAGGGCAGCAATGTCAATGTTGAACTTCCTCAGTTCACAAGAGACTATTGCTGTCCTTCGCTCAGGGCAATCACTATTTGCATAGTCCATTAAGGTTTGTACATTCCAGGTTCCAAAAATTATTTTTGTTTCTTTGTGACCACATAGAGGTGATCCCACTGAATGCAGTTATCCAGTCAGGAACTGATCAAGACAGACTATGTTTGGGGCACCTTTTCTAGCCCCCTCCCCATGTGAGGTGATCAGAGTGGATTCTAAATAGGAATGCTCAGTCATGGGTGCAGCTGCCGACCCGCTCTTACTGCCTCTGTCCTCAAACAAGACAACTGAAGCAAACACCCACCACCTATGTGCTGGTCCATGACTAGGAACTTCCAGGTCTCACAGTCCTGTCCCTGTTGCCACTCAGCGATCACCGTAGGACTTTCCTGTTTGTGCATAGGAGATGTTTAATTCCCATAAGGAAGATACCTATGCGTGACTTCTTTTAACATGAGGATGCTGTCACACACCAAAAAATACATGGTCCTTGACAGTTAGGGATGTAAATCCAATGGCATGGAAGCCAAGACAATTAGAAACGCTTGATCTGCTGCAACCCTCATCCACCTTCACAGCCACTGAAAAGGGGGGTACACTTTTCTTCCGCCTGGTCTGCTATTGAGGTCTTCTTGGACTACAGTTGAATTAGGTAACAAAGTACAAAACTGTGTACTTGAAAACTTCTGCTCTGCTTCCATTTATACGTAAAGGTGCCTAACTTCCATGGGTGTTTTTTACCTTAAAGTTCCTCAGAAACAGAAAGATCTCCCTCAAGGCATGCTTACACCTCAGTCTTGATAGGGCTCACCAGCCTGGTTTCTAGTATATGAATTAACCTGGTCAGGATTAATAAAATAGGCATTTCACGATGTGTCTCCGCTATGGGAGACCCTCAGTTCATGTCTAACTCACTCTGACTGGATTCTGCACAAAAATGCATTGACATCTGTCATAAGAATATAAGAATTGCCATTTACTGGGTCAGACCATAGGTCCATCTTACCCAGTATCCTGTCACAGGGTACATCTACATGTGAATTAATGTGAAGTAAAAAACTCGGAAGCACTTTGAGCCAGAGTAAATTGCTCCCAGGCATAGGGTCTACATGTGCACCTGGGAAAGCAGCAATTTAAGCTGAGGCAGAGCAGGCCCCCAGCTCACTGGGCTGACCAGGTGCAATTTACTCCCACGGTCAGCATTTACATGTGTTCTTCAGCACAGTAAATTACTCCATCATAAGATAGTACTGTCCCAAACTTTGCTACAGAGCTAATTAGTCTACTCTGCAGTGAACTGCACGTTCAGAAGCACCCACACAGTGACAGACAGTGGACACTGAAAGGGACAGTGAACTGGGTATGACCATTAGATCTGTGCAAAGCTTCAGATCACGATTTGGATTTGGAGATGATTTGGGAGATTCAGAGGCCGAATCTACAAATCCAAATTGAATCACTAGAAGCTTTAGGCTTTCTGAATTGATTTGGAGCTTCTGAATCTATTTGGAAAAGATTCGGAAAAGATTCAGCAATTTGGCAATAGGGTATAATGGGGAAATCAATGAAATATCTGTAACTGTTGTTTTTTGGCTGATTTGCATGAAACTTGCAGGGATGGTAGCCCTTGCTGAGGGCATAAAGCCTACCAAGTTTCAAGGTGATAGGTACAGGAGTTCCTGAGAAACTGGGCCTCAAATTCCTAAAAGCAAAACTCATGTTATGCATGTGTGTTAAGCCACAGTGGAGTAAAAACTGCAGGGATGGTAGCTCCTGCTGAGGCCACAAAGCCTGCCAAGTTTCAATAAGACAGGTGTAGGGGTTTCTGGGATACTGCACCTCAAGCTGCTGACAAGCAAACTTGTGTCACCTGTGTTAAGCCACAGTGGGATGAAATGGACTCAGTGTAGATTAGACGGGGGAATTCTGATGCACGGCAACCTGCCAGACATCTGACTCCCCAGGTACCTCTGCAC
>NW_017729004.1:48119349-48119641 GCF_001723915.1 Gavialis gangeticus | reverse complement strand
TCATTTACAGTGGTGGACTGGACTGAGGCTGTAGGGGAGGAAACCTCACGGGGGCACACTGCCATGTTGTGCAGAGGCCCCAGTGCTAGAAAGGGCACACCTGAACACACACAGAGTCCCATAAGCACCCATGTCACAGGTTTTGCCTGCCTGCAGCCAGAAGTACAGGGCCCCAGAACCCAGACTCCCCATGCACCTATCTCCTTGACAGCTGGCAGGCATTGTGACTGCAGCACAGGTACCACCCCTGCAGTTTTCACCCCCCTGTGCCTTAACACACACACACACACAC
>NW_017729004.1:48112932-48119223 GCF_001723915.1 Gavialis gangeticus | reverse complement strand
CACACACACACACACACACACAGTGTTACCCGTGTCATGAGTTTTGCTTGTCAGCAGTTTGTCGTGCAGTTTCCCAGAAACCCCTCCACCTATCTTCTTGAAACTTGGCAGGCTTTGTGGCCTTAGCAAGAGCTACCATCCACGCAGTCTTCAGCCTGCTGTGGCTTAACACACACGTGTGACCTGAGTTTTGCTTTCAGAATTTTGAGGTACAGTTTCCCAGAAACCTCTGCATCTATCACCTTGAAGCTTGGTAGGCTTCATGCCCTTTGCAGGGGCTACCTTTCCTGCAAGTTTCATCCAAATCAGCCAAAAAATAACAAAGTTATAGATATTTCATTGATTCCCCATTATATCCTATGGATGAATCTCCAAATCACCAAATCTTTTCCGAACTGATTTAGTCAAATCGATTCGGAAAAGCAATTCAAATCTCCAAATAGAATCAGCCGAATTTGAATCAGCTAAATCCAAATCCAAATCAAATAGTTGCCTATTTGCATAGGCCTAACGACCAGGGATTTTTTCCACTGTTCCTCTCTAACTTGCAGCCTCCAGCATTTAAGAACTAGCCAGTTCTAAATCAGAGGCTGTATCCCTAACTCCCACAGAGTCAATAGCTACCGATGCCTCTTTCCCCCAAGAAATTATGCAATCCTTTTTTGAATCTAGCTGAACTGTTAGCTTCTACAACATCTAGTAGCAATGAGTTCCACACTTCAATGATATGCTGTGTGAAAAAAACCTACTTTTGTTAGTTTTCAATTTACTACCAGTTTCATTTTATGACACTCAGTTCTTGTTTTGTGGGAGAAAGTAAATAATAACTTTTTCTTATTTACTTTCCCTTCACTATTTAGGATTTTGTAAACTCTTATCATGTTCCCCTTCGAGTGTCTCTTTTCTAAACTGAATAGGCCCAGCCTCTTTAGTCTCTCCTCCTATGGAAGCCCCACCATAATACTAATCATCCTTGTTGCCCTTCATTAGATCTTCTTTAATTCTTCTATAACCACTTTCTATATTTATGTCACTTTCTTTTAATCCATAACTGCTACATGGGAGATGGTCATAATAGTGATGATTTCACCTCTCCTTTTATGCACTAGCTCAGTGGCTAAAAACTGCCATGACTGCTAGGCTATAGGTTTGTTACCCTCAATTTAACCTGTAGTTAGGAGTGAGATAAATTGATCAATGAGACCATTTCAGTCAAACTCAAAAGCTTTATTAGGATACGTAATAGCAATGATTTATTGATACTAATAAAGACAATATTTATTATGCAGCCTGAGATTCAGGAAGATCAGGTCTGCCGGCCAGGCATCTCTGCTTTCCTGGGGATTCTCACTGAGTTGTTTTGTTTTGTTTTTTGCTGGGCTTTGGGAAAGGTTCAATGTGTTGCTTGCCCCATGCCCAATATTTATAGTGGTTGATTTGACACGCTAATCATTGATCTATGGTTGGTCTTATTTAAGTTTCTTTGTTTCACTGGAACTTTTGGACCTGGATAGAACCAGATCTTAGTGGGTCAAGGGATCACCTTAGCTAAGGCTCTTTATTTTTAGGTCATCTGACCTCAGTCTGTTTATCATCTGTTAATCTTTACTTTAATCAAGATCTTGTTAATCAATTAACATTTATATTGTTGAGACAGCAGAAGGACAAATTTCTTATCTCTTATTATGCCTTGCTCTTTGGCCTTGATCAGTTATTTACTAACTGTGGCCTATGGGCTGACAAGGCTACTTTGCTCTTTTCATCCTCAAGGCTGCCTTTGTGTCTATAGTCATTTGAATATGTTAGCAAGAATACATTTATCATAACAAAATACCTATTAATACATTTGGTCACTTTAATTATTAACATTTTAGGATGCAATTATAATACACAGTATTTAGGATATAGGCCCTTGGTTTGCTGGTCAGTCATATTTCTACAGCCTTGGCTCAAGTTCCCTAAAATTGGGCAAGCCTGACATCCACACTTCTCCTGCAATTTGGTTATGCTTTGAATTGCATATGTTTGAGCAAGTGCTGTTTGTCATCCATAGCTAATGTTGCACAGGCCTATGCACGATCTACAAGTTATTCTGAGTGAAGGCCAGGATGTGGTTGATTTGGACTTTGTGGTGCCCACTGATGAACTAATAATATCTCTGTCTCTGGGTCACATATTCAGTTGGAAAGCAAGCTTGATAAATTATTTGCAGATTGCTGAACACTGACTATGTTGAGCTGGCACTAATTAACTTAGGTTTAAAGTTGGGATACTTTAATACCTAACAAGAATATGTGGGAGCCAAAAATATTCTAGTTCACCTGTTAAGACTGTCCTAACATATTAACACCATTTCATGTTCCTCAAGCACATATGGAGAAACAAAATGACAAACTGAAAAACCAAACCAAACTAAAATGCTGATTCTTAAAGAAAAGACTTGATAGACTTTAAAGACACTGAGGTGCATTTCCATACTTCAAGTCCTGCTCCAAAGGACAGATCAAAATCAAGGCTAACAAAAACTCAGAAAGGTTATTCCAGAGAGCTAGAAATCATCACTGTATTCAAGATATCCTAGTAAAAAATTAATTTATCACCCATTTGAAGCTGATAACAGCAGAAATTCTTAAAAAGGAGGTCATGCTCTATGTAGTTTCAAATGAGTAATAAAACATCATCATGTTCTTCTGCTACTGAATAGAATGCTGGGTTTTTTTCTTCTTCTTTGAAGTTACTTTTCACTGAATTCCTGATCACTTAAAAAAAAGTGAATAAATACATCATAAAACTGTCCTCACTAGGTATGGAAGAGTGGACTAGGATGGGAGGAGGAATGGAAAGGAAACAGGAAGATATGGAGCAGGAGAGCCTTGTTTGACAAGAACATCAAAGGAACATATATACCTTTTGGCCTGGTATATAGGTACTGTTCATTTTTTTCCAGTACTGATTTGACACAAAGGGGGGACAGAAGAGACACTGAGGTCATCTTTTGGAAGCTGCCCTTCAGGAAATGACTACTTAAACATGAGAGGGAAATGGAAATGGGGACCATGTTATATCTTTTACTTTAGTAGTGCATCTATGGTGCTGATAGAAAGGTCGCAGTTATTTAAGTTACTTTAGGTTTAGCTTGTTTTACACACTGTCTGACAAGATGGACAGCTGCAAGCATGATGAAAACTTGTCTTTTAAAATCAAAGTAAAGCTGACAGATTACCAACCCAATCCCTGCCACCCACAAATAGTACTCGAACTGGTACAAGAAACACTGTGAAAGGATATTCCTCCTAGAAACTTCTTCAAAGCAGTGACAGAACATTATAAAGCCAGTGGCATGCCAAATAAATATTTGTGGGGGCTAAGATTCTTAGGTTGAAGCTGTGAACAAAATGCTTTGCAGAAAGCTCTGGCATGCCATCCAGCCTGTTTGTTCCCTTCTCACAGGAAGAGCTTTGTATTACATCTGAACGTTATGTATTTGCCAACTTATTTGCCACTATGAAAACATGCAGAAGAATTTTCAGACAAGCCTGCCCCAGTAAATGAGAGGGTGTGCTCAAAGGAACTGAACAAGGGCTGTCATTAGAACAGGCCTGAATAGCACTAACATACCAATTAAAGAAGGGGAGGTGACATGGACCCCACTTCTATCCAATTTGTTGAACTGGGTAAATCTCTGAACGGTAAGACCCACACTCTGGAACTGCATGCATCTCCCATACATTGTCAGTGGGAGATACCATTTCTGCTCAGTTTCTGTGTACACAAACAATTGTATATTACTTGTTATCTGACTTCCGTCTCACTAGTGCCTGCTTTTGTGTGGTGGGTGCAGATGTTCCTTTAGGTCTGTATTGTGCTGTTATGAATATTGCTGCCCTAAAATGCACATTAAGACTTAAGCTTCCCTGGGGAAAAAATACCCTTTTCTCCTCACTTTCTTTTTGCTACAGGAGATGATAATGTGATGCAATGACACACAAATTACAACACTTATGGTTGGCATATTAGGATCAAGGGGTATGAAGAAGAGTAGTAGTTACCTACCTCACCTTCCCACTTGCAAGCGAGAGAGTAACCAAGATACCACCCACTTCTCCCTCTCTCCCTGGACCCAAGACCTGGCTAAGCTAGACTACCATGAAAGATTAAGGTATTCCTCCCACGCCCCCTCCCACCTCCCCCCAACTCTGTAGGTATAAAGCTCAGACTACATTCTAGCTGTGAAGGAGACGCGATTCCCTCAACTCAAAACAGGCAAAATTACCGATGGCTTTGGTGACCGTTTTTTCTGTGCCAGGACTTACCCCATGATTTATCAAGCATGTTGTGATCACTCTGAGGCAAAGGTGCTACAGTATACTGATGTGTATTGTTATTTCCCATATTGTAACTGGGTTGGCAGTAAATGACAAAAAATCCCAGAGGATTCTAATAATGATTTTTTTTTTTTTTATATAAGGACATTAAAATATACCTGTAACTGCCTGGTGTGTTCACACATGTAGCTCCGTTCTGGCAACCTAGTGCTGTTCCAGCATAAATCTGACATTCATTAACATCAACTGAACAGAGTGGGCCCTGAAATGTAATAGAAATCCAGCTTATTTACCAAATAGCAGAGAAAGAAAAGCTGTTCAATGGAGCAGTTATTTGATATAAACTTTCAAAAAGTATACAAACCACAGGCTGCTGTCTACATAACTTCCCTTAGGAAACATGGCTGTTTTGGGGTTTGTTTCCTTGACCCGCTAATCAATCAAAGAAGGGTATAAAATCTTTCAGATGTTCATAAACAGAATATGGATAACATACCATCATCATCCTTATGGTGGCTAGAAACTTTTTGGCAAAATACTTTTTCACTGAAATATGCCATTTTTATGCAATTGAAACGTGCTATGAAAACAGAACAAATTAAATGAGTGTTTTGATGGGATCTTAGGTCTGGGGTGAACAAGACAGGAGAGAGAAAGAAAAAATCAATTTCAATCTAATGTGAATGCCAACTAGTTTTGAATAAACTTGTTGTTTTCTGGGTTACTTTGATTACTAACCCCAGGGAGGTTGCTTATCAAATGCTTTACAACAGAGTAAAGGGAATATCTTGGTGTATTCCCTTCACCAGCGGAGAAGCATAAAGAGAATCTCATGAAACATAACTCACTAAATAGAAGAGATGCTGTAAGTACCGATTGACATGCACAACCAGCCATCTTTTCTTTCTACAGGGCTAGGCTGGGATTTGGCCTACAAATACCTGTATAGAGCTGTGGTTCTCAAACTTTTTTTTTCATAGACCGCTTGAAAATTGCTAAGGGTCTCGATGGACCACTTAATAAACTTGCTTTTGTTCTACAAATCAAAGCACACAACTCATATTTAAATTCCAGTAGTTTTACCTTACATGTACAGATATTCACGATTGTTCTGCAACCTTTCTGTGGACCACCTGAATGGAGCTTGTGGATCAGTGGTGGTCCACAGACCACAGTTTGAGAACTTCTGGTATAGAGTATAGGGACTAAAAAGCTCTACCACACCCCGCTAGAGCCCTGTATAGATTATCTGGGCCTTAGTTCTGGAAACACATGCCAATTTACTTCATAGATTCATAGATTGTAAGGCTGGAAGGGACCTCAGAAGATCATTGGGTCCAGCCCCCTGCACCAAGCAGGAAAGATAACTGAGGGTCAGATGACCCCAGCAAAGTGACTGTCTAGTCTCCTCTGAAAGATTTCCAAGGTAGGTGATTGCACCACATCTGGAGGGAGCGTATTCCACAGTCTGGACATCCTAGCTGTGAAGTTTTTCCTAATGTTGAGCCTGAATCAATCTTCTGGAAGTTTGTGGCCATTACTCCTGGTTTTCCCCTCAGGTGCCCTGGTGAACAGTTGCTCACCAAGCCCATGATGTACTCCCCTAGTGTAGTGGTAAGCTGCTACCAACTCCCCTCTCAGCCTTCTTTACCTCAAACTGAAGAGTCCCAGATCCCTCCGCCTTTCCTCATATGGCTTGCCTTTTAAGACTTAACATATACGGGTGGCTCTTTTCTGGACTCTCTCAAACTTGCCCGTGTCCTTGTTAAAGTGTGGTGCCCAGAACTGGATGCAGTACTCCAGCTGCGGTCGCACCAGTGCTGACCAGAGCGGAAGAATCACCTCCTTGGCTTTGCTGGAGATGCAGAGTATTATTTGCCCTAGTGGTTACAGCATCACACTGCCAGCTCATATTCATACTGTGGTCTGTTATTATTCCTAGGTCCTTTTCACTCATGGTGCTGGT
>NW_017729004.1:48088906-48107932 GCF_001723915.1 Gavialis gangeticus | reverse complement strand
ACCTGTATCTGTAGCCTATCTTCAAGCGTGACCACGTTCTCCCATAACTTGGTGACGTCCACAAACTTGGCCAGTGAGCTCTTCACCCTGACATCCAAATTGTTAACTTCTTTCACTCCCAAAGCAAATAAAGGGGAAATAAGCAAATTCTTTGATAATGTAAATTACCAAAGCTCCAATTACTTCAATAGAGCATCAGCAACAGAAAAGGCAAGGCTCAAGATGTTTGCAGCGGCACTACTCTGTGAGAGGAAACTTGTTATAGCTATAATGCACTTGCACATACCAACTGCTGAGCCTGCTATTAGCTTCAGCTAATTGACATATTATCTTCCATCTTGAAATGATGTGCTGCAGTATCTCAGACTAACGCTGACTCATTATTGCCCTCATATATGTTGAATATACTCAAGGAGTTTGAAAGACTCACCTGCCAGTTACTGGGACAAAGACAAAAGAAGGCATCCAGAAGATTTAGACAGGTTCCAGAATTCTGACAGGGGTTGCTACTACAAGCTTTTCTCTGGACAGCCTATAACAAGGACAGCAAATGATAAATCAGTTTCCTAGCTCCACGCAGCTTTGCTAGCTTGTTTTTTGAAAACTAGTGCATTTGTTTTCACACTTTCTGCACTATATTACTAATCATGTAATAGTATGTATGTGATTGGGCAATTCTCAATTACCTGTATTCATCAAGCGCCCTTTTTTTTTTTTAGTACTGATGAATATTCATTTATTTTTCATTTCTTACATGAGTGACAACTGTATTTTTGTCCCTAGGACTTCATCAGAAATTGATTAGCTGAAATTAAATGTTTTAATATAACAAAACTTGTTGCCCAATTTGAAGACCCAAGTTTTGGAATGGACAGAGCAGTAGAGGGACTGATTCTTTTCCTGATATCTAGTTGCTATTTGTATTTCTATAATTCTATTTTGGTTAAAGAGGAAAGCTTATTTTTTAGAAAAGGCATTTCACATCAGCTACAAAATGCAGCTACTCCATGTGTGTCATTTTTCTATTGGAAAGGCTATAATGAGATGAATGAATCCATCTCATTATATTAAACCTTGCAGTCCTCTTGGTTTTTTTTTTTTTAAAACAAAACTGTTGAATTCCTGTTACAATTTCTCACCTGCTCCAAGCTTTGAAGTCTGCCCTCAAGATTCATAATCTGTAACAAAAATACAAATATTAGTGTGCCTGGGATTAGTGTGATTGCATTTGTACATGCCTTGGCCTGACCAGGTGTATCTACACAGTTGCTAGACTGTGGAGTAGACTAATTAGCTCCATAGTAAAGTGTCACCATCTACACATGAGCCTGTATTAGGGCACAGTAAACTGACTCCTCCGGTAAGGTAGTACTTAACGGGGACATTACTATCTTACGTCAGAGTAATTTACTGAACTGAAATTCATGTGTAGACATTGACCGCAGGCATAAATTATTCCCAGAAAGCCCAGCCAGCCAGAACTCTTCTCTACTTCAGCTCAAATTGTTGCTGTCCTGGGTGCACATGTAGATGCTGTACCTGGGAGTAGTTTACTGCAGCTCAAACTGCTCTGGAGTTCTTGCTTCACATTAATTTCACATGTCGATGAACCCCCTGAGTGCCTTTTTCAGCCAGGCACAAACTATTAGATTAAAGTAGAAATGAAATATGAAAAGAAAATAACTAATGGATTTACAATGAGGTCTAAGTTCTCCAAGATACATTCTGTTGGCAGTACCTAAATTGTATAGGCTGTTCTGGAAATAATAACAACCTAAATATGATTTATACATTTGGTGACAAAACTAACATCCTGATCCTATAAAGATTTATGCATATACCTTTATGCACCTTATCTTTAAGCCACTGAACGTGCACTAAACATGCACAAATCTTTGTGGGACTAGAATCTAAGAAAGGAGTTAACTGTCTACAGTTATATACAGAACAACACCATTTTAATAAACTCTGTTTATAACAATCCCAAGGCCAGGAATTAATTAGTATGATTCAGCAAATGGACACTTTTATAGCAAACACCCTTTTTCAATGGACTTTTTTCCCATTCCCATAGAGATTTGTTATAATGAGGTTGTATTATAAAAGGCAGGAACAGAAAAAAAGGCAAAGATGTTCACTACAAGACAGCAAGCTACAACTATAAAAAATGAATGCAATTGAATAAAGGGGTATGAGGAATAAACAGTTTCCCTGTCGTGAAGTCTCTTGCACTGTGGAATATTTTCCTAAAGGAAATTATGGAAATTTCATAACCTAAGTCATTTACAGCTGACCTGAACAAAGGATTCTATAGCTCAATGCACAGAAAACACCTGCATTTGCAGAGGATGGGGTGCATCTCTAGTGTTTTGCATCTTTAGTTATGGACTCCACAGATGAAACACTTTATCTATGCAGCACTTTATCATTAACAGAAGGTTTCGGTCCTACAATTCTTGAATTCAATGGGATTTTGCTTTGGTAGAAACTGCTGAATTAAGTCCACATAGATAGTAACAAATTAGGGGATTAGGAAAGGAATCACAATACACAGAGCTTTAATCACCACCTACTGAAATCAGTCAGAATCATTCCATTGGCTTCACAGATACTACACCAATTACTTTGGTTTTAGAAAAGGACTATGGTCCTGAGCCTAAGGAGTTCACAGTAGAAGGCTGTACCTCAAAATATTCAGTCAAAGAAATAAAGGCAAATATGTTGATTTGAAGAACTTAATTATAATGTCATATGACCTGAGACTTACCTTGGAATTCATCAGAATGACCTGGCTGGATACATTTTGAGGGATACCAGCACTTCTTTTTAATTCTAGTATCTCGTCTTTATTTTTTCTGATCTAAATTAAAAGAAAAAAAAATAGTTCTAGGCTATTAAAAACAACTCAAAACCAGCTTTGACTTTTCAAATGTTTGAGAGAGGTTTGATTCATACATTAATTTACCATAATAAAAGTCCAATATGATAGTGATGAGTTATATAGTATACACAATGGTATCTTTGAATTATTTTGTAACTACACAATTACTTTACAGGTCTTTAAAGATTTATAATTATAACAATGAAAATAATAGTCAGAAAACCTATTACCTTACTTCACAGAGTTGCCAAGGTAAATTTTGCTACTGTATCAATTTTAATTAAATTCTTAATGTGCAAGAATAAAGCTGAGTATTTCTCAAGACATAAAGTAAATATACTACCTGACTAAAAAGTTCTGCAAGGTCATCTTCATTAATTTTTATTTTCCCCTGTGATCCAGTTCGAAACTCAATATTTTTAGCAGACCCAGTATGGAACACTAAATTACCCCTCTCTGAGGACATGCGAGGCCTGTTGTATCGAAGAAAAGACAGCATTTAGCTACACATCTATCAAAGATTATGTGAAAGATTAAATGTATTTAAGTCACTCTATTACCATTTCTTGTATTTAAGTTCCACTATGTGAACAAATCTTTTTTGATACCTGTAATGGTACTTACTGTTCATTAAAAACAGTCCTTATGTGCCTCTTTTTTTCATACTGGTTCGATTCACAGCTTAATCCAGAAAGTACAACCAAAAGCAAAGGAAAAGGAGCTGGCCAAAGCATTGCTCACTGCCAATTTCCATGGGTTGAGCAGCAAGTTAAAATGAAACAGCCAAGACTGAACTCTGGTTTTGAGAGCCTCAGTGCACTTTGCTCTTGCAAGATTCACTGCCCAAAGGGTGCCCATTATGGTTTTCTGCCCTAGAATAGATAATCTTTAACTGAATTGATTTCCCTAATTACTGAAAATGTGCAAGTGATCTAAACCTTAAACAAAAACCTTTCTCTTTTTCCATTCTTCAGGTACTGAGTGGTTAAAAAAGTGGAATTAGCATGATTAAATCATTACCTCTTTGACCTTTGTTATAATGAAACATTACACTGTGCTAAAATATCTTGAAGTAGGCAGTGGATTTTGCAAAGAAACACCTTGCCATGAATTCAAGTTTCACTGCAAGGATTTTAGCGAAATGTAAAGATCTGAGCTATCAAGAGGAGACCCAGACAGTTACAAGGAAAATGGCATATAACGGTTACACTAGCTGCCAAAAGACTGTTTGCATTGAAGTAGAGGTCTCTAACCATTCCTAAAATAATTCCTTGAATAAATAACACAAGTGATCTAACAGCACTACAAAACATCAGGAAAACAAATCACAACCAAAAATGGTTATTTTGATGCATGACTGAATCACCACAAGACAACTAGAAGATCTCTGTGCCCCCATCCTCTCTTCCTCCCATCCCAGACCTAAGTGCCTATTCTGCCCCAACACAAGGGTCTCAGTGTGTTCACTCTGATACACACTTTGTGCCCATTCCTTCCATACACCTGGTCCTTCCCATTCTGTGTGCTCCCCCTTTTCCCTCATGGCTCTATGGACCCCTATTCTTCTTTTGCCTATGGCTCTTTTTCCCCCATGCTCAAGGTTGTGACACCTCTAGGCTCTCTTTCACCCAGTCTTTCAGTGTGTGAGATGCAGCTCACACACTAAGCAGCACTTAAAAATCTCATTGCATCCAGAGATGTCTTCAAAACAGGTATAGAACTTGGCTAACTAACTTTTTATTGCTGCTCTATCACATGCATAGATCCTTAGAACAAATGGTCTAATACTCTAGAAGCAATATTTTCTATCTTTTTTATTCTAATTGCTTTGTTTTGATTTTCTGCATATATGTGTGTGTGTGTGTGTGTGTGTGTGTGTGTGTGTGTGTGTGTGTGTGTGTGTGTGTGTGTGTGTGTGTGTGTGTGTGTGTGTGTGTGTGTGTGTGTGTGTGTGTATAAATATTTTAAACTAAAACCCTGAGTATAATTTATATTGTTTATAAACCACAGTAAGGCCTAAAATATCTGGATTTCTTCCTCAGGTTTAGCAAAGTCACTGAATGAAAATCAGGCTTAATATCAGTAGACATTACTCTCAAAAGTGGCTCTAAAATAGCGTGACAGGGATCCATGTACATTCATCTTTCCCACAGTAGATAAACTTGTTTTGTAGATGAAAATACAGGATCAGATCCCCAGCTGGTGTAAATTGCCATACCTCCATTACTCAGGCTTTGGTTTCTCTTCATTTTGCCCTAAAAACTTGCCCTAGAATAGGAAAGTCAGAGCAGTTTCTACTGCTTTAGTTTATTTGCTGATAACTAAAGATTCTGCAGGCCAAACTTTACCTGCAGTGTAATCCTTTCAGAGAATGTCCATGTGTATCTGAAACTGGGAAATGTTTCAGTTTTTTTATTGGTGCTTGATCCTATTTCTTTTCCTGTTGTTTTTTCTGGTTCTTGTAGACTGGCTATGAAGGAGCTATTGGTCAAATGAGCAAATGATGTTCATAGCAGCCTGGTTGAATGAACATGTACCATAAAGACTTTCCTTCACCAGGTCTGCCACATGTTGATACCCCTCAGCCTGGACTTTCAGTATAGCCCGAACAAATTTTGACATTTATCCAAAACTGTGAGTCCTTGTGCACTGACCCTCCCCTAACAATTCAGTCAAACCCAAGAAGTAGCCAAGAAGATAAGTGAAAAGCAGTACTCTTTCATTCTTCATCCTCTCATAGTCTCATCCTCTCATAGATGGATGAACTGGAGGAAAGGCGAATTTGACTATGGAGTATGTATATAATGGAAAGGTCTTCTGGGTATTCTAGTCCAAATCCTTGCATAGAGGATTTCTCTCTTCAATGGATCATCAGGATCTTAGCTATTAGGGGTTTGCAAAATAGGCCATATTCAATTCAGATTTGGCACAAATTGGGGACAGTGATTTGATCACTGTCCCCGATTTGATTCGGCTGAACCTGAATCTGAAGATTCGATGCTGATTCGGTGAATCAGCAATTCAGCCATAGACACTGCTTTACAAGTTTTTTTCTATATACCTCGAGGTACCAGGTGTGGCTCGTGAACGCTGCGATGCTGGGGTGGATGAAGTATGCTTCTCATCCACTTCCGGGTGTGATACTGAATGCGCTGGCGATCCCACCCCCCACCCCACTGCTATGGGATGCTCCATCTGCCCCACCATCTCAGCATTCACGAGCCGCAATGTACCTTGAGGCACATAGAAAAAACATTTAAAGCTGTGTGTATGTCTGAATCGCCAAATCTTTCCAAATCTCTCCAAATTGATTTGGAGGGTTCTGATTTCATTCGAAGAGATTAAAGGGTCTCCTGATTTAAGTCATATTCAGAGTTTCAGCCACCAAATCAGGTCAAATCTCCGCCGAATCGAATCAGGGACTGAAGCATTGCATGGCCCGATTAGCTATCCTACCTCTATACCTCTAGTAAATGCATGTCAGATCTGCGAACTTTGGAAAACTATAAACATGTTGGGGGGAGAAGAATAAGCCCACAGCTTTAATTTTATTGAAATGCATTTAACTGAGAAATTTTTTTTGGAGGGACAAGGTGGAAAAACCGTAAATAGCTGGCTTAGGAACAGGGACTATCCTTTATAAATAGGGACGGTTGGCATGTGTACTTCCTCTCTGAGCAGATCATTCCATTACCTCATTGGCATTATAGCTGAAAAAATCTCTCTAAAGAGAATAGATTGTTCAGGGACTTGGCAAAAGGACACGCTGCATTTTGCCTCTTGGACCCAGGCTGGATTAGTAGTGCCTGACATTTACCACCATTTTGTATGATGCCACAGTGGACTATGTGAAATGAAATGGCAGACTTAATCTACACCCCTGTAGGTGTGTATCTACTACAAAAAGCTGCTATCATACTCAGCACATATTTGGACACAGGAAGAGACCAAAAATTCAATCTGCACTGAGACTGAACTACACCATTACCTAGAAAGATGATCCTGCTACATCAGAATGGATACCTGTAAGGTAAGTGTGCAGCACTACTATACCTATTTAGTGGGTAAATTGAGGCCATCTCTTTACATAGATGTCAATCATGATCCTTTGCATAGAATTAAATTATTTTTAATGAAAAAATGATAAAACAGTCCTGATTGTTCTTTATTTACAATCTATAATTTTTTTTGGGGGGGGGAGGGCCAGGGGAAGGGGGGGAAAATAATCTCTCTTTCTCTTTTTGATGTTATAACTTGACAGTTTGTAAACAATTATAGCTCTATATACACATTCATTTTCTCTGGCCTCCTGATAGCACTCACCCTTTCTAATCTCATCTTCTCTTCCCTCAGTTCCCTCTAGGGAATCACTTTCCCTAAAAAGTCATCCTTTGATACAAGGATGATAGTCTTCCAGTAGATAGTCATCAGTAAGTCTGGAGATTACTGGAGGGGCCAATCTGAGATCAAATGTAGACATGGCATTCAGTTCCAGGAGGAAGGAGTGGATCTTTGTGCTGCCAGGTCACAGCTCTTCCCTTTGTCTCTCTCACCTATTCACCTGCATAATGAGGCACATTTGTTCAAAATGACCATTCCCTTTTTGTATTTCATGGTGCCATTGGGGACAATGCAGTGCTAAAGTCTCTCAGGTATCAATGTTAATATTGCATTAAGCAGTATAGTAACTTTTAAAAGTGACCATATATTAGTCAGATGAAGAGGAATTATTATGAACATGGTGTCATGTGCAAATCACTCATTTCAGTGAACTAAAGCCAAGAGTAGAAACCCAGAGCTACTTCAAACTGTTGGTACTCATTCTTTTCCTGGTCTCATTTTACAAAAGAAAAAAAAAGTTTGAGACTCTCCTGATATAAGCATGAAAAAGGACTGTAATCATGACACCACTGTTGCAGTTGGTGCATCCCATGATGTAGTAATTATTTTGGAACCCCAAAGCTTCAAGCAAACATTTAACAAAACCTGTATGAATGACATATTTGGGTTGTGGAACAGGCAGCTGCTGCCAGCTTGTTCCATCTATAAGCTGCCCTTTCCTACAATAGGCCCATCATTCTCTTTTCCTATTTTAACGTCTCTATGGTATTTTGTTTTTAAAAGAATAACAATGCATTTGATTTTATTTACTTAACTAATATCTCAGGTAGGCTAAAGGAATTTTCAAAATGGTTCACTAAAAATTCTAAGATTCCTTTATGCTTTCCCTTAGGATTACCTTGGGCATGCATAATCTATTGCTGCTGATTTAGTTATTCAGGGTGAAATCCTAGACCTTTGGCCTCAGTTTGTCCAGGTATTCTTTCATCTGCACTTTAGGGATTATTTGCTCTGGTTCACCCAAGTTATATATATACTCCTAGTTTTCTGACACTTTTTTTTCTCTTTTTCCTTTTTGGAAGTCCATTGCTAATTAGTTCACTCCTAATTCATCTGTAGATATATTTATCTCCTGGTTTCTCTTTCAACTGAATAGCTATGTAACTCACCCTTTTTTCCATTTTAGCCAAGAGTTACATTTTACTTCCATCCCCCCCACATCCAATTTGCCATGTTGCATATATTTATAAATCCCTATTTTTACTTCTTATTTCCATTCCTTCTTTAATTCCCTTTTTCTTGTTTATGGCTAACCCTCTTTTCAGTCACATTAGTTTTATTTCCTTTGTTTCATCATTCCTGTTCTTAACCACATTGTAACTGTTTTCTCATATATATATCTCTCTTGTTCTTAGATTCGCTTTTTTATATACTTCTCCAATTACACTCCTAACGTTTTGAATGGATCTATCCACCAGACTCCTCCTTAATTTTTCAGCTTCTTAGGGTAGAAACACATATTGCATTTGTCCCTGAATAAATTGTGTGCATTTGTCCCAGAACAAAAATGTCCCATATTTTGACTAATGCACTGATTATTTTACATAAACATATCTCAGCCTTCCACATTCATTACCGTTCAGGAAGGTATGTGCATGGTACCTGAATGTGGTATTGATGTATTGCTGAGAGGTAGTAAACTGTAAACTCATTCCTATTACCACACTAGGACTATTGATATGGTTTAGACCAGCTGCACATTTAGCCCTTTATTCAGTATCTCTGTGCAAACCCTTCCCTGACATCTGTACTTCCTTCAGGGTTGAATCCTACAATTGACACCACTTTAAGCCTGGGTTCAAGCTAGAGTGTCCCAGTGAACTAACCATAGTTACTCAATTGCATTCTGCACCTTCAGAAGTGGTGACTAAAGACAGTGAAAAACCAGGCAAAAAGAACCACACCAAAAAGTCAATAACCTAGTGGCTAGATCATTCAACTTGGGTACAGGATACCCAGGATCAAGTACTCTATTTGACATCCTCCTACAACCTAGGCAAGTGTCCTAACTACACCATTACAGATTTTCATCTCAGTCTAACTGTTCCATCTGCATAAGATATATTCACTCAGCCCAAGGCACGTATTTGGGATGTAGAAGATTCAGGTTCAAGTCCTTCCTCCAATGAATAGTTAATTATTCAAAATTGAAAAGCTCCAATAAGAGCTCTTGGGAGAATAGCCTGGGAGAATGAGGTTCAAAACTTGATCCAAATTAGAAAGACAATATCCTAGGTGATCATAACAAGGACCCAGCTGAGCACTATACTCATCGGGGTGAAATCAGCTGGAATGCTCTTCAGGTGTCTGACTCCCAGCTGGGCCTGCGGAAAAGCAGGGAGCTCGCAAACCAGTGGTGTGTTCCACCACACGGTCATCCCCTGGGCCAGACAGACAGCAAGCGGGCAGCAGGTTCTCCCCAGGCCCGATTCCCCCACCAGCATGAAAACTAGAACCCCGGCTCCAAAAGGACATAGGCACTAATCCAAAAAGAGGGAAGGTAGCTGGCACAGAAAGCACTGCCTAGGGCCAGGAGCCACAGGTGGGGGCTTTAATGATCCCCTCTGGGACACTCACCACCTGACAGTGGCCCTGGGGCACATGGGAACCAGCCAGGGTACAGGTTGGCTCAGACCAACCCACAACTCCTTCTTTAAGGCAACATCAACCCTGGATGAGGAGGAACACCAGTGTAGGTAGGCACTGGTTCATGCTACATCCCTCCACCACAGCCAAAGAGCTAGGATTGTGGACCAGGATGACTCCAGCTCTCCAGATAGAACCCTGACTGTTACCTGGCCACTGGGGATCAGATACCTTTAGGAGCTCCATGGGGGCTCATAATACCCATGACCCCAGGTCACCTGACAGTGTTTGACCTAGCACAGACTAGCCGGCTCAGATCAGACTCCTATTAAGGGCACACCCCAGAAAGCCCTGGCAGCCGAGACATGGTGCCAGGCCGAGGCAAGGCCTGAAGCAGGCACAGGCATTCTTATCTGAGTTATATTAGTTCATTTGTTTTCTTGTATTGACCAGACGCCTCTGACCACAGAACTTTATCCAGATGGGAGGGCTCAGCCGATGCGCAGTGATCCCAGGCTATGTGGTCTCCATCCATCACAGACCCTTCTGCCTAAATAATGAGGCCAGATGCCTAATACAACTACATGTCTACTCCAAGCACAAACAAGAACAGCTGAGTGGGAAGGGGTTGGGTGCAGGAGAGGAAAAGCCCTGTGTGAGCCTCTTGGGTGTTGTGACCCACACCAGTCTCAGCAAACCCTACATCATCTGGTACTGCCTCCTGGTACTTAGTTTCAGTTGCACCAAGTTGTGGCAGGTGAGATATAGGGGAGTGAGATACCTGTCAAGCATGTGGCACTCAGGCCCACACCAGTATGGCCACTCAGCCTGGGTCCCTCTATGGTAATCATCACCCTAACTCCTGAGTGACTGGCTGTTCTGGGGTAAAATGGACAAACGGACCCATCACTAGAAGTTCCACTTTAAAAGAGAAAAGGGTTTTTTTTTGTTGAAACTGAAACACTGTGTGAAAAGCTTTAGGATCAAAAAAAATCAGCATTTTCTGATGGAAAAAAAATGTAAAATAATTCCCAAACTTCAGCTGCAACCATGGAGTGCTTTGACTCAAACGGCTTGTATAAGACACTGCAGCTTTTTCAGAACTAAGTATCATCCATAGGAGAAGGGATTAAAAGGACCAATGGCACATGCATATTCCTGTCTTACCTAAAATTTTGGTAGGCTTAACTTACCCACATACCCTCATTTTTTGATCCAGGGAAAGGTGCACTTGGCACCCCTTCAAATCTGCTTCTTGTCTCTTGTGACCAGGAAGGAGAGAAAAACAAGGTAGGATCCTCTGCCTTTTGTGCCCATGTACTTTGCATCTCCCTTTGCCAAAATCCTCTGTTGGGCTCACCAATGGATGGAGACAGGCCAAAAAGAACCATCCAGTCATTTTTCTTTTGTATTCAGGCTGGCTACCTAAAGCTATTATGATCCTTTTCCTGGGCCATGCAAATAACTCCTTGATACCACACACACACCAAACTGTCAAAATGGCAATCAACTAAGCAGAGGTGTACATTATTTTTATAAATATTGTGCAAGTCTTTCCTACACTTTTCATAATATTTTAAATTTATATAGTTCTACTATTTAATATTTAATTATCCCAGATGCTCTGGTATATCAGTTACCTATCCAAGCTTGGTTTGATTAACGAAGCATATTTTTATTTATTTTTAAATAATTACTGTTCTAATACTCTTTCAAATCCAGGTTTACATGAGTAAAAATGAAGGCTAGAATTTATCACAGTTATTATAATTTATTTTAAGCTTTTTGCTTGTTTCTTACATTGCAGTATTGTGTTTCCTAGGGTATTTCCTCAAGCATTTTTCCTTGATAATTTGTCTAAAATTGCCCAGAAGGACATGGCACTTTTAACCAAGTAAAGGAAACATTTATTGATTCACCCATATTCTTTCAACCACTGTGCGTGCATGCATGTGCACGTGTGCACACACACACACAGAAGTCACAACACATACAGCACAAAATTGGCTTCAAGTATCTATAAGGCAAGATATATTAGATTTCTAATGGGTTTTTGACATTTACAAAAGGAAGGGAATTAACTTAAATATTTTTAAATGAGGCCAATTAACTGATTGATCAACCACAGTTCAAATATCTATCATTATAAGCTATAGAAAAATATTAGAGAGTAAGCAGAGGATGAATAATTAATCTTTGAGGTTTTAAGATAAAACTGACAGCGAAGTATCAATTTGTCTTTTTTAGTTCTTGCATGGATAAACCTCCAGAATTTGATATGACCCTAAAAGTAAACCCAGATAATTCAGAGATTTACTTTGGTAAAGCTGGTTTAGATAACGAATATATTATCTAATGCAGGGTAATTATTTTGGTTGACGGGCCATTTAATGAGTTCTGGTGAGCTGTTGAGGGCCACACATATAAAATATGTCAGAAGATATCATTTTAACAAATTATAGATAAAAAAACAAATCACATACTAAAAATCAAACATCTACTATAACATATTTTAATTGTATTTAAAAAAAATATTTTTGTCCTGATTTGTTTGGGTTTTTTTAGTAGTTTAGTTGTATATTGTGTTGGGGTGTATGTGTGGAGAGGAGTACGGGGGCTGGGTGGCGCTGCCTGTGTACTAAGTTTCAGGAGCCAGCTGGGGGTGGGAGAAGGGAAAAGGCACATGCAGCTGAGTTCGCCCAGGGAATGCAGTGCAGGTGCACCCCACCCCTGTATCCAATCTAGAGTGGGTGGAAGGCAGCTGGGAACTGAAGCTGGAGCCCCATGCGCTGGGGTAGGAGCCATCTGCCCCCAGCTTCCCCCAAAACTGGTGCAGTGCAGGAGGAGGAGGAGGAGCTGCTGGAGTGGGGGGGAGCTGAAGAGTACCCAGGCAGCTGCGGCAGCAGCAGGACCAGCCCTGTCAGGAAGCTGTGCATGCTGGCCAGGGCGAGTGCTGAGGCAGTGCTATTGGTGGGCATGGGGTGGATGCAGGTGGGATTACATTGTGGGCTTCCCTGGGCAGGTTTGTACTCTATGTGGCGTGCCACTGGCAGCCAGGTGCTGGATACACTCAATTGGCAAGCCAGATCCAACCCTCAGGCTGTATCTTGCCCACTCCTGATTTAAAGCAAATGGCAACATTTACAAATTTAAGACAATTCTGAATAGTAAAAATGATACCACCTACCTCACCATATGTTTCCTGCTTATATTCAGTCAGACCTTCTGACCTGCAGAGTATGAACTGCATTTTCCAGCAAAGCAACCGAGCTGAGAAGGTGAGACCTGGATTCTATTCCTTGTTCAATATCCACAGAACTAGTGCAGACCCTGGTGCCACTCGATTAGAAGTAAAGAGGTTTCACAGGTATCACCTTTCATAACTGATAGCTAAAGGTTGCAAAGTTGAGCGTGGACTGATCTCAGCCTAATTGGTTTGCAGACATTTGTGACTGGTAGGTTGCACAAAAGACAATATAATTCAATGAACAATGGGATTAAAATGATGCTGCTCAATGGAACCCAGTAAATAGTTGTATTGATGATATACTAAATGCAACTGAGCCTAGTACACTTAATCCAGTTACTCCCATTCCTTGGGGCAATCTGGAGTAAAAGAATAAAAAAAACTCTGATCTGTGCATTGAAAACACCCTCTCTTACGTAGGGTGACCATATGGCCCAGTTTGGCCACAACAGTCCCAGATTTCATAGGATGGTCCTGACCAGTTGGTGAAAATTGAAACAAAAGTCCCGGAATTGGCCATCTAACATGATCCTTTCTTTTCCTACTGACCCTACTACATGTGAGTGGGAGGCAGCAGAGCCGGCCTTAGGGAAAATGGTGCCCTGGGTGAACTTGTATTTTGTTGCCCCCTCCCCACTCACCAAGTCAGCGGTGCTGCTCCAGGCAGAGGTAAAGGCAGGCAGGAGGTACAGTGCACAGTCAAGTGGGGAGGTCCAGCTCCTCCTGTTGTGAGTGCACAGTAGCCACAAAGCTGGTCTCCCAGACATTGTATTGTTTGTAAACACCCTGAAACAACTGGAATTCTTTCTTAACTGCCTGCCCAATCACTTTTTAATTCCAAGTCGAATTTAGAACTATCCAATCACCATTTGGCACTGCTGTACTGGACTTTATACATCTGATCTAGTGTGATACTGAAAGCTAAGATGTCCTAGACTTACTTCTTAAATGTCATAGCTACAGCCAAGGCACTGTGGCTAAACACTTGGTGAATATTAGACCACAAAACATTAGTAAGTGGCAAGACTTTTCAGCCCCCTTATTTCTGCTAAGTTGATAAATGGGAATGAAAGGAAGGAAGAGCTCTCTATTCAACCCACTCCTTTAATTTATAAATAAACTCTTCAGCAAAATGTTACTACTAGGCTATCACAGGCCTAAACTCTGCTACATGCATCATTACTATAAAGGTTTACGAGAAACCATTGTTAATGCGTATATCAAATTACATGATTTTATAAAAGCACAAATTTACACTTCCATATGTGCTTGTATAACAGAATCCATGTTAGAAAAACATTGTTTTGCTTGAATCTGTCAGGAGTAAAACCCATAGTTGATCAATTATTCCTGCATCCTACAATCATACAACATTTATTAATCACATTAATAGATACATAAAGATATATCCCACCATTACATGACATGTTCCCATGGATAGGAACAAGACTACAGTTCACAACGTATTTAATTCAAAACTGGACTTGTTTAAAAGAAGGTGCAATCCAGGAGAATATCATAGGGTTGTTCTCCTCATGTGCCATTGCAAGAACCATTGCAAGGGGTCAACCTTATCTAAAATGAAAGATGGCTTAGTAATCCAGGGTCTTCTACAAGAATCCAGTGCCTAAACCCTCAGTTTCATTCTGAGGACTGACAATTCAGTGGCACAGTTGGTTGTAATTGCTGTTGCAGGATCAGAAAGGCAAGGTAGGCTCTGAGGTAGCTCAGGCCAAGCTTAGTCAAATCAGGAGCAGCACACAAAACAAAAAAGTGATCTAGAAAAAAGAGGGGAACGTGTGTATGAAAAACAATCCAAGTATGGAACAGAGTGGTTGCAGTTTCTATATGGCAATCAGTCCCAGATAGGAGACATGGCATTACCTACCTGGAAATGGCAAAAGCATGATCTGCTGTGGCTAGGTCCTCATTACAAGTGTTTTGTTTTCTGAAGAATTTTTTTCTTCTTAAGTTTTCAAGTAGTGGTGCTTTTGGTACCTTTGTGCCCAAGAGTAACAGCCTAAAGAAATCCTTACGTCTGACTTCTCTTGGGCAGATGGCATTTTAGAGTAGATGCTAGTTCCTCAAAGTGACGTTCTGCTTTCTAACTCACATTATCTCCTATATTTACCAAGTTTAGCTTAATCCATGTGTCTTTCAACCACACCACAGTTTCTTCCAAAGATCAGGGCAGCAACATCTGTGCAGTAACCTAGACCTGTATCTCTTTGGTACATGGGTTGTTTTGCAGTTTTCCCACAACTTCTTAGCAGCTCTGCATAGATGTTAAGATTAGTGGCACAAATGAGACTTGCAACATCAATGGATTTTTCAATACATTTCCATAAGATCACATATGGGTAATCGGCTATGCTGCATCTCTAATGATGAAACAAAACTCACAGCCTGGAAAGAACTAACGTGGCTTAAATTGCTTGAATGCCTCTCCAATTCACAGCTGTTCTGCAGCCACTAGTAACAGTAGCACCTAGGAGATGATCTCAGGGAAAGCCTATACTTAGAGTAGTTTCCGAAAAGATGGGGAACTGCAGCTACAGACTGGCAACAGCTGTTACAATGGAAAGCTTCTGTATACAGAAGTTTGTAGGGATACATATGTTACAAATGAAAAATCATTCTAACTTCAACCCTGCTTAATCCAGGGTTAAAACTGGGACACTTTTATTCACCTGAACAGCTACAGACATGTATGCAAGTTAACAGAGCATAACAGTTGCTCCATGCTCTCAAGCAGGACCTCTTCCATGTCTGAAGCCACTCCAAGCATGCATACATTTGTCCATGCCTTAATAACGGCAGGATGTCTCCAGCTGCTTATGAGTTGCTGCACCACGCAGAACATCCAGCGCTTCATGTAGTGGCCTTACCCCAACAAACATTAACTACCTGCAGCTCTGCCCCCATGTCTGTGAAGGGGTTCTTGAATGACCTCCTAATAACTTTGTTCTGGTTACTATAATCAAAGAAATCCTCCTGCAACAGGACACAGGGCTTTAAGGGCTCTTTTATGCCATGCAGGTGCTTTTATACAATATAAAGAAACCAAAGGAAACATAAGAGTTCCCTAAAATAAATATCTTGCAGAGGATAATACCTAATTTAACTCATACTGAAAAAATACATTAAAAGAAGGAAAAAAGATAAGCTAGAACATGATGAGTAGGAGCATTGCAAGGGCTCTAATAACCTCAAAGCATATTTCATGGGTTGTTCCTAAATGCCACAAACACAACTGTGATCTGAGGACATAAGTACTTACAAAGATTAGACAGACACTTACAATCAACATTGTGTCTATTTAAAAATATATAAAGTACTGGTATTATAAAAGCATTAAAAATACAGTATTAGACAACTTTTACAACAAACCTCATAAGAACACATTAAGCTATTACTTTCAGTTGTAAACTATATCCTGAATGCAGAACAAATACATACTTAACATTCACATCTGTTTTATATTCTAGACCAACGTTTGTGATGTAATATGACAGTTCTAAGAGGGACACATAAATGCTATAGTTTATATTTTACAAACTAAAAATAAAATATAAGTAAAACAATCAAGGTGTTGGCAGTATACATTTAATAGTGTGCCTGTATGCTCCAACAGCTCAAATGTTCAATAAAATAAATGCATTAAAATACAAATGTTCAGCAGGATATATCTAGCCATTCCAGACAGAGATTTGAGTTAGCAATGATTTTTGTAAAGCTGCCATCTGCTTCATTATGTTACTCAAAGGAAGTTATATTCTGAGTTAGCAGGACTGACAGAAGTACTCCTCATCAAATTCAGGTTCAAAATCATCTGATCAGAAGTGAAATCAGTTTAGCCACAATGTGTACATTGAGACTATTTCCTAGGAGACGGTAGCGCTGCTTCACTGTTATCTTTTCAGGAAAACCTACAGATAAAAACAATTGTACAATACAAAGACAAAATAAATTTCAGTGTGTTTTTTTTCTTTTCAGGTTTTTGGATTTGCACGAACAATTCCAGGTAAAGTTATGAACAACTGCAACAGGCAGCACAGGTCTCTAACTTTACAAATGACTATAAAATGTAGCTTATCCTGCAATCAAGTTCAATCTGTGTCTCCTTGACATAGCACGGGGTGTCCAAGGTCCATGATGCAAAAGGGGCCCTCTCTGGGGGGGAGAGGGGTGGGGAGGTGCTGTGGCAGAGTAAATACTGCACAGTTCCTGCTCTGCAGTCTTTTAGTGGGATGCCCCAAGAGGGCAATGGTATTGAAAGAAGGGTATGGTCACAGCAGCCAGAAAATGTGATGATTCAGCAGGCTGCTTAGGCCTTCTCTTGGTGGGGATCCTCAGGAACTCCAAAACTCACCATGTAAATCAGCTGTGACAAGTAACACATATGAGCTCTGCAGAAAGCACTAAGAAAACCTCCTCCATACTGGGCAAGCAAGGGCTGGGAGGAGGAAAGATGGAGGCCCAGGCTAATTTAACCTGGCCAGGATGGGGAGAAAGAACTGAGAAGAGGCTCCTGGGGGCATTACATTTCAGGCAACTTTTATACCTATAAAGGCCTGTGTGTGCATGTGAGTCAGGGAAGAGTAGAACTACGTCTATAAACTATATGCTGTACAAACTTCATTGGAAAACTCCCATCCCAAGTGAGCACAGGAGAAAATGTGGCCGGAGATTATTGGAACCACGGCTGAAAGCCAAGGAGGAGGTGGCTGGGAGTTGTTCCATATTTCTCTGCCAGTTTGTAAGGCTTATATATGGACTACTGTGGTAAGCACTTTCTCTGCCAGCTCCAGATGTTCTGCCCAGTTCACTGACACCAATATTTAGGCATCCACTTTCCTCCTCTGGGTCAGTTATTTGGCTGAATGTTTCTTAGATCCCCATACATATTCTCCTAGATGAAGTTTCCATTTGATCTACTGTATAAATTACATATAATGTGTTTAATAAGCGTGTTTGAATAGTAATGGTTGTGAGTTTCCTCTGCTTTCTCTAGACAGATACCAGCCCTAACTCTCTTACTTGCCTGGATAAATTATCTTGGATTTCTTACTTCAAGGAGAAAAGACTTGAGTCTAGCCTACATCTGCAGACTTGGTGGCCAGAGGTTTGAAGGGCCTTGGTGCCTAATTTCAAAGTCTTTGTTGCTCAGGGATGCTGCTATCTAAACACATACACTACCACAGAGCTCTGACTCTAATTGACCATTAATTGCTTTTCCACCAAGTGTTGTGTGCTTGATTCCCATTTACACAAAGTTTCCTTTGCATTACTCTTGCAAAGCTCTAGTGCAAAAGAGGATTAGCTCCAAATGTTTTGTCTTGTTATAAGTCATTCTCTGGTCTGCATCTCTGTCATTCCTGTATCAAGAACAGTCAAGTGGACAAAGCAAAAGCTTTCTACATGCTCTGAAGTCACTCTCCTGAAAGCAAGTGCAAGAATGGTGTGGTCTGTTTTAATATTTCTGTGTTAACCTAATGGCAGTAGACCCATTCCCTGGGACCTGCCAGTAGTAAATAACAACCTGTTCTAAGATTACTAAATTAACTTATTTCAAGAAGATAATCTCTGGCTTCATCTATCAAGTGCAGAAGTTCCCAAGCAATGGCTCTAGTTTGGGAATCTCAGCAAAATGTCTCCTGCATGAACCAGAGAAAATATGACTTGCAGAACTGTTGCAAAGACAGAAACCACACAGGAGTGTAATCTATCTTGGAAACTCAGTTCTTTAGTTAATTACCTTGGCTTGCAATAAAAGAAGTCTGTCACAGCAGACTTTTTTGCTGTGAGAAAGTAAATAATGCCAACATGGTGGCAGTTGGCAAGTACCTCATAACACTTAAAACACCCACCTTCCTGACTTGATTCATGGTGGGGGAAACTGGCCTCTTGG
>NW_017729004.1:48082554-48083906 GCF_001723915.1 Gavialis gangeticus | reverse complement strand
CCCACCTTCCTGACTTGATTCATGGTGGGGGAAACTGGCCTCTTGGAGGGGCAACTTGGTAAATTAATACAGATTCATTTACGGAGCACAATTCCATGAATTTCAGGATTTGTGTTGCCATCCTCTAATTTACCCTTCTCCACAAACATCTGTCCTCCCTGAATGGGAGTCATTGCTAGGCTGGTGACACTGTTCCTCTTTGACTAAGGGCTACTGTAGCCTTTGTTGGAGTATGGGGAGACCCAAAAGGATCAATAACTAGAGAAACTAGCTACTCCTGAACACTGCCAAAGAAGAAAATAATTCCCTATCCTCAGTCCACTCTCCCATCTCAAGCTTGAAGCAGGTATTTCAGTTAGATGTTCAAATCTGGCAGAGGTGGGCTGGGGATTCTGGATTTAAAAATAAATAAATAAAATCAGTGGCTAGAAGCTAGAACCATTTGGGGAAACCAGAGCTTGTCTGAAGGTACAGAGAGACTCTCCAAATGCAGGGCTGTAGTTCCATTTCTGTCAGAATTAAAGAACCATAGAAAATTAGGTTGGAAGGAACCTCAGAAGGTCATTCAGTCTAATCACCTGCTCAGAACGGGACCACTCCAACTAGATTATCCCAGTCAAGACTTTGTCTAGCCAGGTCTTAAAAACTTTCATGGATGTAGATTCTACAGCCTCTCTGGGTAACCTGTTCCAGTGCTTTCCTGCCCTCCTGGTGAGAAAGTTCTCCCTAATAATTCTTTCTTTTCCTGGTGAGAAAGTTCCCTTGCTGCAACTTGAGACCATTGCTCCTTGTTCTGTCATCTGCCACCACTGAGAACAGTCTGCTTCATATGCTTTGGAAGCAACCTTCAGGGTAGTTGAAGGCTACTATTAAATCCCCCCAAGTCTTTCTTCTCCAGGCTAAATAAGCCCAGTTCCCTCAGCTTCTCCTCATAATTCATGTGCCTCAGGCCCCTAACCATATTTGTTGTCCTCCAATTGGACTCTTCCCCAAATTGTCTACCTCATTTCTGTAGTAGGGGCCCCAAAACTGGACACAGTACTCCAGATGTGGCCTCACCAGTGCTGAATAGAGGGGAAGAATCACTTCCCTTCAGCTGCTGGTAAGTCATTATCATAGTCATGTCATTAATGCAGCCCAGTATGCTGTTAGCCTTCTTTGCTACAAGGCCACAACGCTGGCCCATATTCAACTTACTGTCCAGGTCCTTTTCTGCACAGCTGCTGCTTAGCCAGTTGGTCCCCAGCATGGCATTGTTCCATCTTAAGTGCAGGACTTGGCACTTCTCCTTATTGAACCCAAGGTCATTGCAGGACCCCTGGCACAGCTTTACAAGCACTCGTGGTGCTCTG
>NW_017729004.1:48076950-48077554 GCF_001723915.1 Gavialis gangeticus | reverse complement strand
ATGTCTTGGTCATTCAGTATATGGCTGAAGTTTTGTAAATAGACCATCACCGGTTCAAGCTATTGCAAATTTGCCCCATTGATAAACAAAGACCCAAAGTCAGGTCCAGTAGCCAATGCTTCTAGGTATCTTCTTTGACCACTCAAGGCCCATCACATTTAATTGCTGAGCTAGTCAGGGGTTGCGAGAAACACAACTCTTCACACTTACATAAATCCAGAAACAGGAACCAGGCAATTTCACAATTGTAATATGATAGTAACCCTTTTCCTCCCCTTTTTCTTCAGACTTTAGGTGGCCAATCATACAGAAAAATACTTTGAAGCTATACACTTAAACAGTATAAAGCAAAACAGAACTGCCAGCAAGGTATGCAGTCCATGAAAGATGAAGAAGCCATACTGCAGGGCTCAGTTCTGGGGCCCGCACTGTTCAACATCTTCATCAGTGACTGGGAGAAGGGGGTAAAAAGCACCCTGTTCAAATTTGCTGATGACACTAAGATGTGGGGGGATGTGGGCATGCTAGAAGGAAGGAATAGGCTGCAATTGGACCTAGACAGGTTGCAGGGGTGGGCAGATGAGAATAGGATGGGATTCAACAC
>NW_017729004.1:48043853-48076773 GCF_001723915.1 Gavialis gangeticus | reverse complement strand
TGATGCCAAGATGAACATGGGCCAGCAGTGTGGGGATGCAGTCAGGAAGACCAACCGCACCTTGTCATGCATCCACAGATGCATCTTGAGCAGGTCCAAGGAGGTGATCCTCCCCCTCTATGCGGCACTGGTCAGGCCACAGCTGGAGTACTGCGTTCAGTTCTAGGCGCCGCACTTCAAAAGGGATGTGGACAACATGGAAAGGGTCCAGAGGAGGGACACTTGCATGATCAGGGGGCAGCAGGGCAGGCCCTACCAGGAGAGGCTATGGGACCTGAACCTATTCAGTTTCCAGAAGAGAAGGCTGAGGGGGAATCTAGTGGCCTGTTACAAACTAGTCAGAGGGGACCAGCAGGCATTGGGGGAGTCCCTGTTCCCCTGAGCACTGTCAGGAGTGACTAGAAATAATGGTCACAAGCTGGCAGAGAGTAGATTCAGATTAGACATCAGGAGGCGCTACTTCACTGTCAGGGCAGCTAGGATCTGGAACCAACTTCCAAGCAAAGTGGTGCTGGCTTTTACCCTGGGGGTCTTTAAGACAAGGCTTGACAATCATTTGACCCCAGTACTCTCTCCTGCCATGGCAGGGGGTCGAACTTGATGATCTGCTCAGGTCCCTTCCGACCCTACTAACTATGTACTATGAAACCTCATGAGATTTCTTTTGGTCCAAACCTGCAATTTGTTGAGGTCACTCTGAATCCTAGCTCTACCCTCCAGTGTATCTACTACTCCCCCACAGTTGGTGTAAACTGCAGACTTGCTGAGAGTGTACATCAACTCATCTTCCATACTGTTGATGAAGATATTGAACAAAACTGGCCCCAGGACTGACCTCTGGGGCACTGCACTTGATACCAGCTGCCAAGTAGACATGGACCCATTGATTACCACTCTAAGCCCAATGACCCAGCTAATTTTCTAACCACTTTACAGTCTGTTCATCCAACCTGTACTTCCTTAACATCTTGCATAAAATGTTATGGGAGACCATATCAAAAGCCTTGCTCAAGTCAAGGTATATCACATCCTCTGCTCTTCCCACATCCACGGAGCCAGTCACCTCATCATAGTAGGCAATCAGGTTAGTCAGGCATGACTTGCCCTTGGTGAATCCATGCTGACTGTTCCTGATCACCTGTTTCTCCTCCAGTGCTTATAAATGGATTCCTTGAGGACCTGCTCCATGGTATCCACTTCCTGTAAGCTTCTTTTATTTGTTTTTAGCTCATTCAAGAGTTCCCTGCTAAGCCAAGCTGGTCTTCTGCCATACTTGCTAGTCTTCCTGCACATTGGGATGACTTGTTCCTGTGCCCTCAGTAAGGTTTCTTCAAAATACAACCAGCTCTCCTGGACACCTTTCCCACTCAGACTGGCTCCCAAAAATCCTCCCCATCAGTTCCCTGAGTGAATAGAAGTCTGCTTTTCTGAAGTCCAGGGTCCTTATTGTGCTATTCTCCTTTTTCCTTTCCTCAAGATCTTGAACTCAATCATCTCACAGTCAATGATGCCCAAGTTGCCATCCACTACTACATTCCCCACCAATTCTTCCTTGTTTGTGAACAGCAGGTCAAAAAGAGTACTGCTCCTCATTGGCCACTTCAACAATGAAGTTATTTTTAAAATAAAGATGTATTAGAAGAATTATTGAACAAAAAACACAGAACATTCCCTTCAATATACCATGCTGGAAACTCTAGCTGCCCTTCTGAAGGCTGGACTAGAAATGAGGTGCTTAATGGGCACGTACCAAATTCTGGAGGGAATCCATGGAGATTTGCTATTTCTCTAGGAGTAAAGTATCGCAGTTTTAGCGTCAACAGTCTCTTAAGCTTCTCTTCTTCTGATAATGTCTCAATAGATTTGAACACTGACTCAAGCTGTAAAGAATGTCCAAGACAAATATGGATGATGAACAAAGACTATGTAAAATTACATCACAACATTCATATCTTTATGAAATGCTTCTCAGATGACTTTGTTGCCAAAGATAACACAGCAACTGCATTTCTTATTTGAAAGTATACTTTGCCTTATACCTCTGCAGTCAACATCTTAACAAATGTAACTACAAGGAAAATAACCATGCTGCCATGAAGGAATCAATCATTTTTTTCAACATACTCAAATGTGCAACCACAAAACTATAAACTTCTGTGAAGGGTAAAAGAGATGACTCAGTAAGTGGGAAGCTACATATCAGCCTCCACTAAAATTAAGCTATGGGCAGTTGGCTCAGTTGGCGTGCCTCTAAATTGCAGTTCTGCATTCCTTCTGCCAGTAGTGTAGCTAGGGTGGGCTGAGCAGGGCACCAGCTTTGTATGCCAACTTGGAGAAAGCACCACTGTGACCCCCTCCCCACCCAGCCATGACACTAGAGGTGATGTTAGTATCCCACCATTGCAAGTGAAGGTCCGCATAAAGCCATCACTTAAATATACCCTATCTGAGAATTTTAAGTGAATCAGAGGGAAACACAGCTAGTCTGTGCCATACAATTTAGTTCTTAAGACATTTTTATTAGAATAAATCCAGAATAGTTAAGCAGAAGTGGATAGATAAAAACATTTTTAATACTATCTGCTTTGATCTGTTTTAATAGTCATCCTGTACCTGCACATCCTCTGCTGTCTGCAGCACTGAGCCTGTTCCTTCTACATAGTGTCCGTACCTTGAGAACAACAAAACCATACATGAAAAATGTTATTGGGCTTTACACTACAGAGAAAGGCAGAAATGCACAAAAGTTAATTTGATGTTGCTAACAGTCTCCTGGAAAGGTCACATAAAAAGTCTTCTGAAAAAAAATAAATCCTAACTCTGAGAAGGCTAGACTAGCATCTGAAAATCATCTTTGAGGATTATTCTCCCATCAGTGCATAAAGAATTTAGTCTTGCTAGTGCTAGATAGTACAACTAGCCATGGATTTCTTGCATAATGTCTTGAAAAAGGCCACCTAAGCTGCCTACCCAACTCTTGCATTTTTAAGTATAAAATGGTTCCTTAGGCTCACAAATCAGGCCTTTGTCCAATTTAACATCCATTTTACTTGCAATTTTTGAAACCGGGCTCCTTGAATTCATAGGAAGATATGGCCATCACCAAGAACCTAAAATTGTCCTTCTGATGCGCAAAGAGCAAAGTTATTCAGTCAGATTGTTGCATTAGTCTTTGTTAGTTTTTTTTGTGGGGTGGGGGAGTTATTGTTTAACAGTTAAAAAAAAGACATGAAAAAATAACCAGTGTGTAATAAGAGAGTGGACATTATAAACCATACTAGGGCTTTTTTGCGGTCTTTGTGGTTTATTCTGTAAATACATGTTTACTCTATAGTCTCTCACAGGCTATCATTTAAATATAATTATAGGCTTGCCAGACTCAAAAAGAAGCTCTGTTTGCATGATAGCATTGTGCAAGTATGTCCTGAACACAGAGATTTAGAGAGTGAAATGGATGGGCTTTGCACAAAGCAATCATGGAAGGATCATCTGTCCAACAGACCGTCATAGGTCACACTCCCCATCAACTAAATCCTTACTTTACTATCCTCTCTAAAATTTTCTCGGCATCCCTGTTGAAAGGACTGTTGCATGGTGCTCTGTATGGTTTCTTTGGGTCTGCTGTGTCCAGTGCACTCTTATGTGGTACCCCAAGTTTGTATTAGCCTTTACATACCACAGGAGAAAAAGGAGAAAAATGTTTTCTCTTATGTGCAATAACCCTGTAAGGGCTCAGCCATGTAAGGTGCTAGGTACACCTGCTCCAATCTAGCAAGGCATTTAAGTATTCAGCAGTCCAATTAAAGTCAGTAGCAGTGGTAACATGCTTAAAGTTAAGGATAAGTAAATGCTCTTCAGAATCAGGGCCAGGTCTTAAAAAGTAACCGATTCACATTTTAAATGTATGGTCAGTAATTAATAGGCTAAATTGGGTGGGGAGGGTGGGAAGAGGGAACAAGTCTTTTAAATCTATTTTTTCAACATTACCAAGGAATTCCAATGCATCATTCACTACATCAATGGTTCTCAACCTGTTTAAAGTCACAGCACACACCCCCAACTTTTCTGAATTTAGCAGCACCTCAGTTAAGAACGACCATCATGCTGCCCCAATTTACCTCAGTGGTTCTCAACTGCATGCCATCATGGGCAAGTTAAAGTGCCCCACATATTCTTTGGCCTCATTAGGGTCTTCTCTACTAACCGCATCTCATGGCACTCCGGATGGGAACCCTCACTTCACCAAGCTCTGCTTATACACATCAGAGTAATTTGCATCATTGCATAACACAATGCCAGTCCTAATCTGCTGCCTATTTCTTACATCATACCAAGCAGTGGTTATGTGCATATCAGTTAAGTGTACAAACCATTTAAGGGCATAGCATTTTTCAGCCTCACTGTCACAACCTCACTCAGGGCTCTCCAACTGGTGGCCCATGGGCCCTGACAGCTGCCTCTCCTGCTGCAGGGGAGGACTTAGGGGTCTACATGTAACCAGCACAGCCTATGTGGTAAGGAGCGAAGGAGCTGCATGCTAACAGTCCAGCCCGAGTGGCAGGGAGTGGGAAGTGGCATTCTGCTGGTACAGCCTGCACAGTACGAAGGATGCCGAAAGGTGTTGTCCCCTGTAGCTGCACATACCCCTAGCTGCACAAAAATTGGACAGCCCTAACCTAACTGAACTCTTTAATTTCATACTTGGTAAACCTGAGTAGCAGGTGTCTATTTCAGAGTTTCTAAAGCAATCTTGAACTGGAAAAATTCTGTCTATTTCGGGCCGCTAGAGGCATAAGGCCTTCTCCCAAACAAAGTAACAAGATTCACGAGGTGGAAAAACTTAGCCTGGGTTGATCCCTAAACTAGCAAGTATTGTTTATTTTGAATTCTGATAAATGCCAGTCTTTTTTCAGTCCCAAAGCAACATACTTAAATGGAATATTCTGTATATACTTGTATAAATAAATGGATTTGGGACAAAACATGAATAATTACAGCTTCCTATACTGGTATTTCAAATCTTTATTTTAATCAGTAATCTTTTTCTTGGCATCTATAAAATATAAACAAGGCCCTTGTCTAAAAGACTTGTACTGTGACAATTGTAAATACAACACATATTATATAGTGTGGAACTGTCACACATTTGAGAAACTGCATCGTGTCAAAGTTTAAATCTCAACATTTTCATGAACTGAAAAGACAAACAGAAAGAAAAAGGTTTGTGCCAGCTGATTGATTTTTGTTACAATTTTCTTTAGAAAATTAGTATATAATTGTCTTTAAGAAACAAAATTTCACACTAAGAAACAGAATTTTCTATTTTGAAAATGTGAAAAAGAAATATTTTAAAGTTTCCAAAAACCATTTTCACATTTCTTTTTGTTCAGAAACTATTGAAATCAAATGCTTTCTATAAAATAGTTTTTTGACAGTTCAGCATTTTTGTCAACATATACAGCTTAAAAATTCTTGACCAGCTCTGATAACCATTTAGCACCTTGTATAATCAGGTCATCAATACACAAAATATAATTTGGGAAGTTACCAGACAACTAGGTCCCAAATACTGATCTGAAAGAGTCATTGTTTGTGTTTTTTCTGCATTAAAAATTTAACTGTTGCTGTAATAACTAAAGAACAGCAATCCTCAATGGGCAAAGCTTCTTTAAAGTTAATGGAGCTATTCTGACCTAAAAGCCAAGGATCTGGCCCCACTCTCGAAAATATCAACATCTATAAAATGTAGATACAGTTATAAGGAATGGAGCTGTCATGCATACTGCTTTGTAACTTCAGTGAGCAACATAAAGGAATTCATTAATGAATTACTACTCTACCAGCCTGCTGGAACCATATTTCCGCAGAGATAATTAAGCTTCTGTGAAGGTCATGAAACAAGAAGCATTGTTGACCTCTTTTTGGACTGCGCACATGATATTCTGCCAGAGAGAGACTGATTCTCATGCTAGTATTTTACTGGATCAGAAAGTGTGCTACAAGAAAAGTTGTTCCAGAAAGGCCTCTTTTTTAATTAAATGCTGTTTCTGGTGTTCAAAAGGACTGCAAAGTAAGGCTTGCATTTAGAACATCTAGGTAAGGTCCACTCATAGATCTCATTGAGACTTACCCTTTTGTGAAGCATGTGGACCTTCTGCAGGTGGGTTTAACAATGTCTAATAGGAAAGCATAGCGTAGTAAGGATTTGGGTGGCAAGTAGTACCGGCTCATTTCTTCACTGTCCCCTTCAAGGAAGTCTTTTAGTACTTGCATCGAGAAATCATTGTCCTGGTTCTGCTTTCTTTTCATCTCTTCCATTGTTTCAAGTTTAAAAAGAAAGGCTTCCTTTGATGAACACTGCCTCTCACCACAATCAAAACCAGAGTTTGGCTCAAGGTTTTCCTCTTCAGTAAGTGTGGATGAATTGTCTTTTTCTAAGCCTAGAGGAACTTTGTATTTCACTGAATTATTTGACTCCTCATCTGGGAAATACGTCAATAACTAGCATGAAATAAAATATGCAAAAGATTACAGTAGCGTACTTGTATTGTGCAACTACCAATTAATTTCAGGCAGTGATAAAGCAATTCCTATCTAAAATACAACAATGACTTTATTATCTCTCTTTCTATAAAGATTTTTAAATGATTTTGGTATTATTAAGTACTAACCTTTTTTAGATGCATTTTTAGATGCACAAGAACCAGATGAAAATAGTGTCCTTTGGGGCTTGATTTGTAACCTAAAACTCAGGGTAGGTTTACTGAAATACTTGGTAAATCCTGGGTAAGTTTCACTCTTTTCCCCAACCATGATGCCCTTCTCCTTTTTACCTTACCTTTTACCTCTCCTGGGCATTAGGTAGCAATTTATCACCGTCACTCATCACACAATATTCTGGGCCTCATTGGCCAGGTCCTCCTCAATGATGGTTATGCACAGTCCCCAATTTTATCTCTCCCTAAAAGTCTTAGCAGCCATAACTGCATACAGTCACCCTTTCAAGAAAAAAATTCCACTGGCTATAGGGGATCATGACAAAGAGTTCAGTACTTTGGTCTGTCCTCATCCAGAGATATGCCTGTAAAGACTTGTATAAGTCAGGTAAGTGACTGGCACTATTTCAGTCCTTAATGGGTCTGTGAGGAAGAAATTAGAAGGTAGCTTAAAGCTGTTTCCCTCACACATGCTCACACAGCTAAGATGAGCATCAATTGGGCACAGCTGAAGATGTATCCCCCAGTCTTCAGAAAAAGAAAGAGTAGTTAAGGAACAGAAATAAATCTCACCTGATCTGAAGCTTGAAAGGAAAATGGCTCTGAATGAAGCTTTGCAATCAGAAAATATCGCAGTCTAGAATTTGGAATGCCAAGCTGCAAGCAAAACCCCCCAGGCAGTCAGTCTACATGACAGAATGGCAAAATGATTTGTGCTGTCATGAAAACTGCTAGTTACACTTTTTATATTAATAAAAAAACATTCTATTGTTTTCCCACCACAAATACATTAGCATTAATCTAAATTAAACCTATTTTCAACTGGCACAAAAGGGTTTTAAAATGCACCCATGCAGAAATCTCAACACTGTTAGTTTGTCATGAAGGACCACTGTTAGTTTGTTGTGAAGAGCAGAATTAATTTTTCATGACCCATAAAACCCCAGTTTTCCTATATAGTAGCAATATGATGAATGCCCTCATTTCCCACAACACAGGCAACAGAGTGGTAACTGGTTTATTGTACTTGTCATCACACTTTTCCTATCTAATTTTCTTAAACACATGGATCATTTTTTCATATTTCTGCTTCTTCCTCCAACACATCGATAGAAAATTTACAAAAAAATAAAGTGTAAAGGGAAGTGAAAGAAACTGAAATGGTTTCTAGACCTACGTTTTAGGGCAAACATGCTGCCCTTTATCTGGCATGTTCTATCACATGAATGAGGAACTGGATGAGGCAAGTCATAATGAAACAGTGCTTTTTTTAATGTACACTTCCCAAGCTACTATCTCAAAGATGCAGAGATTTCTAGCTAGCATTTTAAGGGCCAGATCTCTTATGTCTTCCACAAATAAAATTCCTATCGACTTAAAACATATCCAATGGCTGTTAAATCATTACAGGAATGGGCTTTGAACAACACTTAAGAATAGAGGCATATATGTACTGACCCTGACCTAGCCAGAAGCTAAATTAGATGGCATGACTTATCCAGAGGAATAGTCTAAACATGAATGTTTTTCTTCAAGCATGTAAAATCCTTTCCAAGTACCCCATGTAAGGTACAGTTTGATGAGGAGTTGTTATAATCTTACTACTCACACATGTTGGAGACAAGAGAAATTCTTGATATTTAAATCCACATGCCTCTAGAGTTTGTACAAATTCATTTCTGGCAATGAGAAGAAACAAAAGCCAATTATTTTCCATAAGCAATTAGCTATATAATGCATATGCTTTCCATTTCCATTTTCCCCTTAAATAAAGTTCCATTAAACGAAGATCTGTAGGTGTTAGACAATTAGCAGTCACACAACAAAGATTAAATATAGCTTTGTACATATCCAGCTAGTCACACGCTTCTGAGTCTCTGAAAAGGGTATATAAAGATCAGTGTTATTCCAGCCAAGCGAAGCATGATTGCAGACATCCATGGGAACTCCACATCTATTTAGGGACAAACATTCCTCCAAAAAAGTCTCCCATTGCTAGAAAAAGTACTTGCAACATGTCAGAAGCAAAAATAACAAGCAGGAAACATATTCTCCTGAGATGTGGATTACCAAATAGTTTACAGTGGGTTAGAAGCAAGATATTAAAACTCCTACAGGTGACCATTCTTTATCTGATCACCCAGGATCTGCTTCTCTTTACTGCCAGTTTGTTTATTTAGGTGCTATGCCAGCACAGTACTGTGTAGCAAAGCCTGTTCAAAGTGATCACTTCAGAGAATGGCAAACGTTGTTTGCTTAACTGGGGAGCTCTCCTAATCAAAGTGAAGTAGAAATGTTCTCTGCGTATTTGGGGAAGCCCGTTACAATGGAAAATTGCTTACTAAGGATCTCTGAATAAAAGCTTAACTGTACCCTACAGTCTACTTGCAGGCTTCAGCTCCACAGAAAGTACCAGCTATGATTTAAATCATTCCCTAGGGAGTGTCACATAAAAAAGGAGAAGTGCTTCCTGGTGTATCCTTTGACATATAGATCATTCTGTCTTTAGGACAGGATTCAAGGCAGGCTTGGGGGCATATGTGGGCAGTATGCAGCTCTTATGTGCAAAGGCAGTGTATGTTTCTACTTGGAAAGCTGGAAATGCCTCCTAACAGACAAGACTATCCTTATTAAGGACAGTGGCAATGCACAGGCTGGCACATTAACCAGTTACCCCATATGTTCTAATGCAGGGGTTTTCAATCTTTTCCATTTGTGGACCCCTAAACATTTCTGAATGGAGGTGCATACCCCTTTGAATTGTAAGTGTGGCTATTTGCATACTTCTAATTGATCATAGTCATTTTTGTAGATCCCTTAAACATAATCTGTAGGCCCCCAGGGGTCCACAGGGCACATGTTAAAAACCACTGCTCTAATGGAAAGATCCCATCCCATCAGCACAAGGCATGAGGAGGATAACTATCCTAAAACCTCTTCCCTACCTGCAAGAAGAAATTATGCTTCTGTTTTAGGGTTAGGCGCCCATTACACCCCAGTAACAAATTTCACAATTAAAAGTTATACATGCTTTCCTAAACTTCTCTTTGGACAGTTAGCTGCTGCCATCACACCAATGGACAATCAATGACTGGTTCTCAGAGTCTGTAGTCAATCAACTGATTTAAGGATAAAAAACCATCAGCTAACCCTTACACCTCTACTATGGAAGGCAGGGTTCAGCTGCACCTTATGGAATAACTGAAGAAAAAATGCGTAAGCTTTCGTGCACAAGAGCTCCCCTCATCAGATGTTATGAAAGGACATGGAGAGAACAAGCTGTCAAACACAGCGACTCATTACTTGGATTAGCTTTTTTTATCCCTATGTGTCTCTATAGGTTTATTACTTGCTTATTTGTTTGCTTCTCTTAGCACCACCCCCATTCCCTGTCTTCAGTATTCAGTTCACTTTCTCTGCTTGATAGCCTGCTCTCTGCATGTCCTTTCAGATAATCTGGGGAAATGAACTATTGCTCATAAAAGCTTATGCATTTCTGCTTTGGATAGTTTACAGAGGTACTTCTCTACCCTGCTTTCTGAGTGATTTAGGACTAACATGGCTCTCCATCTACCTCCATTATGATCACTACAAAGGAACCCTGAAGTTTCTACCATCAGTAAAAACGTTGAGAGCTGCACATCTATGGTGCACGTTATTATTGAAAATTAGCATACACCCTTCCCCAAATGCAGTAAGACAACAGATCAGGTGGGCAGGCAGGCATGTTAACTTGTTCAAGTTAGAAAAAAAAATTTAACAAGTAGGTGACATCAACAATTTCCTTTCAAATAAACATTTTCATTGTAAACTTAAAGTTGCACTTATAACAGTGAAGCACTCTGTAATAATAAAACAAGAATAAAAAGGAACTAATCATTGATCATACAATACCTGGCAGAAGAGATTTCAAATCCTTTGACATTTTCTAAAAGTATGAATTTTGGCAGTCTTTGTAGCCTATAAGAAAAGTCAGTTTAGTGTATTAAGATACAAACCATATTAAATAAACACCACAAATTTGTTTGGCAACAGGAAACAGTTAAGTGATGCAATTTAAATCACATATAGCAGGTTAATTTGGCAATCAGACAACTGCCTCTGTGCGTCATAGGTGGTTAATCCAAGAAGTCCATCTCAACTACTGATAGTAGGCATCTATAGACATGCTCCAGGGTGGGGAGTGTTTTAATTAGAGCAGCTCTTTGGATTCAGTCTGCTGAAGCATTCTAATTAGACACCTGTTTGACGAGCTTTAGTTAAAGCACCCTTGTTACCATTTTAAAATGTGGGGATGCTGAATACATGTGACAGCAAACACTCCAGCAGACTTCATAGATTTCTTAGACATTAGGGCTGGAAGGGACCTCAAGTCCAGCCCCCTGCCCCAGGGGCAGGAAGTCAGTTAGGGTCAAAGGATCCCAGCAAGATAAGCTTCCAAACGTGTCTTGAATGAATCCAGAGTAGGTGCCTGCACCACTTCTGAAGGGAGTCTATTCCAGGGCTTGGGGGCTCAGACAGTAAAGAAGTTTTGCTTTATGTCCAGACTAAAACAATCACGGAGGAGTTTGTGACTGTTGGTCCTTGTTATCCCTTGGGATACTATGATGAACAGACGTTCCCACAGAGCCTGATGCACACCCCTGATCAATCAAGTCTGCTTGCTCCAGCACGTTCTAATTAGAATGTGTCAGAACAAATGTCCCACATGTGCACAGGCACCTAGTGCCACTAGGAAAAGACTAGGTCTTGTCAATTTCAAGACTACTAGCAGAAATGTAAAGCCTCAGAGTAAGATAAGGAGCCTTAATGAAGTGTAAATAGCTGTGCAAGTGGTGAGTATGTCCTCTGTAAAAAGAACACAAACCTTGATGAGATGCAAACAGCTGAGCATACACTGTTCCTGTATGAATCAGCAGTCACTTAATTTGGATTAAGCAGTGCCTTAAATATCAAAATCAATGGGATCTGGCAAATGGCTAGTGTCAAGTAAAATGGTGTCATAAGTGGATTCCACTCTTCTCACATTCGGTGCCCCAATTTAGTCACATTTGCTCCAGGGCTAGTTTCTGATTTCAGAGCCAAATTAACCCCAAGCATAAATTGAAAATGCTACTTTTATTGATTTATTGAAGCATAACATTGTCATTCAAAAGATAATAAGGCACACTTAAGGCACTCGTTCTATGCACTGGAAAATTGCAATAAAACAAGTCACGTTATTGATCTCAACATCAAAATTCCCACCAACTTGAGTGAGAGGAGGAACAAGTCTAGTGTTCATCTAATTGGTTTTGTTTTAGTAACTTCTTTGTCTTCAGAAAGTTTTGCTTTCAGACATTTCCCATTATATCTAATTAACTTTCAGAGAAATGTGCTATATATATGGTTTCAGTGGGGCAAGTCTGAAGCCTAATGTCATCAGTGCAAAAAGAAACAAGCTTATTCCATGATCACCATCCCCTGGAGGTGGCCACATCTCCATTTTGCTCTGGCTGACATCACACATATGAGCTTTGTAGTGTTCTCCTAGGCTAGTAAAACAGATATTTACAAACATGAGAGGAAAAAGGGGGCAAAGGATCTGCATCAGAAAATACACCTAAACTACAATAACACAAACACTGATAATATTTAGTCCATGATTCTTGCCATGACAAGAAATGCAAAACCTGCCAACACATCTCCACCACCCCCACAATTACTACGCCCCACAACAGAGCCATCAGCATTCCTGGATCTTACAGCTGCACCTCCAGAAATGTAATATCTCTCATCCAGTGCACCAAATGCCCAGATGGAAAATACGTAGGAGAGACCAAACAACAACTGTGCACCAAATGAATGTACACCGGAAATCTATCAAAGACAGGAATACCCGATGACCTGTGGGGGCCCATTTTTCACAAGACAACCACTCTCTCTCCAATCTCTCAGTCCTGATCCTCAAAGGAAACTTACAAAACACTTCCCAGAGATGATACTATGACTCCATTTCATCAACCTCCTGGACACTAAAAATCATGGACTAAATATAGACATTGGATTTCTGACACATTATAACCTGCCTGACAGCTGACTTCCCAGGTACTTCTCCACTGTTCATCCCCCTTCTCTCCCCCACACCCAGCCTCTCTCTCACCCATTGACTTCTCAATCTACATTTTCACTGACAGCCTGTCTTGTGTGCATACCAGCCGAGCCTCTGGCTTTTTTACTTTTCATTCCGCCCAGGAAGAGCAAACACCAACTGCCAAAACTTCCTTAGCCTGATGGAGGGTTTTTGAACCTGAAAGCTTGCTTAAAATTTTTTCTCCAACTATTTAGTTAGTCTAATAAAAGAGAGCAGATTCACCCAAAGAACCTTGGCTGCCTATGTCCTTAGACCAACATGGCTACAACCTACACCCCTGTATTGTTTTGAAGCATTTCACTTTTTGTTACATGTGTGCAGGGACAGGAGACTTATAGGTCCTCCAAATCCCAGTGCTCTGCTCTCCCACTTCTTCCATGGGGGAAGGAGGGAGAGCATTGTGGACAGCCTGGAAGGGGCCTTTGCACTCTCCACTGAAACCCTATTCCTCCTGGAAACCTCTGTTTACCTCCCCCTACAACCACAACCAGAACCAAGCTCCCCAAACCTCAATCCTTCCCTCTATGTTTCTACCCAAAGACTGGGAGAGAAAAGATTTGGGGTCTTGGGGCTAAGAAGCTGTGATCATGACAGTGAGGGGTCCCTGTTACCATTGCAGACTTCCATACCTCCCACTCCACTTTACCACTTTCCAGGCCTTCACCACCACCAGAAATGGGCTCATGTCTACTTCTCCACGCTGCAAGAAGTACAGGATATTTGGAGCCAGAGTGTTAGAATCTTGGCAGCAAAAAGATCTTGCCAGCCCCCCACCCGCTAGTGCCCTCCTGCCTCACCCCAATATGGAGCCTGCTGTAATACTCCCTGGCTGGAGGGCTATGGGTGCCACTTACTACACTTGAAAACATTTCAGAAATTACTTCTGTTTGAACCCAGTCAGTTAAAGTAAGACCACCAATTGATGCAAACTTCTCAGAGGCTGTGTAAAAATAAAAGCAAATAAAAAAGAAAGAAGAGGCCAAGCCTCTAAGACATCACCAGACAGTGACTTGCTAAGTTTACCCCAAATCGAAAGAAATCCAGCTTCTATCACAGAGCTCAAATCTAGAGTCACAAATGCATAGTTCAGCCTGAGACTTTACAGCTGCACTCTCAGGAGGCAATATAGCTTGAGGTTACCTGCCAAACACAAACACTTAAAATATGTCTACAAAATGAGCAGCACTGTTCTTCCTTAAGGTAAAGACAAACTTTGATATGCTTGCAGTAGGTTGTATGAGGTTATGCTCATAGACATAGGGCACCAAGAATATTCTGTGGCTAGACTACATGTCCACTGGCTGAAGACCACAGTTTCTGCCCACATTCAGCTCTCAAATTGTCCCTGCCCTGGGCTTCATATCTCAGCCACTTTCAGCCACACCTAAAGTCGCACTTCATTTGTTTTTCTTTATAAGAGGCTGGAAAAGGTAGAATCAGACAAGAAAGACAGAACTGTGTTATGATACTTTGCATGAAATTTGTGCAAATCACAATGAAGAATGTAAAATAACAACTCCTACATTTTACCACATAGAATGGCATCAATCATCTCCCATTTTAAACTCTAATTCTCTGGGCTTAGTCTCCACTGAAGTTGTAATTTCCAAAACTCGTGTGAATGCTATCTTTGTAAAACATAACCTGTTGGAGCTGGGAAACTGCAGAAACAGCTCCCCTCATTTGTTGTGGTGTCTGTAGAAACTACTACTTCATAGGAACAACCTGCCTAAGGGAGATAAGGGAGGTTGAAAGCATCTCGTGGGACTTCCAGATAAAGTTTGTAAGCCAAGCCTAACTCCTTTGCATCATCAAGAGGGAGGAGTGCCCTGGAGTGTCTGAGAGTTGGCTTCTGAAAAGGAAAAATTTCTGTCATATTAATGTTTTATCACTACAGTGACCAGGATGTTTGCACAAGACAGTAACTACTGTTTCCAAAGAAGAGCTTTCCTCTTTTACATTCCCTTGTAAATCTACCTGGAATCTACAGAATGCAATTGGAATCCAGTATTACCTCTCTAATGGGCTATTAACTCAATCCTAATGTTTCCCCTTTTTAATGTAGTATCATGGAAGGATGACCTTACAGTTATAGTGCATGGAATTTAGGATTGCTGTTCAGTTCCCAGCCTAACCAGAGATTTCCTTTGGACAATGGGTTTGGACCAGTAACCTAATCTTCTGACTTTAAAACCCAGTTCATAAAAGGAGGAAAATAATACATTTACCTATCATTTCTCTGAGTTACCAATTTTGATCACAAAATAATTTTTGTAGGAACTCTTTCACTATATGTTTATATAGCACCTAACCAATCTCACTGAGGTCTCTAAGTCCTACATAATGCAAATGACTGTTCACATTCATACTTGTTTGAGTATATTAAATATGTGTGACTTAGGAAAACAAAAAAGCATTAGAAGACAATGTTGGACAGACCTGTGACCCTGCCACTGTCCCACCAAGATTTCAGTAAAACCTTGGCTTAATACAGCCTCAGCTTCTAGTAGGTTTCCCTTGCTCTTCAGCTCTCTCCTTCTCCTTAGTTTAACAAGGTATCAGCTTCTAAACAATTTCCCTGCTTTTTTCTTCCTTCCTGAAACGTGATCAGGCTTAGTTGGACTTACTAAAACATATAATAAGCAGGGAGTTTCATGCCCCTTTCAAATCACATCTGGATGATAAGTAAAGTAACATATTTTCCAGGAAGACTGGAAAAGAGGTTGAACAATAAGGGGACAACCAACTGGAACATATACCAAAGCAGTGAAACAGGGTACTCTGCATGTGTCTGTGTTAGAATTTGACTGGCTCTTATAGTTATTCAATGTAGAAAAATGGTAAAAAGATATAACTGTATTATCATACTCCGGACATGCAAACCCTTATGCATTTCCCATCTGCCAGATGGTTTAACTGTCCAGCTAAGAGTGATTAAAAGCTCTCTACTTAAATTCACTGTGTCATTTCTTTAAGCTCAATCTGTACTGTGTGCAGCAAACCTGGAACCAAGCTGAACTGTGTGGGGCTTGGGTTCAGCCAGCTCAGCCACCCACAACAGACCATCCTTTAGAGAATTTCATTCACATTTTGATAAAGGGCGGCAAAATACTGTATTTTCTCACATACAATTTGTACCTTTTTTTCTACAATTCAACTGCTGAAAAGTAGGGCATACTTTGTAAGTGAAGAAATATGGGTATAACAAAATGCCTGTGCTGGGAAAAAGTAATGATGCAGTGTTTCTGGTGGGATTCTCTAGTCGCTGGATACGGACACTTTCTCCTTCTTCCTGGCAGAGGTCCCGATACATAAACTATTACTCAGTTACTTACTACTACTTACCAATATTTTCAAGGAAAAGCCCTCCTTTCTTCATTCTGCCTTTCAAAAACAAAGTGTGTATCTTATTCAGGGACATGAATGTAAGAAAGTATGGTATTTAGTAACTTGGTGCTGATTTTACTCACTACCATCAAAGAGATAAAGAACCATTCATTGGTCATGAGTTTCATGTTAGATGAATGCTTTAATATGTTTCCCTTTTCTACCCTGAAAAAGGTGGGGATGGGGGGAAGAGGGGAGGGAGTCTAGGTTTGCTGCTCTGTACATTCCAATGCAGCTTTACTGTGTGACCTCAAACAAGTCATTCAGCTTTACTGTCCCTCAGCTCGCAACTGTAAAATGGGGATGAGACCACTTACCCCTTAGACAGACTTCTTGGATATTACTGATATTAGTAGACAGATTAGTGGTTCTCAACTATGAGAACCTGCCAGGGGGCTGCAATGTTGCCACTGCTACCTCCACTGCTACAGGGTGAAATTACCTCACACACCTGTTTTCAGGAGGCATATCAGAGCCAAACTGACAAGCAGCTGCAGTAGAAAGGCATGCCTACCCTCATTACATTATATAGTACAGGCTGGGAACTGACTGGTTAAGCAGCAGCTGTGCAGAACAGGACCTGGGGGTTACAGTGGACAGTAAGCTTAACATGAGCCAACTGTGTGCCCTCGCTGCCAAGAAGGCTAATGGCATACTAGGCTGCATTAGTGGGAACATTGCCAGAAGATCAAGGAAAGTGATCCTTCCCCTCTATTCAGCACTGGTGAGGTCACATCTGGAGTACTGTGTTCAGTTTGGGGACCCCAAATACAGAAAGAATGTGGACAAATTGGAGACAGCCCAGCAGAGGGCAACAAAAATGGCTAGGGGACTGGGGCACATGACTTAAGAGAAGCTGAGGGAACTGGGCTTATTCAGTCTGGAGAAAAGACTGAAGGGGGATTTAATAGCAGTCATCAGCTACCTAAATGGTGGTTCCAAAGAGGATGAAGCTAAACTGTTCTCAGTCATGGCAGATGACAGAACAAGGAGCAATGGTCTCAAGTTGCAGCAAGGGAAGCTTAGATTAGATATTACGAAGAACTTTCTCACCAGGAGTGTAGTAAAGCACTGGAACAGGTTATCCAGAGAGGCTGGCAAATCTCCATCCTTGAAGGTCTTTAAGGCCCAGCTAGACAAAAGCCTTGGCTGGAATCATATAGTCGGAAATGGTCCTGCTTTTGAGCTGGGGGGTGAATTAGATGACCTCCTGAAGTCCCTTCCAACTCTAATTTTATGTCATTCTATGGCATTTCTGCTGCAGCTGTTCCCAGTTTGGCTCCACCATGTCTCCTGAAAATGGAAGTGCATGGGACAGTTCTGCCTGGTCGTAGGGGCAGCCTGGAGAGAGATGCCACTGCCACCAGATAGAACGGCCTGCACACCCATTTTCAGGAGGCACATTGAAGCTAAACTAGGAATGGCTGCAGCAGAAATGGTGCACCTGCCTGCATAATGTGGCCACTTATCAGTCTGGCTCTGACGTGTCGCCTGAAAACAGAGCTGCATGGAAGACTTTCATCTGCCCCACACACCTCTGTTTCTGGGAGGCACCCTGAAGGATCAAACCAGGAAGGGCTGTGGCAAGAGTGTGCACTTTCTGATCTGGTTCTGCAGGGTGTGAGCTGCATAGTGGGTGAATACAATGGATCTAAAATCAATTACAAATTATCATAACAGAAATATGCAAAATATTCATTCATAACAAAAACATAATGTTTATATTACAATATGCATAAATCAGTTGTTTGAAAATGGAGTGCTGCTTAATTTTGAAAAGATTTGGAAGGAGGTTTTGAGTCTAAAAAGGTTGAGAATCACTAAGAATAATGCATGGGGGTTCTGACTACCCAGTATACTATCTTCCATCACAAGACAATACAATAGACATACATGTTGCAGGACATATGAATGTCAGCCCCAGGCAAAGTGACACAATATCAGGGTCAGAGAATATGAAATAAAATAAGTTCCCTTAACTGATGCTGCTTTGACATGCCAAGAACTTTCAAACTACTAGGAAAGTTTTGACTCAGAGACCTCTGCAACAGCCAGGATCCCTGGGATCACCTCCTTGCCTGATCAGGATTTTATCTGGAAGAAAGATGAAGAGCCTGATCTCTCAAGATCAACAGAATTGTTAGATTTCTGACTGCCCAAAATCTCAAATCACTGCTCCTCCTCTGCCAGTAAGATTATCAAATAGAAGAGGTCATGAGCAGTCTGTCTCAATCTCCTGAATAAGCAGGATCCTCAAGGAATGGTTGGTTAATGGATGGCTGATCCCACACCATGGCAACACTTAAATCCTTAGGTTGGTATCCAGTTCTATTCAGCAATAGGGATTTCACAAGAGATTTCACTAACTCTCTAAATGAGTTAGTTTCTAAGGTACCCCCTAACTTCAGGCTAAGATGGCTGACTACCTTTACGGAGACATATGAAAGAGATAAAAATGAAACACAGAAGACTAAAACAATGCTAAGTGTTTTAGTGCAATAAGTAAATGTGTTAGTATAATAGTAAATGTGTTCATACAGTGGAAACTGCATGGGTTAGGTTCCTTACCCCTCTGCAAAGATAAGGTATAGGGCTGTCAAATGATTTAAAAATTTGATCATGATTAGTTGCACAATTAAAAAATTAGTTGCAGTTCACTGCAATTTTAATCACACCGCTAAAAACTCAAAATTATGCAAAATTATGCAGGTACTTAGTATGGGTGGGGGGTGGGTGCAGGGTGTGTGTATGTGTTGGGGGGGAATTTGTGAAGCACTGCCACTGCTGCCCTGCTGGGCAGCCCAGAGGTGGTGGTGACGGTGCGGGTTCCAGAACCAGGCGTGGTAATTGCATTAAAAAAAATGAACACAAGAACCAACTGACAGCCCTAATAAGGTCTTGTGAAGTACCTGGAGTATACAGAGCTGCATAAACAGTTGTGCCACGCCATTGAGGTAGTCCGGTTGTTAGCTGGGGTTTTCATTATTTCAGGGGGCAGAGCTGTGTGAGACCACTGCTGAATTCCTGCTGAGTTGGAAGCAACACCCTTGGAAGTAAGAACCACACCAAACCTGCGAGCAGCCCAATTTAGCAACCTGCTGTGAACTCAACGGGCTACAAGCCACCCAGATATAAATGAGCTGTATTCTACTGCATTTACAGCTTATATAAAATCATACAAAAACAACTACATGAACACAAGACAAATATCTGTATAATTTGATATAGACAGTTTGCAATTCAATAACATTTGTAACTGCATAATGAACTAAAAAGATTGAGAAGGGCTCCACTAGAAATTCATTTATACCTTGGGAGAATGTCAAGGATATAAATAAAACTCTTTGTCCTTGGATCAGATACATCACCTTGCAGGCCAATTCTAAGAGAAAATAAAGATAAAGAAATAAAATACATGTACTGAATACAATGATCCGCTTGTCTTCTCAGAGTTTCTTACAAAACATAAGCGTTTTCCTCTAGACCAATATGGCTACAACCTGGATACCTTATAAAACACAAAACATCTCTGATTAATGTTTTTTCAGAGTTCTGTACAGGTATCAAAGGGTATGGACAAACACATATTTTAGCTTCCTTGACAGAGGAGCGAGAGCTGCAGCTTAGGAGCATGCAGCAGCAACTATCTATCTGCATGATCCTGCAGTGATACAAGCTAACTAAATCTATTTAACCCTGAACAAGGCAGGGTTACCACTGGAGTGATTTTGCTACACTTGTATAAACTACAGAATCATGCAGACATAACATCTAAATGGTAACAGCTTATCCCAGTCTCCTTTGATATCAAAACAAATGTTATGTCTGCCTGTGCACAATGTCCATCACCCCCACCTGCCTTCAGGGTCATAGCCTTATCATCTCTCTAAAGAATGAAAATGCACTTCCAGAGTATGTTAGTGCTCAATCTTTTCAGCACACATACAAGGGCAGATCCTGCCTGTGGTCTTTCTGTTCTAAACCTGGAAGTAACTTCAGCAATCCTCCTGCAGTGACAGAAATTATTAGCATCTGACCATTAGCACAGAGGGAGCGCTCTTAAAAGGGAGACCCTCCAAATTTTACTTTTTGAACTAAAGTCCAGGATGTAAAATAAGTGGGACACCAAGCTTAATAATTCAGCCAAAATTACTTAGTATAATCACATGCCTGACTCGCTATCATTCTTGCATGCTGGTAAATACAGAACTAAATATTATAATCTCTGCTTTTTGAAAAGCAGTAGCTCTCAGGGAAGATGCAGACAAATATGAATCACATATTGTATCACTGCTGAAAACTCTTTTCTTTTGATCTAATAGTGGTATGACACACTGCATCACACTGTATTTTCTCCAAAACTGGAAGATTTGTTATACATACCTTGTAAATGGCTGACAGGGAGGACTCATCAAAATCATATCAAAAGATAATCTGTTGAACTCCTTCAGTGTTATGCCCTGCAAGATGAAGAAATATGAACATAGCTATTGAACTGGTACTTTTCATAGACTTGAAATAACTGAATTACGGGTGCAAAAATGTTCAGGTTGTTTCCTCTATGTATAGTTCCAAGGCATACATCTAGGGCAGTGTAGTGGTGCAGTTGCACCACACTAATTCCTGCTCCACCCAAACTTTAAAACCGACTGCCTTGGAGAGGCAGCACCATTTCTATTTAGGCAGTACAGAGAGAGTCAATACTTTTCATAGCTTATTATAATGGATCTGATTCCTGCTAATCTCTCCACAGATGTTAACAACCCACTCTCCTTCTTAAGGGTCTTGATGTTCCTTTAATCAAGCTAGTCTTTTTTCTGCAATCCTGCTGCCTGTTAGCTATTTCTGGTATTCTCTCTCTTCTATGTCACAGCCCTGCACATTGTTGTTAATTCTAGTTAAAAACCTTTACTTTGGTGTGGTAATATTAATTCAGGTGAGCAGTAACTCCGGTGTGGAAATGATTTACAGGGAAGTGCTGGATGCACTGTCAAGAAGCTCAAGAAGAATAGCTTTTGTTTTACAAATCTGAAGACAAGATACACATTTAACCATAACAACTGCAGGACTAATAAGAAAAATCTGTGGGCAATTTTTGCCTTGTTTGTCGTGTTTTTTAAGCTCAATATATAAACTAGCAAATTAGTACACATTCCAATTAAGTTATATTTGTTTATGCTTTATCTTCAATGGGAAAATATAGCATGGGGCCACTAGAGTATTAGTAAATCTTCTAGCTTCTTTTTAACCTGAGAAAAAATATTTTGGGCTGTATGTGGTGATGTAATACTCTATCTGCACCCACCCCCACTTTTCAAAATCTTAGAGTCACCCATGGTATCAACTTAGTAAACACTTTTTAATTCATTCATTTCTTCTAATAGCTTTGCCCTTCTTTAACGCTTGGCAAATGCTGTGCAGTTAGATCGGCATTTACTACTTTAACAAGGAATTGGCAATGGCAGCAGACACACACAGTCTTGGGTTTGTGGTTAATTACCCAGAGCAATAGGAATAGCTCTCATTTCTTTCAATGGGTCACATCAAAATGATGGCTATAATTATTCACTCCAAAATAAAGCACTTTTATTCAGATAGTAAGCCTTTTCTGGCTAGATAGTATTTCAAAACATAACTTCATAGGCAAGCATTATTCAAATTCTAAAAAGCATGTTGTTCTTCCTAGTCATTTGCTTTTATAAGCATCTCAAATAATTGCTTTATTTGAAAACATGACAAGTTCCTTACACGGACCAAATTCTGATCCTCTCACCAAAGTCTACATAAAGGGGTTCACAGAGAAGACCTTTAGGAAAGTTTGGGAGAAAACAGATTTCACAACCTAGGCCCCAAAATATTAATGCAGATGGTCTGTAGCCACTGCAACAACTAGAGGTGCGCCAATGAAGAATTTTTGGGCTGAAACAGATGGCCAATAATTAACGAGCTATATTGTCCAATAAGAATCCGACTGCTGGTATGCAGCTCGGCAGCTTGGAGAGCAGTGTCCAGCTGGTAAGTCTGGGGGGGAGGGGTGGCAGAGGAGAGGGGGGACAGATCAAGGCCCCTGCAGTGAGGGAGGGAGTGGGGCTGGGGTAGAAGCAGGGGGTTGGGCAGGCAGCAGCAGTGCTGGGGGGGGCCTACAGGGCGGACTATAGCCACCCCAAAATTTGCTGTAGTCCCCACCACCCAACCCCTCCTTGCAGTGCCGCAGCTGCCCACCCTAACCACAGCCCTGGCCCAGCCCTCACCCCCACCGGAAAGAGCCCAGAGCTGCCCCTGGCCCCAGCCTGCAGTGGCAGCCCACCATCACCCCTCACACAGATCCAGGGGGCACATGCCCCCCATGACTCCCTCAGGGGTGTGCACAGGAGTGGAATCTGCCCCCACCCCCCGCAACCCCTGGATGAGCGGCTCACAGCTCTGTCCCACACCCCACACTGGCTGGGCAGTGCGTACTGCAACCCCAGCCCCAATCCCTCCCTCACCATAGGGGCCTCAATCTGCACCCCCCCCCACACACACACACCCCTTCCCTACAACAAACAGACTTACCAGCTGGATGCTGCTCTGCAAGCTGCATTTATCAGCCACATCAGCCAAAAAAAACCCAACTGCTGATAATGTCAATTTCCTTGTATCGATGCCAATATGATATGAACCAATGTATCAGTGTACCTCTAACAGCAACCTATAAGTTATCAATACACAGTTATTCTCAACCAAGGTGCTTTGGCACTTTAGGGTGCTGTGAGATCCTTTTATAGATGATGCAAAATATTAGCACTATCAGGCATGCAAATACTGACATGAGATTCACAAAATAAACCCAGAAATTTCCAACAAGAATCCACAGCGTCAGAAACATTTTGACCTGGTGTAGTCTTTCAGTTCTCTGCAACAGAAAATTGCTGTATAGTTTTTCCATAGTCAAAAAGCAATTACAAGTTTAGACTTGAAAGTCTCTGGGTTAGGGTTAGAGGGGAGAACAACAAGGGTGATGTCATGGTGGGGGTCTGCTATAGACCACCAGACCAGGAGAACAAGATGGATGAGGCTCTCTTCAAACAGCTAGGGGAAATTCCCTGATCACAGGCCCTAATTCTCATGGGAGACTTCAGTCACTCTGACATCTGCTGGGCGGGCAATACAGCAGTACACAGGCAATCCAGGAAATTTATGGAGCGTGTTGAGGACAACTCCCTGGTGCAAGTACTGGAAAAGGGAATTAGGGGCTGTGCTTTTCTTGACCTGCTGCTCACAAACAGAGAAGAATTGGTGGGGAATGTAGTAGTGAATGGCAACTGAGGCAGCAGTGACCACAAGATAACTGAGTTCAAGATCCTGGGGAAAGGAAGGATGAAGAGCAGCAGAGTATGGACCCAGGACTTCAGAAAAGATGACTTTGACTCAGGGAACTCATCAGCAGAATCCCCTGAGAAGCCAGTCTGAGGGGAGAAGAGTCCAGGAGAGTTGGCTATACTTTAAAGAAACCTTTCTGCAGGAACGAACGAGTGCAATGTGCAGGAAAACTAGCAAGTACAGCAGAAGACCAACTTGGCTTAGCAGGGAATGCTTCAGCAAACTAAAACACATAAAGGAAGCCAATAAGCAGAAACTCGGACAAACAACTAGGGAGAAGTATAACAGCACTGCTTGGGCATGCAGGGATGAAATCAGGAACACAAAAGTGCAATTGGAGTTGCAGCAAGCAAGGGATATAAAGGGTAACAAGAAGGGTTTCCGCAAGTATGTCAGCAACAAGAGGAAAATCAGAGAGGGTGGGTCCCTTACTGAATGGGGGAGGCAATCTAGTGACAGAGGATGCGGAAAAGCCTGAAGTAGTCAATGCCTTTCTCACCTCAGTCTTCACAGGCAAGGTCAGCTCCCAAATTACTGCACCAGGCAGCACAGTTTGGGGAGAAGGTGAGCAGCCCTCAGGGGTGACAGAACAGGTTAGGGACTATTTAGAGAAGCTGGATGCGTACAAGTCTATGGGGTAGGACACAATGCACCCAAAGGTGCTGAGGGAGTTGGCTGTTGTCACTGTAGAGCTGCTGGCCATCATCTTTGAACACTCATGGCAATTGGGAGAGGTCCTGGATGACTGGAAAACACCAAATATAGTGTCCATCTTTAAGAAAGGGAAGAAGCAGCACTGAGGGAACTACAGGCCAGTCAGCCTCACCTCAGTCCCTCAAAAAATCATGGAGCAGATCCTCAAGGAATCCATTTTTAAGCACTTGGAGTAGGAACAGCCAGCATGGATTCACCAAAGGCAAGTCAGACTGCATGAGTGCCTTCTTTGATGGGATCCATGATCCTTCTATGATCCATAGACTGGCTCTGTAGATGTGGGGAGAGCAATGGATGTGATATACAGTACTTTGACTTTAGCACAGCTTTTGACAGTCTCCCACAACATTCTAGCAAGCAAGCTAAGGAAGTACAGGTTGGATGAATGAAGTGTAAGGGGGACAAAAAACTGGCTAGATCATAGGACTCAGAGGGTAGTAGTCAATGGTTCGATGTCTAGTTGGCAGCCTGTATCAAGTGGAGTGTCCCAGGGGTCAGTCCTGGGGCCAGTTTTGTTCAGTATATTCATGAATTACCTGGAAGATGGGATGAAGTGCACCCTCAGCAAGTTTGCAATTAACACCAAGCTGGGGGTGTGTAGTAAATATACTGGAGAGTAGGGCTAGTATTCAAAGAGACCTTGAAAAATTGGAGGATTAGACCCCAAAAAAATCTCATGAGATTCAATAAGGAGAACTGCAAAGTCTTGCACTTATTGGATGGAACAGTCCTGTGCACCAGTACAGACTGGGAACCAACTGGCTAAGGATGTGGACAAATTGGGAACAGTCCAGTGGAGGACAACAAAAATGGTTAGGGGGCTGGGGTATATGACTTAGGAGGAGAGGATAAGGGAAGTGGGCTAATTTAGTTTGGAGAAGAGAAGACTGAGTGGGGATTTAATAACAGGTTACCCAGAGAGGTTGTAGACTCTCCATTCTTGGAGTTTTTTAAGACCCAGTTAGAAAAAGCCTTAGCTGGGGCAGTCTAGGTTGGGATGGCCTTGCTTTGATGGGGGGGCTGGATTAGATGACCTCTTGAGGTCTCTTCCAACCCTAATTTTCTATGACTGTGATTTTCTGAGAGGTGTCTTCAATCTAATGAGGTTGAGAACCAGTGCTATCAGGAAGATGGTGCCATAGCACTCTGCCTACCATGGTTCTTTTGACAAGGAGACTTACCCCATTCTGAAACAAACATTACCATACTAAGAAAGACAGTGCTGCTCTACATTCTGCAAAGGATGCACAGTCCCCAAGGGCTGTTTTTCCTATGGCTTCCCTGCCTTGTTCAACAAAAGGATGTTGATGGTAATGACATTACTGTGTTGTTTCTCTACCATGATGTGTTATAACTGTTTTGGATAAAATGGGATACTATAAAAGTATTTTCCCCAAAGTTGGGGTGAAGCTATAGTTCTAAGTGAAAGAAAGATGCTTTTAAACCACCACCAGATTTAAAACTATGTTTAAGCAGCACTTATAAGATATTTCAGTTCCGCTTCACCCAGGCATACCACTACAAACAGAAAATCTCTTTCCAAGTCACAAAGTATAAGTTAACTCTTGGGAAACCCTAACAGGAAGGGTTTTATTATTCTGCTAAAGATGTTTCTTCCTCACAGACACGCTGTAAATAGTTTCCTGTATTCTGGTCCTTTTTTTGTAAAATCATAAGAAAACTGATTTTATGGTTTTCAATTGTACACCCCAAAAGAGATTCAATCCTTTTTTGGAACAAAATCCATGCAACAGATTCATTACCAGAGCTACAAGTTCATTCATGTTCAAATTTAATTCAGAGGGAGAGGGAGAGTGTGTGTGTGTGTCTCCGTGTGTGTGTGCATGTCCATGTGTGTGTCCGTGTGCATGTGTCTGTGCGCGTGTCTGTGTGTAAAAGGAAATTTCATGATTGGCCAAGCTGCAGCATCAGGCAGAAAGAAAACTGGAGGTACTTCATGGGTGAGCTATATAACAATAATTCCATAACAGGGCAAGAAAAATATTGCCATTTCCCCCCAGTGCTTCAGGAAGACCTTATGGATTTCAGCCTTCTCACACGCCATGAAGGGTAGAGAAAGTAATTCCTCTTCTTCCTCCCTCCCCCATCAAAGAACCTCTGAGCTGACACTAGTCAGCTAATACCACGTGCTAAATAAGCAGCTAACCTTTAGTCACCTACTCTGCTTTTTCTTTAAACTGGTACATACCAGTAGTTCAGAATTGTTTATCAAGCCATAAAGCTGTAAAAGAAGATTAAAAAGCACTCTGTAATTTCTAACTACTCTGAAGAAGACAGAAAATAATGGAAAGCACATGGTAATTTTGCATTCTTCTGGCGTATTATAAAAACTAAAAAAATTGCCAATTTTGTTGTAACGAACTCATAAAATGTCAAGCCTTTTTATAGGCACTGGAACTGATTTTCACGTTTCTTTTTCAGTGAAGTTCAAGAAGGAAGAGAACTACTATGTTGCCTGATCTATCTACTCCCCTAACAATGCAGTACTGTCCTCCACAGTATATTCTCTAATACTTTATCCAGCCCAGTTCTGAAAATGGCCCCTTACTGATTTAACAAAACCCTTATAATGTATTTCAAAAGTATAATCTTTCTATTTTAAAATATTAACATAATTATTTATGAGTCCATTTCTTTTGGGGCTGGTGAGCATTCTCCTTTTTGTCCAAATCCCCTTTATAATTCAGCATTACTGACACTCAGGGCATTTTTACACATGCACACGTTGCAGCACTAGGCGCTTTGAAAAGCAGCAGGTGTTGCGATGCATGCAGTTATATAAGTGGCAAAATGCACATCAGCACTGAGAAAATGACAGCAGCATGCTTTTGAAAACACCTCTGAGGTGCTTTAGTTCAAAAGTGCCCCGCTGCCATTTTCTGCAGGCTGACGCGCATTTCACTACTTATACAAGTGCATGCAGCGCAATGCAGTTCATTTCAGCTTGCATGTGGAGCAGTGGATCTCTGGCACATCACTAGAAAAAAAGTATGTGTATAAATGCCCTCAGAGAAAAAAAAAATCTAGAGGTGCACTGATACATCGGTCAACATCAGATCGGTACCAATATAAAGAAAATTGTCTATATCAGATATCGGCCCGATGGGGCCGATAATTTGGCTGATAAGTGCCCGTGCTGCAGCAAAATTTGGGGTGGATGCAGCCTACTCCCAGCGCCGCAAGAGTCTGCTCCAAGCCCACCCCCAGTAAGGAAAGTCCCGCACAGCGCCAGCTCCGGCTCCACCCCGCAGCTGCAACCTGTCCTGCACCTCGCAGATCCAGTGGTACACAGTCCCCCTGCCCTCCCAGGGTGCAAGCAGAGGCGGGAGCTGCCCCCACTCCACAAGCCGTGGCTCTGTCCCACGCCACGCCCCTCAGCCCTGGCTGGGCAGCACCTGCCCCTGCCCTCCCCCTCACTGCCAGGGGCATTGATCTACCCTCCCATGCCCCTTCCCTTCCCCACCCCCTTCCACCACAACAGACTTACCACATGATGGCAGCTGTATCAGATATTGGATCAGTATCAGCCGATATGCGTCCTTAAATATCGGCTATTGGTATTGGCCCCCCAAATCTCTATCAGTGCACCCCTTAAAAAAATCCCTTCCAGTAACCTAGAATCCATATGAAATCTATCTGTACTCTTTTTCTCTCTACTTCAAGCAGCAAGCAAACCATGAGGATTCAAGCAATCAGTAGAAAAAGTAACCCATTAAAGCCATCTCGTTAAATCACTGTCTCTCAATTTAAAGTGTTCTGATTCTACATTTTCTATGAAATGTGAGCAGTTGGGACATTAGCCTCTCAGAATGAGCACAAAGCAAAACATCCATTACTCACCTCAATTGTCTTTGCCCACAAAGGTGTACTTGGAAAATTGTGTTTGTAGACTTCGTTGGCGGTAGTGTTCACATCAACAGCAGCAACAACTTCTGCGGGTATGCAACTTTCTAGAATTAAAAGATAGAAATCTGCACAACTACCAGACTCTAGTAATCTTCACATTTGCTTATTCTAGTGATAGCCTTCTTAAAATAACATGCTACAAGGGGTCCAGATTGATCTTATGAATTATTGCTAATCATCAAATTCACAATTGCAGAGCATGAAACAAATTACAACATCCTAACAGCAATACCTAGTGCATTTAAAAATAAATTCTAAAGTAATTATACTTGGTGTTTTCTTCAAGCCTCTTCTGTCCAGAACTAAGAAGAAAGACAAATCACGTATGTGAAAAGCTGCAATATGAAACATACAGGTATTTTCATTCAGAAAATACCAGAAAATTCTTATTTATTTATTTAATTTCACCAACAGCAAAAAGGCTCCAAGCTTTATGGGAAAAATGTACAGGTGAATTCAGTGACCTCCTATTAAAGGCCCAATTTATAACACCTCCTCTAATCTCCTTGACATTCTGAACAATCACTGTAACTACAAAGTATTTTGCACAGGTACATTCACAGCAGAGCAAGCACCTGAAACTGCAGATCAGGTATGTTAACACTGACATCTAGTGTGAAAAGCATGTCAGCTTAACAGATTAACTACCTGCATTTAAAATCTGATACCTTGTCTTCCTGTTGTACAAGCACAGCACCTAAGTGATAAAGGCAAATTTCAAACACAGGTAAAGGGATACCGCTTTCATTTATTGTTTCTATTTTTTACATATAGACTTCTAATTCCCAGGAGTTTTCTCTGTGTTCTCAGCACCCTAGTAAAAATAGAAATTAACTATCTCAAATAGTTATCCCATTAAGCAAATAAGAAGGGAAAATAATACTGGCAAAAGCTGACATGGTCAGATGTCCCTTTCAGCAGCACTGCCTCATTTCCTCAAAAAATAATCAGGGACTTCACTCAACCACCCTAAATGCTGGTCCATGATTCAACTGAAAAAAAGGTTAATGTCCATGATTTGTTGGGTCCCCTGCTGTTTTCTAGGGAAGTAACCGAGACACCTTTTCAACCCAAACCATGAAGGCTATTCTGCAAGGAAAAGGAATAGAAACTTTACCTTAATGCTCCCTATTCATCCCCCATTCTCTTAACCCCATGATGATGGGATTTTCTCAAGTTACATGAGATAAGCTTTTCTAAACTGCAATTGCCACAAACAAAATTATTAATACACCTTTATGGTGTGCTCAGGTTCTAAGATGCAGAAGCAAGCAATGTTATAGAAAAATACTGCCCTTCTAAATCTTGCTTTTCTTAAATTGGCTATTTAAAGAGAAGTTGGAAAAACAACACACAGTAAAACAGTCCTGAAAACACAATGTAGGCAAAATTGTGTTGTTTCCTTTAGTACAAAACTGTATGTTATGGCAGCATCATTTTCACTGGAGAATGATGTATGGCAGGGTTTCTCAAACTGTGTCATGCATATTGTATGCAAGACATCTTTGGGGGGTATGCAGAAGAAATTGTATAACGGTGGATTTAATTTTCATTATAATAATAATTGGCATTTAAGGGGTTAAAATATAAAACATATGCATAATATGCACATATATGCTGGTAAGGTATACAGGTATACAAATATAATACAGGTATACAAATATAAATACAGGTAATATAAATATAAATACAGGTATTTATATTGTATTTATATACAAAAATATAAATACAGGTATTTATATTGTATTTATATACATTTATATTGTATTTATATACAAAAATATAAATACAGGTATACAAATATATGCTGGTAAGGTATACAGGAAGCAGGTAAATCTGGAAAGGGGTATACAACAAGAAAAAGTTTGGGAACCTCTGATGTGGGATACTGTTCCATAAAAAAAAAAAAATACTATCATAATCACTGAACATGTATCTTCCAATCAGGCTTTTCTCTGTCATTGGAGAAACATACAGCATGTTAATATTAAACAAAATTTAATTCTGTTATCTTCAGTTTTTGTCTAAAAGTAGTTCAACGTGGTTTTAAGCACCTTGCAACCAGGCAGTAACTTATTTAGTATAACACAGTTATACAAATACATAAAAGAAGACATAAAAGTTTCAGTGCATAAACCTTAGGTAAACTATAAGAGCACTGCATATCTTACAGAAACCACAAGCTCTGAGTTTGAAGAATACTATCAATATATCCTAGGTCAGAAACTCTAAAGCAACCAAGCTGAGATCACCAAGGGAACAAAAAGAAGGGAGGTTATTTTCATATCCAGTGACCCTGGGGTCCCTCTGTAGGGGTGGGCAATTATTTGGGCTGGAGGGCCACTTAAGGAGTTTTGGTGAGCTCTTGAAGGCCAGATTAGGTGGGTAGTGGTGGGGGTGCTGACTTGGCCTTGGCCCCATGTCATAGCCTATCTGGCCCCAGGCCCATCTGCCCTGCACCCACCACACAGGTGCTAGATGGAGTGGGCCAGGTCTCCATGGAGACTGTCCTGGGACCCCTGCAGGTACAGTGCTCTGGGCCGGACAGATGGGATGGGGCTGCGGATGGGCAGAGTGGCATCCAGGAGTGTGATGGGTGGGTGGGACTGGAATCACAGGGTGGTGACAGTACAGAGCCAGAGCCCAAGGCAGAGCCATGATCTGCTCCCTGTATGTCCCTGCAAAAGGTGCCAGTTCCCTGAAGAACCAGTGCCCATCCCAGGGACACGAGGGGAGCAGATCACAGCTCTGTCCCAAGCCCTGGCCCCGTACAGTCACCACTCTGCTATCCTGGATGCTGTTCCCCGCTTACTTGTGGCTCCATCCCATCCACCTGGCCCAGTTCACCATGCCCACTAGGGTAAGAGGCCAGTCTCCATAGAGACCCTGCCTACCTGCCCGCTCTGTCCGGTGCCCCTGGTAGAGGGTGCAGGGCAGATGGGCCTGGGGTCTGGCAGCAACAGTGGGGCCTCCTGGGAAGCCAAATCCAGCTACCACATCACCCCTGCCCTGCTGCCCAGCCCCACAGACTACAGTGCCCAAGAGCCACATGGGGGGACAGCAGGATGCACCAGGCAGTACCTCTGTGCTCAGAGGCATCAAGACCAACCCACATACCACAGCTCAGGCTGTCCCTCACGCTTGAGCCAGGTGGGGCCGAGGAACAGGCCATATTTTGCCCACCCCTGCCTTACAGTCACCAGCATAAGCCATAGGAGCCTTTAAACTACTGTGACTTATTTCCAGCTGCCCAAGGCATCATTATGGTACCTGGAATTGCCAAGGCTTAGGAAAAACCTCTCTACCAAAAATGCCACAGCTGTTGGGTACCAGGATATGATGTTGCATAAAGGTATTATATAAGCTCTGGTTTGCTTGGGAATTCTTCTTACAAGCTGATTTAACAGCTTTTTGATAGCTTTGTAACCCTGGAACAACACAAAGCAGCTGGACCAGTGACAAGAATCTGGCCCACTTCATCTAGCAAAGAACAATCTGGGTTCTCTTCTCTCCTTTGCTGCCAGATTTCCAAACCAGTGAGGAACCCCATGGGCCAGAGAGCATGACCCTACAGACAGGCCCCAGGGCCTGATCCTGGTGCACTAGGGCCTGACCCCAGTATGAGGGTAGCACAGAGCCCCATTGCATGGGGCTAGGCAGGAGGCCGGGGCAGGACACGGGGAAGCACGGGACTCTGATTCCCTGATCTCAGCACAGGGGGCCAGATGGAGGCAGCATGGGGCCCTGGGCTTGATCCCAGTGTGGCACAGGGCTCCAATTCCTGTACCCAGGGCCTGACCCCAGCATTCAGGGGTAGTGCAAGACTCTCAGGCCAGATCCTGACATTCAGGGATGCCACGGTGCCTAATGCTGGTGGTACAGGCCAAAAGGTTGAGCAGCACTGAACTAACTCATTGACCATTAGTTATTCTTCATTTATACAGAAGTATGTCTCAACAGAACAGGCACTGGAAGATGGAGCCAAGAAAAGATTCATGCTTTATTTTATTTAATCATCCCCATGAGCAACAGGCACAGGATCTATTTACCAGTCTAAAAATATGGAAATGCTCATGTCATACTAACAGCCCGCAAACTAAACTCCCCCAAAAACCATGGCAAAGCTCTAACAGAGACATACATTGCCCTGCAGAATTTTTTTTAAAAAGTAAATGCCAGTTTTCAAGACTCGGCAATTCCACTGAGCTATAGCCATGTAGAAAACAACTTAATTTTAGGTAGAAGAAAGATGCATACGTTTTCACAGTGAGTGTAATTAACCACTGGAGCAGTTTGCCTAGATGTTCTGCACAACCTGGAGTTTTCAGAGCAAGACTGGGTATCTTTCTAAAAGACACAGTACAGCTCAAACTGAAATTATAGGCTTAATACAGAACTTACTGGTAAGGCTTTATGGCCTATGCTGTACAGCTCGGATGAGCAATTATTTTAGCTGGAGGGCCACTTAACAAGTTCTGGTGAGCTGTCAAGAGCTACACACAAAATATTAACAAATTAAAAATAAAAAAGCAAATCATATACCAAAAATCCAAGATCTATTCTAACATTTTAATTTTATTTCAAAAAATATTTTTGTCCTGATGTATGGTTTTTTGAGTAGTGTATATACAGGCAAGTGCATAATATCTCAAAATAAAGTCTTACTCTTGTATATTGTGGG
>NW_017729004.1:48039302-48043693 GCF_001723915.1 Gavialis gangeticus | reverse complement strand
GTGTACAGCAGGACTTCCCTGGGCAATGTGGTGCAGGTGTGTTCTGCCCCCCACATGGCCCACGGCTGCCCCCACGGCACTCTGCATGGGGCTGAGCCCTGCTTGTTCCTGCCCGGGACAAACTGTGCCTGCACCCACTCTAGCACACAGCTTCCTGCCAAGGCTGTTGCTGTTGCTGCTGCAGCCAACCAGGTACAGGTCAGCTGCTCCTCCTCCTGCCCCTGCTGCTCTGCTCTGGGAGGGAGGGAAGCTGCAGCCCAGCAGCTCCTGCCCCAGCACATGGGGCTCCAACTCCTGGCCCGCCTGGCGTGATGATCAGCCACCTGAGAGCACTGGAGCTGGAGCCCTGTGTGCTGGGGAAGGAGCCACCCAGCTGCAGTTTTCCCCGCACCTGGAGCCTCTAGTTGGATGCAATTTATGCTATTTTGCATAAAACATACTTAAAGGAACATTTTCTTTTTTCATGAAAAGTAAACATGTTAGCTTCACTGGCTTTTACTCTGTGCCTTTAAAAGGATAAACTTCATGAGAAGAAGTAAACCCAGATGGTTACAAGAAGACTCATTTTATAAAAATGGGCACAACAGTAACAAAAGTGCTCAACTGACTGATTTACCACAACTTGGAACTCACAAACATCCAGATAATCTAAACCAACTTTATGCACATCCCCAAACCACAAAACCCTTTACTTAATGTAAATTATATTCCCTTTTATTCAGATTCCCTAATTCTTAGTCTTAACAAGGCTTTAGCCTAGAAGTATAGTTTAAAAAGAACTATGCAAATCAGGCATGTCAGTGCTTAGAGGCTGCATTTTCTACTTCTTATCACACACTTCCCATAAAAAGAAATAACCAGATTTAAAAAAAGGAATGGCAACTCCATGCAAATAGTATTATCTATCCGATATGTAAATTTCAATTGATATTTAACTCTTCAAGGCTACACAGGGTCATTCAAAAAAGTAAAGGGGAGGTTTGAATCCTATACAGAGCCCTCTTCATCTGTTCTGGCTGGAACTGCTACAAAAGAACCTCAGCCTTACTATTTATAAGTATTGTCATTTCTTCATTCAAAAGTAAGCCCAAAAGAACAGAAATGCAAATTACAACACACAATGGCACTGCTGCAACTGTTCAGCAATTCTAGCTGTGATTGTATGCTATAAAAGAAAGTTTTAGCAATAAACTGAACCTTTTCGATGACAGTAGCAGGAACTCCCTGAAAACTGAAAATGCCCAGAATATAAATAAAATCATTTGTTACATACTCTCAGCCTTTTCAAGCCCAGCTTTATCCAATACGGTATGATAAAAAACAGTAAACCTGTTACATACTTCTTTGCAATATTCTGATATTTTCCAAAGGTTACATCTTAGGCATGAACAGCTGTCATAGGTTGTTGCCTTTATGCTGTGGTATATTATATTTCAAATGGATATCAGTAGGACCTCCCCAACTTTCTCTCACACTGGTGTTAGTTAGTCACTGGAGGCTGGTCCAAGACATTTACCATGTCTAGTATAATACATGAGTATAAAATTAGGAACAGATCCATATAACATTTGGTGGCAATTATGCCACGTATACGAACAGTAACAAATGGCTGAGCTGAAAACAGTGACATAGACCAAATTTCAGGGCAAAAATATCTTATACAGAATCTCTTTATTGATAGTAAAATACAATATTGACCCTACTGCTTTTAGAAATAAGGCTATTTTAAAAAGAAATAGGGGGAAAAGAGCATCTATTACTCTTATTTTGTCAATGACTTCAGAGTCCCTATAATTGTGATCAAAGATGTGTTTTGTTCATACTCTCTCCCAGAAATTGAAGAATTGGTATGGGGCTAAAACCTAAAAACTGTTATATAGGCTTACTCATCATTCCTCTTCCTTAGGATTATACGAAAGCAGAGCTGGAAGGGGCCTCATGAAGTCATCTAGTCCAGCCTCCTGCTCAAGGCAGGATCATCCCTCACTAAACCATCTCAGCCAAGTGTATGTCTAACCTGCTTTTGAAAATTTCCAGGGATAGAAATTTCACAACCCCTGTAGGTAGCCTGTTCCAATGCTTGACTACCCTCATATTCAGAAAGTTCCTCCTAATCTCCAATTTAAGTTTCCTCTGAAGTAGTTTGAGGCCATTGCCCCTTGTCCTGTTTTCTATAGCCAAAAAGAAAAGTATTACCTTTATTCTTTTTACAATTGCCTTCCAGATATTTGAAGAATATAATCAAATGCCTCCTGACTCTTACCTTCTCCTGACTAAATAATCCTAGTTCTTTCAGCCTTCCTTGATAAATCATACTGTCCAGGCCTCTAATCATTTTTGTTACTCCCTGCTGGACTCTATCCAACTAGTCCACATCTTTCTTGAAGCACAGGGCCCAAAACTGGACATAATACTCGACATGAGGCCTCACCAGTGCAGAACAAAGCAAAAGAATCACTTCCCTTGACTTGCAACCCAGGATGCCATTGGCCTTTTCTTCAACAAGAAAACAACGTTGGCTCATACACAATTTAGGGTCCACTGCAACTCCCAGGTCTTTCTCTACAGCCACCCATTCCTCAATCTGTATCTATGCATGCATTACTCTGCCCCAAGTGCAGGACTTTGAACTTGCCTTTGTTTAATTTCATCAGATTGACTGTGGACCATTTCTCCAGGTCATTCTGGATCCTAGCCCTACCTCCAGAGTGTCTCCAACTCCTTCCAACTTAATGTCATCAACAATTTTCCTAAGTGTGCACTCAATCCCATCCTCCAAATAATTAATGAAAATGTTAAACAATACTGAACTCAGGACAGACCCCTGGGGAACACCACTTGATACCTCCTCTCAATTAAACATTTGAGCCATTGGCAACTATTCGCTGAGCACAATGATTTAGCTAGTTGTGTTATGTATCCTCTTACAGTACATTCATCCAGTTTGTATTCCTTTAGCTTGTTAATGAGACTATTGTGGGTGACAATGCCAAAGCCTTCCTAAAGTTTATCACATCCACTGCTTCGCCCCACCCCACCACCACATCCACAGAGCCTGTCACTGTATCATAGAAGGAAATCAAGTTGGTTATGACTGCCTCTTTTTGCATGCTTACATATTTAGGTATCTTGCTTGTTTGTTACTCTAACACAGGGGTGTCAAACTTATGGCCCACAGAGCCATGTTGTGTGGGCCTGGCAGAGGGGCCTGCCACTGAAATCTAAGGCACAGAGCCCCATTTGTGATGTGTGGGTAGCCAGGGGTAAGCGATGGCTGAGAGCCCCTGCAACTGCCACTATCAGGCCCCAGATCAGGTGACCTCCAAGGTCCGGATACCGCCTGGCGGGCAGAGTGAGTGTAACACCCCTCTCACGTGTGCACGGAGGTTATAAAGCATGACTTAAAACCAATGTGGCCCTTATAATTAATCCCAATTTACAAAAATATATATGGCTATATACCCCCCTTGTAAATTGGGATTATATAGAAATAAATAAAAGCAGGAAGCAACTGTGACCAGCTGAAACCTGAGATCCTGCCCCTGCCTTTGTTTCAAGGTAATCCGCACCATCACAGATCCTCACAGGAGGTGAGGGGCTTCATAGCAGCTATGAATTGCCTGCCCAGGGGAGTTTTCCATCCCTGACTCCTCTGTGAAATCCTATAAAATATGAACCTTCATTTCTACCCAGGAGGATTTTTACACTCTTTTCTCCAGTGCCTGATGAAGGGGGTTTGTGGCCGAAAGCTTGCAATTAAAATCATGTTTTTTGCAAAAATCTTGTTGGTCATATAGAAGACATCACCTCCACCACAAGTCTCGATTGCCTTTTCCTGTAGACCAATACAGCTACAACCCGGATACCTGATAACTACACACACACGCGTGCATGCACACACATCCACACACACACACAGAGCACATACAAACACACTCCCCAACACACACACAGACGCGCGCGCGCGCGCTTACAATATACTGTATAGGTGCGCGTGTGCACGGAGCCGTGCGTGACACTGAAGCGGGAGCGAAGGGGGCTGGCGCGGCGGCTGCCCTACAGGGTCCAAAGCCCCCACGGGGCAGGGCTCCCACGTGGCGCGCGACACAGGAGCGCACCTGCCGCCTGAGGGGGCCGGGGAAGAGCACTCCCATTTTACAGCTGGGATCGCTGAGGCTCGGGGAAGCCAGGAGGCCGCCCTGGCCGCTCACGGGGGCGGGCCTCGGAGCTCCCCGCCCTGCCGTGCAGTGCTGCAGCGTGACCCGGGCTGGCCCCCCCTCGCGGCGGCCGGTACCTCTGAGCGCCTGGTGCATGCCGCCCAGGCCGCTGAACAGCTCGAGCACCCGCAGCGGCTCCATCCCCGCGCGCCGGTGCCGCCGCCGCCCGTCCGG
>NW_017729004.1:48037958-48039241 GCF_001723915.1 Gavialis gangeticus | reverse complement strand
CGCCTCAGTTCCGCTGCCGCCGTCGCCCGGTCCCCGGGGACTCCGCTCCGGCAGCCGCAGCGCCCCGGGCTCCACACCCCCGGCCCCGGCCCCGGCTCCGGGGGTGGGGATGGGGCGCAACTGCTCTGGCCCACCTGGGGCTCGAGCCAGGCTCCCGGGCAGCACCCTGCGGCGCCCACGCGGGCTTTGCGGTGGGGAAGTCGGTTCCGCTCTGTGGGGCTTGCGGGGATCCCGCGGGCCACCCCGGCCCACGGCTCCGGACAGCCCGTGGCTCGCTTCTGCAGCCGCAGTTTTGTTGTGCAACCTCCTTTGAAAACCACCATTTCAAACCGTGTACCCTGGCAAGGCAAGGAGGAAGGAAGTCAGTGATGATGAAACAGTCCTCGCTTGTCTTAGGCAGCTAAATTGCCTCCGCCAAACAAAGAAAAAGGAAGAGATGGCTCAAAGGCATTCCCTTACCACACCAAAGAGCACATTTGCAGTAGAGCATGTCATACAGAAAACTCTGGCAAGCTCATAAACACCATCCTTCAGACATGTGCAGGGGAGTGTAATGGGACTATTTACCCCGTGTTGGTCAAATTACTTACAAGCGTAGGTGCTTCCAACATTGGGCCCGAAACTAGTTTCGGAGAACATAAATTAACTTTTTAAAAATGTTCATAGATTTCATAGACATTGGGGCTGGAAGGGACCTTTTCAAAATGTTTCTTACACAGTTTCATATGTCAGTTATGTTTTCTTTGAACCCCCAGAGACCTGTCATGACCAGGGTGAATTTGATGAGAAGCTCTCAGTCCTTCAGAAATGGATTGTATGGCCAAGACAGCATATTGCCGCTTGTCTTCTTATGGAGGTTACCGGGGCAAGGCCCCAGCGTCATTCCCTGTTCTAAGAAATTATGTGATAGTTGGACATTTTGTCAAAGGAATTCAGGTGTGGCTGGTTCCAGAGGCTCTGGAAAGCCTGAGCTATGGGACTTTGATGAGCAATGACCCATTTTCCGTTCTTGAGCATGCGTGGCATGCCCATGTTTTGGCTGGGAAAGCATGTGAGGGGAAGGTAAGCATTCTGAGTGAGTGACAGGTAGGGTGCTGGATGCGATGGTGGAGTAGCATGTGCATGTGCGTGACTGGTTAAAGTGAGAGTGATGTTTGTTGCTGCCATATCAAAACTAAGGCTGTGCAAAGCTTCACAGGTTGTTTCATTTTGATGCTGTTTCAACTCATTTCAAGCTCAAAACAGCAAAACTGAAACAAAACGAAGGGCTTCAAAACAGCCTC
>NW_017729004.1:48023563-48032958 GCF_001723915.1 Gavialis gangeticus | reverse complement strand
TGATGCTGTTTCAACTCATTTCAAGCTCAAAACAGCAAAACTGAAACAAAACGAAGGGCTTCAAAACAGCCTCGAAATGAAATGAGGCCAGTTGAAATGTTTTGAAAGTTTTGAAACATTTTGAATTTTGAAGCAGCCTGGTGGTGAGAGGCAGGGGAGAGCCAGGGCTGTGCTCCGAGTGGCTCTGCAGCCCCACGGGGGGAGCACAGCCCTGGCTCTCCCCGCCCCCTCGGATCGGCTCTAGTGCAGGGCCTAGGGCAAATCAGCTCATGCGTGGACTTGCTACTGCCCTGATCCTGAGGTGGTGGCGGGTCCCCACACAAGCTGATTTTGCCCAGGGCCCCACACCAGAGCCAATCAGAGGAGGGTGCGGGGCCCAAGGCAAATCAGCTTGTGCAGGAACCTGCTGCTGCCCTGATCCCAGGGTGCTGGCAGGTCCCCACACGAGCTGATTTGCCCCAGACCCATCTGCCGCTGGCCCCAGGCAGCAGCACCAGCCTCCTGTCATCTGGCAGACAGATCGGAGGCTCACCCGCACCCCCCGGAGGGCTGCAGAGACTGTGCTAGACAGCTCTCAGGGGTGCAGGTCCCAAATCTGCCTTCCAGATCACCGGAGGCTGGTGCTGCCAGCTGAGGCCAGCGGCAGCACCTGTCTTCCGGGTGCTGGCTATGGGCAAAACATCGAAACAGCATCAAAACGAAATGGAGCAGTGCTCTCAAAACGAAACAAAATTCAAAACGAAACACCATTCCGTTGAAATGGAACGATGCTGTTTCACACAGCCCTAATAAAAACCCACTTGCATGAGAGAGTTTGGATTCTTGTTGGTTGGATTGGTGTGTGGGTTCATTGGCTTGTTGGTGTTTATCCTGCAGAAGAGGATAAAGAATCACCAAGAGATTTCTGCTACCTTTGTGGTAAAGTATTACTGCACCCTTGTATTTCAGGAATACTAGTAACTACACTGAGCTGGGGGTGTCTGGCCAGGACAGTTCTAAAGATTCCCAAGTAAGTGAAGGGGGGTGGGTGGGTGTATGTGTGTGTGTGTGTTTGTGTACTTACCCAAGTTGTGTTTGTTAGTTTGAGATTGATTTGTTTGATTTATGACTTACTGATTTATGAAATTCTAAGAATATTTGTTTGTGTGTCTTAACTTAGTGAGTGGCTTATAATTTGTGCTTGGCTGCATAGAACAGCCCATTGGCTTGTTTCTGCAAATTGAGCAATCGCAGGCAACTGAGCTTGGCAGAGCAATCCTTCATAGTTTACCTACTCGCTTGCTTTAACGTTGTGATACTGCTACTAAAGTGAACCTGTTGATAGTGCATGAAAATAGTTCCTGTTTAACCCTGTATTATAGTGTTTGCCTTTTCTTATAATATAGTGTGTACTTTGTTTTAGTTCTATGTGGTGTGCTGTGTCTTTCTTACACATATCTTAAATTACTTACCTTCGCAGAAGCCCACTGGACACCCAGCCTCAGTGCTTAAGTGATCTGTAGTGCTGAGGCTAGCTGACTCAAACCCTAGCAATTATTAAGTACCCCTTTCAATGCTTTAATCACAGATTATACAAGAGCCTTCCTAATTATAAATGTAATCTGTTTGAATTGGCTAATTTGTATAATTGGCAATTGGTGCTCCAATGGAGGCAGTGTTTGCAAGTAAAGAATGGTGTGGAAGGCAAACATCCGGTGCTTTATAAACAGACTGCTCCAGTCAGGTAGGGCTCATCAACCATGACACTCAGTACCCTCAGGAGAAGGAAAATTCCAATTCAAACAAAGTCCAGTTCAGGTTCACACAGCCAGGTTGTAGAAGTTGTGCTGGTCTTACATCCTATGGATCTCTACATAGCAAGCTGTCTCCAAGAAGTATTGCATAACCACTTTGCCTGAGAGCTGTGGAAAGTGGGGAAAAGCCTGCTGCATTCTGGGGCGCACAGCTTAAGAACTACATCTGGTTTCTATGAAGGTGGGAAGAATGAAAGGGAAGCTCCAAGTAACTGAGAAGCTAAACAGAAGAGTGCACATTGCCTATAACAAGCCATGGTGTCGGTAACCCCTCATCTCAGACAGAGGTGAGGGAGTTCCAAGTGAGATGCCTAGGTCATGCAAAAATGAGATATGAGATATGTTGGCTGGATGTACAGGACCTTATAGCCTAATAGGACAAGGATGATGAGGAAGATACAGGAAAAAAAGTTGGTTTGGGAGAATATGAAAAAGGTCAGTCAGCCTGCAACATGAATTCAGTAGGAACACTGGGAAATGAAGAACAAGAGCAACTAACAGGATGAAGGGAAGGCAAAGATGTCATTTTTTTTATTTGATCAAATTCGTCATTTATTCCATTGGTTTTAGTAAAACTGTAGCTGGGTTGAATTTGGCCCCTTATCTTTATGTTGCCAAAATGCCACATGCAGCTGGATATACTGCAGAATAGTGGCTGTACAGACCTGGTGGGGAGAAGCAGCCCTGACGCATGCCAGAGGAGACCCCAGGACAGTAAAGCCCCACTTTACTTCCCCTCCTGTCCTACTTGTGTCCATACCTTACACTCAGAACCCTCTCTACTGCTCCCGAGGCCAGATGTAGAGTCTACCATAGGAGACTGCTGTCCCCTCTGCCAGGTTTATGCCATTGGAAGGATTTTCCATTGGCATTGTCCAGACACTTCAGGACCACTTTACTCTGTTTAGTGGACTGGAGAGTATGATTCATAGTATTTATATGCTATAATAATAAAAAAGCTCATAAAACAGAATGGGACTTTATTAGTCTCCTGCTGAAATGTATGAAAAGCACCACTGTCTCCATACTGCTCATAACCAAATCACTTTTTAGTATAAAGAATATAATAAAGCTTATCTAACTTTATTCCAACCGTGTAGTTGGTCCAATATAAGGTATCACCCCCCAAAAATCCTAACTTTTTAGTAGTCAGTCCTGTAGTTGATATCAGACTAACAAGCCTTAGATGGTTTAAGCTCCTTAATTTATAGTAAAAAGGAGCAAAATGCAAGTGAGGAATTTGAACGCAACCTCCTTTCATAGATTTGCTCATATGGACTGCATAGCCTTGAAATAAATGTGAAGCTTTGCAATTACGTCAACAGGCTTTGAATCAGGCCCTCTGTGATAGTGTTTAATGGACAAATGAGAACCATGGTTAAGTGCCATTTCAGTATTCATTTTCATATTTCTTCTTCCAAGAAAGATATATTGGGGGGAAGGGGGCATGCAGTGGTGTGTGCATTTCCATTCAGGCACTGCTATTCACTTCATTATTGACTCCAAGATGAACATGGGCCGACAATGCGAGGTCGTGGTTGGCAGGGCTAACCGGACCTTGTCGTGCATCCACAGGTGCATCTCGAGTAGAGCCAAGGAGGTGATCCTCCCCCTCTACGCGACGCTGGTCAGGCCACAGCTGGAGTATTGTGTCCAGTTCTGTGCGCCCCATTTCAAGAGGGATGTGGACAACATGGAGAGGGTCCAGAGGAGGGCCACCCGCATGATCCGGGGACAACAGGGCAGACCCTACAGTGAGAGACTGCGGGACCTGAACCTATTCAGCCTCCACAAGAGAAGGCTGAGGGGGGACCTGGTGACCGTCTATAAACTCACTAGGGGGGACCAGAAGGGTTTGGGGGAGACGCTGTTTCCCCTAGCGCCCGCTGGCATAACAAGGAGTAATGGGCACAAGTTGATGGAGAGGAGGTATAGATTGGACATCCGCAAAAACTACTTCACAGTTAGGGCGGCTAGGAGCTGGAACCAACTTCCAAGGGAAGTGGTGCTGGCCCCTACCCTGGGGGTCTTTAAGAAGAGGCTGGATGCCTACCTGGCTGGACTCATTTGAGTCCCGTTTCTCTTTTTGGGGTTTTTTGTTGTTCTCCCGCCCTGGCGGGGGGTCGGGCTAGAAGATCTACTAGGTCCCTTCCGACCCTTAATCTATGAATCTATGAATCTATAACGGACCAGATTCCTGATAATCTCTTCATCCCACAGCTATTAATGACCCCCTATGCTTTTTAAGGGTCTTGATAGTCCATTAATCAAGCTCACCTTTTTCTGCAATTTTACTGTCTGCTAACTATTCTGGTAACATCTCTGTCCTATTTCAAAGCCCTGCACACTATACTTAGTTCTACCTAAAAAACCTAGCTCAGGTGTGGTTATATCAATTCAGGTGAATAGTAACTCAGGTACGGAAATGATTTACAAAGAAGTGTTGGATGCACCACCAAGATTCTCAGAAAGGCTAGATTTTGTTTTATGAATCTGAAGAAGAAATGTACATTTAGCTATAATGACTACAGGACTAATAAAATAATACATGTGGATGTTTTTTTTCTAGTTTGTTGTGTTTTTAAACTACATTTATAAACTAGCAAATTAGTACACATTCCAATAAGGTTATATTTATTTTTGCTTTGATCTTAAATGGAATAAAAAGCACTGGGCCCCTATCATCTTCTAGCTTCTCTTTAACTTAAGAAAAATACGTTTTGTGCTGTATGCGATGATGTACCACAGCGCCTGCACCTCCCCTTTGAAAATCCTAGATCCGCCCATGGATATATCGTTCTACATGTGAAATGCACTCTGAGGAAGGAATCATTCATAATAACATAAGTGCCATACTGTATCAGACCAGTAGTCCATCTAGCCCAGTATCCTATCTGCAATTCATCTTAACTTCTAATACCTGACAATGTATGAAGACTGTGGAAAGAGTCTTCTTGCCATATCAGGTGATGGAATAAATTAATTACAGCACATTTCAGGTTCTAAGTAGACTTCCATGATAAAACTCCCACTGATTTCAAGACAGAAGAATTTTAGCCCATTGGAAGGCAAGACTCCTTAGTGCCTTGCAGGACTGAGCATTTTACATTTCCTTGGGGCATGGGCAGGATGGTCTTGATAAACCAGTCTTAACAGTATGCATTACTTTTATATAAATTGATAGAGTTGCTTGAAAAATAATAACATTTATTGTAAATGAATGCATCATTTAAAATTTAATAATTTATTCATGAATTGGCAATTTTCCTGAACTGTGTGCGTGTACTATTAAAAACAGCAAAAGTAACCTTAACACTTAAATTATACTATCAGAAGTGTAGGGAGGAATGTATCATACCAGTATTTCCATCCAGATGGCTTTTTAAAACTTTCCTCCTAGCAACTGGCAGTATTTCCTCATTTCATCTCCTGTTTTGAGAAGTTTGCCCACAACTCTGATAATCGGTCTGATACAACACTTAACCACATTAGATCTGACAACTGTTGCCCTGGTAACCAAAACATATATCCAATGAAATAATTTTTTGATGTGAATGGGAACATGCCAACAAAACCACTACAGCATTTCCACTTTTTACAGGGCTTTTTAAATTGTTAAACATGTCAAAGATATTAAATTTTATCACTTAATGAATATACAAAAATGGTAGCAGAAGGACAGTGCATTTCACTGTTTCTGAAAGGAAGAATCACAAACTGGAAAATACACCACAGACTCTTACCACAGAGAGGATAGAAAGCTAGGATCATAGGAAAGGAGGACTGGCAGGGATCTTACAAACTCATGGACTCCATCTCCCTACTCAAGGTAGGATTACTCCTGACTAAACGATTGCAGCCAAGTCTATCCAACCTGCTGTATCTGATAGCAAGCTACACTTTTTTTTTTTTGCAGTGCTCAACACAAACATGCACACACCATTTTTTCAGCACTTTATGGGGTTACATTAATGTTCCTTATACCCTCTGTACCCTTCCTACTATATATAAATCCAGATGGTCACCATCAAACCAGCTGTCCCCTCTGTTTCCAGCTGTTTTCATTCCCATCATATTGATGAAAAAAATTCTGTTCAGGTAAATAATAATACATAATACATCCATTGCAATGACAATGTTATTGTGATTTAATTGTTTTAGACTTCATTCTGGAGTAAATACCTAAGCTGAACCCTCAAAAATAAGGATTTATAATAAAAGCCCTGGTAGACTTCTAACCATGAAGTGCCTGTAAATTATGGTTTTATATATATAGAAAGAGAAAAAAAGAGATTTAGATATTACCATTCAGCCTATAGGACTTGCAGACTGGTATAAAATGGTAAAAAAATGCATTTAAAATGACCATTTAAACCTGGAAGGTAAATAAAATGTTAATGTTGAAGACTAAAAATATTTAGTTTTAATGTGTACCCAGATATAGCTTACTGTATACCTGAGTGCAAATTGGCAACTGTATGTAGACTTCTCAGCAGGCTAGAAATAAATCTCATAATTTGGATCAGAAATCTCTGTGGTTCAGAAAGAATGTTTGGTATCTGCATGTCATAACCTTGCTATGTAATCTTCTGGGTATAAAAAAGTTGTAATATCCTCTCAACAGCAAGATTGCAGGCCATTACTTTTTCCTGTTATTTATTACAGTATAGCAACCCTAAAGCAGCTACAATGTATCTACTATATATATATTACCTTTCAAAAATGAAAAGATTTTGCAGCTTATCAAAACTGAACTTTGTTTAATTGCGTTCAAAATGCACAAGGACTTTGCATTCAAAATGCACTAGGCTGCAGCGAGCAACTGCCAGAGGGTTTCACATCCACTCCACCTGGTTGCTAGCTGCTCTACATAGCTTCTGGTGGATTTCTGCTTCCATTACTGTGCCAACAGGGGTGAAGTGCATCCTGGAAAAGCATATGACACTGAATGGGTGGAGATGGTCACCAGGAGATATAGGAGACTGGTAGTGGGTGCACGGGGGTGCATTTGCCCCACCTTACAGGGCTGGTGCCCCCCTGACGGCTGTCACCGATGCTGTCGGTAGGGCTTGTGCCCCCCCTGACAGGGTCGGTGACTTCTGCAGGTGCCCCTCCAGATTCAGGAGGCACCAGTCACTCATGCCAGGAGATGTAGGTGTGTCTATATGTACCTTCTGCAGAAGCCTACTTTCATTCAGAGTGTGGTTACTCTCCTGGCAGAAAGAAAGGGTTCTGCCATGGCAGAACAGCCACAGCTTAACCTATCTTTCCAGCCACTAGTGTGGTATTTCTAGGAACCCATCTGTACCCCTTATGACTATTGAGACCCAAGGTGTTCATTTACAGACCTTGAGTCTATCATGCAAGAAATGAAAACCACATCAGACTAAGTTTGTCTATCTCACCCACTCCTTTTCTAAGAACTCAGAGGAAGTTCTGTAAGTATAGCGTGTGTTTGGAGGAGGAGTCAGGTACAAAAATGCTTAATGATTCCTTATTTCATGCTTTTTAAATGTTTGGATTGCCCAGTTCAGTACAGAATTTAATCTTGTGGGTGTTGGAACCACGGAGTTTTCCAGGCAATAAGGATAAATGGTAATTGATACTGCTTCTTTAATTAAAGCTTTTTGGATTTCTGTTATTTACCAGGCCCGTGCTGTTCAATCTCTTTATCAGTGATTTGGACGATGGGGTGAAAAGCACCCTGTTTAACTTCGTTGATGATACCAAAATCTGGGGTGAGGTGAGCACACTAGTAGGGAGGGAAAGACTGCAGCAAGACTTGGATTGGTTACAGGGGTGGGCTAACAAAAACATGATGCACTTCAACACTGACAAGTGCAGGGTGCTGCACTTGGGCAGTAGTAACCAGCAACACACTGATAAGATGGGAAACTTCCTTCTTGAGAGCACGGAGGCAGAAAGGGATCTTGGAGTCATTATTGACTCCAAAATAAACAAGGGCCGACAATGTGAGGTCACGGTTGGCAGGGCTAACAGGACCTTGTCGTGCATCCACAGGTGCATCTCTAGCAGGGCCAAGGAGGTGATCCTCCCCCTCTGTGCAACACTGGTCAGGCCACAGCTGGAGTACTGTGTCCAGTTCTGTGTGCTGTGCTTTAGGAGGGATGTGGACAACATTGAGGGAGTCCAGAGGAGGGCCACCCGCATGATCCAGGGACTACAGGGCAGACCCTACAATGAGAGACTGCAGGACCTGAACCTGTTCAGCTTTCACAAGAGAAGGCTGAGCGGGGACCTGCTGACAGTCTATAAACTCACTAGGGGGGACCAGAAGGGTTTGGGAGAGACCTTGTTTCCCCTAGCACCCCCTGGCATAACAAGGAATAACGGCCACAACTTGTTGGAGAGGAGGTTTAGATTAGACATCCGTAAGAACTACTTCCCAGTTAGGGCAGCTAGGATCTGGAACCAGCTTCCAAGGGAAGTGGTGCTGGCTCCTACCCTGGGGGTCTTAAAGAGGAGGCTTGATGCCTACCTAGCTGGGATCATTTGAGCCCAGTTTTTTTTTCTCCTGCCCTGGCAGGGGGTCGGATTTGAAGATCTACAAGGTCCCTTCTGACCCGACTTCTCTGATTCCATGATTCTATGATACTGGCAATTTCAGCTGATTGGTTCAATTTGGCTGGCAGCAGTAACCCTGGACAGATTGTGACTGTATGCTTCCATTATATTATTGGTATTTTTTTGTTGTCATTGCACATTCCAGTACTTCATCAAAAAGAAAGGGATAAAAAAAATAGTCTTCTACCGAGTAAAATGGGCTCTATACTTAACCACTGAAATCAGTAAAACATAAAATAAAAATGCTCCCATTGAAAGCAGTGGGTATGGAATAAAAGCCTCAAGTTTTTCAAAGTTTGGAAACAAAGTGGCAACAGCTGCAAAAAAATTGTAAATATATTTCAGGACTGGCTATAAGTTTTTGCTGATATGCTCATCAAGTATCACCTAAAGTGACTGTTTGTCCAGTTGTTTCAGGATGAACTTGCATTTCAAGGGATTTCAGTCTGGCCTTAGCTATGGCTTGTGGCTTGTTCTCCAGTCCCAGGTGATGAGTTTGGGTTTGGGTTTTAGCCTGTGGTTAGGTCAGGTGACCAGGCATCGCATGGTGGTAACCAGGATGGGTAGACTTTCCTGTAAAATAGTGCCTGCACTCTGAGGGACAGGAAAGATATGTCTACACTGTAGCCACTTGTGTAACTGTAGCTGTAGGGGGCAGGAGAGCATATAAGCCTCCATGGCTCACTAAAAACATCTGGGAATGTCTCCTTGCCAAAAAGGAGGCTTACTCCCAATGGAAAGGAGGGGTCATCACTAAGGAGGACTATTCTGCAGTTGCTCGGGGATGTAGGGGGATGGTTAGGAAGGCCAAGGCAGAGATGGAACAGGGGCTGGCTTCCCGGATTAAGGACAACAAGAAGTCCTTTTTTAAATACATAGGGAGTAGAAAGAAGGCCCCAGGAAATGTGGGGCCCTTGCAGGACAAGACGGGGAATCTGGTTGTCACGCCAGACGACAAAGCCAACATATTTAATAACTTCTTTGCCTCTGTCTTCCTCAGTAAGGACCAGAACTGCC
>NW_017729004.1:48007709-48022701 GCF_001723915.1 Gavialis gangeticus | reverse complement strand
GGTGGTGCAGGCTCCCACCCTGGGGGTTTTTAAGAGGAGGTTGGACGACCACCTTACTGGGGTCATTTGACCCCAGTGCTCTTCCTGCCATGGCAGGGGGTTGGACTAGATGATCTGCTCAGGTCCCTTCCGACCCTAGAAACTATGAAACTATACTGACCTAGCTTTAAATGAACTAGATTAGGTTTTGTTAGCAGTGTAGTTTTACTGCAGCCAGTAGTTTAGTGGGAGCTATAAAACCCATCCAGTAAACTGGGTATATAAATATTTGGGCAATTTTCTCAGGCTAAGTCCTTGGTATTGTTCCTACACTGCCATCAATATCTAAATTAGCAGTTTGAAGCTTGCTGAGATATGTCTACAAAATCTTCAATTACTGTGACTACAGTGCAGATGTACGGAAAGATAATAAGCCGGGAAAGACCTAGGGAAGGTCTTACTAGAAAGGCCCAAAGTGTGAGAAGTTGTCAGGGATGGGATTATGTAAGAGTAAGTGGAAATATTTTTTAAAGCTTTGTAAAAGATCCTAAGTGAAATAAAATTTGCCCAAGTTGTCACATCTGGCTGCTACTGTTTTACATAGCAAGTGTTGCATGCATTAAGCATTTTCTCATAACTAAATAAAAAAAAGTAGGGTTAGCAATTTTGATGTCCTGTTCCTGAGGTGGTTAGAAAAGAGAGAAACTGTGCCCTGATCAACATAATGTAATGAGAGAGATTTCAGATAATTGAAATCTTCCATTGCAGAGTTTGGTATAGCACTGTTCTCCAAATAACAGCACAGACTGTACAAAAGTTCAAAACTTGGAAACAAACAGCAAATAAATCCATATAATTCATTCTAACCTGAAGTGTAGATAAATCTGATTTCCAGTGCATATGCTACCAGCTCAAATAATATGCATATTATAACACTATAGCTAGCAGCAACATCTCCAGAAAAGAACAGGAAATTAATAGGAAAGAACAGGCAGAGCACAGCTAATTATTGACCCTACTATTAGGGAGCACTGTTGTAGTCTCAGTTACATCAGCAGACCACTCAGACTTGTCAGACTTAAATGAAAGCTCCATATCCTAAGCATTGCCAAATCCCTAACCCAGCTAGCCTGCCTTAGCTAGAAGGCTGCCTCTCCTTGACATGCTTCAAGGCTACACACTGGGGTCAGCAATTTCTACTGTAGAGCCTCAGAAAATGCACATCCCATCTTGCCTTTCATAGAAATTGGCAAAAACCATGAGTGACTAGTGCCTCCTGAATCTGGGGAGGCATCCATAGAAGCCGCTGACAGCAGCAGCCCAGCTGGGGGGGGGCACCATCCCAATTGACAGTATCAGTGTCAGCCATCACGGGGGGCACTGGCCCCATCGGGGGGGGGCATGTGCACCCCCGTGCACTCCCAACCAGTCGCCTATGGCAAAAACCATAGAGAGGTAGTTAGCCTTGTTAGAAGTCAGGCAGAATGCAGGGTAGAGGTGCACCTTACAGACTAACTCAATCAGAAATGTAGTATAAGCTTGTGTGAGCCTGAACTCCCTTCATCAGTGAAATGAGATCAGGCTTACAAAAGCTAACTAGAGGTATGCAAGAAGGCCTTGCAAAAGTGCTCTAACTTTTGAGCTTTACTCTGAGCACCCACAGTTTGGTCAGGAGGAAGCAGAATGCACATAAGCCCTTTTGGTGGGGGGGCGGCTTGGAGCCTGCCAACATGGCCTGAGTGCAGCAGGGGGTGGGGCTCTCACATGCCTCTCAATATGCCCCACAGGCTCCCCAAGCTGCTGAAGCCTCCTAAGCAGAGATAAATGGCTGAGCTGCCACTGATTGGCTGGTGGGGACATCACAGATGCCCACCTGGATGCCCACCCCTCTCCACACACAGAGCCCAGACATCTTGTGCACTCGCACACGCGTGTGCACGTGCACGCACACACACACACACACAGAGCCCAGGCATCCTGGACACTCACACGCTTGCTGAAACACACACATGCACACACACCAGACATCTGGGGCACAATTGAGTCACTGGCTTTCATGATGGTACCTCTCTTTTGTGCAACTCCCCTTTCCCTGGGGTGATGACAGGTGGGCATTACGCTCCTCATGTCCTTGATTTCATCTTCTATGATGTCTTCACCCCCTCCCACAATCCCCATTGGGAACCAAGCTTACCCCCTCCTGCCCTGGCTCATGAGGCCCACGGTGGGATAGCTGGATCATTTAAAGAGGCACTTCAACTATGGACAGGGCCTGGTACTGTGAGCACGTGACTCAGGCATGGAGGAGAGAGGGAGTCCCCCACTAATGTGTGTGGCAGGCTGTCTGGATCTGAGAAGACCTGGCCAACTGCCTCCTCACCCACATGGACCTGGAGCCCTTCTCATATGAGTAGGACTGAAGGGCTTTGAGTGCCCATGCCCTAGCACTATGCCATGGGTCTCCTGCCATGGGCTCCTCTGGCCTTGCATCATGGGCATTGCTAGCCATAACCCATGCTGCCTGGGCACCGTCCACTTTCCTCTCTCCCTCCTCAATGCCCTTTTGAGGGACACACCAGAGTCTAGGGGAATGCCATGTGAGGAAAAGACATGCTTCATTTTAATCAAATGTTGAAGCTGCTAAACTGTTAAAAATGTGCAATGTTGCCTGCTCCAGAACTTGGAAGTTTCTTCTTAGTTAACATAGAAAGAGTGGGGAAAGACCCTGCCTGCACCTGGGCTAGGGACAGAAGTTGCACATAAACTGGTTTAAGTGATCAGAAAGTGGTTTAAACCTGTAACAGAACAGAAGCTCAGTGCACATAAACCAATTTCAAAATGGCAGAAACTGGTTTAAGATAAACCTGGCTGAATGTAGTATCAGACTTAACTTACCTGGCTTAAACCTGTTTATGAAATTTCTGTCCCAGACCTCTTCTGGGTTCAAGTTAAATCACAGTCACACAGCATCCCAGCATGCTTTCCAGCCCTGGGTGGGGTGGGGTGGGCTGTGCTGTCTGCTCCAATATGCCCTAGCTGGGGCAGTGAACCCTGGCTGACAAGGGGGTGGAGTGGGCAAGCCTGGCTGGGGATGCAGCCCAGTCTGTGGTGGGGAGGGGGGGACTACCTCCAGGCAAACCCCAGCTGGAATCTGGGGCCAGAGAGGGGGGTTAAACACCCTTTCCTCTGCTCAAACTTACTGCTGGCTGCAGCTGTGGACTACAAATCCCAGAGACACCTGGAAGCAGGAAGAAGTGAGGAGTAACTCTGCAGAGTCTGTTGTTGTGCTTCTAGATTGCAAATCCCAGAGACCTCAAGGGCAGCAGGAAGAGGAAGTGAACATACAGCCAAAGAGCCCTGCTCTAGCATCCCCTGGCTTTTGGCCTGAGCCACTGCAGGGATGTGGCAGCATTTCTTGAATCAAAGGTAAATGTCTGTTCACTTCTCTTTCAATTTAATCTCTGCATCTTAGACTAACCTGCAAAGACTGAATCAACTTAGCCTCGCACTTTTTGACTGCCTGTACCTATGTGGCTATGCTTTTGAGGGGGTAGGGTGTTGGCAGCCATGGGGGGCTCAACTTAAACACAAAACCTTGGGGCACCAGGGAGAATACTGTGTGTGAAACTGCCACTTTTCAGTTTAATTAGATATTGCAGTTGCCAAACTTTTTGTGTGCCCAGAGCCCCGGGGGCTGTCATTCCCCACAGTAAGATTTGGGCCTAGGTTGGTGGGCTGGTGGGAATGCCACTCCAACCCCCTCTTCTCTTTGTGGCCCTGCACCTATACCAGCAACTGCCAGTGGCTGGACATAGTGAGTTGGACCCGGAAGGCAGGGTGAGTAGATGCTGACCTTGGTATCGAATCTCGGGAAGTCTGGTCCCCACCCCTCCTGCACTGCTGCTCCCTGGAGCGGACCCCCCCAGATTCCTTCCTGACTCCTCAGAACATGGGTCAGTGGCTCCCACATGTCATATCTCCTGTTCCAGGGACCTCCTGCCCCCCAGCATCTCCTAATCAATGTGTGGTATGGACTGTTCCCCCACAACTGCCACCCAGAGACCCCTCCCATGGGACTCTCAGGCATGTTGCCCTAGGGGCAGTCCCTGAAGTGGGGCTCTGTATGGGGGGAAGGGGATGGGCTTCAGCCTGCCCCACTGCCCTGGCTCAGGAGGGCAACTGTCTTCCCACATGAGGCAGCAGGGGACTCACCATAGGTCCCTTGCTGTCTCCCTCATCTGCAGACTTCACATTTCTGTATGGGAGGCCCGGTCATGGAGCCTGAGATACTGGCTCAGGAAAGTCAGCTGGACACCTGCAGAGAACCAGAGATGTGTGTGTAGATGACACCAGAGACATGAGGACTAAAGGGGACCATCACTGTGTGGGGTTGGAATGGACAGGTTAACAACTGCTTACATCTGCAGTGCTGCAGCACTAGAACGAGCCATCCAGGACTAGGAACGTGATGTGAAGGTCCAAAAACGAGGTCTACAGATGTCCAGCTACTCGCTGAGGGAGGCTGTATGTGACACTATGGAGCTGAGAGAGTCACAGCACCAGGATAAGGAGTTTATGCACTGGGTCAAAGACTGCTTGGGATCCAAGTATGACACCCCTGAGTTGCATCAGTGCTGCTTCTTGTGGGGAGACAGTCACCATCCTGAGCAAGGGCAGTGGGGCAGGCTGATGCCCAGCCCCTTCCCTCCCCTCCCCATACAGAGCCCACTTCAGGAACTCTCAGGCCAACATGCCTGAGAGTCCCGGGGGGGGGGGGGGAGGGGGGGGGCTCTGGCGGCAGTTGTGGGGGAACAGTCTATACCACGCATTGATTGGGGAAAGCACTGACGCCACTCAGGGGTGTCATACTTGGATCCCAAGCAGTCTTTGACCCTGCGCATATACTCCTTATCCTGGTGCTGTGACTCTCTCAGCTCCATGGTGGCACATGCAACCTCCCTCACAGAGTAGCTGGACATCTCTGGTTCACTGCAGGTGTCCAGCTGACCTTCCTGATTCAGCATCTCAGGCTCCATGATTGGGCCTCCCATATAGAAATGTGAAGTCTGCAAACAAGGGAGACAACAAGGGACCTATGGTGAGTCCCCTGTCTTTCCTCAGGCTGGGGTCAGAAGTCACACAGCTGCTCACAACCTGGTGCTGACCATTCCATAAAATGCACACGTTCTGGCTCCCAGCTGGGAAACCCAGATGCCTGAATTCTCTCTTCCTGCTGTGGGAGCTGGGAGGGCTGGGAAACCCCAGCATCAGGGCCCAGAGGCATAAGCCTTCTCTAGTTCTCCAGAAAGAGAGGGAGGAAGGGAGTGGGAGGGTTTTTGCTAGAAAGAATTCCCATTTTCTGCTCCGCCTTACCTGCAGCAGTGCTCATTCATAGATGCTCTGCCAAATGGCTCCTGGAGGATCACCAACAAAGATGCACAGATATGCCTGTTGGTTACACCTTGGCTGTGGTGTAAAAAAAAAAGGTTTCAGTGAATATTGGGGTCTGTTTGCATTAGGGTTTGTCAGGTGGATCTGGGTAAACACATTGGCTTCTTTCAGGAAAGCAATGTGGCCTTGAGGTATAGGGTGGTCTGTTGACAATGCTCCAGATTAATGGCCCCACTCAATGTCACACAGACTGATAAATCCCCAAGAACAGAAGGGGGTACTGGTCCTGGTGCCTCTGCCTCATTCCAGGCCAGTGGCATGGGAGTTTTGGAGGGGGTGTTTGAGAGGCACAAGTTCAGTGGGGAGCATCAATAAGTCAGTATCATCAGTCTTCCACGTGAACAATTGTTAAGCCAAGACCACACTGAATATCAGAGTAGGCAGCCAATCTTTCCCTATGATCATATCCCAACTTGCCAAGAAGTCACATTAGACCTTTCCTTCACCTATAAACATTACATTCAGAAGGTCATCAATAAAGTCTCTGCGCAGGTAGCTGCCTTAAGACATTAAGCCAGTATGACATGGGGTAGCTACTTCAAAGTGCTCAGAACCACTACACTTGCAATAGTATATGCCCCAGCAAATTACAGTGCTCCTGTATGGTCTACAGGTTGTCACACTAAAGAGCTTGACACTACTTAATAGTGCACAGAGACTCATAACAGGCTGTATAACTTGCACACACACACATGTATTTCCTGCACTCTAGAGCATTAGATCAAGCCAGATAAAAAGACAGACCCTGACTGCTCCCCTGCTGCCAGACTTCTGGACCTGTGGAGAGCCCAGCAGGGTGCATACTGTGGCCTTGTGTGTTGTGCTAAGTTTAGATAAGGGGTGGGTAAGATGAATGGAAATGAAGTGATAATTCAGAGTAATCTGGTCAGAACTTTTTTTCTACAGTAATTAATATGAACACCAGATGAGTCTCCCCACTGGGCATGACCTTGACAGAGAAGAGTGGGTCAAGCTGAACAGACTGAGATCTGGATACAGATGCTTCATAACAACTCTGTACAAGACGAACATCTTGGACAGCCCCCTGTTCGAATATGTTGTCCTCAATCAGCACAGCACTTCATCGAAAGCTGCAATCTTTACAAATGCCCAGACAGGGTAGTGAAATATGTACACTGAGCGATAATACCAGACAATGGCTTATGGATGGCTGGGGAGAATAAGACGAGTGGGGGGTGGGGTAGAAACAGAGCCTTCAGTAATTTTTGGCAATAACAGCTCAGGGGTGAGGCTAGAGTGCCACCCTGCGAGGAGGGGTAAGCAGGGTGCTGCAATGCTCCCTGGGATGTTGACAGAATGTGGCCTACTGTGAGTCAGGATGGGATGTGGTACATATGTTTGTTATGGTGCTCTAACCACAGTGCTGAAGTCTGATACTAAATCCATCCAGGATTATCTTGGAGAGGGATCTGCCATTTTTACAGCAGTCTATTGGCCCTGACTGTCTCTTCAGTTACAGCTGTAGAGCACTTTCTGCATGCCTACTGCACAATAAGTTTAACTCCTGTAGCTGGCCAAAAGTGCTATACATCTCTGATTTAGTTAGGTTTTTACCTTATAAACTAACTTGCCAAAAACCATGGGGCCAGCTTACATCCCTTCCAACTCAACTGAGGCAACCAAAAAAAATGGGTGCTCAACCCTTCCTCCTCTCTAAACATGGGATCTCTCCTTATCCAGTTGGATAGGAATAAGACTTTTGAAGAGAAAGCCAACTAGATATGGAGCTTCTGTAGTATTTCTCTGGTCCCCTATTGAGGGAAACAAGGCCTGCTTCCAAATGACAAACATAGACCGTCTGCCACTGAGCTGAGACAGAACCAACTACACCAAAGAATTTCCATCTGTTCCTGATTTGATGTGTATCTGCTGTATCACTTTCCCAGCAAATACATATACCATCTGACATTTTTGTTCCTCCCTCTGCCCCTACTCTAGTTGCATGGGATTTACTTTTTCTTTGCATCTGGGCCATTTCCCCAGCCCCAGCAGTGAGGGAGAGATGGTCAGGATACTTTCATACCTGGAGGGCAGGCATGGAATCGCTGAATTGCCTATATTACCTTGTGAGCAATTTCCAAGTTTCTAAATGTATGACACTTTGCTTTCTCCTCCTCCCTTTAGGTAACATGTCGACCCAAATAGCTAGTCCAATGTACAGTCAGTTAATGAGACCAACTGGAACCACAAGATTTGGTGTGGGGACATGAATTTAAGTATTTTGGCCTTCAATTATTGTTGTTCACCCTGTCCTGAGTATCTCAACAGAAGAGACACTTATTGCAGATAATTAAGTAATTTTCCTGGTCAGTCCTGCCTCACCCTCAGAAACAACATAATCATTTCCTGGTATACCATCAATTAAAAATATTGTATTATTTATGCTCAGTATATATGATAGATTGCAAAGAAAGAGAGGGACTAAGATACGTCCTCCAAATCTTTTAGATTTCTGGCAAGACGCTCCTTTTTAAATAGTTTATGAACATGTACAAAGTGAAAAATTAACTGCCTGGCAGCCAGCACTCATTATTGGTACATATGGCACTAGAATTTGGCTCTTTCAGAATAATTAACCCAGAGAACACAGAGGATGGATAACATGACTCATGGCCTTTGTAAGAGTTTTCCAGCCTCACATTTGAAACAGGAAATACAGATGAAGTGAAACAACCACAGTTCAGAAATGCCAGTTTCTGGTTTGATTATGTACAGGAACAAAAGTATGTGCATCCCCCAACTATTGTACGGTTTTCATAGGCTGCAACAGCATACTGCAGACAAAGCAACTGAAGGTTGTTACGGACATGCAGAAGCCAGGGAGTAACTGGTAGGTGGGTGGAGGTTGGATGGAGTCCCACGCATCTTGAAGTATTTTGCAAAGGAGTTGACTAAACCTGAGCCAGCCCTAAATTGGTGGATTGTGACTTAAAATTAATTTATTGGATACTATGTTGATCAGAGTCATACAAGTGTCTAACATCGTAGAGGAAAGGTCCTGGAACAGCTTCTTGGGAAAGAATGGCCATACAGCTCACAGAACGTACCATGAAACTCTTTGGTTGTGAAAAGAAAGATCCTTCTTAGAAAAATGAAGTACTCTGCAGAAAGCCAAATAGACACACATTGCATTGTAAATATTTTATACTTTTTATATATTTATCCTATATCACTGACATTACCTCAGGGCCAATTTTGATTCCTACTTTAATTTCCCCACACACATCCAAGTTGCCACAATATTTTGCTATTGCTTTATTGCTTCTTCTATAGCATATCAAAGTCCATCCCTTCTTCAGCATCCTATCAGCTAAAATACATTGGTTATCTCCTATTATAATTAACACATCCTCTTCCTCTCTGTCTTCCCTTTTACTGTTCCAGCCCACACAGAATGCAGAAGACAAAATAAGCGCCCTCATTCTTCACTCTGACCATATGACTCTACCACTCTTCTTCCTTTACCAAATCAAGTTTATGGTTCTTGTCTTCACAATCAAGACTCTGCCCCTGCCTACAGCTCTGTTCCTTTCTTGTCACATCCTCCTCATGCTCCTACACTCTACCAATTTTAGAAACCTTTCCATTCCTTTAATCTCGTTTTTAATCTCATTTTTCTTAGTCTTGTATTGTGCTTTCTCCTGTGCTACCTCCAATACATAAAACAAACATTGAAGGATGCAACCTCCTATCCTCTCTCTATTTAAGCCTTTACTAAAAATCTGTTTTCCCCTAGAAGTGCCAATGCATGCCAGAATCATGTATGCAACCCTCCTAGCTCCTTTACAAATATTATATATCTTTACTGTTCTTTGGACCTCCAAGTATGATTTATGTCTAATATCTGTTTGGTTAATGTAATCTAAACTGCATAAAGCAAAAAACATGGTCAAAATTTTTGATGCACCCAATTTATTAGATGTTCACTTTGAGACATGGGTCCTCAGTACAGTATAAAAATAAAGCCCCCTTAAGAGGTCTCACATTGACCATCCAAAAATTGATGCACCCCAAAAATTATTAGCCAGTTTTGAAAATTTTGGTCTGTATCTGCAATTATGTCAGAAGTTAAAATCCAGTGATATGTTACTATTAAACTGAGTTATACAAGAGAGTACAGTACTTTTATAAAGAGGTTGGGTTCTATTTGTACAACATAAATGGTATAGCTTAGGAATATTTCCTTTCTTCTTTCCCAGCTCCGGAATACATGGTTGCATATTCTCTGAGGCTAGAACAGGTCTCTTACTGTAGCATGTTAAGACTGCAACTTTTTAGTCTGCATTATAGTGGGTTTAGGAGGACTTTAGGCTGTGTTAGGTTTAGTTAGCATAGTCCAGGCTAGGGGAAGTAATTTAAAAGGAACTGAGTCACAGGTAAAATAACTTTCTTGGAAAGGTTAGCATGGGTTTGAACATCTAGAGTTTGATAAAGGGTGCAGGTCAGCATGGTCCAGCCCAACCACAATGGGATATGAAGCATCTTTTTTACCATAATTGTCTTGGTTTTGATCAAGTAATGCTATAAGCCTTTGGTGAGTGGTGTAAAAAGGAGGCCAGTACTCTAAGTTGTATTCTTTTAGTATCCTTTGCTGAAGTTCCAATCTCCAGTTGTTCTGAGGATCCAAGCCTCTTAAAACTTAGCCTCCAAATTTGGGGACTCTTGGCAGGCTGTCCAACTGTTAGATGCTTTTAGGATGTAATGGTGCTAAACTGTAAGAATGCTTATATTTGTTAAAGTGATAATGATTCCATTATGTAAGTATATTTAGATATATCCATGTGATGCATTATCTGTATTTTACTAGCTTGTATTTGCTAGCAATTTTCATATTTGCAGTTTCCTAATAAAGTTTGCTGTGTACTTATTCCACTGGAGAATTCTTTTTGCTTGGAATGGGGGATCTTAAAAATAACTTTTATGCCCTTAGGTCTTTTGGGAAGGGGAAGAAGTCAACGTTACACGTTGTCCTTTGAAAACTATTACCCGATTCAGAAACAGGGTCCGAAAGAGATGGGAAACTTTCAGAAGTGGTGACTCTTTGCAACTAAAACTCTGGCAACTAGAAATCATAAGCAGAGGCAAAATAAATGCAAGTATGCCAATTACATTCATTTTGGAAATACATGTCTTATGATCTGGTGGCATGAGTCACAATTAGAGCACTTCCTTAGCAATAAAATCCCCTTGGCTTCATATATTTCATGCTACAGTAAAAGAAAATGTTGCAGACACAGTCAGTAGGTTTTGAAAACCCTACTAGTCATCTCCTTGACTAAATCACTATCTATTCATGCCAGTTGTGTACATTGGCTTGGTAACATGGCAACTAGCATGAGTTGTATACATTTCTGATGCAGTTTATAAGATAAATTGGTAATTTGGAACCAAGTCCTGACATCTTTACTCCAGCAAGGATTAGATTCAGAAGGGGGATTTAGATACTACAGCTTTAGATGCCTTGTCAGCTAGTGAAAACCATGACCCAAATTAAGTACCTTGGTAAGCAGGTACAATTCATGGGGAGAACCAAGCTCTTGAGAATCGGATTCATAAAAGCCAACACACTGAACCTGGAGCTACCTTAGCTAACTGGTAAATAATACCAAGTAAGAGGTGTAACTTAAGCTGCAACCCTTTATCTCAAGAACATAGGTGTCTAATTCTGAGCCACTGACCCACGTCAGTTCAGAATTCACAGCCATGAACACTTTTCTTGAATTAGATGCCTAAGCTGTTTCTTTTTTCACAAAGCAAAGGAGCCAGTTCTTTAAAGCAAAGGAACCAGTTCTTTCAAAACTAAGCTGGAAGAAAAAGTGCTCCTTTACGTAGTGGTTAGATCAGTCACCTAGGATGAGGGTATTCAGATTCAAATTCCTCCTTTGCATGAGAAGATTCGAACCCGCTTTTCCAATCTCACAGAAAAGAATTACCAGGACATAGGTTATTTTAGAATAGGATTCTTTCAGTTCCTCTTTTTATACTACTTTGTGCTGTTTCACTTTCCATGGCATAACTGAATAGGAAGAAGGAAGAGAAATCGGGAAACAGATTTCCCAGTCATACTAGTCCCAGTCATACTAGTCTGTCTAGTAAAAATACACAACTAAGATATTAATCTAAAAGCCTGTTTAATATTTGGGTAAAGACACAGTAGTCTTTAAAGCATGGGTTCACAAAGGGATAACCTACTGCAGTGGTTCTCACCCTCTTTAGACTCCAGGCACCCCTTATGAGACTCATTTTCCCTTTGGAAAATGCCAGCTCTTAGTTTTTACTTGTTTTTTGACTACAGAAAAATACTAGAACAACTTTTCTGTTGCAAAGAACTCAGAAAGACAGCAACAAGTCAGAATGTTTACAACAGTATAGATTCCTGTTTGAAATCTCTGGGTTTATTTTGTGAATCATGTTTCACACCTAACAATGCTAACATTATGCAGCACCCTGCACCACCCCTGAAAGCATCTGAAGGCACCTCAGGATGCTCTGAAATCCTTTTTCAGGATCACTAGGCTAATGGTTAGAAGACTTCTACAGAAATGGGGAAACTGGATTGCATCTTCTCATCCTGAAGGGGTTCAAAGCCACATCTTCCACTTCCTAAGGGGGTGTTCTAACATAAAGCTAGGCTGGGATGTGGGAGGGGGTACTCTCCACCCCTTCTGCTGAATCCTTGCCATGGTTCAGCCAGGAGCGCAAGATTTATGAGACCAGAGTGGAAGAGTACAAGTGAGAGGGAAAATGATTCTAGACATCAGTAATGAGGGCATTCACCTGGGTTCAAGTCCCTGCTTCCAAGACGGTTACTACAGTGGTCCGAGTATTATGTTAATGTATTTTATCCATTGAGTGATTAATGTAAGAGTTCTGGGAGCAGACACTGGAAGCCAAGAAGCCCAGGTATATTTTCTAATGTGTTGTTGTTCATGATCCCTGTGTCATTTAAATACCCTCATCTTGATGAGAACTGAAAGTAGCCTCCTGACAGTTATGATTATTAAAAATCCCAGGGTACTTTTCCTAAAAGTATACGTTAGCCATGGTGCTGTGGTAAAATTCCAGATCTGGCCATTGTGCCCTGACTACCTAAAATCCTTGTCCACTTCTAATGGGATATAATAGTTCCTCACTACCATTGTTTTTTTCTTGAAGTTTTCAGACTACTTCGAGAATGCAACCCTTGTACTCTTCTGAGTGTAGGAACTTCAAATGTAGAACCCCTGTTGTAATAGGGGAAAGATACCTTGTACGTTCTTTCACTTATGTATCTGTGCAAAAGCATGGCAAGAAATGGCTTAAAGGGTCCTACTATTTCTATTCCAGCTGACAACTTTGTAGCATTTCTAAGGAAATTTACAGTGGAAACAGCAAAGAAGTAATTGGCCGAGAACTGCATGTGTCAGGAATGCAAGAACATATGACAAATTATGTTTTAAAAATGGGGTTTTCAGATGTGTTGAAACAAACACCCCATGAGTTTGAGAGACAATAAATACTGACAACAGGATTCTCATTGCATGGAAGGATTTTGTGAAACAAATAAATACTGTTCTGCTAGCAATGGCAGGAGGCTGACCGGGTGTGGTGCACTCTCTCTTCCCCTTTAAAAATTACTGTTAAACTATCAGTGTTTACCAAATAAAGTATCATTAGTCTATAAACTGTTTGATACAAGCTGTCTTACTTTTGCCTTCTCACAGAAGGAGGGTGTGCCAGAACTTCAAGACAGCTCACAAAGGGTTTGGGTTGAAACTTGATGGGCTGAAATAAAGAGCTCTCAGAAAGCTGGACAGCACAGCTAAATACAGGCTGGGACGCCAGTACGGTTAGCCTCAGGAATGCCGTGTATGTGTGTGACCCCTGCCTCTTATTGAATGAGTGAATGAAGTGAGCTATAGTACAAGTCTTGTGTTGCAAGCACTTCTGCAGTTCAACCTTGTCAGCTTCATTTGTTTGACTAAGCTGCAGTGAATAAAAGAAAAGCAGGTCTGAAGATGGGTGGCAAGAGGCCCACAAGAAAACCTTTCATTTAGATCCAAACTATATGCTTTTATTTCCAGGTAGTATCAAGAATCAAAGCACAGCACAGTTTCCCTTATTTTACAAAAGCCTTTACAGAACATTCCAGGCTTGATTACTACTCCACAGGGAACAAGTAACTCTGACTTCACGGTGTCCTCTGAGGGGAGAATGCTTTGCAGCTCCCTCATCAGCTGTCTATCAGCACTTCCAGTAGAAGTATTTGTTTTAATAGGGTTGCAAATTAGAGAGGAGATGTAAAAACAAAACAAAACAAAACTGTGGCTCATTGTCTATGATAGAGCCCAGTAGGCACTATGATAGAACATGTAATACATCATAATGGGATTACATTATGTCAATTATATTTTCACAGCAAATATGGAAAGCCCCCCTCAGATCACTTAGCTGATCGGTCTTGCAAGGTTTCACTCCTTTGTGCTCAGGCCAGGCTGGGTTTTAATGACAGAGCAGGAGGGTGGGGGAGGGGTCCCCAAGTCTTCCCTTGGGAGACGATTTTACAAGCAAATACTGTTTGCTGGTAGGGAGTTTTCCCTGCCATTCAATGTAAATTTGCATTCCTCCTAGTTCCTGCTCCTTGTAGCACCTGAATAATTGTTCACAGTTGCAGAGAGCACAACTTTCTAAAGTCAAAATTCCCATTTGAGAGGATGAGAGTTTTGCCTGAGCATAAAGAATGCCTGCTGCTTGCTGTTTACACTCCTCAGTTATCACAGCTCACCAGAGCACTCATTTAGAAAGGCTCAAAGCCTGGGCTGGTGCCCACTGGAGTCAGCAGCCGGGCTCCTATTGGGTCCCCAGTCACCGAGGGTTGTGGCAGGAAGCAAGAGCAAGGTCTTGATCTCCTGATGTGCTGCCAGGGTGATAACCATCTTCTATGTCTGAGCATCATGTGCTGACTACTGTGCACACCTCTGGGTAGAACAACACCGAGCCCAGCTAAAACCTGCATTTGTACCTTGCCAGGCCCTAGCAAATCCACCCTGTTCTTCACCCAGCTCAGGGGTAAGCCGCGCTGAAGAGCAGTTTCTGTTTGAGAATCCTGTGCTTCAGCCGTGGGAGAAACGGAGCCCGAGAAGTGACTGTTTTCACTGCTCAGCCTGGGGCCCGCAGCCCTTTCACACAGCTGAGGCCGTACCCTACCCCGGGCCTTCAGCCTCTACCTTGCTGAATAAGCAACCGCAGGGGGAAAGAAAGGGCAACACTTCAAGCAGACAAGGTCCTTTGGGTAAATCCGATATCTTTTATTAGACCAACTCCAATAATTGGAAAAATTCTTCTTCCCAAGATTTCTTCCAACTATTTGAGTCGGTCTAATAAAAGATGTCGGATTCACCCAAAAGACCTTGTCTGCCCGTGCCGTTAAACCAGCGCGGCTACGCCCAACCCTTCAAGCAGCCTTCATGTCTCCGGGGCGGCGCACGGGCAGTGCGGCTGTGCCTCTGCCTCTGCCCCTGCGCTGCGCCGGCCGGCCGGGGCCGGGGCCGGGGCCGGGGCC
>NW_017729004.1:48005776-48007364 GCF_001723915.1 Gavialis gangeticus | reverse complement strand
AGGCTCCCTCGACGCCGCAGCCATGAGCTTCGCCACGTCCAAGAGCTCCTCGTACCGCAGGATGTTCGGCAGCGGCAGCGGCAGCGGCGGCGGCGGCACCGCCCGGTCCAGCGGCAGCACCCGCTATGTCACGTCGTCCAGCCGCTACTCGCTGGGCAGCGCCCGGCCCAGCGGCAGCGTGCGCCTCTCGTCCACGCCCGGCGGCTACGCCACCAGGAGCACGTCGGTGCGGCTGCGGAGCAGCCTGCCGCCCGCCCGCCTGCTGCACGACACCGTGGACTTCTCGCTGGCCGACGCCATCAACACGGAGTTCAAGGCGAACCGCACCAACGAGAAGGTGGAGCTGCAGGAGCTCAACGACCGCTTCGCCAACTACATCGACAAGGTGCGCTTCCTGGAGCAGCAGAACAAGATCCTGGTGGCCGAGCTCGAGCAGCTCAAGGGCAAGGGCACGTCCCGCCTGGGCGACCTCTACGAGGAGGAGATGCGCGAGCTGCGCCGCCAGGTGGACGAGCTCACCAACGACAAGGCCCGCGTCGAGGTGGAGCGCGACAACCTGGCCGACGACATCATGAAGCTCCGCGAGAAGTAAGTGCCCGGGGGGCGGCGCAGCCTGGACCCCCCTGGCGGCGGGCCGGGGCAGGGCGGCGGGGAGATGAGCTCGGACATCAGGAAAACTTTCTCCCCTGGAGGGTGGGGGAAGCACTGGAGCGGTTCTGAGGTCTCCGTCCTCGGCCCCGGCTACACAGCAAGGGGCTGCACTAGATCAGCGCTTCTCAACCTCTCTTGTACAAGGGCGCGGGTGCCCAGTCCCGACCCAGTGCCCCTCACCCCGCAGTGTGTGGGGTGGATGGGGCGGGGAGCTCTGCCAGCTTGGAGGGTGAAGTCGTGGTTTCCTGCGGCTTCTCCTTTAAAAGAGAATCCATTTTTAAAGTTTGCGCCTGACCCTTTCATATATTCTTGCTGGGTTGCAACCCATGGGTTAAGAAACGCCGGACTAGACCTCCTGAGGTCCCTTTCAACTCTAATATTCTGTGACTGTAGCCCTGCCTCCAGAGAGGTTTCCCTGGGGCTGTGGGGTGAGACCTGGGACATGGGATCTTGGGTCTCCAGCCCCACCCTGAAGGGGGAGGCATGGGCTGGTGGGCACGCTAGTCTGTTTCCTTCCTTTGCTAAAGGAAAGTTGCTCCTCCACAGCTTGAGTTTGCCCAGAACGCAGCTGTCAAGCAGTGCAAATTGGAGTCAGCCCCTCGCTGCATCCCTTGAATGAGTTGTGATGCTCGTGTCTGGCTCTGGAACAGTTGTATGAACTGGAAGCATGAAAAGCCTGGTCAGGCTGACTTGGAAAGGCTCTGCCCCCCAGGGAAGTGTAGGCATGGGATGCTTCTTGGCAAATGAGCCATCTTTCCCTCTGAATGGGTGTGGCTTCACTCAGGTTTTACACTAGCTGCTGGTGGCTTCTTCTGTGCATGGCTTTACTTCTTGTTTATGCTCCTGCTTTCAGGTTGCAAGATGAGATGGAGCAGCGAGAAGAAGCTGAAACTACCCTGCAGTCTTTCCGACAGGTTTGTCTCTCCCCCCCCCCCCC
>NW_017729004.1:47986595-48005680 GCF_001723915.1 Gavialis gangeticus | reverse complement strand
CCCCCCCCCCCCCCACTTAAATGTGGGGCCCAGCCAACCTAAACTGAAGTGTATAAAGCTTGCATAATACATAAGTTGGATAAAAAGCCACCTAGTGGTAAAAAAGAAGACTGGAAACTTTGTAGAAGTTCATATGGATTTTTTTTGTTTAGTCTTATTTAGGGGTTTTTTGGGGGGGAATTTTGGTAATTTTTTTTTAAAAATCCAGGATACCAACATGCTTTCAGGGTTAAAACTCAGTTCTACAGTAATAAACTTGCAACGTTATTTAAAAAAAAAAGTATGTAGGGTTTTTTGGAATATTTTGCAAATGATACAGCTTAATTAAATTGAGTGGGGTTTTTTGTTTGTTTTTTATTAAATAAATTGGACTAGTAGAAGTCATCTGCATGACTAGGTATGGCATGCCTGATGTATCATAGGTGAAATGTTAGTGTATAAATGAGAACCCAGGACTTTGCAGAGGCTTTTGTTTATGCACAGAGGAATTCTGTTAGTAATCATGTAGATTCTGCTTGTTTTCTTTGGGCCGATGCTGTCGTCTCAGGGGGAGGGGAGAAACTATTGGTTTTTTTTTTTTTTTTGCTTTATCCAAGTCTAGCCTATCTTACAAAAGTGCCCTGATGTGGAATCACTTTCTGATCCAATAAGGGTGAAAGGGAACCATCTGCTTGCTTGGCTGAAGGGTATTAATGGTTTCTATGGGATTCACCATGGAATGCAGATGCAGGCATTATGGCAAGTGTAGTGGCAGCAGATTGAAATAATAGAAGTCTTTGTATTCAGGGGGACTTTCAACAGGCTGCATTCGCTGCATTCTTATTGGATGTGTAATGATGCAAGCATATTTTAGAGGCTAGTGTTATATGGATGGCATCAACTATTTTCTGTGTTTCCCAGTCTCAGAGTATATAATACAGGACTCCTTCAGAAGACTTGATTGACCTCATTTCAAACTTACAAAGCTTTTGTTCCAAATTAAAATTTCCTATCTGCTTCACAATCTTGTTTTTCTTTTTTTTTTAAGGGAAGTGTTATAATATCAGGAGCAGACTGATTACTGTGTTGAAACTGGATTTTCTATTTAATGCAGAGATTCTCAAAGACGGGGTGAGGGAACTGGGGATCTGAGATGGGAGGTAGTCAGCTAAGCTTTAGAGTGAAGTAATGAGTTACCTGGATGCCTTTTAATTACTTTAGCAAGAAACTAGCCTTTAATTGACCTACAATTTTGAACTTTTCAAATAGTGCAGGTATTTTGAAGTAGCAAGCTTGCAAATAGTAGCTTGCAAGCTCAGCCTTTCTGGTGGTTATTTTAAATTTAGTTCATTTAAGATGAAAGTGCTTACCTTCTTTACATGACTTCCTAAAGAAGGTGAGGAGGAAAGGCAAAGTTCGTAATAGTTGGATACAATCCTGTAATGGGGACTGGGATCTGGCTGGAGGCAAAGCAGTTAGGAACCGCTAGTGGGTGCTATCTGCATGGCAGCAGTTTTTCCATCAAGCTGAACGGTGCCAGTTGATGTTTAGGGCTTATTTTAGAGCATAGATGTCTTATGAAAGAACTGAGGCTTTAGCAACTGGGAGTAACTAGCCTGAAACTGGCCAGAGAATTGTCACAAACTTCAGGGGAAGTACTTTGTGTCTGAATTGGATGCTTCATAACCTAGAACCCAATGGATATGAATGTAAAGACCTATGTGGACACGCATGTACTTGGTTTGTATTGCTGAACTAGAGTTCTTGCCAAATTTGGTTAACTAAACCAGGCTTACATCAGTTAAATTTAAATCAGAAGTGCTTTTTTATTTCTACCAATCTGTTTAAGACTCACTTAGCTAACTCAATTATGGCTCAAGTTTCTCCTAATACACTTGGAGTTCAAGACATGCAGCATTCTGGTGAATCTCATAACCTCTATTGTACTGTAGTTGGTAATATTCTGTCAGATCTCATCTTTGCCATAAGTACAGGTACAATGTTACCAGTAAGACTAAAGTGGCATGCATGTATATCCTTACAATACAAAGGGTCAATCTTTACAAAATGTTACCACTCTTTTTAAAAGTAGTCAGATGCCAGTAGTTTAACTGAGATTAATCAGGATTTGAATTGCATTTAATGTGTTATAATGGCTTTGGTTTGATTCATGTAATGTATTTTACAAACTATATTTTATGTTCTGGTCATGATCGAAAAAGCGTTTGATTCATGCCTTTATTTGAGGAACCAAAAGCCTGAACAATTTAACATAGTTCTGTCACTACATGTTGACTGTTCTCACATTGATGCTAAGGCTGAAAAAGATAGCTTGTTTCGTGAAGGAAAATTTTAAAGAGGAATAGCCTATTGCTTCCTAGTAGAATATACATGCTTCAATTGTTTGCATGGTTTCAGCAGTTTTGACACTTAATTTGCCACACTTATGGCCCAAAGCTGTTTCTGGGAACACAGTGCTGCCCCATCTCCCAAGAGCTGTTCTGGAGACAAAGGGCATTTATATATGTGCTCAGGGAGTTGCGGGGTGTGCTTTAATTAGAAAAGCTCTGAGAGTTGCTCAAATTAAAGCACCCAGAGTGTCACATATATCCTTGTCCCTGCACTGCAAAATGGCAGTTGGGGGCACTTTAAAGCTCATCGAATGAACTTTAGTTCAAGTGCCCCCACTGCCACTTTTCAGTGCAGGGATACTGATACACTTGATACTGGAACGCAGTAATTACCGCACTCCAGCAGACTGGATTATTCAAGTCTGCTCAGGCGTGCTGTAATTACGGCACATTGGCGCAGCTTCTCTGCATGTGTATAGGTGCCGAAAAAACTTCATAATGTTAACTTCTTAATGGATAATTGTGCTTCAAAATGGGAAGCAAGCATGTTTTAATTAAATTCAAACTTAATCAAAATCAATTTAAGGAATGATAAGACACATACCACAAATTTTCAAAATGATGGTATGATTGGATAAAATGAACTCTGTGCCCTAGATTCTGGGGGTCAAAAGTGTGGCAATATTAGTTAGTGCAGTATTGCCCCAGAGTGTCACTGGGGAGTAAGTGTTATTGCAAGCCTCTGGGCAGCTTTCTTCCCTGGTTCTGAAGAACGATCTGATAAACACAGACGTATCCAGTCATTTAGGCTACTAGAGTTTTGCCTTGTTATTTTGTATTATTCATGCATAGATTTTTTTTTTTTAATATATATACTTGAAATGCTACAAGTTATCTGCATATCTGGGTTTAGCGTGCTGTTTAAAAAGAGTTGACTCCATATCTCTAGCATCACAGGTGTGCAGTGGAAGAACAGCTAGTGTTTGTGCTTTATAGTAGTGGTTGGCAACATGTTTAGCCTGTGGACCAGAGTACTCAGCTTTGACCCTGAAATGAGTCAGATGAGCGGGTGTTAGGATCCAGCCCCTGCTTTCTTTGTAGTGGCATGCGGAGAACATGGGTGTTATCACTGGTCTCCTCCCCCACCCTCCAAATCAACACAGAAAAGTGATTGTGGTCAAAGCCCCTTACTGTCAAATGGTGGTGAAGATATTGGTGGGTGGCCATAGGTTGCTACTGCTGCTCTAGAGGCCTTGCTTTGTTCTGGAATTGTCAGGCTTCTCCCAGTTGACCCTGCTGGAAATAGGTCTCTTCATTTGAGCGGAGTTGAGAGAGTTTTGATTGAGTTGTGATGTTTACTATTGGCAATAGAAACTGAAATGCCTTAAAAACATGTCAGGCCAGTGGGCTGCTGGGCTCAAGTGGATTTTTTTACCTTGATTTTAGATGCACCTGTCTTTTAAACAGATGCATCGCCACCAACAGAAGACAAATTTATATGATTGCAAATAGCTAGAGCCAGAACACCTTCAGGTAAAACAATGTCAGCTCCTCTGCTGTAAGCTGCTATCACATCTAAACCACTTGTGACATTTTGTGGAAGCCTGTAAAATGTTTGCACTTAAATGCTCGTTAAGTATGTTCCTCTGAAAATGGCTAAATGACAAAAATGTTAACCATAATTTAACTTTGTAGGACAGCTGATAGCTAACATTAAAGTTTGCCTAAGTGTCTCTGTTGAAGGGCACTGTTTTATAAGATCTCTCATTGTGTGAATAGCTGGGCATTGCACAGGTTAAATTACAGTTGTACAGTTTCCTTCCAGAAGGAGATAATTACTTTGTGACGTAGAATACAGCCTTATATGAAATGCTAGCAGGACTTTTCTGAGAGTACAAAGAAGCATTAAACAAGTGCTAGAGGGTAAAAGTGACCAACAAATTCTGTTAGTACTATAACTTTGGCCCAAGAGAGGATAATACACAGTCTTCTAGCACTTGGCAAGGGAGTCTGCTTTATGACATTCAGGATAAAAGCATGTTTTTAAGTTTCAGACATTTTCCCTTTCTTCTTCCCTCTTTTACCCCTTCCTCCCCCCACTTAATGCTTTTTAAAATTAACCTGTGAAACATAGCTTAATGTTTTAATTTATTTCAAATATGTGCAATTGTGCATGCACATAACATGCTTCCTGTTTGCACATCTAAACTGAGACAGGTTTATTAGGCAACGATTTATCTTGAAGAATGTTATGTGGCAATTTGCATTAGTTCATCAGCTCAGTGCACTTGACATTTTATAACATGGCTTATACATGTTTGCTGTTGATTAAAATTATTTTAGTGCAGCAAAAGGTAGAGTATTTGCCAAAGAATGCAGGGACTTGGCAATGATTAACCTAATTAACTTACATCAAAATAAGAGACTGCACTTTGAGGGAGGCAAAGGAGAAATGTAAAAGCTGTTTAGGCTCGGGTCTCTTTGTTCCCATTCTCCACATCCTGTGCAAGGTAGACAAACCAGTGTGTCCTCCTTACTCTCCTCCTCCTGTGCCATCTGCTGTACCTAGAATTTCCTTTCTAATTGGGTCTGTCATACTGATCTTTTCAGAAGGACTTTAAAGTATAGAAGTTGTAGTCACTTTGTCCTGCCACTGCTGACAGAGATGCTACCTTTTCAGGGTGCTTTTTTTAAAGATCCCCAGGTTTAGAATTTCTTGAAAACAGGGTGTTTTTATGACCATGATGTGTACCGCTCCCCCATCCTCCTCCTCACTGTTTCCAGGTATTGATTTCAGCACTGGAGGTTGCAGTTATTCAAAGACTCTCTTTATGCCGTCTTTCTCTAAGGTCTCTGACAGATGTTCATTTAAAGGTACAATGGGATCTGATTTGTGATTCCTAACAGTCACACCTCCTACCATGCCACATGCATGGCACAAGGCACAGTTGTGGGATTGGGGATCAGTTCCTAATTGCACCCTGTTGCCAGTGCAGGGAGAGCCTGGGATTGCATCCAGGGCTCCTCTGCACTGACAAGTAGCATGCTGAGTTTCCAGCTCGGAGAGTCAGTCAGCTGACTGGTGCTCCCAGGTTTAAGAGCACGTTGCGGAGAAGGGCTCTGGGTGCTCCTGAGGCTGGGTGTGCTGATATGCATGGTCACACCTTCTAAGGCGCGAAGAGCACTATTTTGTGTAATAACTTTTTGTGGCTTATTCCCTGTTTTATCGTGCCATTAATTACATAAATGTGTGGCTGGGTAACTACAAAAAACATGATTAATTGGTTAATTGCATCTGAAGTGTAACATCTGCCAGGGACTTGAGACCAGTGTGGTTCTTTTCTGTTGTCATGAAGCTAAGCAGTGTGCAATTACCCAAATTCCATGCCCACACCCAGAACAATCCCACAGTGCTGCTAGTGTGTTTTACATACCATCTATGCTGCAGACTTCTACTGGGGAGACAGAGGGAGGCACTTAAGGTAATGAATGGACCTCTGTTTGTTCAGCCTTGTATGTGTACAGAGACATGCAATAATACTGTATTTATCTGAGGTGTCTGAACCATGTCAAAGCAAGGGCTGCTAGTAACTGGCTAGGTCAGTGTTTATGTTTTGTATGAACTGTGGAGACTTAAGTTTTTTTTTCTGTTGGGTAGTCATAAATGTTCACAACATGGGAAATAAACCACCAGAACTAAAATTGAGGAGAAGATTTGTGGGAAACTGAGTGGACTCCTGGTGTGTGACACCATTCTGTCTCCTGGAATTGGAGGCAGAGTCCCTGCATTTGTGGTGACTTACCAGTTTCTTGCACCCCTACCACAGCCCTTAAGTACCTCACAGGATTAAGCCTGTAAGGCTGTAGATGACCTATTAGATCATAGGTATAAACCGTGACCTCAAAAGTTAGACTTCTGCCTCTTTTCCTTTCTTTTTATATATGGAACACATGGAGTCTATAACTTAGATTTTGGCTGAGGCCTTCATTCTGTACAAAAAAAGTAGTCAGTCAAAATCAAACTGGGCATGAGGTCCTGTTTTGTTGCGTGTTGTATTGCATTGCATCCCATGTATTTCTTTTTTCTTTAATATCTAGTACAGTATATATTTAGTTCTATATAAATGTGCTCTTCTGCTGTATAATGTGGAAATAACTTTTAGTTCACCTTTAAATCAAAGTTAATCAGTTCTTATCTATTTCCATGAAAACTGCTTTCTGAAAGCATAATAAAGGTGCTGTTTCTTACTCCCAAGAAAGATGAGGCAGCTCAATGCCTCTAAATGTTGCGGGACCACATTTTCAAATTAAAACTGGCCTTGAAATTGCAGGTTGCCTGCTGCTTGCCTTCTGAATCTGTTTTAATGGCACAAATGTCTGTTAGATGCACTTTTCCTATTGATGTTGCTAAACAGACTTTTCTTGGCTTCAGGATGTTGACAATGCATCTCTGGCGCGTCTTGACCTGGAGCGCAAAGTTGAGTCCTTGCAGGAGGAGATTGTATTCTTGAAGAAGCTTCATGATGAGGTAAGTGGAATAGCTCTTGTGCTCAGAGTAGTAATCTGTATCACTGTCTATTGAATAGTTCTTGACTATCTACTTCTGTTTAAGGAAATTCGGGAGCTGCAGGCCCAGATTCAGGATCAACACATTCAGATTGATATGGATGTTTCTAAACCAGATCTTACTGCTGCCCTGCGTGATGTTCGTCAGCAGTATGAAAGTGTTGCTGCTAAGAATCTTCATGAAGCTGAAGAGTGGTACAAGTCCAAAGTAAGTCTGTTCACCAGAGCGCCCCAAGGGATGACAAGGTCGAATGGTCACAAACTCATCCAAGACCGTTTCAGGCTGGACATAAGGAAAAACCTCTTTACTTTCTGAGCCCCCAAGGTCTGGAATAGATTGCTGCTGGAGGTGGTTCAAGCACCTACTCTGAATGCCTTCAAAAGACATCTGGATGTTTATCTTGCTGGGATCCTATGATCCCTGCTGACTTCCTGTCCCTGGGGCAGGGGACTGGACTTGATGATCTTCCAAGGTCCCTTCCAGCCCTATATGAAATCTATGAAGTCTATCTAAACAGCTGTTACATTATCTACCATCTAGATTCTAGAATATGGTAATCCCACAAATGGGGATCAGAATCGTACCAATATAGTGAAGCCTTAACTAAGTCTTCCCAAACGGTGTAGTTCTGCTTTCTAGGGATGTAGCCTGTTATGAATCTGAAGTAGGCACTAGCCCCCCAGAAAGTTTAGGCTCCTTAATTTTCTTCTTGAAGTGTTCTTCATGTTCATGGAGTATCTGAAAATATTCTAGGATGCTTTAGAGAGTGTTGGTTATAGCCGTGTTGGTCTAAGGACATAGGCAGACAAGGTGCTTTGGGTAAATGTGAACTTTTATTAGACCAGCTAAATAGTTGGAAAATTGTTCTTTTATTTTAGATGCATACACATAATGTCAATCTCTACTGCATTTGAGCAGTTTAACTGAAGGCTGTTAACACTGTTTTAATCATTAAATGAAAAGATAATCTCTTGGCTCTTTTATTTCACACTTTAAGTCTTGGTGCTGGCTCTTGATTGATCATTTTTAAAACCCTCTTAAGCCTGTGTCTACATGGTATGACAGATCCTTAAAGTGTCTTTTGCTAACTGAAATTGTAAATCTGTTTGTAACAGTTTGCAGATCTCTCTGAAGCTGCTAACAGGAACAATGATGCCCTCCGTCAGGCCAAACAAGAAGCTAATGAATATCGCAGACAAATCCAGTCCCTCACCTGCGAAGTTGATGCGCTTAAAGGAACTGTAAGTGAAAGGCAACAGTTAAGGAGAAAAAGCTACAACTGTCAGTACTGAAAGGATGTATAATGAAATGCTAAAATGGCTGTGAATGGTCTAAGCTGGTGAGCAAAGCGGTAGCACAGTTGCACCCCAGGGAATTGTGCACAGAAAAATTCAGGTATGACTTGAATTTTTCTGCGCAGAAGAATCCTGGGATTCTGAATGTTTTCCTACAAATTTCTGAATATAACGCTATATGAACCTTTAGAAACCTGTGCAGGTACTTTGTATTTATACATCTGTATAACACATTTTATAACCCAGTCTGTGCAGGGGGTTGTGAAGGGATGTAGGGGTTTGTGTATTTGGTTGTGGACCCCCTGCCACACATTTCCACCCCACCCCCCGCCCCATGGTACACAGCCCTTGCCATTGGCAGCTCAGCAGCAGCAGGCAGCTGGGTTGAGAGGGTGGGTAGGGAGTTGGAATTCATGGCCACAGCAGACCAAGCCCCCTGCACATGGTGGCACAGAGACAGCTTGGTCCACTGGCATGTGCCTGCGGACCAGACCAGGCTGGCTCTGTGCCAACACATGGGGCTTTTGGTGCTTCAGGTGTGAGCTGTTCACCACTGGGCCAGATGGGCTGTGTGTGTCCACGGGGCTTCCAGCACTCCAACGGGAAGCTGTACATGGAAGCATGAAGTCAAACGCCATCAGGCCAGGCAGGCTTCTTGCTTCCACATGCAGCTTCCCACTAGAGTGCTGGAAGCCCCAAGTGTAGGCACAGGGCCAGCTGGTGTGACCTGATGGTGAGTAGCCAATCCTGCCTGCCCACCAACAAACCCCACACTCACCCCACCCCCTCTTGAAGGCAGGAGCTCTTCTTTACTTACCCAGCTGTCCAGTCGCACGGATCTGTTCCTCTACATGGGGCTCACAGTTGGAGTGTTGGGAGCCCTGCATCGGTGGAGGCACAGAGCCTGCTGGGATTACATTTTGCAAAAATTATGCAGTTTTGCATGACCATGCCTTTTATGTGTACAATTGTGCGGATGCATAATTGCACAAAACTCCAGGATCTACACAACATCTACACTGTATGAGATCATAAAATAGATGCTGAAGGATCTTTTTATAAACTTGTTGCTTTCCTGCAGCATACTACTTATGACTTGGAAACTGAACCTCAGAGGGAGTGGGAGGAGTGTGTGGTTATTAGCAAGCTGAGTGAATTAACATAAAGACTTCTTACCTACTTTTAATCCACAACTTACGTTCCACACATCAGTTATGGAAAGAACTGTGGTGTGGCTGACTGGTAGAAAAATTGATGCTGCAATTCCAGAGGTCCCTCTAGTCTTATGGTTCTCTAACGGGGTTAGAAGAAAAATAACTTCTGTATACACCTATAAAATATAGCAAGACTTAAGACAGCTTTGAGTACTCTTCCTATAGTTGCCAGATTCTAGTTATAAAGGTTGTTTAAAACTGAAGTAGTCTTAACTATGTATTACATAGATCTACTATAAAAACAAATCACTTTGAAAATAAGTCATTAACCTAACTTTTGTACTGTAGGCAAGATGTAAGAATTCAAGGGCAGTCTTGAAACAAACTTTTTGGAGAATTGAGGACTATTAAACTTGACTGTCTGTCTTTTAACAGTATATTATGCCCACTATCTTCCCCACAAGGGAAGGATAAGAATGATCAATATCAAAAGTAGTCTTCTACTAGATTACTACCCTCAGTCACCTGTGTGTGTGTGTAAATGTTAATTAGCATGATTAAAGAATTGTAGTGGAGGGAATGCTGACAGTTTAACTACAGCCAACCATGTTAAAACATTTTCAGAACGAGTCCCTGGAGCGCCAGATGCGTGAGATGGAGGAGAACTTTAATGTTGAAGCTGCTAACTACCAAGACACTATTGCCCGTCTGCAAGATGAAATTCAAAACATGAAGGAAGAAATGGCTCGCCACCTTCGCGAGTATCAGGATCTGCTGAATGTCAAGATGGCTCTTGATATTGAGATTGCTACCTACAGAAAACTGCTGGAGGGAGAGGAGAGCAGGTACAAGATGAAACTGGAGACAAGGAGTTAACTCCTGTCTGCTGTAACAAATGGCACGTTCCATTAAGTTAGTTATTAAACTAAGACTTCTTTTCCTCTTTCCAGGATTAACATGCCTATTCCAACTTTTGCTTCCTTGAACCTGAGAGGTAAGCAGTCTCAGATGATTTCTGCACTACTTATAAATCTATTTTAATCTTATCAATATGCTAAAGATGTTTCTTTAGTGTAATTTTAATCAAAGTCTTGTTCCTTGAACCTGTTTGGATACTTGGGCCCTGAATGCCAGCTTGTTAATCTCTCTTTTTTTTTTAACTGTAATATTCTTAGTACCTACATCACTTCTGTCTTATTATGGAGTAACATTCTGATAATGCTACCTTTTTATAAGAGTAAAAGCTTGCAGCTAAGATTGAACTGGCAAGCTGAGTATCAGAGCTCACTAAAAGCATATTTCATGGGAGTCTGGTCTTCAGACGGCAGAGATTCCTTTGTCAAAAAGGGATCCCACTTCCAATTTGACCACTTGAGAACTGAGACCTAGTCAATCCAAAACACTTCTTTGCATACACTTAGGCAAAAATGAGCAATGAACAGCTATCAAATTCAGATGAATTGCTTCATAATACTCCAAACAGGAGCGCTTACTTGGAAATCTTTACTATATACTGAATTTTTGTAAGTTCAGAAGTCTCTTATTTTTGTGAGGAGGGGGAGAGAGAGAGAGACCAGATTTAAACAGGTTTACTTATAAAATCTGAACTTCTTAGTGCCTGTTGCTGATGTCTAGCTGTTGCCCTGAAGGATGTTTCTTATAAATTCATTCATTACTAATAAACTACAGGAGCAAATGAGTAGTTTTTAATATTCTGTGCAATTAACTAATTTTTAATACTTTAACTTGCAGAAACTAACATTGAGTCTCAACCTATGGTTGATACTCACTCAAAGAGGACACTCCTAATTAAGACTGTTGAAACCAGAGATGGACAGGTTGGTGGTCATTTCATTTGTTTTAGTGGGGGGAGGAAATCATCTTGGGCATTTTTACATGTGCAAGCCCTGCAGCACTGGGTGCCTTGAACAGTACCTGGAACTGCGAAGCTTGCAGTTGTGTAAGTGGCAAAATGCACATCAGCGCACAGAAAATAGTGGTGGTGTGCTCTTGAATTAAAACACCTAGAAGGGGATTTAGTTCAAAAGTGCACTGTCACCATTTTCTGCGCGCTGATGTGCATTTCGCCGCTTATACAACTGCATGAGATGCAGCGAGCCTGCTCTAAAGCAGTGGATCTCCAGCATGTTGCGGGGCAAATAGTATGTGTATAAATGCCCCTTCATCATAAATCTAACATGATGTAGACCTAACTAATCTCTATAGTCTCTTTGCTTACCAAACAAGGCAGGCTTCAAAATAATGCATCTATTCATATTTGCCCATGAGCCCAGGGTGCAGTAGCCTGCATTTTCTGGATATTTTATGCAATTTATGACATGTTTACTGTAAGCTCTGGGAGATCACTCTTCAGCAGTGTTGCAGAGAATTCTGTAACCTTTATGTAAAAGTACATGCAGAGAGGCTGTTTCTAAGTCTAAAATATCTGAAAATATGGCTGTCCAGGGCTGCTGGCTTTTAGCAACACTACTTCAGAACTAGCTATTTTCTGGAATTGTAGAAAAATTGTATAATGTGGCAGGCAAGCAATGCTTGTAAACTGCGTTCTTGTTGCTTAAATTAATCAAAGCAGAGATCTCCAAATTAATAACTAGTGATTTTGCATTTATTCCAGAGTAAAAAGTTGTGAAAAGTAATAAATTGGGCTTGAAAACCAGTTTTCTAATACATGTATCAAGTATTGAAGTTCAGACTTAAGTTGTCTTTTTTTTCTTTTTTTGATAGGTTATTAATGAAACCTCCCAGCATCATGATGATCTGGAGTGAAAACCATGAAGGAATCTGCATCCTAATTAGTGCAGGAAAAATTCTTACCAGCAAGATTTAAAAAAGTCCAAGTCTTAAAGGAAGAAACAGCTTTCAAGTGCCTTTCTGCAGTTTTTTTTTTTATAAGAGCGCAAGATTGTAATGCTAGAGAATAGGTTTTAGATCTTGCAAACTGGTTCTCCCTGAAGGTTTAGCATTTACAATGGAGTCTAGTTTACAAATAGCAATATCTTGTGCTGCAATACTGTTTTTTAAGTATCCAAATTTAATAAAACTGCTTTTTTCCAGCACAGTATGAGCAACCTGTCGCTGCATCAATAAATAATTGGAAAATAGCTTTTTAATGTGTCCTTAGTAGCTGTTTTATTTTGACCGTTTAGCCCCAGAGGACAGATTAGTAGGTCACATCCATGTGCTTGTCCCCTGGACTCTGCCTCACACCTGCCCTAAAATGCAGGGCCATGCTGTCCAGCCCACAGGGCTCCCCCCACTCCTGCTGCCAAATTTCTAGACATGTGAGGGGCCCTGCAGGCCAAATGACATGGCTGTACAGATAAGATCTTGCTTGCAGGCTAGGGGTTGAGCACCCTGGCTTTGACCAATACAACAGGAATTCAATTTTGAATTGAATTGTGCAGATTGAGGTTTATTGAGTGAAGCTGCATGGAATACACTTAAATGAGTATACATTCATTCATTCTTACATGGACTATACCAAAAACAGCTTGTAACAATGTTATGTCTAATTCTCTGACCACTTGAAGAGCAGTGGACCAAATTAAACGGACAACAACAACACATAGATGACGAAGTATAATTTTATGACTATTACCAACAGCTACTAGTAGCCTCTTTGGCAAGAGGATGACTCGGGTACTTTGAGCACCTACAGGTTTTTCTTGTGCATTTATGCAGAACATATGCATGCTTTCTTAGTTTTTTAAAAGAGGGGCAGTACTTTAAAGTGAGTGCAAGCTGTTTAATTTTTTAAATAGTTGCATGCCCATTATAAATACATGAGTAGACAGGAAGGCATCCTTCATTTCAGAAACAAACACTTACCTAGTTGAAATGTAAGTAATTAGATGTAATTAGACAGCAATAACTGTCTAATACGTCTCTTGGAACTGTGGACCACTGTTTAGGGAAGTCGGGGCAGGAAGCAAGGGGCCTTCAGGATGATGACATTACTGCTTTCAACACCTAAAGTCTGCCTAAGCCCTAATTACGTAGTCAAGTTTAAATCTATAAAAGGTCTTGGCATTAACTTGGTACTTTCTTCTACCTAAAATAAAAGCCTACCTGAATTTGGTAATTACATTTTGTAATGGGGTGGAGTTGAATGCATAATCTACCGAGGTAAAAATGGAGAGAGCACCACTTCATTTGTTTAAAGTGATCTGGTGAGGGGTACAACCCCCACACTGCTACTCCCACTGATGTTGTGCATGCAGGAGACATGTCACCAGGGCAGCGTGGAGCTTGCAGCAGGAAGCAGCTTCCCCATGTGGCCCTGATGTGCCCTGCAGTGCTGGATCACATTTGCTGGGCTGTGGAGGCCATGGGGGAGGACAGGAAGCCTGCAGCAGGCAGTCTGCCCCTGCTGCCACCCCATGCACAGAGCTGGTGGGCATGGGTCCCCTGTGTCCCCTGGGAGTGTGCACAGCAATGGGGAGCTGGATCCTTGCTCCTGACCCCCAGATGAGCTACCTGTGGCTCCATCCTGCTCCCTGCTGGGGCCTATGGCTGTGAATTGTGGCCCCAGACCCCCAAGTCCCATGTACTGCCCAGCTGGGAAGCAGCCCCAGCTCCATCCCTGCCCAACTCCCTCCCTAAGGGGGCCTCAATTCCCCTCTCACTCATCTGTGAGAGCTGCTATCCAGGCTGCCTGGCAGCCATGTGCACATATATGCACTGGGCACCCCCTGCCTAACCATGCTCCTCCTGTTCCCCCAGCTCCCTGCAGGCTGGAACTCTGCCAGCCCGCAGAGGGCTTTTTGCAAAACTTCAAAATCTGTGGGTTTCCCCACAAAAATGGGAAAAATGCAGATTTCTTCTGGTAAAGAAGGAAATCTGTGTTTTACTCCATTGTCTGTGGGAAATAGAAAGCCCAGATCCTGGATCGTTAGGCTACTCCCTTTTCCTCTTTAATCTTACAAGCTATGGGTACTAGTCCCTCATCACCCTTTCCACCCTCCTGCCCTGCCACCTTCCTGTTTCTGCGGCAGTGTGCTGCTTCCCTTCCCCATCAGACTGTGCTCCACACTAACCATTAACTAATGCATTACCAGGATAAATGTACTTACTGTTTAAATGTTTAACCTCTCACATCCTGAGTTCAAGCCTGTATCTTCCATGTCTTAGGAGAGTGTCCAAATGCCCACTGTTACCTAGATAACAGGTAACCATGGATAGGCTATGGATAAAGGAGGCAGAAACAGATCTGCAACCCAGCCTGTTATTTGCTTGCACTTGAAATATAAAAATGAATATTTATCCCAAAGTCTATCTGGCTACATGTGACAGCACAATGTAGATTCTCACCTATACTAGCTGGGGTGACTTGAAAGATGGGAAGATGGTGATACACAGTTTGGCAGCATCTCTTTTTGAATTTACTGAGTTCTCCAAATTTCCCTCCAGCCTGTATACATAGGACATGCATGGGGGGGGCTCAGGGGCATGTGCTCCCCCCAAGATTGGCCACTGCTGCTGGCTTCTGTGGGCACTTGCAGCGTTTTCCCCCCCTCCCCGCTGACATCAATGCTGGTGGCTGCAGGCAGTCCCTGCTTGCCACCACAGTGCCCCCCGCCGCCCAATCTCAGGAGGTACCAGTTATTCATGCCTGTACCTGATATTTAGAGATGGCTGATACTAATATGTGATGTCTGATTTGGGGTTTTTTTGTTTGTTTGTTTTATTGAAACTTCTGGAACTGGACTGAGCTGGATTTCATGTGGACTTGGAAGGTGTCAATTAGTTGGGATTTATACCCTTGGGAAAGAAAAAGGAGGGTTTCTTACCTTCTTTCCTCCCCTGTTGTGGAATGCTGTTCAACACCAGCCTGTCTCTTCTTTACTTTAGTTTATGGTCTTCTTTGACAAGGCTGTTTTGTTTTTACAAATTATCTAAGCATCTTAGCAAAAATATATATATCATAGAAAAATAACATCTAATATTTTTGGTTACATCATTCATATTTTAAGATAAAACTATGGAATAGTGTGTGTTGGATTATTTAATGGACGGTCTTCTCTTAATGTCTTCAAAGCCCTGTGCTTTGCTTAATTGTAGTTAATTACTGGATTAGTTAGACATGGATGGCTTCCTTTACTTTGCTGACCAAGCTAGTTGTCACATATGCAAAGGTTCATGCTATGCTCATTCAGAAACAGGCTTTGGGGCCTTCTGCTTAGCCACACTTCTGCAGCTTGTCCTGGGTCCCTTGAAAATGGCCAAGACTGGCAACACCATTCCATATGTTTGTGCTCTTTGCCCTTGTTCAGCTTCTTTCACAGCCACAATGCATGAAGCTTGCATGGTTTTAAATAAAGCATTTTTTCTCATCTAATGGTAGAACGTACCCTGTACCTGGGACACTCTCAGGACTATCTTACATAATGACTGGTTAATGCAAAGGAAGTGGAATGAATGCTTGTCCTCTGCCCTGAGTGCTCTCAAGCTCTATGAAGATTGCATGCTTTGCTGCACAAACTCCTTTGGAGATATGGAGAGCCCCTCACTCTGCCAAGCAGAGAGCTTGAGGGGTAAGGTACTCTCACTTTGGCAAGTACCCCAACCACTAAGCAAATATCAAAAGTGGGTGGCAGCTCCTCTTTCAGGGTCTCTGAAAATAACAACAGCTATGTTTTGAGTTTAACTCAATGTGGAGTGCATTACACAGGTTCATAATGTGTTTATCTGATTGGACAGCTCAGCTTTGTTGGGGAGCTTAGCTGCGAGAGGAGCTCAGGTGCACAGCCCTGCCTCTGGGCATGTGCAGTAACAAAATGCTAGATCCCGAAGGGAATTCACTGTCCGTGCTTTTGGCACATATGTCCTTTCAGGCACTTAAGGGGTCAGGTAAGAATTAAGTAGGTCACACGCTTGGATTTGGGCCTCTAAATTCTGTCTAGTTTTCCACTTTAACTCTGAAGTCCTTTTGTGGACCTAAGTGCTCATTGACAACACAGTTGTTTTAACAGGACTAAATGAAACTCTGCACTTTTTTTTAGCAGTTGTTGGACTTTCAGGGGGAAAGTCCAACATCATCTCATCTCAGCCCTTATATGGGTGGGGTGCTAAACCGGTTCACTGAGGAGAGCTGCATTTTCTGAGAGGGACAGGAGAGGAGAGGAAAGCTGCCATTGCTGCTTTGCTGAAGAAGGGAAAATGAAGGAGATGGTACCTTGAAAAACAGGCCACGCTGAAAATGATTTGAACTGCAACCGTGCACTGAAAATGGTGTGAACTGCATCAGTGCGTTCTGGAGCAGTCAGCTCCTAACAGTGTATTGCAGTCTGTTAGATTTCCTCCTCCAGCTATCCAGTTGATTGTGTTCTCATCTGTTATTTCTTTGGCGACAAGATGAAAAGAAGTGGCTACCAAACACTTCCAGTAAATCAAGTGATTTATCCCTGCTCCTTTTATGTCCAGTGTTACTCATAGTTTAAAAGATAAGCAGACCATCCAACCCTGGATGAAGACAAAACAAAAACAAAAAAACCAGTTTCCAGGGGGACAGCAAGATAACTGCAGATTATTCTAAAACAAAAGCTTGCTGAGTATTCTCACAGCACTGAAAACGGGGGGGCGGGAGAGGATGACGGCTGTGTAAACTTCAGGTCATTTAATCTGGGCACACTAGGTTTATGCTGGGGTATAACTGCTATAAGCTACTTAAGTGCTGATCCAACAGCTAACCTCAGAACTATGTTTCACATCCTAATAACCTGAGTAGATGCCATGGGAGACTGCGGATTTGTTCTGTCTTTTGGCAAGAACAAAATATCTATGAAGTGGTCTCTGTGGTCACGGGCTTACTGCTGAAAGCTTCAATGTCCTTTCTTAACAAGTAGCTGCCCCAGTTTAAAATCCCCGTGTGGAAACCAATGCTGTAAAAGGCAATGCTGTTTTTCCTAAAGGTTACTCAGAGACTGGTTCCTAATGAGAGAGCTACTGGAAACTGGAATTTTTCTGGTTCAGTCTTGCCACATCACATAATCTCTTGAAAAGTGACTAATACCAACACTGGTGCTCTGTGCTTACTGTAAACATTACAGCTTAATGACAGACTCAGGGTTTTAAGCCTTTGGTTCACTGTTTCATGTAATCAAAGACCTCCTTTTTATAGTAAAAGTAATATGAACATTTTTGACAGAGTTCAGGGTTTCCACATGACTGATGAGTTACTTGATCAGCCCTAATGTTTGCTGTTGCTACCTACAGTTCAAAAAACAACTCTTAAAAGTATGTGTAACATTTAAGAAAGGTTTTATTATTAATAGGGAAGAAATAGTACTTTCTAGCTGAAATAGAGAAGTGTAAATTGGTAAATGTGGCTTCTGTTCAGAGCTCTGCTACAGAACTGTTGTCTGAACTTCTCCCACGTGCCTCAGCTTCCCCATCTATAAAACTGGGATCTCACACAGACATTGAACCACAGAGCTGGTGGTTCAGTCTCTTACATCTCTTACATCAGTTGCAAAACACTTTGGGGTATAACAGGGATCACACAGAAGGATAACATTACAGACCATTGACCTGCAGCAAGCTGTTCCTGCTCCTTTTTAACCTTGGGAGATACAATTTATGAGACAAAAAGGGGAAAATATCTTGGGATTAACTTGCGTTTTGGGTCAGTGGTTGTTCTTCCCTTATCAAAAAGGATTCTTCATTCATCTTCCATTGCATTCTGCTAGCTTTCTAGTGACACTACTTTTATAAATGGCATTAGTGTACTCAGTGTTCAGGTTTGATGCCCACATTTTCAAAACTGGTTGGAAAAAACAGGAGCTTTAAAGAAAAAGCTGTGGGAATCACTAGAGGCCTGGAAAAGCATGTGCTTTAAAACAAGAGATGTGAGAAGTGCAAATGCACTATTATTACTCAGGAGAAAGTATTTTGTCATTACTTTATAGCAGTGATTCACAAGCTTTGTAGGATCAAGTCAGGCCTCCATAATTTTTCAGACTTTAGCAACACTATGAGCAGGTCTAGGATTTTCTAAGGGGAGGAGGGGGTGTGTAGCAGAGCAACTGGTGTTGCAGTAACGGCTACACCCACACTCTCAGCTGCCCCCTCATACCTCCCACCTGAATGGGACAGGCAAACCTTGCTGCAGGATCAGCAGCTGGGGACTTTTTCCACCTGTGAATCAGGTAAGAACAGGGGTGGGCAAACTACCACCATGGGCCACATCCAGCCCACCAGGCCATTCTATCCAGGTTGGGGGGCCCCTAAAAAATTTGGAAAATTAATTATCATCTGTACATGGCTGCCTGTGAAAGATGACGAGGTGCCAGCAGCAGCAGGACCCAGGAGAAGCTGGTGGCAGGACCCAGCAGCTGAGCAGCAAGGCCCACCCAGCCCCAACCGGAAGACCTGCGGCTTCGGGGCTGCTGACCCTTTAGCTGTTCTTCACCCTCCCCCCATCTCAGTGGAAATTCAGATAAGATCAGACAGAGGGAGGGGGGAAACTGCAGCAATCAGCCCATGGTGCAGGACCAGGGCCAGCTGAATCCATACAATGCCATGCAGCAGGGAGTCAGAGGGGCCATGTGGGGCAGGGGAGGGGGTGGGGGCAGAAACTGCTGTGATCAGCCCATGTCATGGAGCCCATGCTGGCCCAGGTTGGTTCCATGCTGTCCCAGCCCTGCAGCTGGGAAGCACATGGTGTTGGCTGAGGCAGGCTGGAGCAGTGGGTGCACAGGTTGGGGGTGGGGGGCGAAGC
>NW_017729004.1:47984788-47986584 GCF_001723915.1 Gavialis gangeticus | reverse complement strand
GGAAGCAGTGGTAGGTGGGGATGCAGGAGGGAAAGTAGGGAAGTGATGGGGGAGTAGTTGCAGCAGGTGGGAGCGCAGAGCCCGTGCTGGTGCTACAGGGCCAGTGGGGACCCAGAGTTAGGCAGCAGGAGCACAGAGCCTGGGTGCAGGGTCTACCCGGCTGCATCACATGAGGCTCACACACAGCCCATGAAAGCCACATGCAATGGAGCCATCAGCTTGGCCCCAAAGGTAGGCAGGGAGCTCCACTCTATGGAGCTGGGCTGGCTCCACTCTTCTCCCTGTTGCCCCAGCCGAGTCCTCTGACCTGCACCACCAGCTTCATTGCACAGGGCTCTCTCTGGCTGGCTGTGCATGCTGCCACCAGCTGCTGTTGGAGATTGGGGTGAGAGCACAGGGAGTTGCATGCTATTGGGGTCGGGAGGTGCTGGTGTTGCTCATTGCCAACACAGGCATCTCCAAGGACTCGCCCACTCCAGGGACTCTAAGGACCCATCCCTACACACACACATTCACACTCGCACTGTCACACTCATTTCCACCTCACCCACCATAACCCCATATTCAACCACAGCAACCACCTCAACCACATACCTCACACCCATCCACACCCACCCACCATACCCACACCCCCACACACTACCACACACACACACATGCACTCCCCAACCACACACTCCACATACACCCCCTTATTCCCCCATACACAATATATAAAAGTAGGCATAGGCAATGGAAGGCCAGGGCTAATGGGGCTTATTCCCCACAACTCATTTTGCAGCAGGCAACAGCAGCAGCACTACAGCGCCACCATCCCACAGCTCCTAGTGCCACTTGGTGTGCAGCCAGGCCAGCACCCCAGACACAGGGGAGCTCAGCTGTGCATGGCTCCATTGCTTCAGCACCACTGCCACACCCTGCTACAGTGTCACCCAGCACCCTGGCCTGTGCGCCAGCCCTGCAATGACCCTGCAATTGTCTCTAGATACACTATGCAAGCACACATAAATCAGGACAAATATATTTTAAAGTACAATTAAAATAAGTTATAGTATTTGCTTTATTTTTTGGTATATGGGGGTTTTTTTTGGTTTTAAGATGGCAGCACCCTCCTTTCCAAAAGGAGTACTTCCATAGCAAGGACAGGGACTTCCAGTGGCAAAGGTCAGGAGATAGAAGTGGGACTTCCAGTTTCAATATGGCGATCAAGGGGTGGGGCACCTGTCAAGGGGTGGGGCTACCCTTACGGCCCTCAACAGCTCAGCTAAACTCACTAAGCAGCCCTCCAGGTGAAATAATTGCCCACCTCCGGACTAGGGCCGGGGGCAAGGCAGCAGGTGGCATGAAGGTGACTGTCAGGCCCAGGACAATATCTAGCATATGGTGGTCCTCCTCCTTGGCTTCCACTGCCCTGAACACCAGGACAGCCTGCTGCTGCAAGTCCTCCCCATGCTGCTCCTCCAGGGTCAGCCGCCTCTTCCTTAACTCCTGGTTGGCCCAGTCCCTGGCCTCCTTGTGCCAGTCCCATGTGTCCTTGTGTGCTCACCTTGACAGAGTTTGAATTAGTTGAGTCTTATAAAATATTAGCACTAAAATCAGACAGCCAATTCCGCTACAACAACATGTTCGTACTAAATGTCACAAGCCTGATTAAACAAGCCAATCACTTTGGATTTTTATTAGTTGAGCTGATCACTCTATTTTCAAAAAATTCAGTCTCTGTAATAGTGAGCTCTTACAGCCAAGTGGATGGATCAGTCTTTGGCTCTCAATCAGTCAGAATGCAATTGATCCTA
>NW_017729004.1:47964890-47979788 GCF_001723915.1 Gavialis gangeticus | reverse complement strand
AGTCTGCCAGATACTCCTCGACCACTGTGGTCCAGGTGGTCCAGCAGCTGGGTGTGGTCCTGGGTCCTGTGCTGCCAGAACTGGTGGATATGCAGGGCCCTGGCTGAGGCTGGCAGCAACCCTGAAGCTGCATCCTGACTGCTAACTGGTGCCTTTGCCTCACATGCAGCTGCAGGACCTGCAGAGCAGGAGAAAGAGGCTGTTTGTGAGAATTTGCAACATTTCTGAGATAAGATACTCTGTACCAGGGGGCCGTATGCTGCTTAGCCTCAGATCGGGAGTCATACATGCACAGGTGCCTAGGGACCACGGTAAGTTGGCTGGGCAGGCCCTGGCCCAGGAGACCACTGTTCAAGCCTCCCATCCCTGCTTACCCACAGGGGTACATGGGCCACTGGGTGCTGCCTGCAGGCACCCTACTTCACTCGTCCTGTTCCCAGGCTGGGACAGGCCTGTCTCCTGTGCTGCAACCAAGACCATGGTGCCCTGGCTTGGGGGTCATGGGGCTCCTAGATGACTAGGCACCCATACCCTACCTGCCAGCCCCACCACAGAGTGGATCTGTGCCCTGAGTGGGCCCCTGCTGAGTGTGTCCTGGGTGTGGTTTAAGGAGCTGTTTGTGTAGACCAAGGTGTGCCTGACCCACTATGCCTTGATACTGCTGATGGCCATGGTGCCCCAGGCACACCTACAAACCTGGCACAGGACCCTGAGCTTTGATGGTATGGCAGGCAAGCCCACACTGCCCTGCGACCTTTGCTGCCACCTGTGCAGCTACCTGTGACTACACTACATGTCCCTGCCCCCCACAGCTGAGGAGGACATCACCACCAGCATTGATGTCCTCCTCCTTCTTGGTGTGTGACAGGTCTGTGCTCACCCAGCTGCAAGGGCACAGGCTGCTTAACAAAGTTTTGCACTGTCTCCCACCTCTCGGGTGGGGGCGGGGAAGGGAATTCAGGGCCAAGGGAGTGTCACTGGGCTGGATGGGGAGGAGGTGCAGGGAGGGCCCTCTCTACATGCCCCAGTGCAGGCCTTACCATATGGGTGAGGCTGGCATTCCTGGAAGCCCAGGTCGGTCCCCACTAGCGGTGAGGACATGTGACTCCTGGTGGTGTCCTACAGCACAGGGTCATGGAGTTCAGCAGGTTCCTCCTTCAGGGAGGAGCTGGAGCTGCTGAAGACTGGCAGTGCCATGGCTGGCCTGGCCTTGTGGGTGGGGCTGAGCCTGCAGAGCTGGTAGGGCAGGCGTTGGTCCAGGCTCCCAGAGCTACTGGATGATGAAGAGGGCAAGGATTGCAGTGGGATGGGCTCCTGGTGGGTTGAGGGGCCCTCCCCTGATGACATATCACCATGGTTGTGAGGCTGCAGCAGAGGCTTGGGGAGGCTGCCCTTGCTGAAATAGGTGGCATAGCTGCAACCAGGGTCCCAGTGCATGAGGATCTCATCCAGCTGCCACATAAAGGGCATGGACTTGTGGGTAGCCCCCAACTGGCAGTTATGGTTGGTAACTGTGACCCATTGTGCCTGCAAGGCTTGACCTTTATGCAGCACTGGTGCGCCCACTGGTCATGCCTGTGCTCCCTCATGTAGCCTGACAGCCCCTCCTCATAGATGTGTGCATTAGAGCACCCAATCTGTGCATACTGCTGCCCCACAACACCATGAGGTCCACAATCTTTTCCTGGGACCACCTGGGGCCCTGGGAGGTGGTGTGTGGCATCAGGGAGGATGCCAGCATGGCTCCCGTGGTGGCTTGCTGGGCCTCTGTGCAGCAGCCCTGGTGTTGGCAGGCCTGGTCTAGTGCCTGCAGAGCCCAACAAAGCGGCGTGGCATGGGGCAGCCAGGTGCATGGGGATGTAGTGCCAGGCACCAGCTGCAGGGCCAGGCAGGCTGTTGTGGGTAGCTTGGGGCCAGATGGAGTGGGACCCAGTGGCCACAAGCTGACTGCAGGTGGCAAGAGGCGCTTGGCAGGTATCTGCAGGACCCTGCATTGCTGGACAGTGTGGCTCTGGCAGCTGTGAAGCAACACAGTGCCAGGTAATGGTGCCAGGGTGTAGGCAGGCTGCTGCAGCTGCCCTGGTGCATGTCCTGAGGGATGTGGTGGCCAATAGCAGCCACAGGCTGCCCACAAGTGCCCCAGGGCCCTGACATCCCTGCAGGATTTTAAGGGCCTGGGGCTGGAGCAGGCATAGAGCCAGCCAAGCCCTGGGACAGGAGAGGCTCCCAGCCCCGGGGCCCTGGTGCTAGCCTGAGGATGACCCTCTAGTGGTGAGGCTGACTGGGAGCAAATTTGCTTCTGTTCAGCTTCTACACGTGCACTACTGTGAAGTAAATAAATTTGCTGCTTGAATTAACAGGTAGCAAATTTAGTTATGATTAGAGCAAGTTACTGCGCAGTAAGCATCTGCACGTGTAGATGGTGATGCTTACTGAGAAGTAATTTGTGCTAATCTTGAGTCATGTATCTCATGTAGATGTACCCTGTAAGTCTGAAATGCATGTACTTTGATTGGATCTATTTTTAAGTGTAGATAACATAACTTTTAGCTTGTATAATCCTACTTTCACTATTTAATTATTTTGTTCTATTTTATTAAGCATTGTCTTTTTATTTGTCTCTTGTCCACACCTGTTTATAGGCTGGGTGTTAAAAGTCCAGCAGGCATGTCTAAACATACTATTACTTTGCATTAGGCTTACTCTGTAGTAAGCCTTTCCCAGGAGCATCTCTACATGTGCTTCCTGTTGGGGGCAGATTTGCTCCCAATTAGAGCAACTCAGTACAGGGCTACTCCCACCCTGCTCTGCCCCCTTGCAGCAGCCAAGGAGAGCTCCATGCTCCCCTGGGTGCTATCCCAGGGGCTGGCAAGGGGTACAGGGCCAGTCCCAATGTACATAGGGCCAGGAAAGCTCTGCCGGCTCCAGTAGCAGCTATCTCCTGGCCCCATGACTATCAGAACACACAGCTGCCAGTGAGCCCCCTGCTGGGTGGGGTTTCCATGCCTGGCATGTGATTCTTTAGGGGCTAGTGAGCCTCCTGCTGGGTGGGGGGGAATGGGGCTTGCCAGAAGCTGCCCTGCTTGGTGCAGACCTGGCTGCTTTGGGGGCCAGGTGGGGGCTAGGAATCCAGCCCTTGCTCATTGCCTGGAGCAGCTCTGCACTCAGAGTAGCTAGCTCCATGCTGCCCAGAGCTGCTCAGGGGGGCAGATAGGGGCTTGGTTCCCAGTCCTCATCCCTGATGCAGCCAGCTCTGTGCCATGTAGAGCTGCTCTAGGGGGTAGCTGTGGGCTGGGTTCCCAACCCCTGCTTACCCTCTGGAGCTGCCAGCTCTGCACAGGGAGCTTGGAGCCATGACAGGGTGCAGAGAGCTCCCCTGTCTCAGCACTGATCCACTCCTGGCTGCTAGGGGGAGCCAGAAACTGAGCAGCACCAGGACTGGGAGCAGAGCTCTCTGTCCCCTGTGGCTCCCTGCTGTCTAGGCTGCCTGGAAGCAAATTTGCTCCTGGTCAGCATCTACACAAGTGCTACTATGCAGTAGCTATTGCATAGTTAATCTAGTACCTGTATTTACAGGTACTGGCTAACTGTGCAGTAGCCTAATTTATTGCACAGTAAATGCCCCACACTTGTAGAAGGTGACACTTTACCAAAACAGTAGTCTACTGCACAGTAAAGCATCTCATGTAGACACACCCAGTGCCCTAAGTAAGGAATTACTTCATTTGGGTAATAGGTTTTATAACAAAAAACACTTGTCATTGTAATTATGATTTTTATTCCACCCAGTATGGAAGCACCTCTTTATCTCAGTAAACAGAGATCTGTCTGCACAGCTGAAAATTACAAAATTTATTGTTAAAAATTTTTAAAAGAACCTCTTCCTTTTCCTAAAAAGAACACTGATGAGGAAAACTTCACTTCAACATTACCAACTATAGGCATTGTGGATAAAGTAAATTTTAATGTAGATTTATCAAGCCCACAAGTATCATTTACCCTTGACTTCAATTTGAGTATGAATTTAAATTCGTTGCTTGTCTCCATCCTCCCAGGAGATAAGACTTGCATACATGATATAGCTCTACAATAGGAAAGTGAGGGGTATGAGGATGCTATAGGCTATCAAACCCACCAAGCATCTCTTATGTCCTCAATATTTGTTATGCTTAAAGAAAATGAAGAAAGAAATATCCTTCTTTGAAATGAATTAACAACAATTAAGAAATTAATTTGTGATTTCAAATTACATCTAGAAGCATACAGTATTTTACTTAAGGCAACTGATGACAAACAATGACATTTTAAGAAATGGGCTTAATACCACTAAAATCCCTGAACAATGAGGATTTTATTACACTTGATGAAGTGTAACAGATGCGAAAGTAACAGATTTGAAATTTGATCAACTGGAAACATCTTCTGTTTTTATTAATCATAGCTCTACTATAAACAGAAACAAAAGATTGAGAGCAAAATATTTTATTATTCAATTTTTATTCACATGAGAGAGACCTTTTTCAATATGAAACAGAGAATTGCATGGTTCTTAGACAAAAGATTTAGAATCTTTCTTTACCTACTGGAAAATAATATTATTTATACATCCAGAATTCAATCCATAGAAGGCTCAGCCGGATATACCCCTGTGAAAGTTGATTATAAGAGTTTGTATGTTAGGCACCTAGTGATAACTGGGGTAGCCAGTTACCCTCTCAATGGGATAGAAATCCAGGAAGATACCCTACTTTCCAGAGTAGGGAATATAATAGACAATTAAGGGTCTCAGTTGCCACCAATGACTGTACTGTATCTTTGGACTCAATGGATAGAATAGATCCTAAAGAGAATCAAATTGCTCTACCTTTAGGTGATATTGGTCTCTTGATTTGGAATGCAGTTGGGTTATCAAATAAATTATTGTAGAGAACTTTTATTAATTATTTTGAATTTAAAAATGGAAAATTTTTTAAAATGATTATTTTCCAGAAATTTAGTTTCATATTAAAAAGGTCAGAGAGTTTGCAATGAAAGGTTCTGACCATCTCCATTAGTGACGAAATATAGAACCAAAGATGCAAACAGAAAGGAGCATAGAGAATTACAAGGTAAGAAAGTACAAGCTCTGTTCTTCACACTGCCCCCTCCCACTCCCCCCAGGTGCTGTGACACCTTTAAAATGATTTAGACTCATTGCTCTACACAGGGTTTCAGTATTCAGAGGTGTGCTCTGAGCATGCCAGCAAGATGGAATCGCACTGGTAAGCTACGTGAGTGAACAGCTAGCTTGAGAATCCTGGTTCTGGGGTACAGGCTTGACAGTCCATTAGCTATGGGGCAGAGTCAGTGCTTAAATTACACATGCCACCTGGGGGAAATCTAGGTCTCAAAGGGGTTAAGGCAGCAGTTGCATGGTAACTTTGAGCATGTCTGTGATGCCTATCAGTAGACCTAGATAGCCAGATCACTTCGGGTTTCTAGTCACAAGCCCCTACACAAAGAGAAACGAATGTCACAAAGGTTATTAATCTTTTGCATACCAAAGTATCCAGTAAACCAATAGCTGCTTGACTGCAATCAAGCATTTGGAAGTTAGGAAATGCTGAGAATAAGACTGCCTCTTCAACTTTAGTATAGGCTCCTTTGCACATATGCATTGTGAGACAGCTTTGGATGACATACAGAATCACTACTTTTTTCCTATAGACCCTATCCTAATTCAGTATACAGAATGTATGGTTTCACTTAAAGAGCCTCTATTTCAGGTTTGGTTTTAGCTTTGTTCAGTATGTAGTAATTTATACTGCGTGCTAGGCAAACCCTGCTCTGGTGTTCATCACTGCTGTATTTGAATGCCTCACAAACATTATTACTGTATTTCAACAATAACCCTATGAGATGAAAAGCTATGATTAAAACAAACAAACAATGCCAGATCTAAAGCAGGAATTTTAGACATAGCTAAGGCAGGAGCCAGGGCAGGAACTAAAACTGGGCAGGAATGTAGGGATGAGACTGAAGCAAGATTTGAGCCTTGAACTGGAGACAAAAAAGGAACTTGGGAACAAGGAATGAAGATGTGAAAAGTCAGGAACCTGCTTTAGAAATGGGGTACACGGGGCAGCTACTTAGGCTGTCTCTAAATCTGCTCAGAGGGAGTCAGGCAGCCTGAAAAGCCTTGGCTAGTTCGTCAAGGTGCTGTATTGATTGGTCTCCAAGGCAGCTGGGAAGACTTACTCTAAGCACACTAACTACACACGAGTCTTCTATATCTTTCCAGGAGTGTAACTAGCTGAAGTAAGTAAGTACTAGCATTTGAGTATCAATTTAGAGGGCATGTGGTGGTGGTGGCGGTGGCGGTGGCGGCTGCCACCTCTTTGGGGGAGAGCCTGCACTGGCAACAACAGCAATTAGGGTGCCAGTTGTAATGCTGTTAATTCTACCTCTGTATCTTACCCTGTGTTCTGTGGATTGCCTTCATTTTCTTCAATATCTTGCATCAGATGGAGTTCAAAAGGGAGATTAGTTGGGTCCATACACTGTATGGCATGGGATTCTGAGCAAGGGGACTGCCTCCAGCTGTTTGTTCCTGCTGTGCTGTGCGAAACAGGACTCCATATGTTCTTGTGTATAAACAGAATTGCACCAAATAAAGACCTGATTTGTATAATTATTTTCTCCTAACAGAAACAATCCAGAAAAGCCCCAAGTATTAGCTAACCTCTTAGATTGTCATTGTCACAAGTCCTTTCGAGCTGAAGCTGATAGTGCTGTGGTGGAAATGACTGAGTCAAGCATGGAGACGCAGAGATGACTGCAGGCCTGTACATGATTTTTGGCACATAACTGACAATGCTACTGTTTGCATCGGTCTGCTGCTGCTGACATGCTCTTCACCTGGACTGCTTTTCTTGCTCAAGGGTTTGCTGCTCCTGTTCAAAAAATGTTATACCTTCTTGCACCTTGATTCTCCTATTGCTGTCTATGTATGGCTAAGAGCCCAAAAGAAATAGCCAGCGGGATGATTACCTAAAGCACTGTCCTGGGCAACCCCATGTTCTCTTCCTGTGCTCTAGCTCAACATATAGGAGCTGATTGGCTATTTCAGTGTTGTCCATCTGAACTACACATCCAGCCTGTTGTATCTAGACCTCTGTTATCAATGCATTGATGAACGTGCATTCAGCATGTTGCAGGATATTGTCATTTATAGTCTGACATCCTGCCTCACTCTCGACAGGGTGGAAAGGTGCTTCTGGTGGTATTCTCCAGGTGTTGGATCTATCTTTGGTATAATGGACAAGTCTAACACCAGTACAGCCATGTGATAAGACTAACAGCTTTGTGCATGTTTAATTTGGGAAAGAACTTGATCTCATGCTGACTTCATATTTGCTTTGTAAGCCTGCCAGAGGCCATGCTAGTTTTCTGGCTACCACAGACTACTGCTCTATCAATGCCAGTACTGTTATCCAAGACTTCCACGATAAGTGACTTTGTGAATGACTGGGAGTTCAGTTACGCTAATGAGTATAGAAGAATCCCTATGGTCGGTTTAGGTGGAATCTCTTTTTTCCTTTCCTCAGACTGACAGTGAGTCAAAACTGGTTGAAGAGGCATCAAAATAGTTGGCAGCAGCCAAGATCTTGCCTGGAATAGGCTAACAGCGAACAGTCATTGGCATCCAAGACTTCCTGTAGAGTGTATTTGATGGGCATAACAAAGAGGCCCATATACTGTATTTGGCAACCTTAGTCCAATGCAGTCTGGAGAGGTTAAACAACTGTCCTGTCGTTTTGAAGTGAATCCTGATGCTATCTGTAGATGCTAGTTTCTGTGTTTTGATGGTCCCATACTTAGTATGTAATATTATAATAAATGTAGTAATGCCCAGCAACCAGACACAATGTCTTAGGAAATACTAATATTCACAACTACTGAATCATTGAGAGACAATTTTAAGTGTTTCTTACATGAAAAAGTCAACATTCAAAACTTGTATTATTCTTTCCCTCCCTGCATCTTGCTGAGAGCTAGTTCTAGACATGTATATCAGCTGTCCCCATGTGGCAGAGAGGATGTACTACAAGACAAATTACATCAACTTTTCTTCTGTATCACCTGCCTTTGACTGTGGGGCTTTGATATAGGAGGATCTAACATCAACGTGTGTACACAACATATGCACTTTTCTTTCCCCCACAGGAATTGCACTGCAGTTGGCTTTTCTTTGCTTGCCTCATAATTATCTTGGCTTGGTGTCTGACATGAATGTTTGGTTGTATGTGGGGGTGAGAGAGAGAAGAACTAAGAGATAATATATATTATTAATCAAATGATGATTTAAAATGTTGCATTTTTTTTAAATGGACCTTCTAGTTCTAACTGTGAAGGCAGAAAATAAAAGATTCTTCTGTGTTTTAAGCAGATATCCAACGTTCATAAGATGCTAGAAAAGTTTCTAGGCAAGACAGTCTAGTGAGTGGTCCTTATGATTCAGCAGAGTTGGAAATAAGTTAGTTGTGTTGTTGTATCATGCAACTAGAGGAAGGCTGCAAGTTAGCACTTGGGCACAAGGTTCAGATCCCTTGTATACCTGAGCTAGAGTTGAGTTTTTAACCTGGCTTTTCCTGGAGGTTGTCTTATCTCGGGGGCTATTCTGGGCTTGGTCTTTTCTGTTGAAGCAAGACTTTGTGTAAAATATTTAAATTCATTAGGAGGGAGAGGGGGAGAGAATGACTGCACATTGTTGTTAGGGTCCTCCCCTGGGGGACACTGATGTCAGTCTCTGCTCCAATTACTACTAAAATACTTAAAACTACATTGACTGATATTTTCTTTAAAATACTGGAAATGTTTCAAGTAAAGTAATATGATTACATGCTTTTGAAAATCTTAAAAATAGCAAGTTTTAAAAGTCTTAATGTTGGAAAAACTGGGAAGTTTACCACGGACTTCAGTAGAGTTTGGTCGAGCCGGGAAACATTTGTAGATTCAAAGAAGCGTTTCAGTGAATAGTACCCTGTGTGTTTTTTCTCCTAAATCTGTCTCAAGCTTTATAAAACAATATTTTTCTTTGATTCATTGTTATGTGAAACTTAACATTTAAGTCTATTAATTCTCTGGAATATATTGGAATCACAAAAACACACTGGGCACATCTACATGTAAAATTAACACACCTGAATAAACTCCAGTGCAGTTTGTGCTGGAGTTTATTGCTCCTGGGTGCTGTGTTTACATGTGTGCCTGGGACTGCAGCATGTTGAACTGGGCTGGAACAGCCTTGGCTGGCAGGAGGCCCAGGGGGTCAGCCTGTTGTCCTGGGGCTGCTCTGACTTGGCTCAATGTGCTGTAGAGGGGCTGGCTGGGGCACAAGAGTGCTCCAGTACAGGGCTAACCAGTAGGCAGATCCTACACTGAAGCACCCTTGTGCCCTAGCCAGCCCCGTTGGTGTCTACATGTGCACTGCAGTGCTCTAAAGAATGCCACTGCAGGATAGTACTTGTGTTTACAAGTGCTATCCTATGGTGGTGTTTACTAGTTTACAATGGCCTATGGACATGCCCACTACATATTGTAAGTAAGCAGCCTGAGATGTCTGATGTATACAGGCTATAAAAGTCATATCGGGCTATATCCAGAGATATTCTAGGAAGTCATAACTCTTTGATTTCAAAGGGAGTTCAATAAACTTAATACTTCTCACATTCAAATTCTTCTAACATCTTAGGTATTTAGGTCTGTAATTAAACCAGTACACCACTAGATGCTACTGTTCCTATACATAAAGTACAGTTTGACTGACTGTCTTTTTTGCAATGGAAAATAGACTATTCTGAATGAAGTCAAATAACTTACTAGTTAAATTTTAATACAACATTTTAAAGTGGAATTACTAATAATATTTAGAAAAAATAAATTAGCATCTTCCTCCTCAGGAAAAAAGATGTATTGTGCTGTTGGAAAATGACACTGCAACTAACGCAGAGATTCTCAAGGCTACCTACAGTTGAATTCAGTGGGCGTTAACTCCTATTTAGATGCCTAAATACCTTTGAGGATGTAGACCTAAGTCTAAGAACACTAATTGTACGTGCATTTGAGCTAGTAAAATAGAATAGCAGTACCATTTCTTGATATCGATTTTGCTTGTATTTGGAATAGCTTGTTCCTGATGAACATACAAATAGCTACTATTTATTCAGTTTTAAGATGCGAGTTGATTTCTGAAGTAATTATAGATGAGCCAATAGTTAATGGTCACAACTGTATTAGCAACTCTTTCAGCCTTAGAGGAGAAAATATGCTGAAAACTATTAGGTTGCTACTACATGTTAGAATGAATATTTTGAACAAACCAAAAATAGTTAAACAGACCTTCAAGTTGAAACTGGTGGAAATTAGGTATTCTTTAGTGTTGCATCTAAAAATTCTAAGTATACCACAAAGTTGCAGAAGGCATTCATAGCTTTACACGAGACAGGAAGCAGAAAGGTAAAGCAAAATATGGGGATAACTAAACTACAAAGTACTGTACAAGAGGTTATTTGGGTCAGGCAGGAATCCTTCAGAAAGTGAAAGAAATCCTTGCTTCAAATCACTTGATGAAAATGGAAGGGGAAACAGATGAAAATGAAGATGTTTCAAATATGCAGAAAAGATTACAAGAAACATAAAGCCACATGTTTTTGACACACTATAAGAATGAACCTTATAGGTGAATCAGTGAGTCTGTTAATCTACCAGTTAGTAAAGGGGGTATATAACTAAAGAGGGTTAGCATGCTACAAAGATCACATTTCTTTGCAACTATTTTCACCAGGAAGGATTTTTAGGTGAAATCTGCTGTTGAACTGATTTTTGTTTAGAAGGTCAGTGGTTGGGATGCTGGAACAAAATAGGATATTAGAAAGAATAAGTCACCAATCTACAACCAAAATGTCTGAAGAAACAGAAAAATAAATGGGGTAAGCTCCTAACTAGAGCATGCATTATTATTAAATTCTGCCACTGTGATAGAGCATTGGAGGGCAGCCAGGTCTCCTGAGGTCTCTTCCAGCCCCACTTTTCTACAATTCTAATTTTAAACTAACCTAGTTGAATCATGAGGCACTTCCTTTTAAACTGGTTTAGTTTTGCTCTGCAATGTGCGAGCTATACTGATAACAAGAGGGTTTAACTGATTGAGGTGCGCTGGTTCAATTAGATCCATTTATAGAGAAGATGTGACTAGCCATGGGTTCACGAGTTCAAAAACAACAACAACAAAACAACAGCAGGTTTTTAATGACACAAGATTCGTGATGAGGTGCCTAGAGGTTCCACAGCAGCACTTGGTGTGTTTATGCAGGACATTTACATCAGAAATCAGAAAAAGTGGGGGATCAGATAATAAAAGTGTTCTGGGTTAATCAGAATGAACACACAATTCATGTTCAGCACAGTTATTTAGTCATTTGATAGAATTATTTAAAGGTTCATGCTGTGAACTGGTTACTGGAGGAATTGACATTTTCTTAATCTTTTCCCCTTCAAGCTTTTAGGATGAATTACAGGGTCTATGGCCCATAGTAGATTGGAGCCATAGCACTGGCACTGGGGAGTATACATAAGAAGGAATGAAGGGAAACATGGCAGCTCATCCAAGGGAAGGGAAAAAACTTCTGCTTACTCTGTAAGAAACAAACATCCTTTTAAGGAACCACTTAGCTGGAGGATTGTGGGGAATCTTGGAGAAACCCTGTATAATTTTTCCTCTGTAGAGAGCGATCAAGACTTTAGTTAACTTATGTCAAAATCTAGTATGACAGAAATAAATACATTCTTCTCACCCTCACACAACACTAACTGTCTCAATTTTTGTAGGACCAGTGAGAAACAAATTATTGAGCTCAGAGAAAATCCTATGGGCTAGGGACAGAAGTTACACACAAACTGGTATAAGTGATTGGAAACTATTTCAAATCTATAATACAACAGAAGTTTAGTGCACATAAACTGCTTTCAAAGTGGCCAAAACTGCTTTAAGATATACCTGTGCCAAGGCTCCTGCCTTTATCACAAGCCTTGGCCCAAGTTGTCTGCTTCAGCTGACCATGGAGGCATGCTCTAGCACCCCCGGTATCTGGCCTGGGCCACTTCAGGCATGTGGCTACATTTCCAGAATCAAAAGTGAATGTCTGTTCACTTTCTTATTGGTTCAGTCTATGCAGCTTATGCTAACCTGTCAAGATTGAATCAAATCAGCCTTGGGCTTTTTGACCGTCTGTATTTAGCCTTGGTGAGTCCAAGCACATACCATGGGGTTCTCTGCCAGAGTGTAGCAGAAAAGGAATCCTTCCCCTTTTTGGCCTGGGATGAGACTGTATCTGGAGGAAGGAATAATCAGTGAATCCATGTAATCATTAAACAATCAGTTTCATGCTTTTCCCTGGCTATCCTGAACTAGGATTGCAACCTGGGCACAGTGAGCTTCAAGAGAGCTATTCTCCAGGGTGGTGAAGGGTACAGACCTTGTCTTCAGTTTTTGGAATCCTGCCTCACCCTCCTTTCTGCACTCTGCAAGCACCCCTCTATGGTAATGGGACAGCACTTTGCATTCCTGCAAGAATTAATGCCTGTGTCAGAGCTTTTGTGTTTTATTCATCTCCATACATAATCATACTCAGTTTACTTTGGTTTCTGCTGTTTGATTTCTTCCGGGTCTCTGTACCGCAGCTCCGCATCTATAACAGGAGCATAATAGCACTTCCTTACTTCATTAGGGTTTTGTGAGAATAAACACACTAAAGCTTGAGAGATGATCAGATCCTACAGGAATCCAGGCCAAGAGTCAGGAAGGATCTAGTCAGGGAACTTCTGGAGGGACTGGACGTATTTAAATCAGCTGGTCTGGATGATCTCCACCCCAGAGTGCTGAGGGAATTAGCTGAGGTCATTGCGGGACCCCTGGCACAGCTTTACAAGCACTCGTGGTGCTCTGGTGTGGTGCCAGAGGACTGGAGGAGGGCCAACATGGTTTCCATCTTCAAAAAAGGAGGACCCAGGAAACTATAGGCCAATTAGTCTTACCTTGATCCTGGGTAAGCTTTTGAGAGAATTATCCTGGCACATGTCCACGAGGGGCCAGTGGGGGAGGTTATGCTTAGGGGAAACCAACATGGGTTCATTAGAGGCAGGTCCTGTCAGACCAACCTGGTGGCCTTCTATGACCAGGTCACCAAATCCTTAGACGCAGGGGTAGCAGTGGACATAGTCTTTCTGGGCTTCAGGAAGCCCTTCGACACTGTCTCTCACCCCGTTCTCATTAAAAAACTGGGGGACTGTGGTGTCGACACCCACACAGTCAAATGGGTCGCCAACTGGCTGGAGGGCTGCACCCAGAGAGTGGTAGTGGATGGGTCATTTTTGACCTGGAGGGATGTGGGCAGTGGGGTCCCCCAGGGCTTGGTCCTGGGGCCCGCACTGTTCAACATCTTCATCAGCGACTTGGGCAAGGGGGTAAAAAGCACCCTGTTCAAATTTGCTGGTGACACTAAGATGTGGGGGATGTGGGCATGCCAGAAGGGAGGAATAGACTGCAATCAGACCTAGACAGGTTACAGGGGTGGGAAGATGAGAATAGGATGGGATTCAACACTGACAAGTGCAAGGTGATGCACCTGGGGAGGAAGAACCAGCAGCATACCTACAGGCTGGGGAACTCCCTTCTCAGCAGTGCTGAGGCAGAAAAGGATCTTGGAGTCATCACTGATGTGAAGATGTACATGGGCCGGCTGCGTGGGGGATGCAGTCAGGAAGGCCAGCCGCACCTTGTCGTGCATCCACAGATGCATCTCGAGCAGGTCCAAGGAGATGATACTCCCCCTCTATGCGGCACTGGTCAGGCCACAGTTGGAGTACTGCATCCAGTTCTGGGCGCTGCACTTCAGGAGGGATGTGGACAGCATCGAGAGTGTCCAGAGGAGGGCCACTCGCATGATCAGGGGGCAGCAGGGCAGGCCCTATGAGGAGAGGCTAAGGGACCTGATCCTGTTCAGCCTCCAGAAGAGAAGGCTGAGGGGGGATCTAGTGGCCTGTTACAAACTAGTCAGAGGGGACCAGCAGGCATTGGGGGAGTCCCTGTTACCCTGAGCACTACCAGGAGTGACCAGAAATAACGGCCACAAGCTGGCAGAGGGTAAATTCAGACTGAACATCAGGAGGCACTACTTCACTGTCAGGGCGGCTAGGAACTGGAACCAACTTCCAAGCGAAGTGGTGCTGGCCCCTACCCTGGGGGGTCTTTAAGAGGAAGCTAGATGAACACCTTGCTGAGGTCGTTTGACCCCAGTACTCTTTCCTGCCATGGCAGGGAGTCGAACTCGATGATCTGCTCAGGTCCCTTCTGACCCTAGAAAATATGAAACTATGAATGGAAGTCATATAAATACCCCACAAAGAAAAATTTTCTGCTCCAGTTTATCCTTGGTGACTGAGGTATTTTAACAACTAGATTTAAATTTGATTGAGCCATGAAATCAAATGCAGTACAGATGATGCAGAGCCACAATTCTGTACTTTAAACTGCAGGCAAAGGAGACACAATTCTAAGGACATGGAGAGAAGCTGATGTTTCTGAACAGCCATTCTCTCCTACCTCTCTCTCTATATTTAATCTAAATCAGGGAGCTGTTTCTCCCCTCCTGTTCTAATCATCTTTCTCATACAAGGGAAAATATACTTACTAAACTAATAAATGAGAATCTATTTGCTAAGATATTTATTTATGCATTTGGCACTTCAGGGTGTTTAGAGGGTAATTTCCAACGGTGAGCGCTGCACTGTGTAAATTTAGAAGCAATTTTTCTAAATGTCAAGTATTTATTGCATGGGGAAGAAAAACATTTTGAGCGT
>NW_017729004.1:47963845-47964791 GCF_001723915.1 Gavialis gangeticus | reverse complement strand
AAATAAATATTTGAGAACTGAAAAGCAAATCCATTATTTGAAATTGGACTACACATGGAAGATGAGCAGAAATGGAAGGACAAATGGCCATTTTTACTCTGCCTTTTGAACAGGTCAGGATAAATGGAAAACATGACTGGATCTGAGTTTTTGTTGAAGGACAATGGTGCCTATTGTTGTGTTTTGTAATATCATAAATCTTGGACTATGACAACACCAATGTGAGACACAAATGTAGCAAGGGAATAATAGCAGTCTGGGCCAAAAAGGTCTTCAGATTCTCAGACCATGAAAGGTTCTCGTGGTGCACAGCAAGTCCTGGCTCCCAAGGGCAGCCAGGATGGCCCCTGACGGCCAAGCTACTCCTGCCTCACCTCATCTTCTCATGATACCCTTCCACGGTTGACTCATCTGCCACTACTTCATGTACAGTATATTATAGTTCTTCAGGAAGCTGCCCAGGACCCTGAAGTGAGCCTGTTTACCTCGCCCTCTACTTCTCATGCCCAGCTGGCCCCAGTCTTGCTTCCCAACACTGTATTTGCCTTAGGGGGATTAATCATGGCCTTCTGCCATCCCCATAGCTATGCCCATGCCTCACAGATGTTATTCCATGTCCACTTGGAGGGGACTCCCTACTCTCAATGCAGCTTTTGGCCCAGAGGCCTTTAAACTTTGTTCAGGCCTCAGCTTTCCCAGCCTTGGCCCTTTTATTCTGGCTGTGCCCCTCTGCCCCAGACCTTAAGCTCCTGGGCCCCAGTCACATTTTGCACTTGCATGTTCTGGGCCCCTGGCCCTGTCATGTGCTCTGGGCCAGCCCTCTAGGTCTCTGACCCTTGGCCAGACTGCCTGTCACAGGCTGCCCCACCAGGCACCCCTCTGTGGCCTCCACAGCTCCCCTGTAGGCACAACGAGATCCTCTGGTTAAATGATCTGGCCTGCAGCT
>NW_017729004.1:47956696-47958845 GCF_001723915.1 Gavialis gangeticus | reverse complement strand
TCTGCCCCAGACCTTAAGCTCCTGGGCCCCAGTCACATTTTGCACTTGCATGTTCTGGGCCCCTGGCCCTGTCATGTGCTCTGGGCCAGCCCTCTAGGTCTCTGACCCTTGGCCAGACTGCCTGTCACAGGCTGCCCCACCAGGCACCCCTCTGTGGCCTCCACAGCTCCCCTGTAGGCACAACGAGATCCTCTGGTTAAATGATCTGGCCTGCAGCTTACACACCCCCTTGCTGCCTGAGTCGGCAGGAGCTCTTTTTAGTGCAGTTGCCTTCTGCTTCAGGAACCCAGGCTTATATCCCCTGAGCTTCTCCTCTTCTGGTTAGGTGCCCTCTTGCCTGGCTACATGTGTGCCCTCTCAGCTTGGTGGGCAGCTTATTGTGCCCAGGCTGCAGTGCTCCCTTGCTATCTTCCTTCCCACAGCTAATCCCTGTCCAGCTGCCTGGGCCCCTGCCTGCTGCAGTCTCTTGCTTAAAGTAACAGAAGTCTTGGGGTCCCTGTTACATCTATGCAAGCTACTGTTATTGCCATATTCAGTTTACTTCTCAAGTTCCTGAAGTGGACTTTTCCTTCCATAATAACAATCGCTCCCACACAAGACTACCATTAATGGGAATTTCTCATCATATTTTGGACTGTTTAGTCTCCTTCCTGAGTTATTCTTTATCCCCAGGAAAGCAACATTTCTTTCTTTTGTTAGTATCTGAATCACATATTTTTATGGCCACTTTCCTTATTATGGAGTCACCAACTGGGGTCTCTTTCTTCTTCTAGGCTCACTGTTAGCACTTACTTTTCAGTCAGTCATGACAGGCTACTCACCTTCACTAGATTTCTCCTAACCTAATTTTTCAGGAGTAGAGTATTTAAGATACCTGAATTCTGTTTTGTCCATACAAACTATGTTTGCAATAACTAGCTCTGTAGACATTTCCTTTTTGCTCATCCTACAACTTCTTTTCTTCACTGTTGCCATCCTTCCATTTTCATTTTCCATCACTGACTCTAATGTGGATTCTCTATTGTATCTTGGTCAGAGGCATAACCGGGAATTATGGCAACTTAGGTGGGTGGGAGGGTGCTGAGCATTTCCTTCCTCACACTGGGTTTGCTACCGTAGTGGCATGGGCTCACTGCAGGCTGCCATTCTGGTGCCCCTTTTAAATGACCAGGGCTGGTACCCAACTGAACTACCCCTAGTAATGTTACTGATCTTGATTCCACCTCTTTCCTACTTAGATCAATTTTTGTTTTTATCACCATCTCTGGTTACTGTTTAAGCCTTTTTACTCCTGAATACAAGGTAGTCTAAACAGCAAATGCACTTATTTCCTCATGGGAAAGATGATAATTGTCAGAGCCTCTGGCCAGTTAGGCCTGGCTGGACTAAGCTCTTGAGCTTCCATGCCTGAACTTGGCCCCTGGCCAATGCAACTCTCTTTGTAACTGGATTAGCTGCTGAGAGCACCACTTGGGCCTTGTAAGCCTCAGGCTGCAGGCATACCTTGACAACAGGTTGGACCAAAACCTGATGGCATTCAATGCAGAGAAGTGCAGGGTGCTCCACCTTAGGAGGAAAAACCAGCATTATACTTATAGGCTTGGCAGTGCTATGCTTGCTAACACTATGACTGAAAGAGACTTGGAGATCTTGATTGACCACAAGATGAATATGAGTCACCAATATGATGCTGTAGCTGGAAAAGCAGACAAAACCCTGGCATGCATCCACCGATGCATTTCAAGCAAAACCAGGCACGTCATCCTCCGGCTTTACTCAGCCTTAGTGAGGTCTCAGCTGGAGTACTTTGTCCAGTTCTGGCCCCCCCACTTCAAGACGGACATGGATAAGCTTAAGAGAGTCCAAAGGAGAGCCACCTGTATGATCAGAGGCCAAGAGGGCAAGCCTTATGAGGAGAGGCTAAGGGACATGGGACTCATAGATGCATAGAGTCATAGATGCTAGGGTTGGATGGGACCTCAAAAGATCATTGAGTCCAGACATCTATCTAGCTTTCTCTTAAAGACTCCCAAGGTACGGGAAAGCACCACCTCCCTTGGAAGCCTATTCCAAATTTAGGCCACCCTTACCGTGAAGAAGTTTTTTCTGATATCTAGCCTAAGTCTGCTCTCTGTCAGTTTGTGACCAT
>NW_017729004.1:47956313-47956685 GCF_001723915.1 Gavialis gangeticus | reverse complement strand
GACGAAAAGACCACCTGGGCCCCCAACTCTCTAAGCTTGTTACCTTGTTAGCTTGTTACCCCAAGAGGCGCCCTGGTGAACAGAGTAATTCTGATCCCTAGCTGTGTCCCTCTAATGAATTTATAGGCAGCCACAAGATCACCTCTCAGCCTTCTCTTGCGGAGGCTGAAGAGGTCCATGTCCTTCAGTCTTTCCTCATGGGAGAGACTAGGGGGTCCTGTAAGCTCCTATCCCTCCTCTGGACCCACTCAAGTCTATCAACATCCTTCTTGAAGTACGGCACCCAAAACTGGACGCAGTACTCCAACTGCGGCGTGACCAATGCCGCATAGAGGGGAAGTATCACTTCCATGGATCTATTTGTCATGCATC
>NW_017729004.1:47952768-47956222 GCF_001723915.1 Gavialis gangeticus | reverse complement strand
ATAAGGGGGTGCACCAGGATCTGGGAGAACAGTTGTTCACCAGGCCTCCTTTATGGATAACAAGGTCTAATGGCCACAACTTCTGGAAGGATGATTTATAGACTTCATAGATTTCATAGACATTAGGGCTGGAAGGGACCTCAGGAGATCATCGAGTCCAGCCCCCTGCCCCAAGGGCAGGAAGTCAGCTAGAGTCAAAGGATCCCAGCAAGATAAGTGTTCAAACTCTTCTTAAAGGAGTCCAGAGTAGGTGCTTGCACCACCTCTGGAGGGAGCCTATTCCAGGCCTTGGGGGCTCATACAGTAAAGAAGTTTTTCCTTACGTCCAGCTTAAAATGGTCTTGGAGGAGTTTGTGAGCGTTGGTCCTTGTCATCCCTTGGAGCGCTCCGGTGAACAGGCATTCCCCAGATCCTGATGCATACCTCTGATGTATTTCTAGGCCACCATCAGGTCACTCCTGAGCCTGCACTTCTCCAGGCTGAAGAGCCCTGTGGCTCTCAGCCTCTCTTCATAAGGCCTATTCTCCTGTCCTCTGATCATGTGTGGACATTCTCAATCTTGTCCACATCCTTCTTGAATTGTGGATCACAGAACTGGATGCAGTACTCCAGCTGTGGCCTCACCAAGGCTGAGTACAGTGGGAGGATGACATCCTGAGATTTACTTGAGAAGCATCTATGGATGCAAGCCAGAGTTTGGTTTGCTTTACCAGCTGTGACATCACATTGGTGGATCATGTTAATCTTATGGTCAATCGTGACCCCCTAGTCTCTTTCGGCTTTGGTACTAGTGAGCATAGCACTGCCAAGCATATAAGAATACTGTGGGTTTTTTTCCCAAAGGTGTAGTACCTTATATTTGTCAGTATTGTATGTCATCAGGTTTGTATCTGCCCACTTTTTCAGCCTATTCCAGTCAGCCTGGATTACTAACCTATCCTCAGGTGTGGACACTCTACCCCAAAGTTTGGTGTCATCAGCAAACTTGGCTAGTCCACTTCTGACACCAGTATCCACGTCTTTGATAAAGACGTTAAAGAGAACAGGTCCAAGGAAGGAGCCTCAGGGGACACCACTGGTCATGGAGCACCATGATGATTCACTTCTGTTGACCACCACTCTCGGAGTCTGGCCTTTAGATTGGACATAAGGAAAAACTTCTTTATGGTTAGATTGTCCAGGGTCTGGAATAGACTCCCCTTGGAGGTGGTGCAATTATACCATACACAGGGCTCAGATGGAAGGTTTTGTAGATATTTGTAGACTGTGCCTTATAGTTTATGTGAATAAGTTGAAGTAATAATTTGTATATTAATAGAGTTATAAGATTGCTCGATCAATATCCTTTGTTCTGGGTTGTTCTATTGTTCATTTGTATTTTTGAATATAATTGTGTGTGTGTGTGTGTGTGTATGTGTGTGTGTGTGTGTGTATATATATATATATATATGGTATAGGGCTTATTGTTTTGTAAATTTGTATATATATATAATCTATGTCTTTACCCTTTAATGGTTTTGTTGTAATAATAAATTATATATAGTTAAGTAATTGATTGATTGGCCCTGACTCTATAGGGGATGGAGGTGGCTGCTGGGCTGCTGTGTCCCTCCACAGCACACTGCCTTGCTAATAATTCCCTTAATTGGAGAGGGGAGTACAAACTCATGTACACCTGGGCTACATAATCATAAGAAATCATTCAGTTCCTCCACAGCACCCAGAGCACAATCAGCATAAATACTTTGGGTCACACCTCAATTCATGCCGGGGACAGTCTCTTCATTTTAATGGACTGGTACTTAGATGATTTTAGAAACAGCTATAAGTTAATTTTCTTGGAGTTTCTATTTTAGACTTTCTGTTACATGGAAGATATTATGGCTCAACAAGGGTGTCAATCCACAATAGAATTCATTATCTATATTAGAGTGAAACCTATAGGCTCCTACTTAAATTAGAGTCCTGTTCTGTGAAGCACTGCTAAAAGATGTAGTAAGTGTGGTTCAATGTAGACAGGCAAAGGGGAAGTGATTTCCTCAAGGCTGCATGGTAGGTCAAGGCAGAATTGAAACTGGAACCTAGATCTTTTGAATGTCAGTCCAATGTCTGATCAACCAGGCCCTTCGGTAGCTCACTAGCAACTGCATTAAATTCTTCTTAATACAATGCAGAACAGTTTAATGCATTACAGCAGAGGTGTCAAACTCAACACAGGCCTGTGCATGGGGTTACCCCTGGCCTGGATCTATGGGGCCAGCAGCTGTGCTCGTTCTGGTAGAGGTCTGGGGGCAATGGAGGAGTCAAGTTGTGGCAGGCCAGGAGGCTATAGGGCACGGGTGGCAAATTATTTCAGGTGGAGGACTGCTTAACGAGTTTTGGTGAGCTGTTGAGGGCTGCATTGGTAGTCTTACCCCTTAAGAGTTGCCCCACCCCCTTTTTGCCATCTTGGAACCAGAAGTCCCACCCCCTAAGCCCTGACATTTGCCACCGGAAGTCCTTCCCCTTGCCCCCTGGAAATACTCCTTTTGGGAGGGGGGATTGCCATCTTGGAACCAGAAAAAACCAAATCATACATTAAAAGTCAAACACCTACTATTACATATTTTATTACAAAAATATTTTTGTCATGATTTGTGTTTGCCTAGTGTATATAGAAGTGATTGAATAATAAGTCAAAAATAAATTCTTAGTTTTCGATGTTGTGGGGGGAGGGTGTGTGTGGTGTGTGGTATGTGTGATGTGAGTGTGGTATGGGTGTGTGTGATATGTGTGTGTGGTAAGGGGGTGTGGTATGTGAAACAGTGCTTAATGTTTTAATTTATTTGAAATATGTGCAATTGTGCATGCACAGAACATGCTTCCTGTTTGCACATCTAAACTGAGACAGGTTTACTAGGCAACGATTTATCTTGAAGAATGTTATGTGGCAGTTTGCACTAGTTCATCAGCTCAATGCACTTGACATTTTATAACATGGCTTATACATATTTGCTGTTGATTAGAATTATCTTAGTGCAGCAAAAGGTAGAGTATTTGCCAAAGAATGCAGGGACTTGGCAATGATTAACCTAATTAACTTACATCAAAATAAGAGACTGCACTTTGAGGGAGGCAAAGGAGAAATGTAAAAGCTGTTTAGGCTCGGGTCTCTTTGTTCCCATTCTCCACATCCTGTGCAAGGTAGACAAACCAGTGTGTCCTCCTTACTCTCCTCCTCCTGTGCCATCTGCTGTACCTAGAATTTCCTTTCTAATTGGGTCTGTCATACTGATCTTTTCAGAAGGACTTTAAAGTATAGAAGTTGTAGTCACTTTGTCCTGCCACTGCTGACAGAGATGCTACCTTTTCAGGGTGCTTTTTTTAAAGATCCCCAGGTTTAGAATTTCTTGAAAACAGGGTGTTTTTATGACCATGATGTGTACCGCTCCCCCATCCTCCTCCTCACTGTTTC
>NW_017729004.1:47934474-47947768 GCF_001723915.1 Gavialis gangeticus | reverse complement strand
TTTTTCAGGGTGGTTTTTTTTTTTAATGATCCCCAGGTTTAGAATTTCTTGAAAATGGGGTGTTTTTATGACCATTATGTGTGCCGCTCCCTCATCCTCCTCCCCCCTGTTTCCAGGTATTGATTTCAACATTGGAGGTTGCAGTTCTTCAAAGACTCCCTTTACACCAGGGGCAGGCAATTATTTTGGGCGGAGGGCTGCTTACTGAGTTTTGGCAAGCCATCAAGGACTGCATACCAGGAGCAGATAAATATTAATTTTCTAAATTTTTTAGGAGCCCCGCGGGCTGGATAGAATGGCCTAGCAAGCTGCATGCAGCCCATGGGCTGCATTTTGCCTACCCTCTGCTTTACACTGTCTTTCTCTAAGGTCCCTGACAGATGTTCAGTTAACGGGACAATGGGATCTGATCTGTGATTCCTAAGTCACACCTCCTGCCATACCATCGTACCCTGTTGCTAGTGCAGGGAGAGCCTGGGATCACAATCTGTGTGGTGTGTGCGCTGTGTGTGTGTGTATGGTAGGGTGTGGGGTAGGATGTGGGACGGTCGTGAAGGGGTGTGGCTGTGTGTGGGGGGCATAGGGTATGTTGTGGTGTGTATATGTGGGGGGTTGTGGGGACTGGGTGTGGGTCTGAGGGAGGTTAGGGGTGTGTTGGGACTATTATAACTTGTATCTTTTAGTTCTGGTGGTTCTGTGCAGACTCCAAAACGAATAACATCTTTCTGTCAAACAGTTCCTCCAATATTCCTCATTTAAAAACAATGGATTCATACTTCTGAGAGCTGGGGGTGTCACTGAGAGTCTTCCTTTGGAAATGTCTTTTTACATCTCTTTTGTTCTTTGTGCCCAAAAGCCTGAGTTGTAAGACATTGCTGCTGTATCTGCAATACTCTTACTGTTTGTGACTAGTTGGTTGCAGAGTGATTGCCAGATGGCTGGCAACTGTAAACAGCTGTGAATAAAATTAAGCATCTGGAGTAGGGTTTTTCACCTGTGAGTTTTACATTGCAATCACACACAGAGTGCAGAAAGTAACTGCAGTTGAAATTATTGATAGATCACATTGTGGTGTCTCCTTCAACCTTTAAAATCCACCACCTAGTGTTTGAATTTATAAGCAGGGAAGCAGACTACTTGGAGAAACATCCAAGATGCAACCCATAGGAAACTCAGTTATAGAGGCTGCTTACAAAGCTCAGCTATATCAATAATGGTAAAATTGGGAGACTCAAGAAAGACATGTTTTATTTAAAATGTGAAATGCAAACATGTCCATCCTAAATCCATCCTATACAACTAGGTACTCCTGGGAAGAGAGGTGTTATTTGGGTCTAAAACTGACACATTTCTTGAGGTGCTTGGTTCTTTTTTTTTGCCTAATTAAAGATCTATTGAAATATCTGATGAAGATATTTTACAACATGATGAGATTAAAGCTAATAATATGGTTGATGGTAGTCAAGCACTGGAAGAGGCTACCTCGAGAAACTATGGAATCTCCATCCTTGGAAATTTTCCAAAGCAGATTGGACAGACGCTTGGCTGGATGATTTAGTCAGGGATGATCCTGTCTCAAACAGGCTGGACTAGACAACCTTGCAACACTTCTCTAGCCCTGCCAGGAGTACAGGGAAGCAGCTGGGCACCTGGGCAAAGTGCAAACAGCAACCTACGGTTTGCAATCACAAACATATAGCTGCCAGCAGCAGCTGCTTTTTTTCCCCACACTCCCACCAGGAGCAGTTGTCCCTATTGCTTTTGCCTCATTATTACACTACTGAGCTATTTTCCCTATGGTCCTATGTTATCACAGGCATTAACAACCAGCATTTCCTTACTAGTCATCATGTGGCAGAATATGAATTCTGTATGAATACTGTTTTGTATCCCTCCTATGAGGGAGTAGAGGCCATAGTCCCAATTTAGCCCTAAATTGCCTTGGATGCGATAGAGCTATTTGCGTTAAGATCTTCCCCTTATATAACTGCTATCTGAATCAAGTGTAGAGTCATATGCATAATAAGGTTTCATCATGTTTCAGTCCCATGTACACACTCAAACTGGGTTTTAATTGTGATAGAGCAATACACCCAGTAACCAGGTGGCTCAGTTCAATAATTTTTGTAGGGCATGTGGGACCTTAGTCTCTTATTTCATTCCTTTCAGATGCAGACTAAACAAAAGAGCAAAACAAAATTGAGCTTGTTTATGTGGTCAAGCTCAATTTCACAGAGATGAGGCAGAAACTTTTGTTTATGAACTGAGATGCTGAGGGTATAGCCAAGTCTGTGGGGAAACTTATGGACAGACCCTAAATCTCCTCTGAGGACACTACAGATCTGTCCTATCCCCAGGATCTGGATTAACAATCCATCAAATTTCATTCCCAGTATGGAAGTATTTGCAGGAAAAGGTCTGAATTAGCAAGCAGCATTGCATTTGAAACTACGCTGGAAGGTTACTGCAGCTGAGAAACTGACATTTTCACTTTGGAATATTTGGCAATGATTTGACAACAGCATAGTTAATAACATACCCCATGCTGCTCTTATATTTCCAAATTAATGTGTGATATCTCTAGTCAAATGGCATCTCATCAGATAAACATCTGAGCTAGCTACGCTCATTCTAAAGTGCTTCTCTGATGGTGGAGTGAGCATTTGGTTTAGCAATAAGCAATTTGCTTATTGGGACCCGTTAGACTACCTCTGCTTCTCATGTGTGCAACTTCAGCTGTTTGCCTAACGAACAAAAGGAATTATTTGTTCTTGATCACCTCTCAGACTGATATAATGTAGAAAAGCACAGCCCCACGGGATATAATTTGGTGGGTTCTATGGCCAAATATAATTCTTTTCCCCCAGTTCTCTGGTCTGACTGAAATGTCTTTTGGCAATTGCAGTTCAGTCCCTAGAGGGCCCTACAGGATAAACAGTCCACATCAAAAAGCTACCGCATGCATGTATTTGACAAGATAGCTTCTATTTGGAGAGTGCTCACAGTAAGTAGCATAGAAGCTATATTACCTTCTATTCCTTTTGAGTGAGAAGCAAATCAATTTAGGGCAAGTGACCCCTCCAGAATACATCCACTGGAAGTTATTAAAGGTTGTGTGAGCTTAGAGTTACTGTACCCTACATATAGGTAGAGCATACTGTACTAATATAGTATATTACCTTCCCATATGATTATAAACAACTCTATTAAAAATCCATGCTATTTTTGTAATTCCTACTGAAAACCTTCAAATGAGATGTTCATGTCATATTTTCAAGTAATCATTGTTTTGAAAGTCTTTAACTTTTCCCTTATTTTTAAAAAGAGAAAACCAGTAGCAGTTTAACTGTTTCAAATGTTTTTTCTTCAATTAAGCCACTATAATAAAAAAAAATCCTAAGTCATTAAAAAAACCAAAAGCAGTAAACAGCAGAAAATTTTGTATGTGGTCTGAAATTGCTATTAAGGGTGGATCATAACTTCTTATTGTCCTCAAGCAGAGCCAAATTTTATATATGGTCCCTGTGGTAGTGGATTTGGTTGGCGTTCTGGCCTGCTCATCTAGGAAAACAGACAGAGACCAGAAGTGCTGATACTGCTTATTTCAGTTACATGTTCTGAGATAAGGAATCCTGCATGCCTTGTTTTGTCTTAATATATTACCCTGTGCAGGGATGTTTTCTTTAAGTAAACTGCCTGTATGTCTGTGTGTGATTTACTATTGTTTTGTTTCTCCAAGGTCATATTTTTTCTCTTTCCCTGGCTTAAGTATAAATATGCTTGTAAACTTATAGAGTTTGAGAAATCCTTTAAAACAGACAAGTGGGTGATTCCCCTTGCTGTATGGAATTCGCCCTGTGATCACAGTATAGTCCTAAATAAAGAAAAGCTGGCTCTGTCAGTTCTGATTCAACCACAACGCAAGTTTGATTTCTTCCACATCCCTAAATGTATAACTGGTTAATAACCCTGTTGTGAAGATGAAAGCGTAATGCCACATTAACTTACTACACCGCAAAGCTTCTTGTCATAAAGTATATTTTAATAGCCAAGCCTTAAATATATGAAAAACCACTCAGATATGTCTAATAAGTTTTTATTTCCAAACAGAGTTTGCAAAAATATTCCATTACAGAACTTGTAACAGGTGCAGTGTCCTAAGTATGCATCAGAACAATGAAACCATGCATCCTTTTACATTAAATCAGTAGGCACTTAAAAACATAAAACAAAATATAAATTAAATAAGCTAATCAATATCTCAATAATACATCTTCATCTGGGTTTTCTGCAATAAAAACACAGAAAATGCATTGCAATAAAAATACAGTGGCACTGCATGCCTCCTAAATCCTGCAAAGACGTTTATACAGTTTACTGTGCACATCCTAAACACAGGTGGGAGCAGACAATATCAAGTTTATATTTGAAAGCATAAACAGATTTAGTGAATGTAGATTTTTAAAGAGACCTTTTTAAAATAACAGTTGCAGAGCTTACACTATCAGCATTATTTGGTGTTATGTTCATGGAATGCAGTTATAACAGCTCAAAAATGTGCCATAACTGCTATGTTATTCACCTACAAAGGAAACAGAATAAAAATGAATTTAAATAATACTCATTTCTAGAATCTCCCTATTTTATTTACTGCACTTGACTTGAATCAATCCATCAAATAAACTAACATGAAAATAGAAATGGTCCGTAAAATCCTGCTAACTCCTTGACCTGCCCCAGTTGAGGTGATTGGCATCTGTCATTTTTTTTGCAACTGTCTGTGGGCATAATTAATATCACCAATATGCCTAGCTACCTGAAATGTACAATCAGTTAGCTGGCTTTCAAAAGAACAGATCCTGCAACTTGATCTCCCCCCCAGATTCACTTCTGTCCCTGCACCTAAATGATTCAGTTTAAAAAGTGCTTTAAGAAAAGACGGGGGTATTTTTAAGAAACTCACCCATAATTTAGTGAAAGAGCTGAGAAGCCTGGCAGGCTGCTTCCTTACAGCCTTGCTGTGAGGAATCTGTCCCTGTTAGGCACTGAAGAAAAAGGATAAAAAGCCAGCAATCTTGTATTTAAGGAGAATATCCTTCCATAGTCATCAGTACTACTCATTCCTATGTCTTTTCTTCAGGATTCTATGAAATAATAGTTAGATTATTAAATACTTTCATCACTTCAAAAAATAGTTCTCTCCCTCACTGCAGAAAAACACCATTACCTTCCTCCAACATAAAGCATACTCAGCATATCTGCCATCACGCTGCCAAAGCTGCATAACATTTCCACACTGGAAGAAAGAGTTACCTATTACTTGACACCACAGTGAGGAATCTGTTCCTGTTGGGACTTAACTGAACCACCAGACTACAAACCAGAAGCTCTAACATTTAAGCCAAAGAAACAGAGTTGTACTGTATTAATCTTTGCCAACACATGTCACATGGTAGCATCTTAGAATAGGAAATAGCTATGAGCTGTGTCATTTCTAGTAGCAAATGTTGACTTCATAAAAGGAGACCAGTCAGTACAGTAAGAGCCTTCCTTGACAGACCTGAAAATGAAAGAGACTGTCCCGCAATCTACAGCTGAAGCATTGTAAATTCAAGTGTTACCTGACCATGATCTCCTCAAGCTAAGAGCTGTCAACTTCAGACTTAAGGAGACTACTGCACAAGAATATAATGATGTGAAGCAAGCATATGCCAGCAATCAGAGTCCTTAAAACAAAAGGAAGTTGATTTGGAAGGATGGATACATCCTGCATGTCCTGCAGACACTTATGCATGAGGGTAACCATATTCAAGTAAAGTCCCACTGAGCTCATGTTTACAACTGCACTCATGGGTTTCATGTTAATATTAGTGATAGAGCAGTGAGAGATCATCAAGTCAAAAACTGCTTTTAAAGAGTTGTATAAATGTTAAGTGCTACAGAAGACCAGACCCTGCTAGAATTCTCTTTACAGGGAGTTCAGCAGAGGGACAAGACCTAAATGACAGTAATACCAGGCACGTGTACACATCCTTAATGGGTGCATAGGCCTTTTCCCTTCTTAAGAGATTAAAACATTTTTAGGACCAGAAGCAACTGCTAGAGCACCTAGTGAGACCTCTGTACCAAGGCTACAGAATTTCAATGTGACTGAATCATATAATTATTTCAAGCTTATTGTATAAACAGAAGGAGATGAGCATGTCAGGTAGTACTTAGCTTGGAGAAATATGATTAAATCCTCTGAACATTTTAGGGATGCTTATTTATGGATCTAGTTTGAGATCCTGGGGTTGAAGAGGCCTACTGAATAAGCTGTTTTGTAGTTGCATATTCTATGCTGCCTGAAACAATGTACTGTTGCTGAACTGTGACATATACTTAAAACCAATGTTTCTATTCATAGTTGTCATTTCTGGACCTACTGATGGTGGGCAGTTTGCTTAACAAGATACCTAGGTTGGCATAAGCATGCCCTCTCCAAGTTTATAACCAAGCAATATCAGATTTGTTCTGATACTGGTTTGACAATCATACAAAATAACTGGCGGATACGAAATTGAAATATATAACAGTTAAATACTGAGTGGAAGTTGGAAGTGATAAGCTTCTTTTAGCACTGGGAAACAAACCATTAAATGCAGAAAAACAAAAAGACAAAAGCAGTCAGGAAGGATTTAAACTAATGATACTGTAAGTCAGTCATTAGCAAGGGCATCGTCAGCCTTCGCCTCCGAGGCACACTTTGGGATTGTTAGCATGCTCCTAATAATATTTTTATTTTCAGAAATCTAATATGCTTACTCTGCCAAAGTGGCAAATGAAAGGTGTCATAGATGTATCCCTGCTCAAAACACTGGCATCTGATGGTCTTTGTCACTGTCCTGGGCATGCACTGTCATGACATCCATATCACTACAGCTATGACCAGTGCAGATGACTGCTGGGTGGATCATCATTTGATACGTTCCACCGTGTTCATTTGTATCACCCCAAAATGATGTAAACAAAAGAAGCAATCAAAGAGGTTCAATACTGAGTGCTTTAAAGAGCGTGCTAAGAGTGATCATCTCTAGCAGTGCTTCAGTGAGAAACTCTGACCTCCCTGATGATCTTAACACTACTGATCTGCATGGGGGTGTTCCCTGTTAATTAAGGGCCAGCCTGCACTCTTGCAGCTGTGGCTCCATGCAGTCAGCTTAGCTTATGTCTTCTTAAAGGGACAGGAGCCTCCTGCCACCCCACTGTAATTTCCTCTCCTCCCTTTCCATTATAACTGAGTAACAGGATTTGGGTCTCTTGTTATACCTCCAGCTCAACTGGGAGGACAGAAGAATGAATGCTGGCATTCTGGCTCAAGCCCACACCACCAGCACTGAAGCCAGGTTTACGTTCTACCAGGTCCATTGGATGAGTTGTGTCGTAATGGTGCCTGGCAATAGGTTCTCAACTCGCAATGGTCACCACTCCAGAGGTGGGCAAAAGAAGAGACTCAAGAAGGCCAATTAGAAGGCCAAGCTGAAGAAATACAATGTTGACTTCAATACCTGGGACACTCGAGCACTGAATTGTCCCCTAACTTCTTCTGGAAGACTCCTTGTATCCAGGGAGTCTAGCCACCACCATAAACTCCGCTTTCTCCCTTAACATACTATAGCATTTGAAAACCAACAGACATAAAAATGATTGCTGCAAATATTATGTAACAATAAGTGCCAGGCCATTTTAACCTCCATTTCAGAGTATCTAATCAAAACTGCTTTTAGCTTAGACTTGTGAAAGTGTTATAAACATTTCACAGCCCAAATGCAAAATGTATTTATTCACTACTAACCAAGTGGTGATGAAACAATATTTTGCTCAGCTATTCACTACAGTGACTGCAATTTTTAAGTCTGAGTCAGCTAACTGGACTTAATTACATATAAGCCTGAATAGTAGTTTCCACAAAATGTATTGTATACAAGTTAATGTGAAGAAACAGGCACAAAGTATGTTGCAAAAGGGCAAAGTAAAATTAGTACATGACCTGTCTTATTATAAATTAGAAGCTAATACAAAAAAAATCAATTCACACATTAACTTTGGGGCTGAGCGTATTAAAAAAATTAAAATAGGTCATTAAAGTAAGACCTATGCTACATATTTATCCTATTGAGAATTAGAGATTTGTAGTTTATGTGCGACCAATTGGGGACAATCCAATTGTATACTCTTCATGACTAGGGACATACATTACACATAAACTGGTTTAAGTGATCAGAAACTGGTTTAAACTTGTAACAGGAGAGATGTTTAGTGCACATAAACCAGTCTGAAAATGGCTGAAACTGGTCTGAGATAAACCTGTTTGAAAGTTGTATCAGACTTAAGTGATTTGGGTCAAACCAGTTTATGCAGTGTCTATAACCAGACCACTTGCTGATTTAAGATAACCCAGACTCCCCCAGCAACCCAGCGTACTCTTCACTGTGCACAGGTGTTAGTGATACAGGGGCAAAGGACAACACTAGAGGAGTGATTCTGATTATGTTCAGTGGAGATCCCCAGATGTCCTAACACTTATATTGGCTAACTAGAAGTCAGACAGCTGGAGGAAAAAAATTAAGAGGATGACAGATTGTGCAGTGGGTTTTCTTGGCTGACATGCTTACCCTGCAGGTCTGTCTGAGGGAGCTGTTCATACAATGCATTCATCTTTATTTCCATTAGTAGTTATGAAGACCGAGAGTGAATTATGGGTTTTGTAAACATCTCTCCCAGGCTGAGCTCCAACAGATGCAGTCAAGCAGGAAATGCAGCATAAAAGGAGTTTTATATGTTGGAGTGGGGATGTGGAAAAGATAGAAACATGTTCACTAGGGCCCTTCCCGCTCAAAAGCACTCTGAAGGAATGTGTTGTGGTTCAGAAAGACAACAGATGTGGGGTCTGTGTGGAAGGTGGGGTCAGAGAGAGGCGCTACATGGCCTACTCTTATCCAGGATCACCCCTATGCATTTCAAAGGCATAAGCTGAGGATCCTGACTAAACACAGGTGATGTGTGTGTGTATTTGTCTGTGTGATGTTCATGAGAATCTAGAATCCAGTGTTATGGGTTACAAGAAGGTTAAGTTCTCTGTTTCACACCTGGCTTCACTGTTTTTGGATATAGGCTTGTAATAAACATAGGAATCACACAATTCTGTTTCAGTAGCCTCATTGAAGCTTATAGGCCATTCACATATTTGTGGGTGGCAGATTAGGGCCCTAAAGGAATCTTTTTTGATAGAATTTTGCAACAAATTGACCGTTCTGCTGAGAAACAGGTAGGATTCTCATGGACAGAAAGGATGAGGCTTGCATGTTTATTGAACCTGATCCTTCCATCATCCCCACTGAGATTAATAATAGTTCCGAATGTGGCTTGACCAGCAGGACTAGAACCACAACGATTAATGAATATTCTAAGGGGAAATATTTTATTATAATTAAAACAGCTCCTATGATCAGAATGAAAAATATCTGAACAGTGTGGACATATGCTTTAAAAAAGATATTTCAAAAGAGCATTTTTATGTTCAATGCATTTAAACAGTCTTTCCCCAATACTCTGTTATCAGCTGTGCTCAGTGAATGGAATAGCTACTGTTCTTTAGTCTAATGTATAGTGTAGAATTAGCGTTACATGGTGGAAATAAATTACAGGAAACAAAACACCCAATACTGACCTACGTTAACAAAATAAGGGAAAAATATCTCTTTGATTTGATCATTAAACACTCCCCAAGGGGTCACTGAGACTCTGCTGGTAACAGAAACTGGTTATTACATTTCTCTTTTCTGAACTGAAACTTGTGAATATGCAGCCTTCCTGTAAATCAAACAGGTAGAAACAAGGGCCCAGCCCAACTCCTGTTAATGTCAACAGGCTTTGTTACTCCTTTTCTGGCTCCTACTTTTTTATTTATTAGCAGATTGGGACTGTGTAATGGCCACAAGGAAAGAATTCCTTAAGCAAAGGATCTACATAAGATGAGCTAAGTAACCATCCACACTCCACTCCACTGCAGTGCATGGACCAGGGGATGGAGCCAGACACAGGAGGAGCTTTTGTGGTGATATTAGTAGAATCCCCCAGATGTCCTACTGTATTATGTTTTAGGCCAGATACTGGACATCAGTCACCAGAAAAATAAATGTAGAGATATGTGAGAGTGGGCAATTGGTTTTTTGGGTGTGTCAAGTCAGTGTCATCTACAGTCAGAGATGCAGATTGGGGCAAAGGAGGAACATGGGCAAACAAGGAATGCCCACAGAGCTATACCCTGCTAAGATGCTGGGAGATATAGCATGGAAACTAACCCATTGTTCTCGCAAGGAGTTGAACTGGACCCTGAACAAACAAATAATGTTTTTAAAAAAAATCTCTGATCTTTGACCTTGCAAACACTTATATACACACACAACCTTATGCAGCTGAGCAGTCTCAATCCTTGGGACTACCCATAGTGTAGAAATCAAACTAATTCAAAATTAACACACTATTTCAGTACAACTATGAAACTAGTAAAACTACCTCACTTCCTTAATGTGCTACAAAAGTGCTGTTTCCTCATGCAGGTAAGTGCTAAATGTTTGCAAGGTCAAACCCTTAGAAAAAGTCCATTGCTGAGGACAGCACATGCAACTAAATCCAACATTTTTTTCAATTTCATGTGAAAATAGCAATCTTTATGTCAAAATATCTCAACATTATAACAAATTAACAAACAAAACAGTATGACTGTCACATACTGCTGTCACTCTGAGATTGTGCTTTAACTTGAACCAATAATCAAGGGTTTTGAAAATGTTCTCAAATAATTTTATCTACATAAAATGTGATTGAAAATTGAAAAATGTAACAATCGCCATGTCAAAAAATCATTTCCTTTCCCCTTAAATGTAAAATATTTCTGAATTATTCTAGTGCAGTTTAAGGCTCACAAAACAACATCAGATCAAATCCAACATCAAACTGCTGAGATCTACACAAATTCTCTCCTTAGGAATCATCTCCTGAAATTAAAACAATAAAATGTGTTACCACTGATTCTTGTGTATGATAATCGAACACCATATGTATTTAGAATAAGCCATTTTTAGGTATAATAATTTAACCTGTATTTATGTGTTCTGCTTCTCACATATGTGTTCAGCTGTATTTCAGAATGAACTCTCTTCCACACATTTGTTACACAGTATCATAGGCTCATAGACTTCTTAGGAGTGAAATGGACTGATAATGAGTTATGTAATTCAAACATCTACTCCTTTTATGGTAAGATACTTACTAGAATGTCTAGTAATTGGTATGTCTGACAGGATTGCCTAAACTACAGCTTGCCATCTCACCCAGATATTACAAATCAGATATGAATCAAGCAGCATCAGCCTGATCAATATTTGGATGGTATACATCCACTGATACTCAAAAATAAGTGTGTTCCTATATGAAATATTTTAACATGTTTCTCCAAGAGGACTTAAATGTCTAGCAAGCATTTCACTTCTACTGCAGGTTTGTTCCATCCCTATGCCAATCTTGATTACAAGAAAATCCACTGTAAATACAATTTTGTTTCAGTTTACAAATCTGAAATACTGGGAGGCTTCCTAACTAGATAAAAGCCACTTCTCTTCCTGTGGTTTGTTATTTCCAGTATATCGCTGAGTTAGGATAACACTTGTGCATGTTTTATCTTAGATCCTGGATCTAGTTCCATTCAGTTCAACAGGATTGCTCATAAGCCAAAAGTTGAATTGTTATGTTAGTTGGGGACCCATATCAAGAAGGCAGTTCTGTCAAAATTGTTCACATCTATTTATTGTAAGCCAGGTCCATAGGAAGTAAAGAACACATATGGGCCTGAATGATGGGAGCCCAAGGTTGTTCCAATTTTTAGGCTGTGGTCTCATTATGGACAAGTCTGTACTCCATACCGTTTGCAGCTCGAGCAAGCTTGTCCTAGAGCATGGGAGTCCTAGGAGACTACAAATCCTATGTCTGTACACCACCAGTATAAGCAACAGAGCCCCAGTTGCTGGCAGCTTTCATTATGAGCTAACGCAGCAACTGTATTAGCAGTTGTTTGGTGTAGTTTCATGTTCTCTGGCATGAACCCACCAATAGAGGGGGACAAGGAGTCACACACTGAGCACTTCTGAAAATCTTGCCCTGTTTGCAAGCACCTGCTTTTGGGTTAGGTATGTAACTTTTAGCACCCTAGGTTACAACAGATAAGATTGCAAATCTTATGCTCCTTCAAGTCAGATCAAACCATACATTTCAACAGCAATAACTGCTAAAATTGAAAGCCTCTAGAGAAGTTGCTACAGTCTTTTCAGGCTTGTCTGGAAAATTATACGGCTTTGTGTCTTTCTGTCAAAAATAGCTGTCTTTGAACCATCTAACAGGAGTTGAAAAGCACAGGCCCATTTTCTTCTGTATACAATCCCCACAGACCTGAATACCAAACTGAGGCTCAGCCAAAGGCATATTCAGTACTAAACTTCCAGCTGGCCCAACCTATTTCCACACAGGCTATACTTGCATCCCCTATGCCCATTGTCTGCCTCTTTGACTAGCACTAAGGTCTATTGTTCTGATCAACCCCATCTCCTTCCCCTGCCCCCCCTCAAACTGGCAGCCCAGCTGTACTGCTCTGTTTGGTTATTTGTCTTCCCTTCTAACTCTGCAGTGGCTCAGTCCTCCTTAGCCTCTGTCAACCCACCCCTCTGAGCTGCAGCTTAAAGCTGCTGTGCCAGTTGTCACTCCAGCCTGCCTGCAGCCTCCCTGCTGTCTCTTTCCAGCAGGCAGACAGTATTTTCAGTGAAACAAGGCTTCTGGCCAACAGGGCTTTTGCCAGTCTCATTAATTTATAATTTTACAATTTTTCTTTAAACAGATTCTTCCTCCTGATATTTTTAAATATGAAAATGGGCCATGATTCCCCTTGAGCTTATATTTATTGGAAGTCAAAAGAAGTTATTCTTCTGCTTTATTTAGCACTCACCTGGAGTAGTGTGTCCAGCTCTGGGACACATGCTTCAAAAAGGATTGAAAAAAACATGAAAAATTCCAACAGAAAAAAATAGAGCCAAGGAAAGCATAACTGATGAGGAAAGGCTGAAAGAACTAGGGTTATTTAGTCTGGAGAAGAGAAGACTAAGAGGGGATTTGGTAATAGTCTTCAAGTACCTGAAGGGTGATTATAGAGAGGTCTTATGCCTGTGGCCATAGGAGACAGGACTACAAGAAATGGCCTTAAGCT
>NW_017729004.1:47928312-47929474 GCF_001723915.1 Gavialis gangeticus | reverse complement strand
AAGAGGGGATTTGGTAATAGTCTTCAAGTACCTGAAGGGTGATTATAGAGAGGTCTTATGCCTGTGGCCATAGGAGACAGGACTACAAGAAATGGCCTTAAGCTGCAGAAGAGGAAATTTAGGTTGGAAATTAAGAGGAACTTTCTGACTATGGCAGTGGTCAAGTATTGGAAGAAGTTGTGGAAGCTCCATCCCTAGAAAGTTTCAAGAGCATGTTAGACAAATGCTTGACTTGGATGGCTTGGTCAAGGATGCTCCTGCCTTGAGCAGAGAGCTAGATTAGATGAACTTGTGAGGTTCCTTCCCCTCTACTTTCCTATGATCCTTTGAATTGCTGGAAGATGGTGTATTTCTATTGAAGTCAGTAGTTCCATGCCCAAACACACTACTTGAAGACTTGCCTATTGTATGTAGGATGATTTTAAACTTTTCTTCTGAGTGAATTAAATGAAAATGCAGATGTTAAACTTAGGGTAAGCTGTCCTCCTAAGCTAGGCTATTGCTAGGGTTTTTCTGACAAGAACTCAGTATTCCAGCTAGTAATTCCTTCTTTCCAAAAAGCCAGTTCAAACCCCCAGCTGGCTAGGGTGGAGCTTATAAGCCATCTCTGCCTAGGTGAATTCATCAGTAATGCTCTGGTTCTGTCACTGTTATTTTTAGTAAATATCATGATAGAAGAGTAGGGAAAATAAAAGCAATACTCACAGGAAGCTTATCTGGCATGTCTACTGCATGCTCACAATAGCTAAACAACAACTTGAGCATATATATTTCCTTACGAAGAGCACTTCCTCCTGGGAATCATAGTTTGGAGACCTAGTATCCCCATTTTTTCATATAAACAAACATCCCTGGCTGAACTACATCTCCCATAATTCTATGCATTCTCTCTTCTGGCTGAGTTTATTCTAAGAGTCAGAGTTCCTTCAAATTTGTGGTTTCTAAAACCTCAGGACTGCTGTGGCAGCCATAGCCTTCATGAGGTATTAGTTACCATCTCCCTGCAGGGTTCCAACCCCTGCTAAAAGGGAATGGGATACAATTGTCAGAGTCCATACAAGTCAGCAAAGCAGTTCTTATCTCCCATTAGCAGAGACGTTGGTCCACAGAGCGCACATTGAGGGTGTAGCAAAAATAGTTACTTTTCTCTATGTTTCTTTGT
>NW_017729004.1:47917048-47928301 GCF_001723915.1 Gavialis gangeticus | reverse complement strand
ACTACCCTCCAGGGGATAAAATCAGCAATTTATGCAACAAGGGCAAGGTTATTCCTGATGCTTCTATGTATGCTCAGTGTGGGAAGACAGTATAAGGAACCTCTCTTCCCACTGCCCATGCATTCAGGAGAGTTGCACAGACCCAATCCTTATGTTTACCAGAAAGTAGGAAAGTGAAAATATTTAATCTTTAAAAAGGCCATTTCCAATTAAAACATCAATTTAAAGCTTTCACCCATCTCTAATAGTTTATAGTATTGTAAGCAGAATGAATTTTAATAAAAGTGTTTCATTCCTTTTCCTTTGAGGGTTAGGGTTTTGTTTTTTTTTTAAAAAATATAGATCATTAACTAAAAATATTCAATCCTTGGGCACTGCTATTTATCCCTATGATTAGAGTTTGCAGCTTATTCTGCAAATTTGGCCGCAGAAGCAGTTTTCAAACTGCCAAATACAGACTGCATTTAATTAACCCATACATATGTTTAAGCATTTTTGTAGCTACTGTGTGTTCTAGTCTGGGTGAAAAATTTATAAGTGGCTGCCTGTTTACATTCTTAGCTGGTGTAGTTACCATAATTAAAATTATATGGTACAGTTACAGTGATTAATATTATATGAAGAGTAAGCACAGTGGAAACTGCAGGATGTAAATGATTAGCTACTATGCATGTTGTTAAGAAATCCATTATACATTTCTAAACATTTCCTATACAGTGTAATTTTTACAGTAAAAAAGGAGAGCCCAGCAATAGATAAGTGTACATGCTCATGTGTATAGTCCTTCTCAGTCTAGAATTATATTACATAACATTATGTGTAAGAAGCAATTCTCATTCTGTTTTATTCTTTTGAACACTGGAAAGCTGAAGGAGAAGAACATTTGCAAGTCTGGTTTGGCCTAGCAGCCTGAAAGTTTAAAAGTAGCAATTTAGGAACAAACTGGGAAATATATATTTGAACGCATGTTTTCTAAATAGCATCAAAAACTATTTTGAAATGCATTTCAGTCTAGCCAGAAGAAAAGTTGCTTATTATCTTCTGCACCTAGATTGCTGGGTTGAGTTTGCAGCAGATTTTCTTTATACAACTTGAAAGATATACCAGTATATTCTATCAGCCTAATTAAAATACTGTATTTTATTATACAGGGTCCTATTATAATTCATTTAATGTCTCATTCCCTGAAAATTCTATTTCTGTGGAAAATGAACCTGATTAAGATACTCTGAGCTGGGGATTTTGGTTTAGTTGAAAAATAAATCTACATCCATGTAGGTAGGTCTTGTTTGGACAACAGATCAGATGAATCTTGGAATTAAACATAATCCTTTCACAGGCATCTGTAGCTTGCATTTAGTAAATTGGCTCAAGGACCAGGCCAGATTTTATGCTGAGGCTCTTAGATAACTGCATCACCCAGTCACCATCTCAGGATTAGAAGTTCCTCCCCTAACCCCTGACCTTTGCCACTGGAAGTCCCTCCATTCTGGAAGTCCCAGAAATATTCCTTTTGGGAGGGGAGGGTTGCTGTCTTGGAACCAGAACCCCGCCCCCCCCACCCCAAATCATACACTAAAAGTCAAACACCTACTATAACAGTTTAATTTATTTAAAAAATATATTTTTGTCATTATTTGTGTTTGTGTAATATATATACAGGTGAGTGCATAATAACTCAAAAATAAAGTCTTACTCTTGTATATTTTGTGTGTGTGTGTGTGTGTGTGTGTGTGTGTGTGGTGGGGCAATAGGGTGTTGGGGGTCTGTGTATATGTGGGGAGGCTGTGGGGGCAGGGTGTAGGTATGTGGCTTTTGTGGAATGTGAGGGACTGTGGCGAGATGTGGGGATTCCTTCACCATCCCCCCTGCATAGCACACAGCCCCCTCTGGCTGCAGCAGAAGCAGCAGCAGGTGGGAGCGCTCGGGGCACTTGTGCTGGGCACAGGTGCTGCTGCCCAACGGCATGCAGCTCTGGCCAGTGCTGCACATGGGGGTGAGAAGCAGAGCTGGGCCAGGCCGCCTCTATTGCAGGGGCTCCACACGGCGCATGTGCAGCCCCCAGCACTTACGCAGCACTGGGAAAGCCCCAGATGCTGGAGCCAGTTGCCTTCCCTGCCATGCAGGTCCCCGGACTTTGTGGGGAAGCAGCAGGCAGAGCTCCCCTCCACTTCTGACAGAGTCCCTGGACCTGCACAGCAGGGCCGGGGAAGGCAGCCAGCTCCAGCATGTCGGGCTCTCCCATTGCCCTGCAAATGCCAAGGATTTCAGGTGTGCCGCATGGAGCCCCCGCAATAGAGGTGGCCTGTCTGGGCTTTGCTTCTCAGCCCCATGTGCAGCACTGGCTGGAGCAGCGCCTGTGCCAGGCACAAATGCCCTGAGCGCCCCTGCCTGCCAGTGCTCCTGCTCCTGCCTGCAGGGGCTGTGTACCATTTGGGGGTGTATGTGGGAGAGGTCCCCACATCCTGCCATGATCCTTCATACCCACACCCTGTCCACCCAAGCTCTGTGTTTCCATCGCCTCCCTGGGTGCAGGCTCTGCCCTGCCACCAGCCCCAGCCTCACACTCCCTGCCCTCGCCCAACTGCAGCTCTGCCCTGCCTCTACTCCCGCCACTTCCCTACCTGCTGCCCGGAGCAGGTGGGATGCCAGGGAAGCCAAGCAGGTCCCCTGGCAGCTGCAGTTGTGGCAGCAGCAGCCCGCCTGGAGGCTGTTTGCTGGCTGGGACAGGCCCTTTTGCCCACAAGGGTGGGAGCAAGGTTCAGTAAGGTATGTTGGAGGGTGTGTATATATGTGGGCACCTCACTCACACCCTCATGGGCAGGAAGGCTGGGTGAGGTACAATTAATTGGTGGGTGCCCATGGGCTGGATGAAAGTACCTGGAGCGCCAAAGTGGCTCGCAGGCCGTATTTTGCCTGCCCCTGAGTTAGACTGATCTTCTTGACCCAACAGATGTTAGCTGTTGGATCAGAATAGTGGAGGATTGGCTCCAATTTAGAACCAATCTAGGGAGAGAGGCTGTGTCTTCCCTGGCTCCTCCTCTCTGTCTTTTATTTCCTGTTGCTGTCCCTGGAGGGGGTGGAGTGGGAAGTAAGGCTATGTGAAATTTCACCAGGTGTTTCATTTCAAAGCGAAATTGAAACAAAACAAAAGGCTTCAAAACGGTTTGAAACTAAACAAGGGCACTCAAAATGTTTTGAAAGTTTTGAAATATTTCAAGTTCCAAAGCTAGGCCTGCCTGGCTTCATCGCCGGTTCCAGGCATCAGGGACAGCCATCCTGTGTGCACATTCAGGGGCCCGTGCTCCCCGGGAGGAGACTGGCACAGCCTTGCAGCCCTCCCAGGGGGTGCAGGCCCCTGGATCTGCATGCAGGATGGCAGCAGGCTGCTGTTGCCACCGGGAACTGGCACTGGGAGCACCCTGCTAGTACCCTGTGCCCAGTGCTGAGAAGATTGCTGCTGCCTATGACCTCAGGCGGCAGCAGCAGCAGCAGCAGCAGCAGCAGCAGTCTCCTGTCATCCCATGTGCAGATCTGGGGGCCCACACTCCTGGGCGGCTTCATGCCCTCAGAAGGGGCTACCATCCCTGCATTTTTTTATCTAATCAGGCAAGAAATGACAAAGTTTTAGGCATTTTCATGATTCCCCATTATAGCCTATGGGCGAAGCATTGAAACTATTTCGCTGTTTCAACGTGTTTCGACAAAACGGAATAGTGCTTCAAAACAAAATGAAACAAAATGATGAAATGAAACACTGTCTCTTTGAAATGGCTAAACAGAAGTTGAAACAAAATGGTGCTGTTTTGCATAGCCCTAGCAGGGAGGCAGGGGAGGGAGGTCATTTTGGGGTTTCTCAGCCCCACTGGAGTGGCAGGGTAGGTAGACTGGAGCCCCACCCCCTCAAGATGAAGGGCTCCAATCTAGTTGCCTTCCCATTCCAGTGGGGCTGCAAAAACTACAGAAATGATCTCCCTCCCCTGCCCACTCCCCATGCCATCCAGAGACAGCAGCTCAGGTCAGGCTGCTATTGAAGCCAGAGTAGCCAGAAATTAATGAAGTCACTCTGCTTTGGACTGTCTTCACTTGAGCCCTCATACGATGAGGGTTAATTTGTTGCAGGATTGGAGCTCTGCAGCTGTGCTCTTCCATTTGGGCGTGGCTTTAACATGCTTTCAAGGGGCCAATTTGTCTGCACCCTATGTCACATTTATGCTTTCCAGATTCTGGGTTATTCTGAGGTGCACTTCCCATCCAGGTCAGTGCATTCCAAAGAGCTGCTGTAAATTTTGGTAGTCTCTCCACTGCTGCCAAGAGACTGCTCTACAAATGAATATTACTAGAGCATGGATTATTTTAGCCTCTTCTCTTAAGGAAGGCAAGTTGAGGGGGTCATTCACTAGCCATATGCCTGCTCAGAACTGGCTGAATTGTCTTAGGGCCTTCTATACTCTCTTGTTTGTACATTTGCACAGGGTAAAAGACTATACAGGGCTAGAATTTGGCCTTCTCTCAAATGCAGTGTGACCATCTTCAGTAAAACAACCAATTTTAATTTAAACAATATATCCTTTTGGGAAGCCACACCAAACCAAACGTAGAGAAGCATAAGGAAGCAACACATTTTTGGGATGATGGAACATGACTGACAGAGTTATGGCTATCATAATCTGTGACTATCCTGCATATATTTAACAAGCACCTTTTAGAGATCCACAGCATGGAGGAAAAGTAACATATATGACTAACTTTTCAACTTCATTGTACTATGCATTTATTTAAAGTCCTTTCTCCTACTAATTCATGTACATTAGGGGTCAGCAACCTTTTAGCAACAGAGGGCTGAATTAATGTTGCTCAATCCTAGGGTAGACCACCACTTACAACCCCAGCAGCTGCCACTGTTTCCCCTGTTGTCACTTGCCACTGCCTACCCCTGTCACTAGTTCTTCCCACTGATTCATGGGCAAGATAAAATCTCTCTGTGGGCTGGATCTAGCCAACAGGCTGTAGATTTTCAACCCCTGATGTAGATAGCTATCATTGGCTGTTTGGGAGACAAGTGCACGTGTGAGAGATAATAGACCATGCTATTTTGCTTGGCACTTACTTGAACTGAAATGCTTTATGTTTGAAGAATGTGACTTACCTGATAAGTCTCATTCACATTGACCAAACTGCAGCTTCAAAATACCCTTCCCATGAAGCTTGAGAATTTGGTTGTATTCTTTAGGCATTGCATGGAAACCTGGTTTAGGCAGCTGGTTGTCATAATAGTGATGGCTGATTGGCACTTCCTCTATGTTTTTTGAGAAAGGCCAGAAGCCATATAACTTCACATTTTCACACAGCTCAACAGCAGCACTAGTGATCATAAAACCAGAAGACAATCGATATGCTTTCACGCCCTTAGTTCTCCAGAACCGGGCAAGGCTTTTCAGGTACCTTGGATGAAAAAATATTGCCCTCTGTTTTGCTCCGAACTCATGAAGAGTATGGTATACTTTAAAAGAAGCAGCTGTGTTGCTTCTGAAGGAAAATGCTGGCAATAAAAGAAAAGCATCTCCATAAACTGCAATGTTCTGCAGAAATGTCATCTTCTTTGCTTTCAGTTTCTTGTATCTGTCAAATAGAAATGCTTAGTGAATATATCAATTTTAGAGAAGGAAAGGCTGAATGTTGTATGGATATAAAAATGTTACAAGCCAGATCTTCATGGATATCATTTGTGAACACTGTTACTAAATGTATGCCCCTAATGCATGTTGGCAGTTTTGCACATGCTGTTATGAAAGCCTGGATGTAATATACAATAACAGCAAATTCACTAAATAATTTACTCTGTAATATAGGGATTGCCTAAGCAGATCAGACTCATAACCAACTCATTCAGGATCTGTTCCAGCAGTGGCCAAACCCAGGAATTGTAAAGGAAGATGTAGCTAGAACATTTAAAAACATGCATATTGTAACAAACATCTTGATAAAAATTATCCATTACATCTCTACAGTGGTAGCTCTACAAATGAAGGTGCTAATTTTCACTAGATGTATGCATGTGTCTAACTTCATGCATCCAAGTCATCTTAGGGAGTTACAGAATAGTATGCACTGAAATGCTGCAGAATTAGGACTTCGTGAAAAATACTGGTCTGATTTTTCAAGTTAGAGTTCTAGAGCTCCCATTGACTTAGTTCTTTTCAGGATCTCTCTTGAAAGTGCAAACACAACAAATGCAGCCCTGTTAATCAAGGTCAAGTTTCAGCCCTCTCCTCCTTCAAAGGCTCTTATCTCTTAATAATCAAATTGTTCAAATGGCTGAATCCCAAATCCTCACTCATTTTCATTTCATTCTTATTCAAGCTCAACTGCTATTAACTTCAGGGAGGGTTTAACTGAAGCAAGATCCAAGGAAAATGTACTAAGACATCATGATTAAACCTATAAGTAACAATAAATAACTTCACTAGCTGCCATGAAGCTCTGTCCTTTTGCCAAGTCACTAGGCTAAATTTGCTTTCACTTGCACCTTGTGTAACCCTGCTGAAGTCAAAGGGCCAAATTCTGGTATATGGCGACAATACTTCTCCATTTAAGTTAATAAGTGTTGCATGAACATCAAAGCAGAATTTATTCTGAAGACTGCAGCTGTCTCCCTGGTTCGATGACAAACTCCCTTCTATCAGCTTTCTGCTTACTGTACTGTCTCTGCCTTACTTTTAAATGGAAGCGAACTTAGTAATATATTCAAGGTCCATTTTGTAGATAAGCCCAAGTTATAACAGCTAATGACCCAAAATATAATTTGAGGTACTACATTAATTAGCAAGTCCTTACCAGACTTTTTTGTCAAGTCAGGGAAGACAAAACACTTTAGGAATAATGAAAAGAGAGAGATCAGTATAAGCATATGTTTAAAATCCAATGATGAATTTCAGCATATGCTGAAAGACTTTCCAAAAGCATGGCTATAACGTGATTTTTTTTCAGAGAATGGGCTTGTAATGAGGAGTGCTGCTATTGTCCATAACAAGGAAAATGTGAGTGGGTTTCAAATAGAGGCACTGCTCTTCTCTGTATTGTTGCCTCTTTGCTGTCAAAAAAATAGGAGACTAGCTTAATAATTTTGTTTACACCAGTAGATCTTAAAAATCAACCATAAAACAGTATGAATTCATTGCTAACTCTGATGACATTCCAAAAGGTTTATAACAATGTCAAAAAAATGAAACAATATGACAAAGAAACGAAATTGTAGCAATACTTACTTCTGTGCAATGATGCTTGGATTAACAGTCACAAGATTTGTTTTATTGCCAACATCTTTGCTAATGCTTCCTGTGGTTGGAGGAAGGTTACACCTGAGGTTTAGAAACAGTTATTTAAATAGAACACCACTGTAAATGTCCTGAAGTGATATACAAATGCATCTACTGAACAATCATGTGACACATCATCCCCCATAGATTCCTATAAACACTTTACAAATAATAAGTACCTTCTAGCATCTCTGAAAAACTGGTATTTAATCTTTTTGGCTGAGGCACAAAGTCACATTTTCACAAATCAGAGAATGAGTCACTAACAAAGCCAGAAATAACCCAGAAAGCCCCATTTACCAATTTGCTGAATTAATTACTAAACAGTCCTGCCACTCTTTCATACCAAGAGAAAGTACTGTATCTTATCTAAGTTCTCTGATAAAATACAGTGGGGGGCATCTACGCATGCACTTTACTGCAGTTGACTAATTAGCTCCATAGTAAAGCATTGCTGCCTACATGTGCGGTGCTACTAAGTCGGAATAAACTATTTAACTCCACTGTAGGGAGAAGTGGATTAAGATTCATTGAGGCCCTGGGCCTGGGCCCCCTCCCCAACCCACACCTTCCCCTGCACCTGCAGGCTCCAGTCGGAGCAGCAGCCGGAGTGGGATGGGCTTGGGGCAAGAGCCATGGCCAACCCCACCCTGCAGGTCCACGCTGGAGCCAGATCCCAGGGCTGGTTGTGCAGGACCCTGTACAACATCGTTCTGTGGCTGGGCAGCATTGGGGGTACAAAGCTGCTGCCCACTGGGTGCAGGTGGTACAAACCAAGCTCTGGGCGCAACCCCTCACTCTGCCACAGCCAAGTACAGCTGCAGCAGCACGCAGCCAATGTGCAGGATCATGGTTGGGACCTGGCTGTGTTGGGGCTGCCCCACCACTGGCAGGTCCTGTCCACACACCACACCAGACTCTGCTTCCTGCTGCCAGCGGCTCCGGCTGCTCTCAGGTCTCTGGCACAGTCATGCCCCATCGCGTTATACATAACTGACTCGTCCTAGCTGCTGGTTGCATTCACACCAAGCTGTCTCCCTCTGCCTTCCCCCACTGTGCCTGTTTTCCACACTTCTAGGGTTCCAGTTTGGCAGTGGCCCCTGGGCCTGGGCCCAACTGACCTGTGCAATAATCCATCTATGACTGTAGGATAGTACTGCCCAACACAAGTACTATCCTACGGTGCAGTTATTTAGTGTACCGCAACATGCATGTAGACAGTGACAGGGGCTGCCTGGGGCACAAGGGTGCTATAGTATAGGGCTGCCTGCTGCTTAGCCCTGCACTGTAGCACCCTCACGCTCCGGCCAGGCCCCTCTGCAGCATGCTCAGCTGAGGTGGAGCAGCTCCAGGCTGGCAGGCTGGCCCCTCCAAGGTCCCCTGCTGGCTGGGCCTGTGCCGCTTGAGCATTACATGCTGCAGTTTTGCATGCATGTGTAACGCTGTGCTTGGGAGCAATAAACTCTGGTGCAAACTGTGCCAGAGTTTATTCAGCCATGCTAACTGCATGTGTAGATGTGCCCAGTGTGAGCAATACTGATGATTCAGCTGGCATAGTAAATCAATGGTTGTATCAAAGGCAACAATGACAAAATGCTTTTTAACTACTAAAACATTGGATTAATTAGTAAAAACTAAAGTCTATTAAACAATAAAAAAGGAAAAGGTTCTAGGATGAATTAGGTATACCAAATGTGCTCTTTAAGAGCCTGCTACACTTAGCCTTCGCATTTCAATTTGTAGATTCATCCCTTCTATCCAGGCTGACTCTCTAACTTTGAAACTGTACGAAAATCTTTTTTTTTTTTTTTTCTTATTTGGAGGCAATTTATTGCTTGTCAAAACTAAGAAAGGTGATGAAATTCAGTAGAGATCTGCATGGCCAGAGGAGTCTGGAGTCATGGAAAAGCAAGCCTGTGGTTAACAATATGGAAAACAGATGATGGAGAAAAGGGTGGAAAATTGATTTTCACAACTGACAAAGAAAAAAAAAAGGTTCCCCAACATAACATTTTTATCTGATTAGTTTGCCAGTTCTTCCACAGAAGCCAGAAGCTGTGTCTCAGCAGTACAGGACAGGAGGAGTGTGTTTTGACTATGAATGCTATGAGGTACTTTGTGTTGGGCACTAAATCCCAGAGATATTTAAAAGGTATCTAAATATTGCTTTGCTTGTTGTTTCATGGCTTAAGGGTCAGTTTTCTAAAGGTGTCTAGGGTAGCATTCTGTTCCCTACTTGGTTATTTAGGTGCCAAAAATGCCATTTATGCCCAGATCATAATTCTGTTCCTAGGCATGTAACCTGCTAGTGTATGTAGTCATCTACATGTGTAGACTGCATGTTCTAACTTGCAACAGAGACAGAGGAGAGGCTTCCTATGCTTTGCCCCCACAACCTGAGTTACTAGGGCATTCACCTAGGAAGTCAGAGAACCTGGATTCTAGGCTCCACCCACCAAAGAAGCCTGGGCTTCTTTCAACACAGTATTATAATAACTATACCACAGGTCAGCCATTAGCCACCTCATTCTCTGGCACTCCTTTTAAAGCTAGCCTCCTGGGTGGCAACAATTAAAAAGAATGCAGGAGATATGCAGAGCCAGGAGGAAGACCACAAGCTGGAGAACGTGTGGCTTAATGAGGTGGCTGCTGGCCTGACAGGGCCAGAAGTGTCAGTTCCAGTAAGATGGAGTTTCCTCCCATACTGCCCTCCATCCATTTTTTGTCCTAATGATTATATTAAATGCAGGGGCTATGGCTTGGTATCTAATGGTGCGTTAGTGAAGTGACTGAACCTGCAGCATGGTGGTTTGAACACTGTACTGGTAACTCAGAGTAAGCCCAGGTTCAAACTCCCTTTGAGACAGCACAAGGTCCAGGTCAGGCGATTGTTTTGGCTGGAGGGCCGCTTAATGAGTTTTGGTGAGCTGTTGAGGGCCATGTACATAGTCCTGCCCCTTAACTGTTGCCTTCCATCCCCACTCCAGTCATCATCTTGGAACCAGAACTTCCTCCCCTAATCCCTGACCTTTGCCACTGGAAGTACCTCCACTTGCCCCTGAAAATATTCCTTTGGGCAGGGAATTTCCATCTTGGAAAACAAACAAACAAATCATACACTAAAAGTCAAACACCTACTATTACATATTTTAATTTTATTACAAAAAATATTTTTGTTGTGATTTGTGTTTGCATAATGTATAGAGGTGATTGCAGAATGACTCAAAAATAAAGTCTTACTTTTGTATATTGTGCGTGTGTGTGGTGGAGTGTGGGAGTGGGTGTGGGGGCGTGTCTGTATGGTGGCGTGTGTGTGTATGGTAGGGTATAGGGAGGCAATAGGATATGTTGGGGGTGTGTATATATGTGGGGAGGTTGTGGATCCATGGTGTGGGTGTGTGGCTTTTGTGGGGTGTGAGAGATCATGGCAGGATCTGGGGACTCCCTCACCCCCTTCCCCTGCATGGTGCACAGCCCCCTCTGACAGCAACAGAAACACCAGCAGGTAGGGGTATTTGGGACACTTGTATTGGTGCTGGTGCTAGTGTCTGATGGTGCACAGCTCTGGCCAGTGCTGCACATGGGGGCGAGGAGTGCAGCCCAGCCAGGCTGCCTCTATTGCAGGGGCTCCATATGACGCATATGCAGCCCCCTGAACTTATAGATTCATAGATTCATAGATTAAGGGTCGGAAGGGACCTAGTAGATCTTCTAGCCCGACCCCCCGCCAGGGCAGGAGAACAACAAAAACCCCAAAAACAAGAAACGGGACTCAAATGAGTCTATCCAGGTAGGCATCCAGCCTCTTCTTAAAGACCCCCAGGGTAGGGGCCAGCACCACTTCCCTTGGAAGTTGGTTCCAGCTCCTAGCCGCCCTAACTGTGAAGTAGTTCTTGCGGATGTCCAATCTATACCTCCTCTCCATCAACTTGTG
>NW_017729004.1:47889286-47916199 GCF_001723915.1 Gavialis gangeticus | reverse complement strand
CCTTAAGGAACGACCACTCGTCTTGGACACTGAGTTCCTCTGCCCTCAAGGACCCCAGTGCCTCTCCCACTAATCTCCTCATCTCAATGAAGTTGGCCCTCCTGAAGTCTAGGGCTACCGCCTTGCTGCGGGCCCTTGACACCCTACTTGTGCAGCACTGCGAAAGTCCCACATGCTGGAGCTGGCTGCCTTCCTTGCTCCCTGCCATGCAGGTCCTGGGACTCTATGGGGAAGCAGTGGGTGGGGCTCCCCTCCACTTCTGGTGGAGTTGCAGGACCTAAGCAGCAAGGGGGCGGCCAGCTCCAGCATGCTGGGCTTTTCCAGTGCTGCACAAGTGCAAAGGGGTGCAAGTGCATCACGTGGAGCCCCTGCAATAGAGGTGGCCTGGCTGGGCTTCACTTCTCTCCGCTGCGTGCAGTGCTGGCCAGAGCCATGCACTGCCAGGCAGCAGTCCCTACACGGGGCATAAGTACCCACACCTGCTGGTGCTACTGCTGCTGCCGACAGAGGCTGCGCACCATTTGGAGGGAAGGATGTGAGGAATCCCCACATCTTGCCATGATCCCTCACACCCACACCCTGCCCACCCAAGCTCCATGCTCCCACTGGCCCCCTGGGCACGGGCTCTGGGCTGCAACCAGACCCAGCCTCATGCTTCCTGCCCCACTCCCACCCCCACTGCTTCTCTACCTGCTGCCTGGAGTGAATGAGGTGCTGTGGAAGCTGAGCAGGTCCAATGGCGATTGCAGCAGTGGCAGCAGCAGACCCACCTGGAAGCTGCATGCTGGCTGGGCCCAGGCCCTTCCACCCACAAGGGTGGGAGCAAAGCAAGATACGGTATCTAGTGTGGTGTCTAAATATGTGGGTGCCTCACTCCCACCCTCATGGGCAGAAGAGCTGGGCAGGTTACAGCTGGGTGGATGCCTCCAGGCTGGATGAAAGTGCCTGGCAGGCCGGATGCGGCCCCTGGGCTAGGTGAAGGCACTGGCCACTCTGCCCGATGGGGTGGGGAGATTTCATAGACATTAGGGCTGGAAGGGACCTTGGAAGATCATCGGGTCCAGCCCCCTGCCCCAGGGGCAGGAAGTCAGCTGGGGTCACAGGATCCCTACATTGTAAACGTCCAATTGACTCTTAAATGAGTCCAGACTAGGTGCTTGCACCACCTCTGGTGGCAGTCTGTTCCAGGCCTTGGGGACTCGGACTATAAAGAAGTCCTTTCTTATGTCCAGCCTGAAATGGTCTTGGAGAAGTTTGTGACTGTTTGACCTTGTCATCCCAATGGGGCGCTCTGGTGAACAGGCGTTCCCCCAGATCCTGATGTACACCCCTTATATACTTACAGGCATCCACCAGGTCCCCCCGAGCCTGTGCTTTTTCAGGCTGAAGAGTCCCATAGCTCTCAGCCTCTCACCATAAGGCCTGTTTTCTTGCCTTCCGATCATGCATGTGGCTCTCCTTTGGACTCTCTCAAGCTTCTCCACATCCTTTTTAAATTGTGGAGCCCAGAATTGGATACAGTACTCCAGCTGTGGCCTCATCAAGGCCGAGTACAGCGGGAGGATGACATCCTGGGATTTACTAGAGAAGCATCTATGGATGCAAGCCAGAGTTTTGCTTGGTTTTGGGCTGCAACATCACATTGGTGGCTCATACTCATCTTGTGATCAATCATGACCCCAAAGTCGCTTTCAGCCATGGTGCTAGCAAGCGTAGCACTGCTGAGCCTATAAGCAGGCTGCTGGTTTTTCTTCCCAAGGTGGAGTACCTTGCATTTGTTGGTGTTGAAGGCCATCAGGTTTTCATCTGCCCATTTTCCGAGCCTGTCAAGGTCAGTTTGGATCACCATCCTGTCCTCAGGTGTGGACACTTTACCTCAAAGTTTGGTGTCATCAGTGAACTTGGCCAGTCCGCTTCTGACACCAATGTCCACATCATTAATGAAGATGTTGAAAAGAATAGGCCCAAGGACGGAGCCTTGGGGGACTGCACTGGTCACAGTGCACCACAATGATTGACTTCCGTCAACTACCACTCTCTGGGTCCAACCTCAAAGCCAATGCCCCAGCCAGTGGACTGTGATGTAGCTCAGGCCTCAATTGGCCAGTTTTTCTATAACACAATCATGGGATACCAAACTGAAAGCTTTTTTAAAGTCGAGCTATATGACATCAATTTCTTCTCCCTTATTCAGGTGATATGTGACCTGGTCGCAGAAAGAGATGAGATTCGTCAGGCAACTCCTACCCGCAACAAACCTGTGCTGGCTATCCCTCAGGAAACTGCCTTCAGCCAGTTTGTCAAGAATGGTCTCTTTGATGATTTTCTCCAAGATCTTCCCCGGGATAGAGGTCAGGCTGATGGGCCTGTAGTTCCCTGGATCTACTTTCCTCCCATTCTTGAAGCCAGGCACCACATTGGCCTTCTTCCAATCTTTGGGCACTTTGCCTGAATGCCATGAGTTCTCAGAGATCTCTGCCAGTGGCAGAGCTATGATGCTTGCCAGCTCCTTAAGTACCCTGGGGTCTAAGCTGTCTGGGCCAGCTGACCTGAAGGTGTCCAGCCTCTCCTCTAGTGCCAGGGATGGGAAGTCAGCCCAGCTGAATTCCCAGTCAGTTAGATCACTGGTTTTCAACCTGTGGTCCATGGACACCTGGGGGCCCACAGACTTATATTTTTGGGGTCTGTGAAAGATGACTATGATTAATCAAAATTATGTGAATACCCACACTTACAATTCAAATGAGTCTGCAACTCCATTCAAAATTTTCGAAGGGGTCCACACCTCCATTTGAAATTTTTTAGGGGTCCGCAAATGAAAGAAGGTTGAAAACCACTGAGTTAGATATGCAAGAAATTTTGAAAATCCAACCAGGTACCCACCTCTACTTTTGGGTGCTTACATAACCTTTACATATTTGGCCCCTCAGTTTCCTCTTAAGTGATTTAAGAGCTAATCCTATTGATATCCAATGTGATTTTTAAGTAAATACATCACTTTTAAAAATGGGACTTAGGGACTTAATGGGTCGACTTAATGGGTCTACTTAATTCCATTGTTGTCAATATGATGTACTGAAAGATAAACATACTGTACACCAAAGCGCTTTGCTGGACTGGAGCCTGAAAACATACAGGACACAGACAGAAATTACATTTGTTGTGCGACTGGCCCCTTGAAAGTATCTAAAGCTGTGCCCACACAGAAGAGCACAGCTGCAGAACACTCTAATCGTGTGACAAATTAACTCTCACTGTATGAGGTTAAAACGAAAGATTCTCCAAAGCAGAGAGCCTTTATTAATTTCTGTGTGCTCCAGCCTGGCCCCAGCTGATGTCTCTGGATAGGACTGAGAGAAGGCAGGGGAGGGAGGTCCCTTTTGGGGTTCTCTCACTCCTGCTGGAGGGGGTGTGGATTGAAGCCCTTCACCTTGTGCAGGCTCCAATTTACTCACTCCCCACTCCAGCGGGGCTGAGAAAACCCCAGAATGGACCTCCCTCCCCTGCCTCTTCTCCCCTGTCCCAGTCAGAGACAGCAACAGAGCTGCAAGAGGGGAGGCAGAGCTAGGGGGAGAGGCTGCACAGATGAAGCCTCTTCCCCTAGCTTGGCTCCATATTGGAGCCAATCCTCCATCCTCCTCACCCAACAGATAACGTCTGTTGAGTCAGGAAGGTCAGTCTAACTCATGGCACTTTCTATGAATCACCATGAGTTAGACTTGGGAGGTGCACTTCTGTCTGCACCCACAGACTACAAGGCAAGAGGACAGCATTTAACATACTTTATGCCATCTTGTACCACAGCCTTTTTAAATCTCTTTTCCCAATCCAGAGATCATGCCCTTCACCCTCAGATGACAGTTCAGTAAGTGACAATCTCAGCATCTCAGATGATTAACTTCTATGCTAGAATATATCTGGGTGGCTCGATTTCCCTGCAGTCATAGACATGTTATCACTAAAACTCTATTCTTTTCTTATAAATAGACAGAGACTGAAATTTATAGAGCAGAACAGCATCCTTGAATATTGTATGCAAAGAATAGAACAGGGAGATAGACAAAAGAGGAAGAGGTGTGTCTTGACTGTATGCCCATACTGTGTGCTCTGATTGTTGCTGCACTTTTCAGCCTACCAGGCTTTTTAAGAGTTTTAATACATTCTGATTACAGTATAATTTAACAGCTCTTACCTGAATACAAAGTCAGAATTATCAATTTCAGTGCCACAGCTGGAGTTTTTCAGAATGCCCCCATTTCCAACCACTGCACAGTGCTTGAAGGGGTAGCTTAGAAAGGGAGGGGACTGCAAGGATATAAAAAGGCATAAGTTTGGTTAGTTCCTCTCCCCCAACACCCCAGTTCCAGTGAGAAAGTTTGTTCATGCTGGCTAGGTTCAGTAAGTTAGAGGAAGTAAACAGAATGCAGCAAACCAGTCTGCCAGAAGCAGTCCTGGCTAGAGAGCCCTGAATAAATAAGGAATGGAGGAGGAGCTGCTATTTTTGCTTTCAGTGGTTTGGGGAAGTAATGTTGCATTATTAGAACTGAACAAAAATATGCATTACTCTTTCTTTTCCTTTCCTAAAAAGGTATATTCAGTGTTGTATCATATTAAACAGATAGTATACCTGTGTTCCTGAGCAAATTAATAGGACCACAGCAGAGGTTTCCAAAACACTTTCAAGTCACGACCCCAGTAAATTCTGTGTGATCCCATATGCACACTTAGCATTAGTTGTGTGCCTGCTTTTAACAAAGAATGGGGATTTACTATACCTCAGCATCTCCACAGTAACTCTCCCTGTGCCCATTTTTTTCCTGTGGTAAGCTAAATTGGGGCAGCTTAACGCAAATAAAATATGGTTAAGTTGCCCTGGATTTCATTTACTGCATGGTACTTGGGGCAAATAGAAAGTTGCCATGGGGCAACTGATACATAGTAAAACCCAGACCCTGCTAATTAAGACCATGTGAAATAATTAAAAGTTTGGGAGACTTTAGGGTTCTGTGAGGCCTGCAACCCCAATCGGTAATTCCTCTAAATTCTCTTCTCAGACTGGCCACTTATTCTGAGACAGAATAAGAGAGATGGAGCAGTGAGTACTCTATGGGAAAATAAGGAGGAGAGGGAAACTGGCAAACATTAATTGCCACAAAATTTTCTCTTAAGATAAATAACAAAAGGGTTTTATTTGGAGAAAAACTGCACCTTTTTGATCCTGGAAAGAATTTGACTTTGGTGTGTTTTAGTACAGAAACACATTGTATTCTAATGACAGGGCACTTTGGCAAGACTACCCTGGTTGCCATAGAAAGTACATATACATATAAGCAGATATCATACATATAATTCTCCTTTAACTTAGTTCAGTTTTATACCACTGTAACTCCCAATTGCTCCGAACTCAAAGCAGTGTGAGATGAAAATCAGACCAATAGTACTAGGGCAGGGGCAGGCAATTATTTCAGGCAGAGGGCTGCTTACTGAGTTTCGGCAAGGCATCGAGGGCTGTATGACAGGCACCCAGGGGCAGATAAAAATTAACTTTCTAAATTTTTTAGGGGACCCGCAGACCAGATAGAATGGCCTGGTGGGCCGCATCTGGCCCGCGGGCTGCATTTTGCCCACCCCTGTACTAGAGCATACGTAAGTCATAGAAGTTGTGAGGGGTGTCAAAAGGTATCTCTTGTCAGGTACACATTGGGGTAGGGGTGCTCAACCTTTTTGGGTGGGCAGCTGGATGGGAAGTGACCAGGCCATCCACAGGCCAGATCCAGTAGGAGGTTCCAATCCCACATGGGGTGACTGCAGCAGGGCACAATCCAGCTGTGTGGAAGGGTCAGGGGCAGACCAGCTCTAACCTGGCCCTATGGAGTGGAGGGAGAGGACATTTCCCCTGGGGGGAAAAGGGGAGTGGCTCAGCCGCAACCCAGCCCCACAGGGGGGAGGACGCATTGCCCAGCCCCACAGGACATAGTGGGTGTGGCCCAGCCCACACCTAGTCCCACAGAGGGCAGGGGACTTAACCTGGCCCCATGGGGGAGAAAAGGGCATGGCTTAGCCCCAACCTGGCCCCACAGGGAAAGGGGGCATGGCCCAACCCCATTCAGCCTGGGGTGGGGAACATGGCCTGGCCTCATCCAGCCACAAGAGTATGGGGATTGGGGTTTGCATATTTGGCAGTAGGGCTGGGTGTCCATATTAATGGCCACCACTCCCCTGCCACTGAATTTCCCAAACCATGGAGAGCCCCAAGGGTCAGATGCCTATGGCTGGGGGCTGCAAAGATTTCAAATTTTTCTCCTAGAGCAAAAATGCCTATTCCAGGAGAAAAATAACCTGGGAAGAATGAGGGTTAAATCACTCCTGGGAGAACAAATGTCTGTACAATTTACTGTTTGGAGAGAAGCTACAACAGTCTTTAGCATCCCAGAGTGTTTTGCTCTCCCTCCCTCCCCAGTCCTGGAGACAGTATGTTGCTTGGTCTGGACTCTACTATTCCTGCCAAACAGAGAGCAGAATATGCCTCCTTCAAAAATCCCACACTGTGTAGCAGGGAGACACAGACTGACTCTAAGCAGTTTGGGTCAGCCAATCAGGGCTGCTCTGTGCATTGCTACTATCTGTTGACAGGAAGACTGAGGGAGCCTGCAGAACATGCTGAGATGTGTTTACAGGGGTCCCCTGATGTGTAGCATCAGCACTGCATGCTCTCTGCACTTCAGGGATTTGGAATTCAAATGTCTGTTCAGGTATATCTGGGTATATTTTCTACCAGGAACAAACCCAGGAGAATTCTGCCAGATCATTTGAAAATGTGTATGCAGCAGAAGTGAGGTACACATATAATTCAAAGATTAGTGTCCCCCATTCTGATCCAAAACTCCAGAGGTTGTGAATCTGTTACAGATTCACTTACAAAGCCTGACTCTACTTCAACTGTGGCAGGGCACTTGACATGCCTGCCACTTTAAAAGGTCAGGCAGTCTGCAGAGCCACTGGCAGGTGGGGTCAGGACTAATTAGAGTCGGCTGACCCAGGGACTGGCAGGTGAGGCTAGGCCTGATGAAGGGAGTCAATGGATTCTAAGGCAGACATCTGACTGGAGGAGGGCTAGGCTTAGATAGGGTTGCAGGTTCAGCTGCGTCCAAGGGCTGGAAAGAAGCTGGGAAAGTGAAGATTTAACAGGGTCTAAGATAAGGGACCAATATAGAAGCTAACAACTGGGAGAGGGGCTGAGAGAGAGACCAAGGGGCAGATAGCCCCGTGACTGACTGCATGAGACTGAGGAGTCTGAGGGCCCAGAGGAAAGCCCAAGGGGTCTGGCAACCTGAGTGGGGCTGAGAGAGACCAAGGGGTTGGAAGGCCCAGAGAGAAGCTATATCAGCAACAGACGATCTGCAAGGATGCCATCTGTGAGGCATGGGACATGGTGTAGGGAAGGTATGGAGAGATGTGATTGGCCCACAAGGCCAGGACCACAAGTTGGGTGGTCATTATAATAATATCAGGGCAGCCTCCTGCAATATATATGCCAATTAACATCAAGGCATGGTGGGTGAGAGCAAGGTGGACTGCCCTTAGAACAGGGTATTACAAAAAATTTTCTTGGGTGCCCTGTTACACAAACCCATAAAGGTTAGTATTTTCAGTTGTGGAAGGTGTTAGTTCAAATCTGGCAGTCCTCTGAGAGAATATGCATAACAATAGCCATAAGCCCACATCAGAGTGACCAGGATTGGGGTGGACAATATGAAATAGTTATTGAAGATTAAAATATTTCATAAGCATTTGAAAATAGGAATCAGAAGAACAATGTAATAGTGAAGAGTAGGGTTCAGTCCATGAGCTTGAACTCTTGGGGCACGTCTATATGAGATGCTAACTATGCAGTAGCCTAATAAAACTGTGCAGTAGCACATCCTAGTACAAACAGTGCTAATACACTGCTGTGAAGTACTATTAGATTATTGTGCATTAGTGCCACTCAAAAGGGATTCACCAGCACTACTGTACAGTAACTCCAGTTACTGTGCATTTATTTAGTACTTGATTATATAAATACTAAAATAAATGCACAGTAACCACGGCACACTAATGAACATGCAAATGTGCCCTTGGAGTAGAAAATATATTTGGTTCCTGCAAGAGGAAGCAACTTGCTGGGCTGCTCGCTAGTGACCCTGTGGCTAAGCTGAGCAGTGCTGATGAGCATTAAAGAGAGTCCCACCAAACTCTCTCCTTTGTGTAAGGCAGTTATCAAGAAGCAAGTCCCTGATAAGGGAATAAAGAATAGCGTAGAAAGGGGGGATCCCCCTAAGAGACCCAAAACAAACATTGTATCTCCATTGTTATAAAAACAAAAATGTCATAGGACCTGTTCTTACCGCAGGCAGCATCCTAAAAATGTCTTCTGTGATATGGATAACCTTTTTATGGTCCACTTCATAACTCAAGTTACTTCCCAGTGGGGTATTGTTTTGAGAAGCAATGAAGTTGTGAGCAGCGTCACAGCAGGAAGCGAGTTCTGACCTGCAAAAGACCAGCATAGCTAATGAATCAGAAAGAGGTGGCACAGAACTAGAAAATAAAGTCCATTTCTCATTAATTTAGTCATCAGTAAAGCTGCATGAACCTTTCAGAATGAAGTTTTCCTTGGCTTGCTTTGTAATGGGCCCAGACAGCTGTTTGTCAAAAAGTTGGCAAGATTTTTGATAAGCTCAGGAACCTTTTCTGTTTTTCTATACCCAGCTCTTCCTCAGGAAAAGGTCAATAATTACCCTTTTTGTTGTTATCAGTTATTAATATTATGAAGAACTGAAAGACCCCAACTGTGACCCTATTCCAGTTGGCTCTGTGAAAAAACTACATGTCTATACCTGCCCCGAAGAGTGAATATTCAGATTTTAGCAAAGGTATAATGGGCAAGTATAGCAAACTGAAGGGGTATGAGGGAAGGACAAGGAGGGACCAGTGACAGACCCAAGCCCTGGAGCAGCTGCCTTCCCAGCTGAGCACCCTGCCAGCACTGGTGAGGCCAGTCTCTATGGAAACCCTGGCACTGTGTTGTCAAGGCACTGCTACTCCTGGGGTCTCCATGGAAACTGGCTTCAGCAACGCAGGCAGGGGCTGCTGGGAAATGGAGTCTGCCATGGGCCAGACTTTGCCTGCCCCTGCTTTAGATGGTTTTGAGTCAACTGATTAATAATTCACTGTAGCAACTGTTCAGAAAACTACTGCTGTGCCCGACTTTCACAGACTTTAGATAAATTATAGGAAAAACAACTTAGAAATAAAGAAGATAGGTGTCTCCTGTGTGATGGAAGTAGAAATAGCCTGGTTCTAACACAGGACCATCAGATGGGCAAGACAGTCTGCTCAAGTCCCACTTACACGGCCTCTAGGAAGATTGATTCTTTGCCATCCATCTCACGTTACTTTCTAATGACTATATATCTAAATGCTACATACTATTGTTTTGAGAAATTGTGACATTGTGAACAGCAGCACTAGGACTGGAATCTGCTACTGGTCTAGCTACTCTGTGCCTCGGTCTGTGGGCTGATATATCCCACAATGCACTGGGGAGCTGTTCATCTCTACCATCAGCAAGTATGGACTAACACTTTCACGGTTGAAGTGATTTATGGCCAGCTTTGATATCCATGAACTGACAGTCCTCTCCTATATCAGCTCAGACCCACCAGAGCTAATTAAGTATTAATTGTGTAGCAAGGAAAAAGCTAAACAGTGCTAACAATGCTGCTTGGAAATTATAAAAATACAAAGCGGCAGAGGATAGAGACTTGTTCATTTCATCACACAGGAATATAATTTGGAAGTACACTTTTTTTTTTAATTCTACGCAGCGAGTAAAGAATAGCTGTTGTATTACATACACATTTAATGAATAGAGGTAAGAATTCCAAGCCACTGGAAAATGTTAATTAAACAATACAGACAAACTGTGCCCTAAATTAAATTGATTTTAACAGAATAGGGTGGAGGCAAGGGAGGGTGCCAGTTGTCCAGCCAACACTATCAGTGAGGTAAACCAAGCCATTGCTCCACTAAAAATACATTCTTTTTTCCTGTTATAGTGAGGGTAGATTTTACCAGCTGAACAACACACAGAAGATAGAGATAAAGATGCAGATGCACTGTTCTCTTCCTGCTTGCAGAGGGTAGGACATGTGGCTAAGTTTAAATTACAGTGAAACGGATTTAGATTAAATGTCAGAAAAAAACTTCTGACTGTAAAACACTAGGACAATGGAACAAGGTAAGCTGTGAAATCTCCTTCACTGGAGATTTTCAAGAAGTGGCTGGACAGTTATTTATCTGGGATGGTTTAGTAAAAAGGAACTCTGAATTTGTGCAGGGGTTTACACTAAGCGACTCTCGAGAGTCTTGCCAATCCTATAAGCAGCAGCAGATCCCAGGAGGATGGCAGAGAGCTTGCTTTGTGCTTATACCATTCGTCACTTCTCTTTCACGTTCCAGTGAGATCAGAGAAGCCTTGATTACTCTTGAACAGAGTTCCTGTGTGTGTGAAGGAGACTGGCTGCCAGACAATGGGTCTGAGGTAAATACATGAAGATGGGTTGTGCTGTGTAAGCATGTGTGAGGCATAGGTGGAGGGAGAAAATATTAATGGGGGGCTGACAGCGTGCATCTGTGGAAGGGAAGGAGCAGCAGATGGGGGGTTAGATTGAGGCCCCCATAATGAGGGAGGCAGTGGGGCAGGGGCAGAGGCAGGGGCAGAAGCTGGAGTGAATGGGGCCTTGGGGTTGCGGAGGGTTGTGGGGCAATCAGAGCCCCAGGTGGCTTGTCCAGGAGCACAGGGGGCTCCCGCCACTCCTGTGTGGCTTGTCCAGGAGTGTGCAGCTTGTCCTGTGCGGAGGGTTGTGGGGCGATCAGAGCTCCTGCGTGGCTTGTTCAGGAGCACAGTGGGCTCCTGCACAGGCCCCCCAGATTTGTGTGTGGGGCAGAGGCAGGATGCTGCTGCAAGTTGGCTTTTGCACCCCACTGCCATTGCCTCAGGAGCTGTGTGGCCACCCCCATGTGCCTGCCACCCCCAGGCTGTGCTGGATCCCTTGCCTACCTGACAGCTGCAGGCACTTGAGGTCATGCAGTTCCCACAGCAGTGGCGAAGGAAGTGGGGTGCAAAGACAAGCCTGCAGTGGCATCCCACCTCCACTCTGCATACAAATTTGGGGGGCACGTGCCCACCCATGACTCTCCTGGGGTGCATGTGGTGGCAGGAGCCCCCTGCACCCCTGGACAAGCTGCCCAGGGCTTGGGTAGTCCCAAGACCCATCCCACCGCTCTGTTCACCCCAGTCCCTGCCTCTGCCTCACTCTCTTCCTCACTGTGGGGGTCTCGATCTGCCACCCTGACTTCCCCTTCACAGACTGAGACTAGCCTGCTGTGCTGGGAATTGATCTGGGCTGCGAGTGTCTGAGTCTCTGCTCACCCCTTCCCCTCTGCTGCAGCTGCCCAGAGCCCACACCCGGGCTGCCCTGCAGCCCTACCTGCTGCCCCATATTTGGGGGGGGCTACACCCCATTAGCCCTGATCTTCCACTGCCTATGGTGTGAAGTGAAGGTAAGAATGGTTATTGAAGTGTTGGTTTGAAAAAGTTACTGGGAAAGACTGGGTTATGAGTGAAGAGATACTGGTATGTGATGGGATTGTTCTATACATAGAACATATAAATAAATAATAAGCATGGCTAGAGTGGGGAGATAATATGACAAGTCAAGACATGGAATAAGAACCCTAAATGAGAAAGCTTGCAGGGGGATTCAGATGTGTTTGACTCAGCCCCAGTTGCAGTCAAACAGTTTGGTTTCTTTTACTTTTCTAAATTGAACTCATTTGTCTTAAACCGAAGTGCTATAGTGATGTTACAAGAAAAAGAAAATGTAGGCATCACACAGAGCATCATGTATATATCTCAGAAAATGCACAATTCTGAATTTACAGAAACAAATTTATAAAACACCCTTACCATTCTGCAAAATTAGATATTTGTAAGAACTTTGGAACATTAGTGTAGGTTAGAATATCAGAATATTCTTTCCCAGCTAAGTAAAACAGAAATGCATGATTGCTACAAGGATCTGAAAACCAAGCTGATGAAAAGCCTTTGTGATAGATAACACTCATTAACAGAGATGATGCACTTTTCCTTCTTATTACTCATTCCACAAGAATGAGTACTTCAATAAAAGCAGAAACAGTCCAGTTGAAAAGCAGATATCAGAGTTAATAAGAGTAGTTTTAATTAACATTATGATTATGCTAAGACAGTTAAACATAAGCAGGAAAAACAAAGTTAATTCAAAGACCCACTGAGATCAGAGGAAATTCTCAAGAATATTTTTAATAGATCTATAACGGGGTGGGCAAAATGCGGCCCCGGGGCCGGATGCGGCCCACCAAGCCATTCTATCGGCCTGCGGGGCCCCTAAAATATTTAGAAAATTAACATTTATCTGCCCTGGGCTGCTTGTCATGTGGCTCTTGATGGCTTGTCAAAACTCAGTAAGCAGCCCTCTGCCCAAAATAATTGCCCGCCCCAATCTATACTATATTGTAGTTTTATTTAATTTCCTCCTCCTTGGATCAGTTACTAAGACCTTAATCCTGCAATGGGATCTACCAAAACAGAAATGAAGGCCCTTACAGACTCCTAGTGTTTTCACACAGACTTGGAGGCACTCAAATCTTTGGCAGATTAGGATCATGGTTTCTCAATGTTAATGGAAACTTTGGAAAATATTTTTTCTAACTGCACAAGCTGAAGCCAATACAATAAGATTGCTTCCTCAGTCTTACCTGCTTTTAAAAAGCAATCTTACGAACCTTACTGCATGCGCTTAATTTTATTCACAAAAGTATTCTTGTTAATAGAAGGTACTGTAAACATTTGCATAATCTTGTATCGTTATGCATTTTTTTTGCACAGTAGTGTAGTGCCTAAGCATATTTCTAAGGGTGAGGACATACGGATAACATATCACAGTGTTAAAGGGCAAGGGGCTTTACTGTGCAACAGCTGCTGTACAGCAATTGCCTGAGTGCCACTCTTTACCCTCTGGTAAGCAGAAATTAATAGACAACAGCTCAGTCCTTAGGGAAGCTACTGTGGGCTAAATTGTGACAATTCAGCTTTCATCTTCCTCAGAATAAGAGCACGGCCAGAAGCAGTTACCATATAGCTGCTCATGTACAGGAAAGCCCCATTTCTGCATATCCCAATGTACGTCGTTCATGTACCCAAACCTCCAGTTTAAAATATTGATACTTTTGTAGTTATATTTCCCTCAAAACTACAATAATACTTTCTGAGGGGCAGAAGGTCCAGATTAGAAAGAATATTATTTTATATTTCTATTATATTACTGTTTATCCTTAAAATGATCACTTTTAATGCTGGGATTGTTACTTGCCCAACCAGGATAGCAAAGAATTCTGTGTGCGCGCTATTCAAATGTCTCGTTCAGAGCACTGGTGCAGACCAGGCATCATGCAAATGAGCTGTGACCTAACTTTCTCTCGTCAGGCCAGACACAGCAGCCAAATCAGCACAGCAGGTTAAAATAATCAGCTGCTGGCCAAGGGCAGTGTCAGATTACTTCTGCTCCTTTGGGATAACATGGAATCAGATAGTTCCCTGGTTTGCTCATAAGGCAGCAGGCCTCTTATGCTGAGCAGGCTGTACAGTTACTATATAGTTTCTAATAATTTGGGTGAAATTCACCCTCCTGCTGAGGGTCTCTTCAAGGCTTTGTCTATTGCTTACAGCACATACAACTTATGTTGGAGGTTTAAGCAGTGAAAAAAAGTTTGTTCAGACCCTTTAAGTAACTGACTGTCATACTAACAGTCTTTTAATAATTACAGGATTGTAATGAAGAGGTTGATTAATTGGTCCTAAAGGAGGAAGGGCAAGAAGAAATTATCTTAATTCATAGCAAAGAAAAATTAGGTTAGCTATTAGGAAAACTTTCTACTTAAAGGGATAGTTAAGCACTGGAAAAGGTTAACTGTAGAGACTGAGGAACCGCCTTTATTGGAAAAGTTTCTAAGAGCAAATTAGACAAATATCTGTTGGAGATGCTGTAGATAACATAGAACCTGCCTTGGTGGAGGAGGATCATAGTATCATAGAAAATTAGGGTTGGAAGGGACCTCAGGAGGTCATCTAGTCCAACCCCCTGTTCAAGGCAGGACCATCCCCAACTAGATCATCCTGGCGAAAGCTTTGTCTAGCTGGGTCTTAAAAACCTCCAAGGATGGCGGGTCCACAACCTCTCTGGGTAACTGGTTCCAGTGTGTTACTACCCTCCTAGTGAGAAAGGTCTTCCTAAAATCTAACCTAAACTTTGCTTGCTGCACCTTGAGGCCATTTCTCTTTGTTCTGTCACCTGCCACCACTAAGAACAGTTTAACTCCATCCTCTTTCAAACCACCCTTCAGGTAGTTGAAGGCTGTTATTAAATCCCTTCTCAGTCTTCTCTTCTCCAAACTAAATAAGCCCAGTTCCCTCAGACTCTCCTTTTAAATCTGAGGGTGGACATGGAGGAACCAGCCTGGGCTGGGCCGCAGGAGCAGGGCCCTTCTCAGCCAGCTGTAACTTGGGCTGTAGCCGTGGGCAGTTATCCCTTGGTCTGTGCAGGGCCCAGGGCATATCAGCCTGTGCAGGGCTGGGGGTGGGAGTGATGACTGCCCACAGGAGGTGGCGGCAGCATCAATGGCAAGTGGGGAGGCGGGGGTATGGTGACTGCCTGCAGAAGCAGGCAGTGGCAGTGTTGGTGGCGGGGGGGGAGGGGCAGGGGGTGACCACATGCAGAAGCCAGTGGCAGCAGTGGTGGCGGGAGGTGGCAACTGCCCACATAAGCCAGCAGTGGGGTGAGGGGGGAGAGGAGGGGGTGGCAACTCCACACAGACACTAGAGGTGGTGTTGGCGGGGGGGGGGGGGGACCCCCTGCAGAAGCAACCAGTAACAGCGGGGTCTGTATGTTACTATCTGCGGGGCCCCCAAAGCACAGGGCCTAGGGCGGTTGCCTCGATTTAACCCCCCCAGGGACAGTCCTGGTTGTGGGAGCTGTGCAGTGGGATGGTTCCCTGCACCCAGGCCGGACAGGGCTGTCATGGAACCTCAGCCTGGGCCTGGGCCTGGGCCTACCCTTCCCAGCTGGCTGTAGTTCTGTGACAGCCTGGCCCAGCAGCACGGGCAGTGGCTGGCCAGGCAGCAGGCTGCCCGGGCTGGCTCGGAGGTGCTGATGGGCCCAAAGCCCAACAGCTGCTTGTTGCAGGGGTTCATATGCCTGCAGCCACTGCTGATCCTCCTGTCCTGTGCAGCACCCTACCAGCCACACCCTCTTCACAAGCCGTGAGCTGGCTGGGCTGTTTTGCTTGCCTTGCCTCCAGCTGCTGTTGGCATCCCTGCCCCTGCCACACCGCTCTGGGAGGGCAAGCGGAAAGCTCCAGCCTGGAGGCTTCTGCCCAGGACATGGGTTTCTGGCTCCAGCTCCTGGATGTCTTTCATCTGCTCTGCCTGTTTGGTGTGATGAGCAGCCCCTGTGGGACAGCAAGTGGGTGGAAAGCATCCAGGAGCTGGAGCCAGAGCTCCAAGCACTGGGCAGAAGCCACTGGGCTGAAGCTTCATCCCTCCACCCCTGTGACCCAGAACAGCACAGCAGGGGCAGGAGAGGGATGAGGAAGAGCTGCTGGAGGCAAAGTGGGCAGAGCAACACCAGGAACAGCTGCACTGGAAGCTGCATTCTGGCTAGGGCCAGCAGGGTTATTATATCCCCCATGCCTCCAGCTGCAGCTTCTGCTCATGCTGCACTGCTCTTGACAGGTAGAAGCTTCAGCCTGGTGACTTCTGCCCAGCACATGGAGATGCAGCTCCAGCTCCTGGATTCCTTTCACATGCTCTGCTGGGGTCCCTGTGACTGTACTCAAGAGCCAAGACAGGGAAGTTTATTTCCTATTTGCCTGAGGAGCTGTGCGGGCCAGTGTCTGGCCTTGGGGACAAGGGCTGCTTCCCCCCTCCCTCCCCAGGCACAGCCTGACTGGGATTTCTGCAGGCCAGGGTGGGGGTTTAAACCCCTCCCCAATCATAGTTGGCAGCCTGCTGGGGGCCTGACTGTGCCCCCCAAGTCAGCTTCCCTTCAGCTTTGCTGCTGCTGGCCCCACCCTCAGTTTCTAGCCTGAGCCACTGCAGTCATGTGCCTACATTTCCAGAATCAAAACTGAATGTCTATTCCTTTGCATAGTTTCATAGTTTCATAGATTTAGGGTCGGAAGGGACCTAGTAGATCTTCTAGCCCGACCCCCCGCCAGGGCGGGAGAACAACAAAACCCCAAAAACAAAAACGGGACTCAAATGAGTCCAGCCAGGTAGGCATCCAGCCTCTTCTTAAAGACCCCCAGGGTAGGGGCCAGCACCACTTCCCTTGGAAGTTGGTTCCAGCTCCTAGCCGCCCTAACTGTGAAGTAGTTTTTGCGGATGTCCAATGCAAACTGGCTCAGTCTACGTAGATTAGTCTAACATGCAATGATTGTATCAATTCAGGCTCAGGATTTTTGAATGTCTGCCCCTAGCCCAGATGTGGCCTCATCAGTGATGAATAGAGGGCAATAATTACTTCCTTTGACCTACCAAAGCAGCCCAGTATTCCATTAGCCTTCTTGGCAACAAGGGCACACTGTTGGCTCACATTCAGCTTATTGTCCACTGTAACCTCCAAGTCCTTTTCTGCCGAGCTGCTGTCCAGCTGGTCAGCCTCCAGCCTGTCCTGGTGCATGGGATTATTCCATCTTAAGTTCAGGACTTTGCACTTGTCCTTGTTGAACCTCATGAGATTTCTTTTGGGCCAATTCTCCAATTTGTCTAGGTCTCTCTGAATACTACCCCGACCCTCCAGCATATCAAATACTCTCCCCAGCTTGGTGTCATCTGCACTTGCTGAGGGTGCACTCTATGCCTTCTTCCAGGTTGTTGATGAAAACATTTAGTAAAACTGGCCCCAGGACCAACCCTGGGGCACTCCACTTAATACCAATTGCCAACTAAACATTGGTCTATTGATTACTACCCTCAAGTCCGATGCTCCAGCCAGTGTTCTATCCATCTAAAGATGGATTAGATGATCTCTTGAAGTTGTAGGCAGCCCTACATTTCTATAGTTCTCTGATTCTATAACTTAAAAAAGTCCCTTAGATGACAGTCATAGCCAGTCACAGTTATTGATTTTACACAAATTTCTGTACAAGTAAGCTTACTTAGAGAAGAAACATTGCACATATTCCTATTACTAAGATTTCCATAAATTTCATGCTACAGGTATTTACCTCATCTTGAAAACCATTTATCTGTTTATGAGTCATCTGATCAGTGAAAAAATACCATTTCAGATAACCAGTTACAAAGCAAAAATAACATGTACTTAAAGTAACAGTTCTCTTGCTGCTTTGCCACCCCCTCTACCCCTACGCAGTGCTCCAGCACCATGTCCCAGTGGCTGAGACCGCAGAATGCAGCAGGAACCGGCCTGGTCTGGCCGGCACCACACAGAGCCAGCCAAGAATTATGGGGCCAGGCCAGTTCCTTCCGAGTCCTGTGGCCCAGCGCTGCAGCTGGGAACTAGGTGGTGCCAGAGTGGCTTCGGGGCAGGGAGGAATGGCGGCAGGCAGGAAAACAGGGAAATGGCAGCAACCGGCAGTGAGGAAATAGCAGTTAGTGTGTGCGAGGCCTGTGCTGCTGTGTCAGGGTCAGCACCGGCAGGGCCCAGAGTGGGGTGACAGGAGCGCTTCCCCTCTCCCTGCTGGCACAACCCAGCTTGGCTCCATAGAGCCCCTGCTGGTCCAGGTCCCATGCTCCTCCTGCCCCACTCTGGGCCCCATTGGCACTGGTCCCAGAGCGCTGGTGTGGGCCTCGTGCTCCCACCTGTTGCCACTCCCCCACTGCTTGCCACCACCATTTTCCTGCTTTCCTGCCTGCCACCATTCCTCCTCACTTCCCACCTCCAACCCCCATTCTGGCACCACATAGCTCCCAGCTGCAGCACCAGGGCTGCAGAAGCCAGCCCAGCCCAGCAGACTGGGGCGATTCCCCACAGTCCTCCCCTGCTTCCCCTCCCTCTTCTTATTTGGTTCTCCCTCTGGTGGAGGGAGGCAGGAACATCCCCATAGTTCCAGGCTTGACATCTCTGCTAGGCAGGGACTTCCCACTGGGAGTGGGAGGTGGGGCTGGGCCAGCCTTCCTGCAGCTGCTGGGTCCTGCCACTGGATCCCCCTAGGTCCTACTGCCCCTGGGTCCTGTTATCTTTGACAGGCAGCCAGGACAGATTAATATTAATTTTCTAAATTTTTTAGGGGACCTGCGAGCCGGATAGAACGGCCTGGTGGGCTGGATCCAGCCCGCGGGTCATATTTTGCCTGCCCGTGGTTTAAAGACAACAGTCCAAAAGGAAGCCACTGCAAAATAACAACGTACACCTACAGTTAAAAAAGGGCAGAGTTACGGATATGAAGGTGGTTTTTTGTCTGCAATTCTTCCAAAAATAGTTGCAGTGAGTGGAAGAGTATATCATTTCAATTTACTGGGGCTTTGCATTATATTACTAATTTCTTTATACTATTTACTAATATCAAAGATAAAAGAAGATGAATATTACCTATTTTATTAAAGTTTCATTTAATTTTGTACAGTGCTTGGCTTTAATCCGCTAAAGTTTACCGTCACACAGTGAAGAGTTTAAAATAGAATAAATCAAACAATTCACAGTACCAAATCAGTAGTTTTTAGCAGTTCCATAAGGAAAACCAGATAATTAACATATATTTGTTCATGTTTTATACTTAGCAATCATAGAGTAACCCAACTATTGAGGAAAGAGGGTCATTTGCTTAAATGGAATACATTTCCATACAGGTGGAATTATTGCTCTGTTTAGCATTAGGGAACATTCATATGGTATTATTGGCTTATGCATATATTGATCTTACAATGTATTGTTATTTGTATTTTAACTGAATTTTGTAGAAATATGAATAGATTTTTTTAAAATGGGCAAGCATGTGACTGGGACACCCCACACAGAAGGTACAAAGAGAAGCATTATTGAAATCCAGGCAGCAGAAGGCTCTTTAAGGGCTCTGGCACAAGTTAATTTTAGGATGAGGTTAAGGTGTTAATGGCACCATAAACAGTAACCTGGCTACACCTTAAAGCCAATTTATGCTGTGATAATACAGCAAATGCACCACAAAAATGTTTCACAAATAATCTGTAACATCTGTGTGGCTTGTTTGTATGGAGTCTTAAATTGAACTTGTGGCATGTCAGGGCAGAGCCATGAAAGATTCCAGTGCTCACAGGATCTGGTATGGAGCAGCCCCAGGGTCCTGGACACAGCCATCCCCAACCTCATCAGTGGGATCAGGCTAAGGACAGCACAACATCTTGGACCACATGCCCCTATCCCATCCATCCCCACAGAAAGATGCTGGGGGGGTGGAAACACACCATGAGCCCAACATCGGGGGCATCACTCTAGCTGGGGCTCACTGTACCCCATGCCTTTAAAAAGCAGGCATGCAGGTGAGAATCTCAGCTTTGTGCTTGCTTTTTAAAGCTCCTGGGGTGCCCATGGAAGCAGCAGCTGTGGGGTGGGAGTTCCCCACTCAGATGTCACTTCCCAGTGTGGGGCACAGGTGGCTGCAGAGCCAGGAGCTCCCAACTCTCCTACTGTCTGTGTCCCATGCTGTGGGTCCTGGTGCATGGGGTACTTTAAAGGAGTGCCACAGCTGGGCTGCAGGCATGCTTTTTAAAACTGCACAGATGTTCAGACCCAGCCACTAGGGCTACCCAGTTTCTGGCTTCTAGCAGCCAGGGCACTTGAAAGTGTGCTCAGTGTTCCTGTCAGGAGAATTTAAACTCCATGCCTGGCAGCTCTGGCTAGACTTCCAGGGAATGGGGGATCAGAGGCTCCCAGCAGGGTTTAAAGTCCTCAGTAGGGAAGTCCTTTGGCTCCCCCCACCCCTTGCCAGGAGCCTGATCCCCAGTATCCAGCAGTCTGGACACAGCTGTGAGTGTGAGGTTTTGACAATCAGCTGATTGTTGGCCTGGCTTGGATAACCCTGGTCTTGAATTAGACTTGGGGCTATCCTAGCCAGGGCCAACAATCAACTGATTGTCAATTCACTGCACTGGGGACTCAAACCAGCCTCAACAATTAGTCAGCTCTGGTCCCACACCCCACACCAGAGTGAACCAGTTCAAGCCCCTGTGTGGTCCTGGAGGCCAGAGCTGACAGTCGGGTGATTGCTGGTCCCGAACCTGCATGCAATGTTCCCTCTAAGGAGTAGTGGTCCGTGAGCGCACCGCTTCAGTCCCACCTCCCCATTTTGGTGTGGTGCGGTACACCAGTAAGTGTTCAGGTGGGAGGGGGCAGGGTTCAGCCACCACTCTTCTCCATGCTCACTGCTGCCCGGAGCAGTTCAGTGGCGTGCTGTGGCCCAGCCATGGGCTGGACACAATCAAATCGACAGAACTGAAAGGGAGGCACCGGGGTCAGCGTGGGACACTTACCGAAGGTAAGCTCCACACTCCTCATGCAGGGCAGGCAGCAGCCCCTCCCTGAGGTGAGGTGAAGTGAGGCTGGGGCAGGGACAGGGATGGCACAGGCTCTGCCAGTTCTGGGGAACTGCTCCACTCCCCTGTATCACCTCAGGGAGCGAGAAAGCACATGGCATCAGGGCTGGGGAGTGGAGCAGTTCCCTGGAGCTGGCAGAGCCTGCACCAGCTCCCAGCCCCATCCCTGCCTTGCCTCACCTCAGGGAGGTGCCACTGCCTGCCCCACGTGAGGCTCTGCTAGTTCCGGAGAACTGCTCCCTGGGCTCCAGAGGCTCTGGGGAACTGCTCCACTCCCTAGCCCTGATGTCATGTGCCGCCTCACTCCCTGAGGCAATGCGGGGGAGAAGAGCAGTTCCCTGGAGATGGTGGAGCCCACACCAGCCCCCATCCCTGCCTCGGGGAGGAGCTGCTGCCTGCCCTGCATGAGGAGTGAGGAGCTTGCCTTCGGTAAGTGTCCCACGCCAGCCCCGGTGCCTCCACCGCACTCCGCTCCTCTCTGGGCAGGTGTGCGGTCTTAAAAAGTTTGTGCACAGCAAGATTTTTACTTGCGCACTGCTGCGCATGCACACAGCTTAGAGGGAACACTGCCTGCATGTACTTTTCTTTCAACTTCTTGGTGAGAGGGAGCCTGGGATTATGATCCCAATCCCACTGCACTTGCAAGTAATGACAAAACTGGGTCTGATCCTTGACACCAACAATCATGCCTGACATGTGGCATGGTAGGAGGCAGGATTGTTGGAATCAGGATTCACATCCCATCCCACTTTTAGATAAACATGTGCCAGGGGCCTAAGATTTTGCTGACTGAGCATTTCCACCTTTGTTCCTCTGAGCTTATACAGGGTACAGGCAAGGGAAGATGTACTAGTTCAGACTGGGCAGCCTGAGCTAACAATAACCTGAGTTAAAAGAAAGCTTTGAGGCTTGCATAGTAGGACTGGACAGTTCTTGGTAGGATAAAAGGTGTTTCCTGTTTAGAGGCTGCACTGTGAGCCACGACCACAGCTGTGGAGAAAAAATGGTGAGGAACTGAGATGATGATTTTGAGAAGAGAGGTAGGAAATGCTCCAAGGAGTGATGCTGTGCCATAGGAGTTTAGCCTATGGGGCTACCCTTTTCACTTTTTGCGGCCTACTTGGAGCACCCCAACCACACTTGGTAAGTAGAGACAGCAATACTGCCACTTCGAGGAGACTGACTTATTAGTCTTAGAACAAATATTCCCAATTACAGACGACTGTAGAGCATCTATGCCTGAGAAAGTGACTGGGCAGTCTATGGTCTGAACAGCAATGAGAACCTACTTCCTATCTCACCATGGTAATACTGTTTGTAGTGTACTGTAATTGGATCTGTTGAATAGCATGTGGGATTTCACAGCCTCTGAGCAATTTACTTGGATGTGCATGTATACTTAGGAAGAGGTACTAAGGTGAATGGTGATACAAGGCAGGTGGCAGTGAGAGATGGACGGATCCCTTAACTGTTCTATTCCAGATGTTCAAAATGGTTAACAGTAGAATTTTTCTAAAATAAATGTAATTTTAATTGGGGTTAAGGTCATTTTGTATAGGGACTGGGCTGCTCAGGCTTATATTATACCTATGGAAGGGAAGTGCTGCCCTCATAGATCTTGAGGCCTGCTAGAGCAGGGCTGTCCTCCTGAAGAAAGGTCACATCTTGTATTACATATGCAAAGCTCCACAGAATGTCCAGAAGCTCCTCTGAACCAATGCTTTTACTACCTGCAGCTGTCACCAGCCATTCTGAGGGCTGTGCCAGCTAGCTAGTAACCACAGCAAGCTGGTGGTTGCTATTACTTTGAAAATCTGCACTCCTTCTATGTGCAGCTTATGTGCCACCAAGGGCATGCAGCCCAAATTTTAGACTAAAGATTTTAGTCCCAATTCATTTAAAATAAAGAAATGTGTAGGTGTAAAACACAATTGCAGCTTCTGAAGGTACCCAGTTGGGTTCTGTAATTTTACTAATGAAACACATCTTTAAAAGTGGGAAATATGTGAAGAATGTTAATGTAATAATATTCAGGTTACCTAAGGAACCCTAGACTCTAAATACTGTAGCTGAAAGAACATCTATAGAGGAGGCAAGCCATCTTACAATGGCTTACAAAAGATTTTGGAATGAGCCTTCCAAGGAAAGGCAAGTCCATTTCATTTCTCTCATATCCAATGAAAATGAGATTTTGATTTGGCAAGAAGCATCAAGTGGATTTAAATATAGTTGGGTTTTGAATCCAAGAGGTACATCTTGGACTACTGGAGATGATTGACTTCTGTTCTGGTTTCTGAAAAAGAACAGAAAGAGCAAGGCTGATTTTTCCCCTTAAGATAAAAGGACTGACTGAAAAATTGTAGTTGCTCTAATAAGAAAATATCAGATTTACCCAAAGAACCTTATCAGCCTATGTCCTTAGAGCAACACTGCTACAACCAACGCGCCCAACTGAATAGTAGTTATTTGAATATATTCTTGGCCTCTTGAAGGCTCAGATCAAGTTTAGCTATTGGAGAGAAAGTGTTCAGATGCACCTTTTCCTCCTACCTAAGTTTTTGTTAGACAGATTTTATTCAGTCATGATGGCACACAGTGGTATGTCTCTGGCATATCACTACCAGAATAGACTGATGGATAAGATAAGAAGTAAAAACCAGGGGAAATGGCTGCTATACTTAACCACATAACACTATACATTTCTACAGGATGTCTAAGGGCAATTAACGAAGTGTCTGGTATAAAAAGTAATTCAGCAAATAGTCAAAGAACAGGAGACTGATTTCTGATGATGAAAGGGCAAAAAAAAAAAAAGAAGAAAAAAAAATCAAAAGGTGATGGTGGGTTTCATGAAAAGTTCAGAGGAGAACACCGGGGGGCGGGGGGGGAAGGATGCCACAGTGGGCATCTGCTACATGCCACCAAACCAGGAGGAGGAGGTAGAAGAGGCCTTCTTTCAACAGCTGACAAATTTCCTAATTACAGGACCAAGTTCTCAGGGAGTACTTTAATTATTTGGAGATCTTCTGAGAGGGAAACACATCAGTGCACAAGCAGTCTAGCAAATTCTTGGAGTGCATTAGGGATAAACTTTTTGATACAGATGGTAGGTATTCTCCCAACTAGGGGAGAAGGCTCTTCTCTACTTCCTGCTCATAAACAGGGAAGGAGACAAACAGCCCAGAATAGTAGAAGTACAGGTTAGAGATGAATTAGAGAAGTTATAACCTTTCAAATAGGCAGGACTGGATGGGAGGCACCCTAGAGAGTACTGAAGGAATTGGCTGAGGTAATTTCAGTCATTTGCTACCGTCTTTGAGAACTCAGAAGTTGGGTGAGGTCCCAGATAACTAGAAAAGGTATAATGTATACCCATTTTTAAGAAAGGGAAGAAGAAGGATCCAGGGAGTTACAGACTAGTCAGCCAGACCTTGATACTTGGAAAGATCATGGTGCAGTTCCTCAGGAAATCTATAGTGAAGCACCTAGAGAAGAACAAATTGATGAGGAAAAGCCAGCATGAATTCACCAAAAGCAAGTCATGCCTGAACAGCCTGATCTTCTATAAGGTTACATGCTCTCTGGATGTGGGAGAGAACAATGGATTTTAGCAAGTACCTTGATTTTAGCAAGATTTTTGTCACAGTCTCCCATGACATGCTCATAATCAAGCTAAGGAAATAGAGTCTAGATGAAAGTACTGTAAGGTGGATACATAATTAGTTGGATCATGGTACTCAAAGTGTAACTAATGGCTCAATGTCTAGCTGGGAGAAGGTATCAAGTGAGGTTCCCCAAAGGTCTGTCTGTGTTCAACATTTTTATTAATTTTTTGGATGGTGGGATTGAGTACATGCTTAGCAAATTTACCTATAACACCAAATTGCAAACACTCTGAAGGGCAGAGCAACAATCCAGAATGACAGACTGACTGGAGAAATGGTCAGCTAGCAATAAGATAAGATTCAACAAGGACAGGTGCAAAGTCCTACACTGGGAATGGAATTAATACATGCATAAATACAGACTGTGAATGACTGACTAGGCTGTAGTACAGCAGAGGATGCAAGGGTCACAGTAGACAAACTGAATATAAGCCAACAGTGTGCTCTTGTTGGCTTTTTTTGCAACAGCACACTGGGCATGTCTACACAAGACACTACTGTGCAGTAGCATTGCATCATGGTTAGTGCCTGGGAAAAGGAAGAAGGATCCAGCAAACTGCAGGCCAGTCAGCCAGACCTTGGTACTTGGAAAGATCATGGTGCAGGTCCTCAGGAAATCTATAGTGAAGCACCTAGAGGAGAATAAGTTGATGAGGAAAAGCCAGCATGAATCCACCAAAAGCAAGTTATGCCTGAACAACCTGATTTTCATCTATAAGGTGACATGCTCTCTGGATGTGCGTTGTATCAACAGGAGTGTCACTTACATATCAAGGGAAGTAATTCTTCTTCTCTATTTGGCAGTAGTGAAGCTTCACTTGGAGTACTGGGTCCAGTTCTGGGCCACACACTTCAAGCAAGATGTGGACAGATTAAGAGGAGCCCAGCTCAGGCAACAAAAATAATTAGATGTCTGGGAGAAAAAGACTTAAGTGGAAAGACTGAAAGAGCTAGGGCTACATAGCTTAGAGAAGACTGAAGGTGGATTTGATAACAGTCTTCAAATACGTGAAGGGTGATTTACAGAGAGGATGGAGAAGAGCTTTTCTTCTGTGGCTGTAGGGCACTGAAGTAGGAGCAACAGCCTCAAGCTTCAGCAGGGAAAATTTAATTTGGAGATGAGGAGAAACTTTCTGATTATAGGGACAGTCAACCATTGGAACAGACTGCTTAAAGAACTGTGAAGTCTCCATTCTTGGAAATTTTCAAGAGCAGGTTAGACAGACGCTTGGTTGAGATGGTCTAGTCAGGGATGATCCTGCCTTGAGCAGGGGGTAGACTAGATGACCTGGTAAGGTCCTTTCTACCCCTACTTTCCTAAGATCCTATAAAATCCATTTTTTTTTGTTTTGTTTTTAAGTGACATGTGACCAAGTGGTATGTGGGAAGACAATTTACCATTCAGCTGTCAGAACACTGACCATTGCCAGGTTGAGAATGAGGACACTGTGTCTGAGCTATACACATGGGCATATTCACTCTAACTGCTTTAGAGGAAGGAACCTGTACTTGAGGAGTGGGGTAAAGACGGTGGAGGAACAATTACATGCATCTACACTATAGAAGATGCAGAAGGTAGTGGGCTAGCCAGACTCTACTCAGTGCATGATGATCTAACCAATGGGAAAATTAGAGTGTGGTGAAGCATAAAGCTGCCACATTAATTTTTTCCCCAAGTACAAAGGTAAATATTTCCTTTCTGATCCATTCTTGTTCCTTATACGAATTCAAATCTCTTTGTTTGGTTTGGGTCTGTTGGGAAATACAGCTACAGGGCAGAACATTTGCTCAACGTTAGTGAGTGCTATTTTCTAAAAATGTAGCAATTACCATACAGACCAGGCCAGCAACTCCAGTACCCAGAATCTGACAGCAGCCATTAGCTGCAGAGGAGAGGGCAAAAACATGTTCACAGAGAACACCTGTAAATTAACTTATTTACAGTGGGGAAGTTCTCATTACTTAGATGTTAATGTATGCTTTGAGGACTTTATATCCTTTATAAAAAAATGCATCATCTTATCTACTTTGTACTTGAATGCTGCAAATGTATCTTTTTATTGGTGGTTGGTGAGTGTGTTTGTGCTTTGTAAAATAGTAAATTAAGCATCCTTGTAAGGTAGGTACATTTTATATTTGAGCAAACACTGAAGTAAAGCAGTTTGTCTAGGAACACAGTGATATAGGCATTAGAAAACTCCAGTGGATTAGGCATGTGAGTGGCAGTGCTAGTCCTCCTTCTAATAGGTCTTACAGCTTGTCACTATCTCCTCTCACATAACTGCACTGCACTGAATTTCCTCAAAATGTAAGATAAAATTAATTATATTCACCTAGATCACAGGGCTTTTAGAAAGCAGCATGGAGTAATATCCATGTAGCACTATGGCAACAGACCCGTTGATGGACACATGGAGGAACACAGATGCTCCTTAAGAGGTACAAATAGACAAATGTGAACTTAAAAGCACAAGCAGCCCTTTTAATTCTTCATACACTTCACCAAGAAAAGCGTCCATTATCTCCAAATTCTGTAAAAAAAAAAAAGTCTAAAAAAAAAAAAAAAAAAAAAAA
>NW_017729004.1:47882156-47889139 GCF_001723915.1 Gavialis gangeticus | reverse complement strand
AAAAAAAAAAAAAAAAAAAAATCAGAAGGCAGATCCACCAAACTCTTGCCATCCAACATAAGCTAGCATCCATTTTTCTCTCTCTGCCTCCCCCCAAATCTTTTTCCATCCTTGTTCCATGCACTGCTTTGCAGCTTTAGTTTCTGGACACTCTTGCTTCAAGACTGATACAATAGTTGGTAGGCTTATTGTGTACACAGATTTAGCTAGTAAGTAAGGTACTAAATCTTAAAGACTCGTTCCTCTGATGTGCTAAATAATCAGAATTCTTGCAAGTTTCTGAAGTGCTCTGGGGGCAGGATATCTATAAACCTTTAATATCTTGTTCCTTGAAAAAGGAGAAGAGTTATAAGAATACACATATCCTTTGCATAACAATCATACAGCACCCAAAGTAACTTGTACATCTGCATGTATACATGTATTTGTCACAGGATGGGGTCCTGCAGGCTGGCCGTGATCTCCCACGGCCCCTTACCATGCCAAGTTGCCCCTGTCTTGCTCGGCGCCTCACAGGCGCTTGGGCTTTCCATGGTCCTGTCTCGCTCAGTGCCTCACGGGCACTGGGATGTGTGTGCCCCAACTGCTGCACCCTCTCTGGTGCTGGGGTCCCCATGCTGCCATGGGTCCCTTATGAAGCCTCCTCCATCCCCTGATAGCCTTACCCAAACCACCAATTTTATGCAACAATAAGCAAAACACAAGCCCCTGGGCTGTAACAAATTTAAGCCGCTTGGCCATAACCTCAGACAAACCCTACCAGGGAATGCTCCGTCCCTTAACAGTATCGAAAGCTGCTCCTGCAGACAAGCCTCTCCCCTTTGCTTGCTCTGGGAGAGCTCCTTCCCCCTTGGCTGCTGGCAGGGAACTGTCCTCTCTGGGCCCGGTCCTGGGGTTTATATGGGCCCAGAGCCTTGCCCCTTCCAGTCAGCTGACCATGTGCAGGTGCAGGCTAATTAACCCTCTGGCTTGTTGCCCTGGTAACCTACACCTGGGCTTCTGTCTCTCTCTCTCTCTGGGCCTCTTCCCAGGCAGCCTCCGCCCCTCTAGGAGCAGGGTACCTTTGTGCCCTGCGACAGTATTATACATGCATAAAAGGCAAGGGGGAACTTCTTATCTTACTATATTTCCTGATCTTGAGGAAATTAGTATAACGACTGCACTTAAAAGTTGGTGGATGAAATATCAAGAAGCTTATTTCAAGAAGGGAAGAGAAGATAAGTATACTATATGTACACTGCATGGGAAGTATGACTACAGAACATGTCAGCAATTGAATTAATTTGGGTCCCAGTAATGCTGCAGCTGTGTTACAGGCTTCAGCTACTAAGTACCCAACATCCTAAACATCATTGTACAATCACTGCTGAAGCCTATGCTCCTATAAGAGTGGCATCTGAACTAGCTAGGTTAAATCTAGTGCGAGTATATTTGTTCACTGTATCACTGGATAACAGTAGAGGCATAGCCTGGTTTCCTGAAAGTTTGTTGAGGCCCACAGCTGTGACTGCATACTTCTGGCCTGATCTTTGAACAGCCTTGTCTACTTTTTCAAAATGGCCAGAGTTGGGAGGGAAAGAGTGCTAGAGCAAGAGAGCATGTAGTGATCAAAGTAAGATTCCTCCTGCACCATACTGAGGAATTTGGTTGGAAGGGGCTATTTCAGTCTCCCATGGAATTCTCCACCTGCAGATGTATTACTCTTGCCCAGGCTGAGTTTCAGTTGCATGGATTTCAAATTAATATGGCCAGTTTTACTTAAAGATGTCAAGTTTATAGCCCCTCATGCACCTTTGTATCCAAGTCTAATGCTGTTAATAGAAAGACTCACAAGATTCAGCACCAGACACTACAATCTGACACTGTTCCCATAGCTGTGCCAGCATTAAATGATGCTTCAGTACCAGCCATGCGAAGAATGATATTTTATATTTCTACAAGAGTCACTGTCTGCTTCCAAAAATAACTTTCATGCTATAGTGCAGTAGACTTTATTAATATTGGATATTAGAATTAGCTACCTCTGGAATTGTAAATAATTAAAAAAGGCAGACTTTTTGTTTTTTTAATTATCTTGACAAAATTTCATTGTCTATTTCATGGAATAATATGATGCAAAATCAGTGCGACCAGATTACAAGCAGTCAAGCACTAGACATGAAGGGTTGTTTATACATGGAGGTGGGGGAGGGCAGAGCTTTAAAGTGGCTCTGAGAGCCGCTCTAATTAGAGTGCCCAGAGCATCACGTGTATCAGTGTCACCACACACTGAAAAAAGGGGCACTTTAACTAAAGCCCATTTTTGCATCATGGGGATGCTGATGCACATAATGCTGGACTTGCTGGAGCACAGTAATTACCACACTCCAGCAGACTATTAAATCAAGTTTGCTCTGATGCACTGTAACTACAGTGCATTGGAGTAGCCTCGCTGTATGTGTACTGGTGTCAGATGAGTTTGAGCTTCAGTGAACCTCAAGTTGTACTTTTTAAAATTCAATAATAAACTTTTTCAAGCCAGGAATTAAAACTTACTAGCCTTGATTCAGGAATCCATATTCTGGACAACACCTGAGTTCATGCTACCTGTGTTAGGATAGTGCTTTATTTGCTTTACTGGACCAAAACCAAGATGCATACAGTATCAGTCTTGCTTGGAGTCTTTTGGCATTTTTGCAACAGAAGTAATAAATAGCAACCTAGAATCCCGAAGTAAGATGTGCACTATACACTTATGACTGCTCTCAGACTGACAGGCTCAAATTGATAAGACTATGATGTTTTATTTTTCCCCCCCCACACAGTGAGTTTTTTCTCTCCGCAGCTAAGAAGCATTCATTTGACCCGCTGTAGAAAATGTAATAGTTCACTCCCAAGCTGTGGTGACATGGGTAGAGCTACATTATTTTTGTTTAAATCTTACCCTGTTCTCAGTGCTATATGGTATGCAGAAATAAATACAGTAATAGTTCCAAGGAGGCACAGAACCTTATGGTTTTTATAGTACAGAGATCATTTGAAAGGTATTACCTAAATTTTTCATATTCTTCTGGCCTCCTTTTCCATGCGCAGTGCTGTAGTTTTGTGACTATCTGAAGGTAATAATTTTCAGAATACCTTTAAAATAAAAACAAGTGCAAGTTTCAGTGGAAATTACACAATTGCATAAATGCAAATAGTTCTTAAAACCTTCAAGTTACAGATATATTAATTTATATAAGGTATGTAAAACAAGTCTCTTTCAAAATTCCAGGACCTATTTTACCTCTGTAATTTATGATACTATTATTTAAGTGTTATGACCTATTAAATATTCTCCAACTTGATGCACTAAAATTTATTTTAGAAATTTCTGATGTACATACAAGTTTAAGTCTTGGACATCTGACTATACACATCTTGAATGACCCAGTAACTTCAAAATCATCTTTAAAACAACAAGTTTAAATTAATATATAGATCACTGCCTGCATAATGCCAGACAGCCTCTCTTGTATTCCATGTTTTAAACTTTAATGACGGTTGAAGAGATGACTATTGCAAACTAAGTTGTAGCATTGTATTTCTTCTCCTTGTTTATTTAGTTCAGTCCCCCAAGAGATCAGTTTGCTCATCCAAGACAGTAGATCAATATATAGATGAAAGTTTATCTGTAAAACACCTTCTAAATAAATCATTTAGGACACAGGACCAAGTGGTGTAAGTATACACAAAACCAAAAGTTCCCCCCCAACCATTTCTCTTAAACTGTTTCAAGAGGCTAAGTTGTAGAATATATATGGTCCGAAGAAAATAAATGATGTTCTCTTATGAATTCAATGCTAATACAGATTCCATTTATTTTTCTATATTCCCATGTGTGTCATTTTTATAGGCATGTCTATATAATTCTCTCTAGCAAAGAAAATGAAAGATGCAGCAACTACAGTTTAATCTTTTGAGGGGCAAATGTTCCCAAGAACAGTTGCTATCTAGAAAAAGGAAAGAGTCATTCAGGGTATCATCCAAAAGCCCTCCTACCTTCTTTCAGTTTCAATAAGGTCTCATAACACACAGTGTCATAGATGTGGTTTTAAATCCCCCCCAACCAACAAAAAACAAAATACCCTATGCTGCAACTTGACATATCATATTTACTGTAGCCCACAACTCTCAGAGAATATGTAAGGAAGCCAGTCATTTTGGTTTATCCAATATAACATTTGATAGATTATATTGATTTTTCTTAATACCAAGATATCAGTTGCACTGAAAAGGTCTTTAGTAATGTACACTTCTAACATTTAAGATCTACAGCTAAAAAGGGAAGCAAGGGAGTTTCTGCATGGCAACTCTACATCTTACATTTCTATTTGAGAAAGTAGTAAACAGTCAATAAATAGCTTTACTGACTGAGCAGACTGGGACCTGGAGATAAAGATACAAATCTGACAGAAAGGAAAAAAATACTTGGGGCAATAGTATTATCCAGCAAGAGGGGGAAGGAGGAAGAAAGCTGGATAGCAAACTCTTGCCTAAGGACACCAGCTAGGTGAAGATCAGAGTTTGAAGGAACACTACTATAAGCTTGGGGAGAAAAAAAGTGTCATGGACTGACATGATACTCAAAAACTACAGAAAGCCTAGGGTACTCACGAAAAGCAAAGCATACACATCCATAATGCCAGCCCTAAGACCTCAAAAAAACCCCTATTCACTAGCATAATATAGGAGATGCTTATTAATGAAGGGTGCGTGCCAGGAAGGACATGTACCACAATGTGTTTTATCTTCTCACATTCAGAAGAGGGCAGTCAGAACGCAACTTCTCCGATGCATGTTATAGGGCCTTGTTACGCACTCCTGGAGCTCTTAACCCCTGGATTGTTCACGCATTAACACCTGAAAACTAGTTTTAAGCACACTTTAGGTGGCTTACAGTTACACTGCTCCAGGGCAGGTTTCTCCCCAATCCATATTACCCAGCTCATGATCCATTAATGTGTGGCTACTCCTTACAGATGAGCTGCCCAAGTTGCAGTCAGTCCTCCAGCATTCCAGGATGCAGCGTCTCCTTCCCAACCCTCCTGTTCTCTCTGGAAAGACCTTCCACCCTCTGAACTTGACTGCCCTGGGGACAGTTCTGGCACCAAGCCAATTTCCCTGCTCGCCAGCCTTCTAGTGGCAAGTCACAGCTGTGAAGGTTGAGGACAGTCACTGAAGGTGTTTAGCCTTAAGATGCGACTAGTCCAAACTCAAGCTAGCACTAGCTACTTGAGCTAACTGATCAACATTTGAGCAATTCAAAGTACAAGGTGCATCAAGGCCCTATTGCTCTTGAATGGATGATTTACAGACAGCAATGTAATTTAAATAGTAAATAGGGATTCATAAATACATTTTTTCTCCATATAGGTACTGTGAAAAAGTGCATGGCTATGGTTTGTGACAACCTGCCTTTGCCAACTAATAGTAGTTTGTCAAACCCCCATTCAGGGTAAGAGCTGAAGAGCCCTGCACTGTTGTTTTGAAGGCCCATTTCTATCTGGGTTGGTTTAAGCTTTGTTTTCAGTTCACAGAGCCTATTTAAGCATGGTTTGTTTAAAGCAGCCTCAGGGACTTTCCTCAAATGGAGTGGAGTGAAGACAAGCCAAGATGGCAGTTAAGATTTCATTTTTCAGCTCTAGTGACACTGGCATGGTTCTGTTCTCCATCACTATATGATGTCATTGCTGTGCCAAATAGATGACATTTTTAACATCCAAGACTGGATAGCTGGATAATACATAGTACTTAAACAGCATTTTTTGAAGTATAGCACACATAGCATATAACAACAATGCTAAAACTTGGTTTCTCATCTCACATACAAAGTAACCATGAATTACTATGATACAGGCAGAGTGATAGCACTATTAGAATAACAGCCACTTGTGGCAACAGCAGTGAAGAAGGGAAGAGAGAGCTCCTGGGAAGAGTTAGAGGGGTGACTTAAACCCTGCTTACAAGTCACTAAGTATAATACCTGCCAGAGAAAGGCTAGTTTAGTTGGCAGGAACACTGAGGAGTGAGGAGGGGTGGGCAACCTAAGTTGACAGCTAACTTGTGAGAAAGAAATGAATGCAAAGAAAAGAAGAGGGAGTTACAAAAGAAAGGAAGGACCTCTCATCTTTTTGCTGTTAAAAATTAATAGGTGTTTTGGCAGCATTTAAAGGCCTGAGCTTGCTCTGGAATAAAAATGGAAAGCTTCAGTGAACATAGCACCTCAGGCTATCTATCACCACCAACGCATGCCTGTATAACCATACTTAGAATTTGCACAGGATTTTGTATTATCAAACTGTTTGTTAAACATTAAACTAGCTAATTTACCCTGGAATCTATCAACCCAGGAGGCCAAAAAATCCAGATCATGTGGCACTCTAGGATGGCAAAATAAATCACTATTTACATATTCTTCTCACCAGTCAGAAGTAGATTAAAAAAGGCAGCAAAAAGAGGGCTTCCTGCCAGCTGGGGAAACAGAACTGAAGCACTCATGGAACAATGCAATAGTTTCTGTTCCACAAACCTAGCCAAAAGATTGCTTTCCCCCACAATTCAGTCTTTGTCTCCCTAGACTGATATAGCTCTTCCTCCTTCAGTGTTACTTTTTCAAAACCAGGAATATTATCAGTCCCTCAAGGCTTGCCTCTGTGCAAAGCCCTGAATGCTTGACATGCTGAAACAAGTTCTATAAAACATGTCAAGCCAGCTGCACTAATTTGGCCTCTGCCTAGCCAATCTCACCTTTGGGCCTTATCAACTGGAAGGTGGGGAGGGACGTACCAACGGTATAGTACTTCATCCATCGAAGTGATAACAAGGTTTGGTGGCAGGAGGGACTATCGGTAGGTGGAGACAGAGTCAGAAGATAGGAAAGCAAGTTAGAGAAGGGAAAAGCAACAGAGGATGGGAAGTGCTGAGGTCCCAGAGGGGAGGGGAGCCAGGTGTCCAAGGAGTGT
>NW_017729004.1:47870912-47877156 GCF_001723915.1 Gavialis gangeticus | reverse complement strand
TACTTCATCCATCGAAGTGATAACAAGGTTTGGTGGCAGGAGGGACTATCGGTAGGTGGAGACAGAGTCAGAAGATAGGAAAGCAAGTTAGAGAAGGGAAAAGCAACAGAGGATGGGAAGTGAAAAGGGAAGGACTGGCAGATTAGAAGAAAAGGGTGAAAGAGAGAGGTAAAATGACCAAATGGCAGGGAACAGAGGGACAAAAGGAGAGAGAGGAAAGACTGGGAAAGTTAGATAACTTATTTTATATAATTTCCTGTCTTTTCATATTATGTTTACTGTACAAATGGAAGCTAAGACCTTGATCTTGAAGACACTTAAGGATGTGCTTGATATTAATCCTGACACTCATCCTGTTTTAGTACCTCAAGTGCTTACAAAAGGAGAGCCTAAACTCCCAAACAGTACAATATATGTATGTCATTTTTTGGTTTTAAGCGGTTTGATTTTTCTTTTTTTCTTTTATCTGCCACATTCTCACATACAACATGCAAGGTTCAGAAGCCTTGTTTCTGAATGGCAGAATGAAGAAGAAAGAGATCCTTCCTTGTAATAAGTAACAGGGTAGCAGCAACTAGGGAACTGAGCCTGCTTAGTATTCTGGTACCTCTGGTACTGTGGCTTCACCCAGTAAGTTTAAAAAACCCCCTGCTTTTGCCATAGTTCTTGCATATAATATGCACGCCAAATACGAACAGCTCATTTTTGGAGAAAAGTGTGCGTGTGTTCGTGTGAAAAAATATGGTGCATCTGTCTTGGCAAGGCAATGGTGTATATAAAGGAAATGCACTGATGTCTGTGGCATTGTCTACTCATAGAAAATATATAAGGGATTTTTTTCCTCCCCTATACCGAGTGCAGGTTCTAGTGGAGGCCAGTGATAAAAGTTTTGAGGTATAATAGAGATGGAGGTGTTTTTTACCATGAAGTTACCAATACACTTGAACAACTAGCCTCCTATTGGAAAGTTAATACCACAGTCACATATATATAACAAGTAGTTTTTAATACGAGCTCATTTCTAGACATTTTGGTGGGGGGAAGGGAGGGGGAAATCTATTCTTGTGCCTGCATATTGGTTGGTGGGAGTCAGCTAATCAAGAAAAGATATCCAAGAACGAAAATGTAATAACTTATTATGATTTTTAAGATTCTTAGTTTGAAGAAATAGAGGTCTCCTTGGGGCTCTTAGCAGAGAATGAGAAATCTTGTTGCCATGTATTATGATGATTTCTTTTCTTTTTAGTGCAGATCCAAAATAAATCCAACCAAAAAATTCAGCCAAACACTGGCTGTGCATTTTTTATTTCTTATTGCATGGCTCTGTACTAATGTCAATGAGAGTGTTAGGCAAGAACACAGCACTCTTAGTCTTCTTTTTAAAACAAAAAAAGGAGAGAGAAAAGCAAACACGTACCTTTTCTTCTTGATAGATGAAGACAAAATGTTGTCTTGAATCTCCTTACATTTCAAGGCCGGGTCATGTGAGTAAATTCCATTTTTATTATGAGCTGTTCTGTTTAGGAAAGAGAATTAAAAAAAAAAGAAAAAGAGAGAGAGAGCAACAAACTTTAAGGCTAGGGACAGAAGTGACATAAGTGATCAGAAACCAGTTCAAATCTATAACAAAAAGGAAGTTCAGTGTACATCAACAGCTTTCAAAGTGGCCAAAACCAATTTAAGATAAACCTGGATGGAAGTAATATCAGACCTAACTGAATTAGGTTATATTGGTTTATTGAACTTCTGTGCCAGATCCCCTCCAGATTCAAATTAACTCAGTCTCCCAGCATCCCAGGATGTTTTGCACATCCCCTACAAATTCCCCACCCTTACAGGGTGTGTAGGCTAGTCTTGGCCCAAGCTGTCTGCTCCAGCTGAGCAGAGGCATTCTCTGGTACCCCATCCCCCAGGCTCTGGCTTAAGCTACTTCAGGCATATGGCTGCATTTCTGGAATCAAAAGAGAATGTCTATTCACTTGTTCATCAGTTCAATTTACTCAGCTTAAAACTAACCTGCAAAGATTGAATCGATTCAGCCTCAGGCTTTTTGACTGTCTGTACTTGGCCCCAGAGGCAGAATATATTGAGCAACAGCTCCACATTTAATTTGCTGCAACAATCAGATTAATAGCTGTCAGAGGTTCTGAAGAAAACTTTACCAATAAAGTCTGAATCACTTTCATTAAGGAACTCCTCTGTAAAAATGGAAGATGGTTTCGGGTAACTACAACATATTTAATTTCTTAATCTCATTTTATATTAAAAATTGCATTATGCCAATTGCAGTGCAGATCAAACATGGAAGCAGCTGTAGAACTATGTTCTGAATATGTAATAAAATACTTTACTCATATATAGTCAGCAGGGAATGTTTTTTCCAAAGCAGCTCCTGTTTAATTGCAATATTTTGGGGACAATATAAAATTCAAAGGCAATTATGAGTCTCAGAGGGGTACGTTCACCTGCCTATGAAGCCATTCACTTATAGATTGCCAATAGAAAAATGGTGATCCAAGGTTACTATCCCCTCCCCATTTTTCTCTCTGCTTTATGTTGTACAAATACATATATAAAAATATTACCACATAAGTGTCATAAAAGGCACCTATACACATGCAGTGAGGCTGTTACAACACACAGTAATTACAGTGCTTTGGAGTAGACTCAATTAAAGTCTGCTGGGGTGTGGTAATTACTGTGCTCTAGCAGACTCCAGTGTTTCATGTATCCATGACCCCATGATGAAAAATGGTGGCAGGGGAGCTTTTAGTGAAAGCACCCCTGCTGCTGTTCTTCAGCGTGAGGATGCCGACACGTAAGATATGCCAGGTGCTTTAGAGTGGTTCTAAAAGCCACTCTATTTAAATCACCCCCTCCCCCCATGCTCCTGGAGCATGCGTATAAATGACCAGTCACTCAAGAGCTGTTATATTCTCCTGCTCCCCACCCCCCAGCTCTTTAGTATTCCTCTTCTTCCAACTTTCCTGGTACCAGAGGGCACTACAGGTTAAGCTTCTTTGAGAACATTGTCTTCTTTTCTTCTCTTTCCAATTTATTCTGGTATCTACATTTGATCTGCTATAGTGCCTTATCTCTTTATTGGTCTCTTTCAAAGTCTTCAGTCTGACATGAGATTCTTTGCTCCACTTGTTCTTATTTTCCTCACCTTCTGCTTCTGGTTTTTTCTGTGTCTCTCCTGCAGACTTCCCTCTACCAATTCAGGGGTTTTTTTTAGAGACTGGACTTCTGACACTTGTAGCAGATTTGCACAAATCTTAGGTAAAAATGTGGAGGCTTTATATGGACAACATGTCATTTATTCATAACAGCACATATCCAGGTACTTTCAAGAGTTCCTCAGTCCTGCTCTCAGATTTGGCAGCCAGGTCATGGCTGTGTGTTCATCCATGCATTCAAATGATTCAAGTGCCCAAAAAACATGCACATCTGAGGCTGCTGAAACAGGAGTCTCAACGTGTGTTGTACTGGTGGCACTATCATTTGCACATCCAGGGGCTAAATTTTGCCCTTGATTTCATGTACACACTTCAGATGGAAGCACTGAGGCCCAGCAGTAAAGTGGGTTTTGGCTCATTCTAAGTATACAGATGTTTCACTAGGGGTCAGTCCAGCAAGTGAGGCGAAGTCTTTTGAGTGTAAGAATGGTAGAACAGCCTTTGTTGGATTAAGTAGGAAGGAACAGAACAGACCTAGTTGTTTTCATAGTAGATTCTGCTATGTGGAACAGAGCTGTACTGCTACCCAGCATGTCCACAGGTGGTGGATAGTCAAATAACTTTTAAGGAAGGTTAGCTTTGAAATAAGCAGGGGTAAGAGAGTTACCTTTAGATGCAGAGGGAACAGGAGAAAAACAAATGGGAGTGTGGGGCCTTTGCTCAACAACTCAGGAGAGCTGGTTACCGGTACCCAGAAACATGGCCAACTGGTGCCTCATTAGTCTGGGGGGCACCCACTGAAGCCAGTGGTGGCAGGGGTGGAGCTGGTGAGCTCCCACAGACACTGCCAGTGGCAGGGCCAAAGCTGGCGAGCATCTGCAGCTGCCGCCAGTGGCGGGGCCGGCACTGCTGGGGGGGGGGCATGTGCCCCCCGGTGCTTCCCCTACACATTGCCTATGTCCAGGAGAAAGCTGAACTCCTGAATGACTACTTTGCCTCGGTCTCTCACTGGAGCAAGGGAAAAACCACACCAGGTAGCGTAGTGGATGAGTACAGTAGGAATAAAATTGGTGTAGAATTGGTGTATGTCTAATTTTTTTAATTGGTCATATACAGATCAGTGGGACCAGATGATCTTTATCTGAGAGTGCTGAAGAAGCTGGCCAAAGTCACTGCAGAACCCCTGACAAAACTCTTCCACAACCTTTTGGCACTCTGGAGTAGTCTCTGAGGACTGGAAGAGGGCCAGTGTTGTGCCCATCCACAAGAACGGCAGGAGGAAGGACCCTCATAACTATAGGCTAGCCAGCCTAACTTCAATCCTAGGAAAAAATCCTAGAAAAGTTCATCAAGGAGTCCATCTGCAATAAGCTTGCAGAAGGTAAGATTTTGAATGACAGCCAGCATGGCTTCATCATGGGAAGGTCTTGCCTTACCAACCTCATCTCCTTCTAACTCGCCACCTGAACATGAGAGCAGATTAACATTGTAAACCTTGACTTCCAAAAGGCCTTTGATCTAGTATCCCACAATGTCCTCAGGAGAAAATTGGAGGTTTGTGGGCTTAACTCCAAGACAGTCACGTGGGTAAGAAACTGGCTGCAGGATAGGACCCAGAGAGTCACAGTGAATGGATTTGTGTCAGCCTAATAAGAAGTGAGCAGCGGTGTCCCTCAGGGGTCAGAGCTCAGTCCAGTACTTTTCAACATCTTTATTTACAATTTGGATGTAGGAGTGAAGAGCTCACAGGCCAAGTCTGTAGATGACACCAAGTTATGGGGGAGCGTGGCCACGCTTGAAGATAGGCTACAAATACAGGTGGACCTAGACAGCTTAGCAAGTTGGGCAGATCAGAACCTGATGAAGTTCAATGTTGAAAAAAGTGTAAAGTGCTCTACCTGGGGATAAACAACCCCCTGCACACCTACAGGCTTGGTGGTGCCAAACTGACCAGCACCACAAATGAAAGGGACCTGGGGATAATAATAGACCATAGTATGAACATGAGCTGGCAGTGCAATGTTGTAACCAGTAGGGCAAATAATATTCTGCATCTCCAGCAAAACCAAGGAGGTAATTCTTCTGCTCTGCTCAGCACTGGTGCGACCACAGCTGGAGTACTGCATCCAGTTCTGGGCACCACAATTTAACAAGGACATGGCCAAGTTTGAGAGAGTCGGGAGAAGAGCCACCCGTATGATCAGAGTCTTACCCAGTAAGCCATATAAGGAAAGGCCGAGGGATCTGGGAAGCCTCAGCCTGAGGTAAAGGCTGCTGAGAGGGGACCTGGTAGCAGATTACCACTCTACTAGGAGAGTACATCAAGGGCTCAGTGAGCAACCCGAGGGGAAAACTAGCACCTGAGGGGAAAACCAGCAGTAATGGCTACAAACTCCTGGAAGATAGATTCAGGCTCAACATTAGGAAAAACTTCTTCATAGTCAGGGTGTCCAGACTGTGGAATAAGCTCCCTCCAGAGGTGGTGCAATCACTTACCCTAGAAATCTTTCAGAGGTGACTAGACAGTCACCTTGCTGGGGTCACTTGATCCCCAGTTATCTTTCCTGCTTGGTGCAGCAGGCTGGACCCAATGATCTTCAGAGGCCCCTTCTGGCCTTACAATCTATCAATCTATGCAGCACCACCACCAGGATGCAAGGACAGCAAATGGCAGTGCTCTCCCTCCTGAAAAGCCACATGTATCCTTTGACAATGCTGTGACATTGCGAGTACAGGTTACCACTACAATAAACCTGCCCAACCCCCAATCGTGGGTCTACAAATCCTCAATGGCAGAGCAGGTGGAAAAAGATGTTAGAATCTCAATGGCTATGAAGGTGGATGAAGGCTGCAGCGGAATGAGATCACCAGTTGCTTTGGTCTCTTTGCCATTGGATCAAGGTCCTGTTCTGTCAAAAGCAGTGTGGAAATTGATGTGTGGAACCTTTTGTATGATAAAAGACATTAAACGAAGGTATTTTCCATGAAAAATGGAAAACAATCATCCTTGGCTGCAAGGGATTGCCGAAGAGAATAACTAGCACTTATATGACCGTACAGCAGGG
>NW_017729004.1:47864837-47865912 GCF_001723915.1 Gavialis gangeticus | reverse complement strand
GATCTTCAGAGGCCCCTTCTGGCCTTACAATCTATCAATCTATGCAGCACCACCACCAGGATGCAAGGACAGCAAATGGCAGTGCTCTCCCTCCTGAAAAGCCACATGTATCCTTTGACAATGCTGTGACATTGCGAGTACAGGTTACCACTACAATAAACCTGCCCAACCCCCAATCGTGGGTCTACAAATCCTCAATGGCAGAGCAGGTGGAAAAAGATGTTAGAATCTCAATGGCTATGAAGGTGGATGAAGGCTGCAGCGGAATGAGATCACCAGTTGCTTTGGTCTCTTTGCCATTGGATCAAGGTCCTGTTCTGTCAAAAGCAGTGTGGAAATTGATGTGTGGAACCTTTTGTATGATAAAAGACATTAAACGAAGGTATTTTCCATGAAAAATGGAAAACAATCATCCTTGGCTGCAAGGGATTGCCGAAGAGAATAACTAGCACTTATATGACCGTACAGCAGGGCAGGGCAAAGAGGCTTTTATTCCTTCCCATTGCATGTTCACATAATGGTTGATCAAAATAGCAGCCTTTATCTAGGGCAGCACAGCAGCTGTTATCAAAATGACCCTCTCCCTCAGAGCAATTTATCCAAAAAGCTGGCTGCAAATTGAGAGAGAGAGAGAGAGAGAGAGAGAGAGAGAAGGGAAAAAAAAAAAAGAGAGAAGCACCCTGCTTCCAGGAACTACATAGATTACACTTTTCTCTGCACTATCTGGAAATTCCCCAAAGAATACACCCGTGTCTTGCCTTGGGGAGATGGCACTCTACATGATCCTTACTGCGGGCCATAATCTAACTTTTTTTTTTAAGCTATATAGTGCATTTAACAGACAGGAACAGCTGGTGTTATCTGTTAGTGGCTCAGTTGCCAACTTTGGACCTGGGTTCTTATCTCCAGTTCTTTTTGGAAGTGATATATAATGTATGGGGAGCAGGTTCTCAGGGTACAGAATTCAGCAAAGCATATAAAGATTTCCCTTGATTTATGCGGTACCTGCATTCCCAGAAAACTGCACATAAATCCAATATCATAGAATCATAGAAGTAGGGTCGGAAGGGACCTT
>NW_017729004.1:47853542-47864826 GCF_001723915.1 Gavialis gangeticus | reverse complement strand
TTCCCCATACTGCGAGCATTGGTATATAGGCATTTAAGGGAATTTATGCATAAAGGGCATTTATGCATAAAGGGAACTCAGTTTACAATGTAAGAAATAAGGATAGGTAGGGAGAGGGGTGAAGTACAGCCCATTGGCCACTCCCGGGGCTGCTGCAGGGAGCAAAGCAGAAGGAACTGTCAGTGGGTGCGGGGCACAGCTCTTGCTGTTATGTGCACCCCGGAAGGGCTGTGTGCCCCCAGATCTGTGCGCAGGACAAGAGCAGGCTGCAGCTGCAGGCTGGGCCCTGCAGTGGCACCAGGTTCTTCCTGGCATTCAGGGTGGGCAGTGGTGCTGGGAAGGGGGCTGCTGTCGCCCCAAAATTCGCTCTAGCCCCCCAACCTGCCCTTCCAGTGCTGCCACTGAGCACTGGGAAGATCCAGGGGGGGCATGTGCCCCTAGGGAAGAGACTGGCACAGCCCCACAGCTCACAGCCCTTCTGGGGTGCATGTAGCAGCAACAGCTGCACCTTTCTGCCTCACACCCACTTACAGTTCCCTCCGCTTTGCTCCCTGCTGTGGCCCTGGGCTTCCATTTCTCCCCACTAACCACATCCCCTGATGCAGCAGCCCCAGGAGCAGCCGATGCTAGCTGCCTGCAGCCGCTGGGCTGCACCGTGCCCCGAACCCTCTGGTGCTCCGCATGTTCCCACTAACCTCAGCCCCAGGGCTGTGCTGTGCTGTGGTGGAGGCAGGTGGTGTTGGCTGCTCTTGGGTCTGCTGCAGCAGGGATGGGATGAGTGGGGAGAAGTGGAGCCCTGGGGCATGGCACAGCTCGCCCCTACTCACCCTAGCCCCTGCTGCAGCAGCCCCAGGAGTGGCCAATGCCAGATGCCTGCAGCTGCTGGGCTGTACTGTGCCCCGACCCTCCCTGGGGCTCCATTTTTCCCCACTCACCCCAGCTCCTGCTGCAGCAGACCTGGGAGCAACTTAAACTACCTGCCTGCAACACAGCACAGCGAAGCCCAGCCCAGGAGCTGGGGTGACAAGTGGAGCCCTGGAAGGTTTGGGGCAAGGTGCAGCCCAGCAACTGCAGGCAGCTGGTATAGGCTGCTCCCAGATCTGCTGCACCAGGAGCTGGGATGAGTGGGGCCCTGGTTCCATGGCCCTTTCTCTTCCCCCCACAGACTTACCTGCTGGGGGTGGGGCACCTATGCCGATCACATAAGGGTGAATTTACCTCACATGTAACAAATTTGGGGTATAAAAAGGGTCATTGCATAAGAGCAAATTTGCATATACAGAACCCGCTTAAAGTGAGGGAAACCTGTAAAGAATTGGCAGTAGAAGTTATTTCTATGACGTTCATACATATAGGTTTGCCATATCTTGATTTGGCTAGGTCTTAGGCACACATCAGAACCAAATAAAGCCCCCTTGCCCTTTGTTCTTAAAAGGGCATTGAGAATTTGTTTTCCAACATATTTCATTTTCCCAGCTTTATAGATGTAAAATCTTGCAAAAAACACAACCATAGTGATGATGTAGGATATTAAGTGAAATGCTCTCTTCCTCTGTTTCTGTAGCTCTTGTGACTGCTGTGGATATTGAAAATTACTTTTAGGCCAAAGCAGCTCAAAGCACAGAAGGGGCCACAGTCTAAGTCTAGCTACATAAGAACTACCTTGAAAGAGAAATACCAGTATTGCCAATCACAATTATAATGAGCAACTGAAGCAGCAGAACAGCTAAAATAATGAACCTGGAGATGGGAAGTGAAAGGGAATCATGCTAAGGATGGATCTTAGAGTACTAAGTAAAACCTTGTGATCAGCCTGCTTGCTTGGATACTGTGGAAACACCAAAGAACTCAGACACAAATGCTGAGACATTCACAAAACAAAAAGAAAGAAGTTGTTTCTCCCTGAACAACAGAAGAAGCAATAGTAGAAGCTGAGTTGTTACTCTGTCTTGTAAAGTCAGCCATCCTCACAAGCCGGGCAAAGAAAATGAAAGAAACAGGGGCACTTGTCATTTCAGTTAAGCCAACATGAATTAGGACTAACTCTACTTAAGTTCAAAGAGCTTAATTCTCAATTGAATTGCATCAGTTATGAACCAATTGCTTTGATGCACAGGGTTTCGAAACACTAAAAAAGTCCTTTCCACATGCCACAAACAGAAAAGCAAATGTGCTACTGAGGATCAAACAGCAACTTTGCTTTGGAATAACTTCTTGTAAGTAGATTCTATGCTGATCACCACAAAAGATCCATACAAGCCATTAGTATTATTTGGGCATATATTGATTTCAATGGGTTTCAGACAACACAAGGCTGAACCAAAGTATTCTCTGTTCCATAATCTGGTCACAAATTATGGTCTATTGACAGGCTGCCATTGGCTGGTTGATAATAGTCAAATGCTTGTTTGAATTCTGCTCATAAAGAGACCCTGGCAGTTCTGAAAGCCATCTTATTAGCCTCTGTGATGCACATCTGCATCCAATACATCATGATGTGAAAATTGATGTTCTTTCAACAGGTGAAGTTCAGCTCTCTACTAAAGCCAAAAGGTCTGGATCTTTAGTTTCTGAAGCCTCTTAAAGGTTTAGGCAGGGTGTGCATTCCTGCTGGTCATCTGCATGGAAATGAATCTCACTTCTGGGAGTGGCTGCTAAGATTCATAGAAGATCAAATTCAGCTCCCATACTTCTACATTTCCTGGTGCTTGTGGACACATGCAGGAGATCGCTGGCCCTAGGTAGACTCTCTCTCACTGTAGCTTTGGATTGGTTCCAGTTTATGGATGTTAGACCAAATTAAAGATATTGCCTTGAAATAACAGCATGAGGTCAGTCTTTGTTCATTTAGTCCACATTCAAACTAGCTAGGCCCAAATACCTTTTATGTATTTGTTCCTTTTGATTACAGAGCCTCAGTTCAGTGGTTTTGGTATGGCATGGTATGGCATGGCAGTGGATCCCACAGCAGATTCTATATTACTCGCGACTGTAACAGCATGCCCCAAAGCATATTATATATTGCTTGCAAAGCAATGACTTCTACTTAGAAAATCTAAAATTACTCTTGTTTCACCATGACAGAAACCTCCATCCCACAGCAGAGGACTGAATTAACAATGGTCTGTGAGGGGCATTACAGGAATCTACTGAGCTATTCACTACAGATAGTTCAGATTTAAACTAATATCTAGTTAGACAGTATGAAAAGATGGTCCAATATCTGCTTGCTTAGTTGAAGAAAAGCTGCCCAATACTTAAAAATGCACAAATCCATATTTCTGATCAACTAGGTTAATCCTCATCTTGGCAGTCACTAAAAATTTCAGAACTAGTATTGGCAAACGTGCCAAGTTAAAAAACATCTTATGGTGAAAATTCATACAACATCCAGTGGTTAAAACCTTAAACCAGGTAAAACTTGGCCATTTCAGGTGAGATTTCCTTAGAGTTTTATAGTGTGTGTAAACCCCAAATCACGAAGCAAAATTAAATGGGCAAATTCAAAGCATTATATATCACATAATAGTAATACCAGCGATCTTTGTACAATCCGTGAGCCAATCTCTTCCTAATATAACACTACAGAGGAACCTAACTATACATATATTAAATCTTCAGCCCAATAGGAGATCAGTGTCACAATTACTATATTTTATTAGTGTGTGACTTGTCTGTTTCTTGGTCACAAAGAGACATACAACTGCTGCTGTTTAGATAGTTGTATCCCTAGGGGATGGAACCTGTTTACTTCTGTACCACGTGCTGCACTATCCCGACTGGGGATTACCACTGGTCATGATTAGCTTTTCCAGGCACAGATTAATAATAATAATAATAATAATAATAATATCTAGCTGTCTATCCAACTTGAGGCAGCTGGCCAATTTTGAGGACAGATCATGGGGCTGGCCATCATTTTTGTGGGGTTATTGTGGCAGCCCCCCCTGTCCCACCCCTGATTAGCCAAGGGCTGTGCCGTGTGGCTCCGCTCCTTGTCACTGATTGGTGGAGGAGGCGGGGCCACATGACAGGCATTCTTTCAGCCAGTCAGCAATCAGGATGTGTGTGTGTGTGTGTGGGGGGGGGAGGTAGCCATCTTGGGCTATGACAGCAGGGTCTGCTGGATATATCAACCCTAGCATGGGAGGACCCCAGGAAGCACAGTAAGCCACTCGTGGAGGGCAGCAAAAATTGCAGTAAAGACAGGAGATGGCTGTTCACACCTGCAGGTGTGGACACACTGATGATGGAGCAACATGCGTAGCTATGGCTTCATTTTAGAAGTATGTGCTCCCTGTACATTATTGCATCAGCCCCTGTGCATGCACCAAGTCCACACCCCAACCTATGAGTGTGGGGGGCAGGAAGTGAGGCTGAGTGAAGGCAGCTTCAGGAGTTCCACAGCTTCAAGGACCCAGCAAAATTTGAAGCAGGCAAAAGACACAGCGAGATCCACTAATTGAAAGCCTGGAGGGGTTTTTGGTGTTCAGCATCACCAGGTAGCTGAGGAGCAAGGCTCCATGCAGACCCCAGCATGCAGACTGGGAGGAGAAGGGCATATGAGTCAGGTGACCTGGAGCCCCGGGTGCTGTGAAGACATTATTTTTTCTCTTTTGATAGTTTGAAGTAGTTGATATTGATTTTGACAAGTGTGAACTAATTAAGGACTATATTGATTTGAAAGCCCGAGACTTTACTGGTAGCTGGAGTTTGATTCAGATGCATAGGAATTAACTGGAGGCTGGAATTTTGATTCAAAAGCCCATGAATTAATTGAGGGCTGAGATTTGATTTTGATGATTATGAACCAAGGACTACATTAATTTAAAAGTCCCATGAACTGACTGACAGTAGGAATTTGATTTGAAATGTCCATGAGTTCATTGAAGACTATTGAGGCTGAGGTCTATGAATTAAGCAAGGACTGTATTCATTTGTGATCATGGTGGTCTGAAAGCCCGGGAATAAATTTAAGACCTTGGCCCCGTATATCTAGGACTTAGGGCCGCCATCACAATCCAACACCCGGTTGGCATGTGGACAGGGTGAAGGGAAGGAGGAGCCCTGAGAACATCCACAACATGGGCACACTCATGAGTGTCATTATTAACACTAAAACCCTCCCTATTATCATAAAAGATCAAGGCATGGCAAGCGAGTTGAGGGGCACACCCCATAAGCAGGAAACTGAGGGCAAAACTATATGGCCCTAAGTGGTGTTTGCCCAGACAAGTCCTCCCAAGTCTTGCGACACCCCCTGTTTTGGCATAACTGTCCACAGCCTCCCCTTTATGCCAGCATCTCCCACTTCCACTCTGGCAGGCTGTGCAGCCAGGCCACAGTGGCTGTAAGGATGGCTGACTCCTTCTGGGGAGCCAGCATTTTCTTTTCAGTGATCTTTTTTATCCCCCGTGGATTTCACAGGCATTGTCTAATTTCACGGGCAATGCCAGATTTCACAATTCCTGCAAAATCCATTAAATAGTGATTGAGTAGGTCCCTTGAGTAGCTAAGATTTAAACATCAATTGACTACTGAAATTACTCTCCAAGGCTAGGCCTATGTTTCCCAGCTTGAGTACATGTTTTTTTCACAGGTGGATATCAGGTGGAGTAGAGAAATAGCTGTATTAGGAAAAACTAGAATGCTCAGTGTAAGCATATTCTTGCAGCTTTGGCTAGACAGGCAATTGGCTCCATGCTGTTCTTAGAAGAGCAAACCACAAAATGTGCTGCATTCAGTGGACATCTAGCTTAGCCAGAACATAGCCTTCTTATTAGTGAGAGGAGTGTAAACCTTGAGGGAGGGGAGGGCCAGCCAGGGAGAAAGAAGAAACCCAAGCAGAAGAAGAAAAGAGATTAGAGAGAGAAATGGCCTTAAAAAAAAAACAAAAAACAAAAAACTACAAAACCTATATTATAGCATAGTATAAAGAAACAGAGGGTATGCTAACTGATGTCCAAATCCACCCCAAGAAGGGGCTCCTGCCAAAACCAAGTGAAGAGTGGGTTCAAACCAAGCTCACAACTGTCCTAGTGCTGGTGCCATGGAAGCCAATAGGAGTTTTAGCACTGACTTCTGCGGGAGTCTAATTAAATTAATACTGGGTGCATCCACACACGCACTTTACTGTGGAGTTGACCAATTGACTCCGCAGTAAAGCGTCACTGTCTACACAAGTGCTGATATTAGGGTGCAGTAGATTACATTACCTCTGCCATAAGACAGTATTGTTGGGGATAGTACGATCATATATATGGTGGTGTAATTGGCTTCACTGAAACGCTCATGTAAATGGTGACCGGGTCTGGCTGAGGCATGAGGGTGCTAACATGCAGGGGGCTGCCTGCTGTCCAACGCCACACTTTAGCACTGTCATGCCTCAGACAGCCCCGCTGCTGCCACCACCTGGAGCCCAGGGATGGCACCCCCTCCCCCAGTCACCTGCCAGCCCAGGGCTGCTCTGCCCTGGCTCTAACTGCTGCAGTCCCAGGCGCACATTAAGACACTGTGCCTGGGAGTAACTGACTCTGGTGCAAACTGTGCTGGAGTTTATTGCGTCTCACTACTTGTATGTGTAGATGCACCCACCGAGGATTTTTTAAGGGTCCTACCCCTTGGCTTTATGCACTCTGTATGAAGCAGGGTCTGGGTCATGAAAGCCTCATTTTCCTACTCCTGATCCTAAGCAGCAGCACTAAAACTGTCCCCCAGTATATATGCTGAACTGCACTATGTACCCCCAATTGGTTACATTAGTGTACATATACATCTTTCTATTAGGATTGACACAAAACTGGCATTCTGTTTTCAAATACTTCATTCTCTTAATTTCTCCCTCCATATTTAGTTTTGAATCTCACACTATTAATTGGGTATTAGATGGTAATAGAAACCAATAATGTGGCCCCTGTTTTCAAGAAGGGGAGGAAGAAAGATCCTAGTAATTATAGGCCAGTCAGTCTCACCTCCATCTTTGGAAAAGTCTTTGAAAAGATTATTAAGGATCATATCTGTGGGAGTCCAGCAGGAAAAATAATGCAGCAGGGCAACCAGCAAGGATTCATAGCAGGTAGATCATGCCTGACTAGTCTGGTTTCGTTTTATGACCAGATCACAAAATACTTAGATGCAGGAGTAGAGGTGGATGTTGTTTTCTTGGATTTTAGGAAGGCCTTCGATACGGTGTCTCATCCCATTCTCAAAAATAAATTAAGAGGCTGTGACTTAAATGTTTACATGGTCCAGTGGGTGGCTAATTGACTTGGGGGTCACATCCAGAGAATGGTAGTAGATGGGCCAGTATCAACCTGTAAGGAGGTGGGTAGTGGGGTCCCTCAGGGCTAAGTCCTTGGATCTATACTCTTCAATGTCTTCATCAGTGACTTGGATGTGGGTGTGAAGCGTACTCTGTCCAAGTTTGCAGATGATACCAAATTGTGGAGTGAAGTGAATACTCTGGAGGGTAGGGAATGATTGCAGGCAGACCTGGACGCATTGGAAAAGAGGGCAGAACACAACAGGATGCAGTACAACAAGGACGTACAAATATCCAGCTGCACCTAGGACATACAATTATCCAGCATACCTACCGGCTAGAAAATGACCCTCTTAGCAGCACAGAAGTGGAAAGAGATCTCGGAGTCATAGTGGACTCCAAAATGAACACGAGTCCTAAGTGTGACAAAATCATCAGCAAAGCTAACCGCACTTTATCATGCATCAGCAGATGCATGACAAATAGAACCAAGGAGGTGATACTTCCTGTCTATGCGGCATTGGTCAGACCACAGTTGGAGTACTGCATACAGTTTTGGGCTCCATACTTTAAGAAGGATGTGGATAGCCTTGGGAGGGTCCAGTGGAGGGCCACTCATATGGTTATGGTTATGACTAAAGAACCTGGACCTCTTCAGCCTCCGCAAGAGAAGGCTGAGAGGTGATCTTGTGTCCGCCTACAAATTCATTAGGTGGATGCAGCAAGGAACCAGAGATGCTCTGTTCACCAGGGTGCCTCTTGAGGTAACAAGGAACAACGGTCACAAACTGACTGACAGCAGATTTAGGCTAAACATCAGGAAAAACTTCTTCATGGTGAGGATGGCCAAAATTTGGAATAGGCTTCCAAGGGAGGCAGTGCTCTCCCCTATCTTGGGGGTCTTTAAGAGAAGGTTGGATAGGCATCTGGCTGGGGTCATCTGACCCCAGCACTCTTTCCTGCCCAGGCAGGGGGGTCCAACTCGATGATCTGTTGAGGTCCCTTCTGACCCTAGCATTTATGAATAATCTGTTCTTTCATGGAAAGAGTGTTCTTAACTGTTACCTCTGCCACTATTTAAGTGAATTAGATAATGAGAATATATTGAGGTTTTTAAGGTTTGTGACACTTTGATTAATATGATAATACACAGTCTAAATGGCTGATGAAATGGACTGTAAAAACTATTTTGTCAAACAGAGGAGTACCATTTTGCCTTATAATATTAATCATGGTAGCTATGAAAGAGACTGATCTAGTCAAATTCCCATGAAAGCCTTTCTTGAATAAAGAATGTTTGGCTTGAATGAGGAATGTTAAATCAGAACTTATAGGCAACAACGCCTTGAAATTATTTGCTATTCCTGCTGCTGCACTGAACTTGGACTACTTTTAACATGGATCCTTTTTTTATTACTATTTATAACCCATAAATGAGTCCACAGATAACTTGGCAAACAATATTCACAATCTAGCAGACTAGTGAAGAGAAAACAATATGGTGACAATACTGAAATAGTTTTATAGCAGTACTTGCTAGACAGAATGACAGACAACAGCAATTTTTCTTTGACAAAGTAAACTGGTAGAGGCTGAGAAACCCTTTTCTGCTGTCAGGACATAAATGTATCCTGGCAGCAAATTTCTACAGAACATCTATTCATTTAGACATAGCAGACATACCAAGTACATCCTAAAAATGAACTCCTCAAGGGTGTCTGCATGTATCACTCAAGAAGAAAGTTAAAAAATATTAAGACATCAACAAAATTAGCAGCGCTGCCACCAGTGCTGACTAATGTAAACTGCATCATACTACTTGTGTTATCCACTAGGTTATTATTCATAAAATTGGTAATAGCCCATTTCCATTTCCTCTGACCCCTAGCCAGGGATACAATATTTAACTGAAGAATGCATGGGTCTCTGTAGAATACCCAATTAACTAAATTCAGTGACATACTTTCTAGACTGCACTCAAAAATCCTGTTGAGGAAGGAAAGAGTGGAGATTCCAATACAGTACAGTAATTCAAACTCATCCCCACTACAAACATTTCCATCTGTTTACTCACAGTTTTTCTAACAGTTGCTTGAGTACTCCAACAATTTGCATCATGCTTAGAACATAACATTTTTCCTGGAAATTTTCAAGAACAGGTCAGACAGACACTTGAATGGTTTAATCAGGGACAGTCCTACCTTGAGTAGGGGGCTGAACCAGATGCCTCATGAGGTTCCTTCCCATCCTACTTCTCTATGAGCCTGAACTTAAAAGTAAAAAGACATGGAATGTTTTACTTAAGAGGTGCTTTACAACTGGTGACTTACAGAATGGTGGCTGTTCATATCTCTATTTGTGCCACTACCATTACCAGTTATCACTTCCATTACCTTAATTCTCCATTACTACTTGTGTTTTAAGAAAACAGTTTTCACTTCTACTTCCATGAGCTAGTTATTTACTGCTTTGCATTCTAATTGGGTTTTTAAAACAAGGTCCGCACCCAGTAAGGAAAAGTTGGTGTGATATGTTGGGGGAGGGTCTGACTAACAATGGAGTGATATTAGCAAAGGGAAAATGTAAGGTGAAAGTTGGTAAAGTTGTCTTGACACTGAAGTGTATTAGGTTGCAGAGTAATATCCCCAGTGGCAGAAGTCCCATTGCCTGAGAGTTCTGAACCTAAACCAGGCAATGACTGAAAAAAAGTAAAAAAATGCCCTGTTGGAAACAGTTCTGCATTTCTAGGGAAACTGATTGAATGATCTAATAGGTCTTTATTGTCTCTGCCTTTCATACTCTTGGGAGTATGAGGGAGACTCCATTTAAGACAAGCTACCACAATTATTGACTACAGTGGTCCTTTTAAAGCCAAGGTTGTTAATCTGTAGGGCCCAACTGTCTGTTCTAGGACCACTCTGCAAAGACAGACCCATGGAACAAACCATCACTAAAGAAAGGAGGAGGTCCTAGCATAATAAAATGGTTTTGAGAGAAATCATTTACTGATCCTGTTAAAATCCAGGAAGAAACTTTGGCTAGATACAAGGGTATAGGTTGTAGTTGTGTTGGTCAAGGTCAGGGGTGGGCAAAATATGGCCCATGGGCCGTATCCAGCCAAGGAGGCCATTGTATTTGGCCCATGGGGCCATAAAAAATTTAGAAAAGTAATATTTATCTGCCCTTGGCTTCTGTCAAAAATGACAGGAACCAAGGGCAGTAGGACCCAGGCGAAGCTTGGTGGGCTCCCACAACAGCAGGGCCCCCCCAGCCCTGCCCCCCCAGCCAGAAGCCCCAGCAGGGGCTTCTAGCCTGGGAGCATGTGGCTGCCCCATGCTGGAACCTCAGGTAAGGGGTGGGGGGGCGGGGGCAAGGGCAGAGGGGGACCCTGGGAAGAGAAGGAACCCGGGGAAAAGCTGAGCATGGGGTGGGGGAAAGCAGCCTCTTGCCTGCCCTGTGCCTGGCGGCCCACACTGCAGCTGCTCACAGCCCGCAGCCCGCCTGCGGATGCCTGTGCCTGCCCTGTGTGGGCTGCAAGCGGCTGCAGCAGGGAGCTCTGGCCATGGGGTGCGTGAGGGGCCGCTTCTCCCCGCCCCGTGCTCAGCTTTCCCCCAGGCTCCTTTCCAGCATGGAGGAAAGTAGCCTCTTGCCTGCCCTGTGGCTGGCACTCCCTGCTGCAGCCACTCACAGCCTGCATGGGGCTGTCCAGAGCATGCACAGGCAGCCTCAGGTGGGCTGTGAGTGGCTGCAGCACAGGGCGCCAGCCATGGGGTGGGCAAGGGGCCACTTGTCCCCACCTCACGCTCAGCACCACATTGTAACATAGTTTCATAGATTTAGGGTCAGAAGGGACCTAGTAGATCTTCTAGCCCGACCCCCCGCCAGGGCGGGAGAACAACAAAACCCCAAAACAAGAAACGGGACTCAAATGAGTCCAGCCAGGTAGGCATCCAGCCTCTTCTTAAAGACCCCCAGGGTAGGGGCCAGCACCACTTCCCTTGGAAGTTGGTTCCAGCTCCTAGC
>NW_017729004.1:47850422-47853375 GCF_001723915.1 Gavialis gangeticus | reverse complement strand
GTTGCTTGAGTACTCCAACAATTTGCATCATGCTTAGAACATAACATTTTTCCTGGAAATTTTCAAGAACAGGTCAGACAGACACTTGAATGGTTTAATCAGGGACAGTCCTACCTTGAGTAGGGGGCTGAACCAGATGCCTCATGAGGTTCCTTCCCATCCTACTTCTCTATGAGCCTGAACTTAAAAGTAAAAAGACATGGAATGTTTTACTTAAGAGGTGCTTTACAACTGGTGACTTACAGAATGGTGGCTGTTCATATCTCTATTTGTGCCACTACCATTACCAGTTATCACTTCCATTACCTTAATTCTCCATTACTACTTGTGTTTTAAGAAAACAGTTTTCACTTCTACTTCCATGAGCTAGTTATTTACTGCTTTGCATTCTAATTGGGTTTTTAAAACAAGGTCCGCACCCAGTAAGGAAAAGTTGGTGTGATATGTTGGGGGAGGGTCTGACTAACAATGGAGTGATATTAGCAAAGGGAAAATGTAAGGTGAAAGTTGGTAAAGTTGTCTTGACACTGAAGTGTATTAGGTTGCAGAGTAATATCCCCAGTGGCAGAAGTCCCATTGCCTGAGAGTTCTGAACCTAAACCAGGCAATGACTGAAAAAAAGTAAAAAAATGCCCTGTTGGAAACAGTTCTGCATTTCTAGGGAAACTGATTGAATGATCTAATAGGTCTTTATTGTCTCTGCCTTTCATACTCTTGGGAGTATGAGGGAGACTCCATTTAAGACAAGCTACCACAATTATTGACTACAGTGGTCCTTTTAAAGCCAAGGTTGTTAATCTGTAGGGCCCAACTGTCTGTTCTAGGACCACTCTGCAAAGACAGACCCATGGAACAAACCATCACTAAAGAAAGGAGGAGGTCCTAGCATAATAAAATGGTTTTGAGAGAAATCATTTACTGATCCTGTTAAAATCCAGGAAGAAACTTTGGCTAGATACAAGGGTATAGGTTGTAGTTGTGTTGGTCAAGGTCAGGGGTGGGCAAAATATGGCCCATGGGCCGTATCCAGCCAAGGAGGCCATTGTATTTGGCCCATGGGGCCATAAAAAATTTAGAAAAGTAATATTTATCTGCCCTTGGCTTCTGTCAAAAATGACAGGAACCAAGGGCAGTAGGACCCAGGCGAAGCTTGGTGGGCTCCCACAACAGCAGGGCCCCCCCAGCCCTGCCCCCCCAGCCAGAAGCCCCAGCAGGGGCTTCTAGCCTGGGAGCATGTGGCTGCCCCATGCTGGAACCTCAGGTAAGGGGTGGGGGGGCGGGGGCAAGGGCAGAGGGGGACCCTGGGAAGAGAAGGAACCCGGGGAAAAGCTGAGCATGGGGTGGGGGAAAGCAGCCTCTTGCCTGCCCTGTGCCTGGCGGCCCACACTGCAGCTGCTCACAGCCCGCAGCCCGCCTGCGGATGCCTGTGCCTGCCCTGTGTGGGCTGCAAGCGGCTGCAGCAGGGAGCTCTGGCCATGGGGTGCGTGAGGGGCCGCTTCTCCCCGCCCCGTGCTCAGCTTTCCCCCAGGCTCCTTTCCAGCATGGAGGAAAGTAGCCTCTTGCCTGCCCTGTGGCTGGCACTCCCTGCTGCAGCCACTCACAGCCTGCATGGGGCTGTCCAGAGCATGCACAGGCAGCCTCAGGTGGGCTGTGAGTGGCTGCAGCACAGGGCGCCAGCCATGGGGTGGGCAAGGGGCCACTTGTCCCCACCTCACGCTCAGCACCACATTGTAACATAGTTTCATAGATTTAGGGTCAGAAGGGACCTAGTAGATCTTCTAGCCCGACCCCCCGCCAGGGCGGGAGAACAACAAAACCCCAAAACAAGAAACGGGACTCAAATGAGTCCAGCCAGGTAGGCATCCAGCCTCTTCTTAAAGACCCCCAGGGTAGGGGCCAGCACCACTTCCCTTGGAAGTTGGTTCCAGCTCCTAGCCACCCTAACTGTGAAGTAGTTTTTGCGGATGTCCAATCTATACCTCCTCTCCATCAACTTGTGCCCATTACTCCTTGTTATGCCAGCGGGCGCTAGGGGAAACAGCGTCTCCCCCAAACCCTTCTGGTCCCCCCTAGTGAATTTATAGACAGTCACCAGGTCCCCCCTCAGCCTTCTCTTGTAGAGGCTGAATAGGTTCAGGTCCCGCAGTCTCTCACTGTAGGGTCTGCCCTGTTGTCCCCGGATCATGCGGGTGGCCCTCCTCTGGTAACCTGGTCCCACTGCCAGCCTGGGCCCCCCGCCAGCTCCAGACTTGCCTGTTGGGGCTCCACGTGGCAACAGCAGCTGCAGCCCTCCCGCTTGCCATGCCAGGCTGTGTTTGCCACTGCCAACTTTGGGCTGCCCAGTGCACAAGCTCCGGGCTAGCAGCAGCAGCCAATGCTGCCTGGGGAGGGCAAGCTGCTGCCGCCGACGGGCAAGCCCAGAACTAGCAGGGCCCAGGCTAGCAGCAGGGCAGGTTACAAGATGGTGCTAAGCGCAGGAAAAATGACCTCTCGCTCACCCCATGGCTGGCACCCTGTGCTGTAGCCGCTTGCAGCGCACATGGGGCTGCCTGTGCCTGCTCCAGATAGCCCCATGTGGGCTGCGAGCGCCTGCAGCAGGGAGCGCCGGCCACAGGGCGGGCAAAGGGCCGCTTTCCCCTGTGTTCAGCACCAGCTCCTTCTCTGCTGGCAAGCAGGGGGTTGGGGCTGCACACTGCCCCCCACCTGTACTGCAGGGCTGGGGGGCACTGGGAGTAAGCAGGTACGGGAGCCAGCAGGAGCATGGGGCCTGCACTGGTATCCTGGGACCAGTGCCAGCAGGGCCCAGAGCAGGGTGGCAGGAGCATGGGGTCCCGGCTGGCAGGGGCTCTACAGAGCCAGGGCAGCTCCCCCCTCTCTCTGCTGGTGCAGCCCAGCTTGGCTCCACAGACCCCTGCCAGCCTGTGCCCCGCTTTGGGCCCCACCAGTGCTGGCC
>NW_017729004.1:47848315-47849055 GCF_001723915.1 Gavialis gangeticus | reverse complement strand
TCTGTGGAGCCAGGCTGGGCTGCACCAGCAGGGAGAGGGGGGAGATGGCCAAGGGGTGATTGAGGAGCCGCTCTTCCCCATGCTCAGCACCAGCTTGTAACCCAGCCCCACTGCCAGCCTGGACTCCATGCCAGCCCTGGGTTTGCCCATCAGCAGCAGCAGCTGCAGTCCCCCTGTCTGCAGTGCTGGGCAGTGTTTGCTGCTGCTTCCTGCCTGGAGCTCGCACGTTGGGCAGCCCAGAGGCAGTGGTGGCAAACACTGCCTGGCGTGGCAAGGGGGGCACAGCTGCTATTGCCACGCACAGCCCTGATGGGCAAGCCCAGAGCCAGCGCGAGGCCTAGGCTGGCCATGGGGCCAGGTTACAAGGCGGTGCTGAGCACTTGGGGGGAGGGGAAGAGGTGAGGGAAAGCGGCCCCTTGCCTGCACCGCGCCCCATGCTGCAGCCACTTGCAGCCCGCCTGAGGCTGCCTGCACCTTCTCAGGACATCCCTGCGCAGGCTGCAAGTGGCTGCAGCGTGGGGCACTGGCCACGGGGTGGGCAAGAGGCTGCTTCCCCCCCACCACCCACGCTCAGCTTTTCCTGGGGCCACTTTCCCCCAGGCTCCTCCCCACTACCTATAGTTCTGGTGCGGGGCACCCACTGTGGTCCCAGGCCAGAAGCCTCAGCTGGGGAGGGGCGGGGGCTGGGCAGGCCCATCTGTTGTGGGAGCCCACCGGGCTTCCCCTGGATCCTACTGCCC
>NW_017729004.1:47842293-47843315 GCF_001723915.1 Gavialis gangeticus | reverse complement strand
GGTTACCCATGAGGCCCTCAACAGCCCGCCAAAACTGGGTAGAGCAGCCCTCTGCCCAAAATAATTGCTTGTCCCTGGCCTAGGGACATAGACAGACAAGGAACCTTGTCTAGCTGGATACAGACATTCAAAAAGACTAAGGCAGAATCGATCCAAGTTATATGGTTTTCAGTAAGTGATGGAGTTTAGATCAATAGTGAGCAAAACACATTTGACCCTTTGGCGGGGGAGAAGGTAGAGAACAAATCATAGACTGGGTTCCACCATTTTTAAACCACTGTGTGCGGACCAAACTTCTGTTATGGGTATAGACCAGTTGTGTGTGCTGAACTTCTGTTTTGATATAGGTAAAGACCGGTTTCCTATCACTTATACTGGTAAGAGTGAAATGTCTGTTCCTGGCCATAGAAGGCCAAGTGGGTTATGCCTCCCCTTCTTTTCTCATATAGAAGGAACTGTAGGAAGTGAGGTTTTAAAGTTCTGCTTGGATTTGCAGGCTTCTGCAAAGAAGCATGCTGGGAAGTGGGCAGATTATAAGCGGCTTCTTAACATAGAGACAGTAGAAAAAGTCTGAGTCTATCCCAGAGACAAGTACAGTCTGCATGGGTAGTGTGGACTGTGACAGCTGCATTACTGGGAGGAGTCTGGATTCTCAGCTGAAATACACAGGAGGAAACCCTGGGAAGGGTTCATGTTCAGTGTATTTGAAGTTCAATTCAGGCTTTTTTCATTTGGTTGCTTTTTGGCAACTTGACTTCTCTTGCTTCTCCAGGGAACTGAATGATGGGAGATGGGCTTGGATTACTTGAGGGGATAATAGATCCTAGCCCGCACATCACCCCCCACGCCCACGAGTAAACCCTCTTGCCAGGGGTAGATAGGCAGCAACCTGGGGAATAAAAATCTTGCTGGGTTTTTGACAGCAGCATTAAACTAAGCAGGGCAAGCCCTCAGCCCACATGGAGGGGAAATTCCTATGGAAAAAAGTTACACATTCCTCAACAGGAAAAAAAAAAAAAAAA
>NW_017729004.1:47838101-47842056 GCF_001723915.1 Gavialis gangeticus | reverse complement strand
TCTGTGGAGCCAGGCTGGGCTGCACCAGCAGGGAGAGGGGGGAGATGGCCAAGGGGTGATTGAGGAGCCGCTCTTCCCCATGCTCAGCACCAGCTTGTAACCCAGCCCCACTGCCAGCCTGGACTCCATGCCAGCCCTGGGTTTGCCCATCAGCAGCAGCAGCTGCAGTCCCCCTGTCTGCAGTGCTGGGCAGTGTTTGCTGCTGCTTCCTGCCTGGAGCTCGCACGTTGGGCAGCCCAGAGGCAGTGGTGGCAAACACTGCCTGGCGTGGCAAGGGGGGCACAGCTGCTATTGCCACGCACAGCCCTGATGGGCAAGCCCAGAGCCAGCGCGAGGCCTAGGCTGGCCATGGGGCCAGGTTACAAGGCGGTGCTGAGCACTTGGGGGGAGGGGAAGAGGTGAGGGAAAGCGGCCCCTTGCCTGCACCGCGCCCCATGCTGCAGCCACTTGCAGCCCGCCTGAGGCTGCCTGCACCTTCTCAGGACATCCCTGCGCAGGCTGCAAGTGGCTGCAGCGTGGGGCACTGGCCACGGGGTGGGCAAGAGGCTGCTTCCCCCCCACCACCCACGCTCAGCTTTTCCTGGGGCCACTTTCCCCCAGGCTCCTCCCCACTACCTATAGTTCTGGTGCGGGGCACCCACTGTGGTCCCAGGCCAGAAGCCTCAGCTGGGGAGGGGCGGGGGCTGGGCAGGCCCATCTGTTGTGGGAGCCCACCGGGCTTCCCCTGGATCCTACTGCCCTTGGTTCCTGTCATGGATTTTTTTTTAATACAGGAACCAGGGGCAGATGAATATTCATTTTCTACATTTTTTAGGGGCCCCACAGGCTGGATAGAATGGCCTTGTGGGCCGGATCCATTCCGCGGGCTGATTTTGCCCACCTATGTTCTAGCTGTTCTCTGGACCAAACATTTTCATTGCAGATCTTGGCAGCACTTATTTTTCTCCTCTTTCTACATGCCAAACAGACCAGTACCTCTGTGACAGCATCTTCTCCAGGCCCCTCCCTTTGAGCCAACTGATAGACTGGATTGACAATCTATAGTTTTATTTTTGAGTGACAACAACTCAAACTGAAACAAAAGGAAACACAAGTCACTGGCAGCATGAGCTGGATGAGATTTTCAGAATATAGTTTTTTCCTGATGGAATACATGATTTTGGGTTGATCACAATGATCCCTGAATTCAGGGGTGGCCAACCTGCAGCATGGGTGCCACAAGTGGCACTGGCAGGCTCTGTACATGTCATGCGACAGAACGGTGAAGGGGCAGGCAACAAAGTGGTGTATAGGGTAGGGAGCAGAAAGCAGGACAGCACATCAAATGGGGGGGGAAAAAGGGATTTGTGTGGTACTCAGGGAGGTATGGGGTAGTTTGTGGCATGCTTGCCAAAAAGATTAGTAAAATCTCAGAGATTAGCAATATCTACATGAATTTGGACAGTGGAAGCCAAATAGCATTGACTAAAAGAATATAAAAAACAGAAATTCAAACACTACAATTTGATATTTTGTTCGGATCATAGGAAAGTGGGGCTGGAAGGGACCTCAGTCATCTAGTCCAGCCCTCTGCAAAATGACATTGGTTTAAAATTTTCCTGTTTTAAATGTTAAGATTAAATTACAGTTAAATTGCATTGCGCTTCCCCAACCCTTTTAAAAGAAAATATTTCCGTTTTGGTGAAACAATACCTTTTGGTTGAGCCAAACAAATGTTTGTTTCAACCAAAGAACAAAAACAAAATTTATTATCCACACAGCCCTACTGGTACCAGGTCTTCATCTATTTGGAAACAATCCTCCCACTCCCCAGTTATAGGCAGTCTCCTGCAGCTATTCAGCTCCTACATGGGAAGCAGCGTAATGCTGCCAAGTATTTTGAATTGTGGGCCTTTGGGGAAAACCTATCTAACCTCATATACCTGGAAGAGAGACACCCACATTTCTTGCAGTAAAGGAGCTTGTTTTTAGAACAACTCCAGTAGTAGGGGCTTCTACGAATAGTAGCTTGCCACATCCACCATCCCCGATATCCTTATGGTTGATCTGACATTAGTTAGCAGACACACTGTGAAACCCCATCCACTCTTGCCTTACAACCAAGATTAAAAAGTGCTAGTAACTGCCACTGGTTCTCTCTCTCCTGTTTGCCTCTTACTCCCTCTATTTTTTTGCTTTGGTTGTTACTGTACTAATAGCAGATTGGAAAGATCAACTGGCATCTCGTTCTCTGAAGCATTCTCTACCAGATTTCTAGTCGGTTTTACTTCACTGCTTTTATGTTTGCAAAGCTGAGTAGCAGGAGACTACTGCACAGAAACTGGTGAGGAAAGGTAAGGCAGCATCATGGGTGGGGGAAAGAAAAGAAAACCAAAGACTTAAGTAACAGTGATAACTGAGAGCAGAGAGTAAGGGAAACATGCAGACAGAAAAGAAAAACTACAGGAACACAGAAGAACGTGTGACCAAAGGCTCCATGCTGTTTTAGTCAATTCTAAGTTCAAAACTTTTTTAAAACTTAAGGCATCTGGAAGTGCAAAGTTCTGAGGGTTTTCCCCTCCCTAACCTCCTCAGAAAACAGTAAGTGAACAGTTCAAATGAATATTAGCACTATTTCCATTTGTATTTATTAAGGCACAGCATCTATTGTTTGAACCACAGATTTCATCTAGACCCTCAGGATAAAACCCTTAGCAGAGTCAATAGATTTGTTGGCAGGGCTAGGATTTTATGCTTTAAAAAATTCTGTTCAGGAGCCATTTGCCAAAGCCCATGTAAATCATTTGGTTGTTTTTTGGTTCCTGTACTTGTGGCTGTGTATTGATCGTAGCCGTGCCAACGCGGCAACTGCCGTTTTAAAGTAAAATAAGTTGTCAAAAATATTAGAAAACCAGAGTAATTTCTGAATAATCTTGGTTCTACAGACCTCATGCAATGCTGGATTAAGTCCCATACTCAGCGAGCAGTCACAAAACATGATTAATGTTCAAGCCTGCAGATTTTGTAATGACTGATTTCCACTGCTTTTACTGACTGCATCCCAGTTAAACAGTGCAGCACAAATTAATAGCAACGGTGGCAAAGATCCACAAACTAAGTAACAAGGAGCTTGCTACCAGGGACTAAGCCATGGGTCCATTCAGGGAATAACACACTACTCAGTACAAACACAGGCTTTCTGTGTCTGGCTTAAACTGCTGCATTGTGAAGGAGATAGCTGCACTATGAATTCAGCAAGCGAAGTTGAACCTTTTTTTTCCTATTAAAGAAAAAAAGGCAAAGGGAAAGCCATGCTATGGGTTCAGGGTTTGAAGGGAAAGAAACAGCTGCCCAAGACCAGAGTCTACATCATCTTCTGCACTGCTCTTCACGAACCCGTGTCCCGACTGACACTGGATAGCACCAAGTAGGCGGTGTGATCCAAAGGGAAGCCCTTTATACATTCAGATCCAAGGTACCGGGCGTTTGCTGTACCCCAACGCTCCTACCAGCGTGAAGGGAGGGACGCAGCTTCGCGGGGGCACTGGAGCGCCCGGCCTAGGGGAGCGACGCTCCCAGGAGGACGAGAGCCCAGTACCTGTTCCGTCTCCCGGGAGCCGGCTGCACCGATGCGAGAGGGGACCGGAGCTTCCTGCGGGCTTGGGGCGTGTCCGCCGTTGCCTCCTTCTCCCAGCTCCTAGCAGGTGGGGGGGAAACAAAGTTGTCAGGCACGAATTCAACCTTCCCGAGCCAGCCCCGGCCCCAGCCCCGGCCCCTTCCCACGCGGCGGGAGCAGCGCAGACACCGCAGCCGAGGCGGTCCCTGCCGGCTCGGCCAAGCCCCGCTGCCCTACCTGGCGCGCAGGGACCCGTCAGCCGTGAGCCAAAGCAGGCAGACGAAGAGCAGCAGGCTGCCAAGCAGGGCCACCAGCGCGATGACCGCCCGCATCGTGCGGCCGCTGCAGCTACGCCGGCCC
>NW_017729004.1:47835954-47837736 GCF_001723915.1 Gavialis gangeticus | reverse complement strand
GCAGGCACTGGGGGCGATGGGAGAAGCCCCGAGCGGGGTTTCTAAGGCAACGTGCCCGCCTGGCACCTGCTTCACCCCTGGGGCTGGGGCAGGGCACGGGGCACCTGCGCTTCCAGGGGTCATGAGCGGGGCAAGGCGCGAGGGCCAGTCAGGTGGGGGCGGTGGGCTGGGGACTCGGAGACCCCTCGCTCCCCCGCTTCAGGACAGCGGCTCCCAGTCTGCGCCACGCGCACCCCCGGTGGCATCCAGACAGCTTGTCTGTGGTAGGCATGAGCAGTTTTATTATAACTATACCGCACCGATTTGCTGGTGGTGCTTCAGGTCATATTGTTTTAAATGGGTGGTGCGCAATCGGTCAGAGGTTGGGAGAGGAGCCCGTTCTGGTTCGGACTTGCTGTGCCCAAAACACGACAGCGTGTGTAGATGGGGCTGGATGTTTGATCGTGGGGGCCAACATGAGATGGCTCCTTCAGCTGCTGATGCGATACTGGCTCCTTCTTATAGGAACTGTTTACAGGGACCTTGCCGTTGAAGCTGGCAGTCAGGCTACGCCTGCGCGGGCTAACCTCCCGCTGCCTCCTCTGAACAACTCCCTCCTGCAGTCGGTGTGTTCGGTGTGCATGAGGGTCTTTCCTTTAAACAAGTTGTGTTGCTTCTGGGTCTTCTGTGCAAGCCCCTGTGGGCTTGCTGAGTCCAGAGGTCACTACCATATAGCATACCCTAAGAATTTTCTTTCACCTCCATCTCGTTGCTGCCTGTTAGACTTCATAGTTCATCAAGTGTGTTGGTCTTCAAACCACTCTTCTACTACTTGCATTCTTGGTGGAGGACTTGCTTCTACCCCCTTCCAGCCCTCTGCTGGATGCCGTCCTGTCGGTCCTTGGGATAGCTCAGAACGTTTTCTCTGACCCTCCTATACCAAGCCAGCTGATAGCTTTGGCCACATCTGCCAGGATGTGCCCCCTCTGTCTGCTGCTACCCTTTAAATGTCTGCAGTTTCATCTCTGCTGTTGTTCTAAGCCTGTAGTACCACACGTGGCACACCTTTCTGCAGTTTTGCTTCCTGGCGTTCACCACTACTTTGTGAGACTGCTTGGGGTTTGGGCCCAGACAATGCTTATTTCTGTGTATAGTATAGTAGCCTCAGACCCTTCTTTGTTGCAGTAGGCTGCCTGTCTAGTGTGGCATTCTTTTATCTGTGTTGCTGGACTCCCTTGACATCCTTTGGTCTTGGCATTTCTTTAATGGCTCTCTGCTGTTTGTAGCTGTGGTAACTTCCAAGTGTGGTATAAAGCAGCATTTCTCAACCCGCGGGTCACGACCCAAAAGTGAGTTGCAAGAATATATGAAAAGGCTGCTAACAAACTTTAAAAATGGATTTTCTTTTAAAGGCGATAAACGTGGGAAACCATGGCTTTTCTCTGGCAGGCTGGCAGAGTTCTAGTCTGCAAGGGGCTGCCTGCTTCCGTGGCCCCACACACTGGGGGCCTGGGGATAGAGGGCAGTGGGTCAGGAGTGAGGGGCACTGGGTTGGGCCTGGCCATAGATGTTTACAAATGGGTCCTGGTACACAAAAGGTTGAGAACCACTGGTATAAAGGATGTTATTTCTCTTTCATTTCAGCTGGTTTTCGTTTACCCTAGTGTTCCACTGCTCCTGCCTAATTAGCCATCATTACTAGTTGGTGTCATGGTGCTGGATTGCCATGCCCTTGGCATCTCCTTGTACAGGAAAAATATCATCTACAACTTTTGTTTCTGAGAGTCCCTCTAGTGCTTGATA
>NW_017729004.1:47835655-47835944 GCF_001723915.1 Gavialis gangeticus | reverse complement strand
GCCAGCCCCGGCCCAAGCCCCGGCCCCTTCCCACGCGGCGGGAGCAGCGCAGACACCGCAGCCGAGGCGGTCCCTGCCGGCTCGGCCAAGCCCCGCTGCCCTACCTGGCGCGCAGGGACCCGTCAGCCGTGAGCCAAAGCAGGCAGACGAAGAGCAGCAGGCTGCCAAGCAGGGCCACCAGCGCGATGACCGCCCGCATCGTGCGGCCGCTGCAGCTACGCCGGCCCCATCCTATTTAAGCGCGGGGGGTGGCGGCGGGGTGCGGCGATAACCGCCGCTGGGGCTCGCC
>NW_017729004.1:47807100-47830655 GCF_001723915.1 Gavialis gangeticus | reverse complement strand
GGTGGGGGCGGTGGGCTGGGGACTCGGAGACCCCTCGCTCCCCCGCTTCAGGACAGCGGCTCCCAGTCTGCGCCACGCGCACCCCCGGTGGCATCCAGACAGCTTGTCTGTGGTAGGCATGAGCAGTTTTATTATAACTATACCGCACCGATTTGCTGGTGGTGCTTCAGGTCATATTGTTTTAAATGGGTGGTGCGCAATCGGTCAGAGGTTGGGAGAGGAGCCCGTTCTGGTTCGGACTTGCTGTGCCCAAAACACGACAGCGTGTGTAGATGGGGCTGGATGTTTGATCGTGGGGGCCAACATGAGATGGCTCCTTCAGCTGCTGATGCGATACTGGCTCCTTCTTATAGGAACTGTTTACAGGGACCTTGCCGTTGAAGCTGGCAGTCAGGCTACGCCTGCGCGGGCTAACCTCCCGCTGCCTCCTCTGAACAACTCCCTCCTGCAGTCGGTGTGTTCGGTGTGCATGAGGGTCTTTCCTTTAAACAAGTTGTGTTGCTTCTGGGTCTTCTGTGCAAGCCCCTGTGGGCTTGCTGAGTCCAGAGGTCACTACCATATAGCATACCCTAAGAATTTTCTTTCACCTCCATCTCGTTGCTGCCTGTTAGACTTCATAGTTCATCAAGTGTGTTGGTCTTCAAACCACTCTTCTACTACTTGCATTCTTGGTGGAGGACTTGCTTCTACCCCCTTCCAGCCCTCTGCTGGATGCCGTCCTGTCGGTCCTTGGGATAGCTCAGAACGTTTTCTCTGACCCTCCTATACCAAGCCAGCTGATAGCTTTGGCCACATCTGCCAGGATGTGCCCCCTCTGTCTGCTGCTACCCTTTAAATGTCTGCAGTTTCATCTCTGCTGTTGTTCTAAGCCTGTAGTACCACACGTGGCACACCTTTCTGCAGTTTTGCTTCCTGGCGTTCACCACTACTTTGTGAGACTGCTTGGGGTTTGGGCCCAGACAATGCTTATTTCTGTGTATAGTATAGTAGCCTCAGACCCTTCTTTGTTGCAGTAGGCTGCCTGTCTAGTGTGGCATTCTTTTATCTGTGTTGCTGGACTCCCTTGACATCCTTTGGTCTTGGCATTTCTTTAATGGCTCTCTGCTGTTTGTAGCTGTGGTAACTTCCAAGTGTGGTATAAAGCAGCATTTCTCAACCCGCGGGTCACGACCCAAAAGTGAGTTGCAAGAATATATGAAAAGGCTGCTAACAAACTTTAAAAATGGATTTTCTTTTAAAGGCGATAAACGTGGGAAACCATGGCTTTTCTCTGGCAGGCTGGCAGAGTTCTAGTCTGCAAGGGGCTGCCTGCTTCCGTGGCCCCACACACTGGGGGCCTGGGGATAGAGGGCAGTGGGTCAGGAGTGAGGGGCACTGGGTTGGGCCTGGCCATAGATGTTTACAAATGGGTCCTGGTACACAAAAGGTTGAGAACCACTGGTATAAAGGATGTTATTTCTCTTTCATTTCAGCTGGTTTTCGTTTACCCTAGTGTTCCACTGCTCCTGCCTAATTAGCCATCATTACTAGTTGGTGTCATGGTGCTGGATTGCCATGCCCTTGGCATCTCCTTGTACAGGAAAAATATCATCTACAACTTTTGTTTCTGAGAGTCCCTCTAGTGCTTGATATAATACAATACACATAAAACACTTCTAGCAGCTGCTTCCCATGGTCGGAGCATTATTTCTGATGTCTCTCTCCCTCCTCTTAATTTTTCCTAAGAAGAAAGAAAATAAGTTTTACCTTCATGCAGTTACCTTCAGGGAAGATTATTTGCCAGAGCTACCTCTGCTTATTTCACAGCTAAGTAGTTGTGGCTCAAGCAGTGGCAGTACCACTAGGATGTGGTGAGGACAGCAGGTGGCAATGTTCTCCCTTCTGAAAAGCCACATATCCTTTGACAGTGCTGTGACCTGGTTTGGCCAGGACGCCACTATTTAGCCTGTTTAGCCCCCAGCCATGGATCTACAAGTCCTCAAGGGCAGGGCAGGTGAAAGAAGATATTAGATGCTCAACAGATGCACAGGCAGATGAAGGTTGCCAGAAATCCCCAGCTGTCTTGGTCTCCTTGCCATTGGATCAAGATCCTGTTCTGTCAAGAACTGTGTAGAAGCTGATAGGCAGCAGCTTCTTCATGACGGAAGAAGTCAAATACTGGCGTCATCGTGGAAGACAATCATCCTCAGCTGTGAAGGATTGCCAAAGAAGGAGAAGAGGTTCTCTTCTTTGTGGTTTTTACTAGACTGGCTGATGCCATGAGGTGTCTTATGCTGCATGGGGAGTCTATACTTGCAAATTTAAAAACTAAGAAAGGAACTTTATTATGAGAGCTAGCGAATTGCCCATCAAGAATGATGGGGGCAGGCAGAGACGAAGGTGGGGAGGGAAGCTTGCTAACCTAACCCCCTGCCCCCCCGCACCACTGCCTCCCAGGAGCAGGAGGAAGCTTGCCCCTCGTCCCCCTCGGCCAGCACCCCGCACTGCCGCTGCCTCTTGTCTGTAATGCTTTTGGAACATTCTGATTGGTTACTGAAACAACCAATCAGAGTGCTCCAAGAGTGTTATGGCCAGGTAGACAGACTGACTAAGCCCTTTATTATATTAGAATAATTAACAAAGGTGTTTTGGCTTCAGTTAGCATTCAAGTCACATGTCACAAACTGACTTCCTGCTGCCTTCGCTGGAAACTGTCCCCCCCCTCCGCCCAAGGAATCTGTGGTCTTCCTTTGCTTTTCTCCACATCTGTAATCCCCATTTATCTGCTGTCCCCAGGCTTACCTTTCCTGTACTGGTTACTTCTTCCTACCTAGGCCAAATGGGCTCTCCACCCTCCCCCAAACCACCCGTAGATATCAACTCTTTTCTCATTAAGCTGATGCTGTTATGCAAAATGAAGAGGTGACTGTTGCCAGAAAATGAGATTAGAGTTAGAGGCACTGTGCCATGAGGTACACTTGGGGGAAGATGCACCTGAGAACTTCAAGTACAAATTCCTGCCACCTTTGGATGGGCATAAAATGTGCAGAATGAAGGACACTTTGTACGTGAAGGTATCTTCTGAAGGGAGGTATTGGTTCTTCTTCTAGCTTCTCCACCCAGTGAGCCTCCAGTAATTTCCTGCCAGGAAGTCATACCTGGGGTACCACAAAATGTTTACCAAAGTACAGGAGGTGAATTATTGGCCCCAGAGGGAGCCTTATGGGAGAGGTGGGAATTACTGGAGGTATTTTATTTTACTCAAGAAAAGCATCCATGAGTGGAGAAGGCTGTAAATTCTCTGCACAAAGAAACATCTGTATACGTATATACAACAACCTAATATAATATATATTTTTGGTCAGTTGTATACATTTGGGGCTGTTCAACTGCACTTTTATAATAGTAGGCACACAAAGCACCATCTTAGTTTTCAACATAAGTATATGCTCATTTATTAGCAGATATTGGAAATTCCAGGCCCCTGGTTACATAAGGGAAATTTCAATCAGATCCCCAATTATGTATTAGCAAGCTATTACATAATGCCTAAGAAGTACTCTGTGCAGAACAGAAGGAAAGGAAACACTCATCATTTTAGAAACAGTCTACTGCACCAGCTGTGAACGAAGAAGTGAGAATAACATGTCAGAAACTTCTAGAAAATTTTTCACTTTTATTCTCCATCTCCATAATATTTCACTACCAGTCTTCTCATGATTTCTTTCATTTTTCTGGCACCTAATCCATGAGAAATTCAATGTGTAGCTGAGACCACTTTTTTGACTGTGAGCTACCAGGATTCAGTCCATAACATTAATGCAGAACATGTTTTATTTATCTCTTTATTTTTAATTTCTGCCACTCAGGTGGTTAATCTGTGTATCATTTTAAGATTATATGAAGAAAAGAGATTATGAATCATGTTTGAACAAACCAGAATCGGGCCTGTTTGGGTTTACATTTTCCAAGCACATTACAGATATCTTGTACCATCTATACTTTTCCCAGTATACATCTATACTTTTCCCAGATGTATATTTGTATACAACTATACTTTTCCCTGAGCCTGACGAAGGGACTTTGATCCTGAAAGCTTGCAGAGAAGGACAATTTTCTTGTGATTTTCCAGTTGGTCTAATAAAAGGTATTATATTGGAACCAAGAGTTCTAGATTTTTGTATGTTTTCTTGTCTCTGACCAACATGGCTACCAATTCTCCCCCAAGCACATTACACACACTTATGTAACCCATTACTTCTCTTCCATTGCAGTGGCAAGACATTGCAAGTGAGCTGGGTTCCCCTACTTTCTCCCTGTGGCATGCTGTAGGATGTTCTTGGTGTTTCTGGTTGTGCGCCTTGTGGTTGTGGCATGGGAGGATTTGAAGTCAGCAATTTTTAGGAAGCATCAAGTAAATGGTCACCTGTGAATCCGAGCCTTAATTGTTCGAGACTCCCCTTCCCTATTTATTAATCCTCACAACACCTCCACAAAGTAGCTGTTATTGCCCCTGACTTCTGGGTAGAGAACCTGAGATGCAGTAGAGAAATTAAGTGCTTTTCCTACAGCCAAGGAGGGAGTCAGTTCCCAAATAAGGGTTAAGACTGCTAGATTCCAACTTGTCTCATAGATCATGCTGCCTCCATATTAATACTGTGTGCAATTCAGTCATTAAGGGAAAAGGCTGTCAAAATGTAGTATGCTTAGAACTGGTTGGTCTCATGATGATGGTTTGCCTCCTTATTTCCAGCTGCTAAATCACATTAAAAAGCAATTAATGCACATTAAATATTTTCCTAATATTTTTCTTCCATGTAAGCAAGTGCTTTCATTGTAACAAAATTATAATAACATGACAGATAGGAGAGTAGGTGGTTGGCAGTGTCATGACTAGGAGGGGCCATCTCTAAGACACCCCCACAGCATGACAAAGTCTGAGAATCCCTGGTGTGAAGTGTATGTTTGAGACCTGGTAGTACAGTATAGTGGAGTTCATTACTGCACATCTTACTAATAAATAACCATTTGCAACCAGAGAGGTTTCATTGTTTTATTGCATTGTATTTATTTCTGCATAAAGCACCAAGGGACATAGTATAATGGGCAATAAACAGTAAAACCATGAGGTACTATCTGCCAAACTCCACAAAGTCTAACTGCTACAGACCACAGCATTTAGTAACAAAAAATCAGGCTCAGCCTGGGAACTTCTAATTTTCAAGGAATATTATTGATAGGTTTTCAGTTGTTTATCTGGACAGCATTTTGTGCCCTGTCACTGAAGAATGGATTTGTATTTACATAGCAGCTGCAGCATCTTTGTTTACCTACTAATTAAAGAACCTATCCAAAATACAGAGGTTACAAAATGACCTAAAATGACACCAGCTTTGAGGGACTCATCCTGTGTGACCAGGTGAAGGCCTAATTCTGCAAGAGACTGAGTACCTCCTACAAACTGAGGTTTTTAAACACCTCTCAGAAGACACTCAGAACCATGCAAGATGCCGTAACCCTGGTTGCATAACTACAGCCCTGGCTTTTCTGGGAAGGCATTTGCCTCCCCTGTACTATGGGAGATGCTATCATCTTTGCTGCTGCAACCAACTCCAACATTTTTGTGTCAGATTTGTAGCTTCTTCTTTGTCCTGCCTCAGCCCCAAAGCAATCCTGACTGTGCCTTGTAGCAGATCCCTCTTTTCTCTTCTTTGAAAGGCATCTCTTAGCTTAAGAGAACTTGAGGTCCTGCTGACACTGATCTGGACCTAAATGCCCCACTTGCCAGAGACTTTCATAGGATTATAGCACAGGAAAGTAAGGCTAAAAGGCACCTCAAAAGGCCATCTAATCCAGCCTCTTGCTTGAGGCAGGATCATCCCTGACTAAACCATCCCAGCCAAGTGTCTGTTTAACTGCTTTTGAAAGTTTCCAAAGATAGAGATTCTCTAGGTAGCCTGTTTCAGTGCCAAGCTACTCTCATAGTCAAAAAGTTCCTCCTAATCTCCAACCTAAATTTCTACTGCTGCAGTTTGAGTCTGTTGCTCCTAGTCCTGTCCCCTACAGCCACAGAGAAAAACCCATCTCCATCGTTGCTTTAAAAACCTTTCAGGTGTTTGAAGTTTGTTATCAAATCCACCTTCAGTCTTCTCTTCTCCAGGCTAAAAAACCCCAGTTCTTTCTGCCTTTCTTCATATATCTTGTCTCGTAGGCCTACTGGCCATTTTTGTTGCACTCCACAGGACTTTCTTCAAGCTGTCCACATCCTTCTTGAAGTGTGGGATCCAAAACTGGACACAGTGAGTACTCCAAGTGAGGTCTTACCAGTGCTGAACCCAGTGGAAGAACCACTTCTGTTGATTTGCAGGTGACATTCCTATTAATACAGCACAGGATGCTGTTGGCTTTTTTGGCAACATGCTGTTGGGTCATATTCAACTTACAGTCTACTGTAGCACTCAGGACCTTCTCTGCAGTATTGCAACCTAGTCAATCATTCCCCATTCTGTATTTGCATGCAGTTATTCCCTCCCAAGTGCAGGACTTCACGTTTGTCCTTGTTGAATCTCAGCTGATTGTGGATCATTTTTCCAGTCTATTCAGGTCTTTCTGGATCCTAGCCCCATCCGAGTGTCTGTGATTCCACCCAACTGACTTGGTGTCCTCCGCAAATTTCTAAGCATACACTTAGTCTTATCATTCAAATCATTAATGAAGATGTTGAGTAATATAGGACCTGGGACAGACCCCTGGATAACCCTACTTGATACTTCCTCTGTATTAGACATTGAGCCATTGATGACTACATCATGCTGAGCATGATGATCCAACCAGTTATGTATCCACCTTTCAGTACTTTCATCTAGTCTGTATTCTCTTAGCTTGTCTATGAGAATGCTGTGGGAGATGGTATCGAAAGCCTTGCTAAAGTTCAGGTATCCACTGCTGCCCCCTCATCTACAGAGCCTGTCACTTTATCATAGAAAGAAATCAGATTGGTAAAGCATGACTTGCTCTTACAGAATCCATCCTCTAGATGCTTGTAGTGGATTCCTTGAGGACCTGCTTCATGATCTTTCCACATATAGGGGTCAGACTGACAGGTCTGCAGTTCCCTGGACTCTCCTCCTTCCCCTTCTTAAAGATAGACACTATATTTGCTCTTTTCCAGTCATCCAGGATCTCACCTAACTTCTGCAAGTACTCAAAGAATAGCCAATGGCTCTGAAATAGCCTCAGCCAATTTCTTCAGTACCCTTGGGTGCATCCCCTCTGGTTGTGTTGACTTGAAGGCATCTAGCTTCTTTAAGTAATCCCATACCTGGTCTGCTGTTACTCTAAGTATTTTTATCCTTCCCTATCTCTGCCACCAACTGCACTTGTCATCTGGTAGCTGCCTCTATTTGTGAAGACTGAAGTAAAAAAGGCATTAAATATTCACCCTTCTCTGCACCATCTGTGACCAGAATGGCTTCCTCATTCTGTAAGTGACCTCTGGAATCTGGTCTTCCTCTTACTTTTGACATACCTATAGAATCCCTTTTTATTGCCCTTTATATCCCTAGTCAGCTGCATCACAAAATGGGCCTTGGCTTTCCTAATTTTCTCCCTGCATGCCTCTGTAACATCTTAATACTCTTCCCCAGTGCTATGAGCAAACAAATTCACTTTGTTGAGTTTGGTTTGGAGTAGATGCCTACGGCCTATTGTGAAAAATATTTCTGGTGAGTGGCAGACTGTTAAGCTGTGAGAGAAGAGTTCATGACAGGCCCTCTTTCCCTCCAAATGCACTCTGTATGATGACATCCGTATCCAATTGCAAATCCTTCCCAGGTACAATGCCCTCGCAAACAAATGTCACACAAAAACTTGCTTGGATAACCTGGTCCCCCTCTTTGGTTTATATGCGTAGAGAAGTAACTGCTTTTCACATATATTTTGCTATGCATCTCACAAATCTGTACTATCATTACACATTCACAGCATCTATTGCAAGAATTCAAAATGAGTTGTTATAAAACATACTATAAATGCAAATAAAGAATAGCCCACAACACTTAAACAAATCCTAATGGGCCAATAGCTTCATGTTAAACACATCAGGAGTAAATACTTTTTAATATAGTAAAGTATAAAATAAGGAACAAAAAGCAAAATCAACCCCCAAAGAACACATTCAAATAACATTTACTGGCCACAGTTCAGGATGCAGCTTTTAATCGGTAAACAGTCTGCCACTCACCCATCAGTTCTGAAAAGGATCACACAACCAAAGCAGGGATATCCCTTTTCAACTATCATAAAAACAGAGGGGGTTAGTGAAGCAGTAGAGGCAATGGCTCAGCTACCATAGTTCCTTCCCATCTAGTAGGGCTTTTGCTGTACTTCCTCTCTTCAGTGGAATAGGCCATGTTTTGATCATCTCTGAATATATCAAATTTAGGATTATATACCACTCTTAATTTGTATGTAGTGCATTCACTGATGTAAATGGGAGGTCAGTGGTTGAACTAAGATGGCTAACCTGATGGATGGCAATGGGCTGTCACCAAAATTTGTGTCCCTGGGAAACTGTAAACCACAAGCTGGCAAAAAAAAAAAATCTAAGCAAATAGCTCTGATTATAAGGAAGTCAGCTGGTTTTGGGTACCAAGAGTTCAGTTTTACAAGGAAAGAAAAGTTGTAGGGTTGGTTGAAGGCTGTTATCCAGGAATTGGACCATCAGCTCTAAGCTGCAGCCCTTAATGCCCAGCTCCAAACTGGACCCTTCCAGTTAATAGCAGCAATGAAAACAGCCCAGTACCCTTTTTCTTTTGGTGCTCTTACATTTCCTGTAGCTATAATTCATATAGTCCATAAAAAAATGCCAGAAGGCAAGTTGCTGACACATAGGAATCAGGTTACCTTGTTAGTATTAAACTGAGTGAGCTGACAGCTATAATACATATCACCATTAATGCCCGTGGCAGTTAAATCTGTCACAAGGGAGACTGAGCCTCTCTCTGTGTTGAACAAAGGTAATTACTTTAATCAAAAGAAATTAAAACAAAGGAAAAATAATTCCCCATTTTCATGCTAATACCTTTTGCCACCCATGCAAAAATAACCTCTACATTCTACCTCTTTAGTTAAAAATAACAAAGACCTCATAGAAACATATGAGGTGCCAACACACTGCTCCTGAATTTCCATTAACTTGCATCTTTTATGCCTAATACCCTTGTGCACAGTGGTGTGAAACACTACTTAATCAGAGTGGGAGTGTTTTACACCAATTAATCTCAGTTGTGAATTACTATGGGAATACTCCAATGCGTATGGTTAGCCATGTATTGAAGTATCTTGATGAACTGAGGACTGAACAAAAGAGTAAAGCCTTTTAATTGCTTCAGACAAAAATATATGGTTCTCTGTAATTTCAAGATGCATCTCAGTCACCTATGAGATATCAGTAGAAGGATAAAGAGGAAGTACACACTGACAATAACAGAAACTTCAGGAGATATCTTTAATAAGGGAAAACACAGAGAAAAAGAGAATGAAGTAGGCAGAAAACACCCAACCCTCAATTTTTCAACATTAGGGAGCTCACCTTTCTTTATTTCAGGTCCTTTGTCTATATCTCTATGGATTATTTGCAGTGACACTAAAAAACTTTGCCTTAAAGTAGAAATAGGCAGATTCTATGAAAGAAACCAAGGGCCAGGCAGACAGTTACGAGGGTTTGCCATAAGTAGGGTCTGTCAAAGTGTGTTTGACTGTGAGCTTGTCCTAGTGATATTAATCATACTTGCATAATCAATCATTTTAACGTAAATCTCTTGCTATATGGTCCTTTCTCTCTTCCCGTTTCCCTAAACTATATGATATAGGGATAGCACCCCACTCCAACACTAAGCTTATTTCATATGTACATATACTTTCTGACATGATTTATACATTAATTAAAAGGGACAGTTGTTTTAAATTGTTACCTTTACCACTTCTTGCAATTTGTTCCTCAGTGATGAATCCTGCTGATCATATCAGACATCTGATTTACTTTCATTGGTATCTACAAACAGACTGCAGGTCTTCCAAATGCTATGTAATGTGCAAGCAAGGATCTCTCTTATATAGGCCTCAGATAATCACCTATCTGTTTGTCTCCAGCTCAATTACTGTGCTTCCAAAGGAAACCTGATTGCCTTATTATTTATCATCCAGTTGTTTTAATGTCCTAACCATAGAGAATAGGAATCTAGCAGAGGAGGCATCCCTGTAATACCTGAGGGAATCAACAAATGGTATGATATGCAATGCATTTTATTAGCATAGGTCTTCTGTGTTGGTCCTTTGGTGCTAACACTACAGAAGGTAGCCTTTGTTACCTTTACTCTGGATGGTGATACATGTTCTTGTCATTCATATTGACACACTTTATTCACAATTTAAAGTAGTTTTTATGTCGTCTATTTTTGCAAAAATCTAAGGAGGAAGTTGTTTGATCTGAACAATTTTACAGAAACAAAATATGATTTGTGGCAGAATGATTTATTGTATTTCACGGTGCATAAGTTGAGTTTTAAAGCCAAATTTTTAACTCTTAAAATTCAACCTTGACTTATACACCATCCCCTGTGAGTGGTACTGCCCAGACTCCCCTGGGAGCTCCCTGGGAGCTCAGGCAAAACCCAGCCTGCTGGCAGCCTGTCTAGCCAGCCCCAGGGGGCACCATGGCCACCGAGGGAAGGACTGGGCCCTCTCACATTTCAGGGGCTGCTTGGCCCACTGGCAGCTCACTCCCCAGCCCTGGAGCAAGCAAGGAGGCTCCACAACAGGGGGGATTGGGCCCCTCACCACTTCTGTCTTTAGCAGGCTTCTGCAGCCAGACGGACATCTGGCACTGCCTGGGGCGTGGCTTGCTCCATGGGCAGTGCATGGTGTTAAGCAGGGGCGGGGGAGGAGGCTAGGGGTGTCAGGCAGAGCTGGCCTCCACCCCTGCTCCTGCCTGACACTCCATGCTCCCCCTGGGGCAAGCCAGCTCCTTCCCAGGCAGCCCCAGACATCCTGCCAGCAGCAGGAGCCTGCTACAGGCAGTGGCAAGGGGTCCGATCCTGCTTTTGGCAGAGCCTCCCCGCCTGTCTTGCACCGGGCAGCCCCTGAGCTGCAGGGGTCCCAATCCTTCCCTCCATGGCAGCGGTGCCCCCTGGGGCTGGGTGGGCAGGCTGCAAGCAGGCCATGTGCTGCCCAAGCTCCCACTTCCTGGAAGCCTGCCAGCATGCCCACCCAGACTCTCCCATGAGCCCACCCAGGCTTCCAGCCCCTTGAACACCAAGATGGGGTTGACTTATACAATGGATCTATAAAAATCCCAACAGACTGTGATCAAATGCTTCTTAACTTTTTATTTGTTATTATTATTAATATTTGTATTACCTTAATGCCTAAGTGCCCTGGTCATGGATAAGCATGTCGTTGTGCTAGGTAATATACAAACAGAGAACAAAAAGAGAGTCCCTGCACCTAAGAGTTAAGGGCCAGATCCTCCTGCTCTTAAGAGAATTTAGGTGCCTAAGTGAAATGTTTCACCAGCTGGCTCAAGTGCCCCAAAACAATAAACAAAACAAGTGGATGGGTCTACCTCTTCTTCCCTGCACTGTTCTGACTTAATCTTAAGGCTAAGATGATAGAATTGTAGAAAATTTGATGACATATGACACATGATGACACGTACTTTAACAATATTTTAACAAAGGAGGTTGGATGACCACCTTATTGGGGTCATTTGACCCCAGTGCTCTTCCTGCCATGGCAGGGGGTCGGATTAGATGATCTGCTCAGGTCCCTTCCGACCCTAGAAACTATGAAACTATGAAACTATGAATATGTAAAGGTAGGAGCATGAATGTTTTTTCACGGACTTCAACAGGATGGAATAGTGCAGATCAGTTGACTGCTGCTTCCAGTCTCTGGGGTGCAGCAGAGTCATTGACTCCACTGCACCCTGGAGGCTGGGAGTGGTAGGTGATCAGGGCTCCCAGTTTTGTGGGGTGCATCAGAGTCAAGGCTTCACTACACTCCTAAGGCTGAGAGTAGTGTTCAGCTGATCAGTGCTTCCAGCCTCAGGCCTGCATCAGATCCTCTGACTCCAGCATGTACCCAAGGCTGGGAGCAGAGATCAGCTGATGACTTGCTGCTTGCTGGTGCAGGGGGATCCTGGAATTATGATACTAGGATCCTTCTGCACCAGCAATATGATACAATTGGGATCTGATCCTCTATCCCACAACTACACATATAGTATGACAGAAAATGTGATTGTTGGGATCACATATCAGATCCAATAGTACCTTTAACAATTGTCTGCCAGAAGCCTTAGGTATAGAGTCAATTCATCTAAGCCTAAACTGAGAAAGGTTATTCTTGAGTTTTCCAGTCATAGCTCTAGACCTGGGTGAGTATTGGAGACAAACTGATTTGAAATCAAACCTACTAATGCATACATCTTGAGAACTGCTGAATTGCTCAGGAAGTGCCAGGATGATAGCTGTATCATCTGAGTGAATCCCTTCATACCTTACTGCTGCATAACAGGGACAGCAGCAACAGTCTCTTCTGCAAGTAATTCTGAAGAGATCCATTCAAATCAGAGAAGGTAGCTTAGCCTTTATCTGAGACTTCCCACTAGGACCCATTAGAGTGAAGTATTTTTGTGACTTGAGCACATAATGATTTGGACTTAGGCTGAGAATACCAATTATGTTCAGAGAGGATGGCTTTAAAATGCCAAAGAAAGGGATTGAGTTCCCATTATCAAAACTTGGAGACATCCCAGTGATCTGGGAGCCCAGTTTGCAGAACTGGCCTGCATATTTTGAGTTTTGTGATGCTAATTCTAGTTACTGAGGCACAAGGCACATTGGTGTGTATCTTAGAAAACTGTTACAGTGCATAGTCACCTGTTTGGTACGGATTCCTGTAAGATGATAATGATAGTTGCTGGGTGTCTAAGATTAAAGTCTAAGCCAGCACTGCATGGTAAAATCTGAAGCAAGACAATCTATAGGAAATTAAAAGGTATTGAATCATTTAAAATTGTGACAATGATTTCTTTGTTCAGACACCATGTTATCTAGGAAACAGCAACACTATTACAAAACAATGTTTTACTCTGTAATTGTTGGTTAGTATTCCTGTTATAAAAACTATTTTAACATTTACTGATATTTAACATATACTGGCAGTTAATTTACCTGGACATAAACAGAAAAGGTTTAATGAATGTAAAAAATAATGAATGTAAGATTTAATGAATGTAAAAAATATGTCAGTGTAAACAAAGGAGAGGAACTGTGTGTGTTAAGATGGATTCTCTGGGTGCATCCACACGAGTGCACACGTGCCTCTTGCCCCACCTCAAACCCCTTTGAGGCAGGGCAACAGGCATGTGTGAGAGCAAAAAAATGTTCCCTGCGCTGCAAACTTGCAGTGCGGGGAGAAAATTTGACCCCTGGATATCCAGGGGTCTAAAAAAGCGAAGTATAAAAAAGTGGTAGGCAGCCGGAGGCTGAGTCCTCCATGGAGACACTCTGGCTGCCACTATGGTTGGCCCTCGCCCTGGTGCTGAAACACGCGGCCGGCCAAGGTTCTGGTGCCGGTGAGTAAGGGGTTGGGGGGGGGAGTGTGAGGCCAAGTCTAGGGAGTGAAAACCTGGCCAAAAGGGGAATCTTGCCATCATCAGAGTCTCATGGAGGCAAAGAAATAGGACTGGCCAGGGCCCGCAGCATCACCAGCTGGGGTGTTCTTATTACTGTAAGGCATGTGTTACCTTCTCAGTTCCCAATGGCTTCAATGGCTGTTGAAGGCAGTAAGCACCTTGCTCAGTACCTCATAGCAATAGGTATGAATGAACATTCACTTTAGAACAGCTGATGACAGTTTTAGAAGCAGGAACATCCTCTTTTTTACTCTGCAAAGCACATTTCTATATTTTAATGTTTTATTTCATTGAGGCTTGAGATAATTGTTGCTGTAGTAGATCATAATGTCACCAGTTTAGTGCAGTACAAGCAATATACTGGTGGTGGTGAGGCATGCACCATCATCATTGCTGGCATCCCAGAAATGCCAGGAGAACCCTAGTCCCAGGACTTACCGATGGCTGATCAGCTGGGGAAAACCGCAAAACTGCTGCCACCATGCTTTATTAGTGCATGCTAGCTCAGGCTGTGGGGACAAAAGTCAGAAGATGTCATAAAGTCACACCCAAAGCTGATGAGTTGGGGAACTGAAAATGGCAGCTGAAGGGAGGAACAGCTGGCTCCTGGGTGAATGGAAGGGACTGGAAGGAATGAAGAGAAGTTTCTTCCTCCCTGACGTAAAGAAAACCTGTAAGAGTAAGGGATACTTTAAGTGTGGACAGTGTGTAGAAACCCCAGGACAGGGAATACTACTGAGCACAGAGACTACCAGATTGCCTTCGGACTGAGATTAGTAGAGGCTCCTGGCTTAGACATAGGACACACCTAATCTTGCAAAAGTTAAGGGTACTCTAGCTGCCCTGCTTACCTGATAGTGACTTACAACATCGGGTTGGCACTAGGATGGGGTGTAGGGGAGGCGGAGCCCCAAGGAATACTGTTTGGCCAAGCAAGTCACAACGCCAAGGAATTAGTAAAAACATCAAGTGTGGTGGGTGAAAAGAGACAGTTTGCACCATAAGCTCCTTGACACCTGGGGTCAAACTGTCCAGTCATAAGGGTGAGTGTGCAGAGGATCCCACCTCAAGATGTCAACATCCGACTAAGAGGACACATGGATGTTTATACACCAGTTTCTATAGTTCAATATTTATTAGATGAATGACTATGCTGTTGAATTGGGTCATAAGCTATTCTTATAAACAATAAGGCCATGGTTTTTAATGCTATGAACATAAAGTTAGATTCTCAATTTCATACTTAGTTACTGTAACAAGTCTCCCTCCCCAGCACCATCTTCTTGGTCATCTGCACCTTATGTGGGGCACCCTTGGAGCCCTCCTTGAATGCTTCTGTCCCTCCCTAAACTCACCTGCCACATCTTGATGGAAATTATTATGCGAGCAGGAGACCGCATAATATTATGCCGCCCTATTATATTGGGGTGTCTCTTAGGACGGTCTGACCCCTTTTTTCTCTAGCTAGGCCTCCCTGTCCAAACCTGCCAAACACGGTTTGACTCCAAGGCTCTAGCTTTTCCTTCCAGTGTCTGGAGGCTTGTGGCCCCCTTTTCTGCTCCATTCTGGAGCACAGTACTCCCTGGCCCAGAGGCATGGGTGCTAGCCCTCCAGCCAGGGGGCCGCAAGCTCAAAACCAGAGTGCAGCCCTACACCCTGCCAGTCCAAACAAAAAAGTACTTACACCCCAGGTTACTCTGGCCTTTTTATGATCGTCCTTTGAGTGCCGGTGTTTGTGTCGTCCCTTACTGGCACCCAGGCTTTCCGCAGCCCTATCTCACTCTGCGCCTCGCTGGGGCTGTGCCCTCACTGATGCCAGGGTTCCCACTCTGGAGTGGGTCCCCAAAAATGAGGCCTCCTCTGTCCCCTAATAGCCTCACCCAAACCACCGATGTTACTCAATAATCACAAAAAAAAATGAATAAAGCAAAGCAGCAGGTCAGCTTACATGAACTTGTTTCGGGCCTCGGCTCCACACCATCATCCACAGTCCTGGCTGGGGTGCAGCTGCCATCTCTCGGGGGCTTCTGTAGCTTCTTCCTTCCAGCCATGAGTTGCTCCCCAAGCTTCTTCATGGAGCTCTCATAGGCACTGCTTCCCCTTCGGCTGCCGAGCTCCATACTGCCATTCAACCCAGGGTTTTTTTAGTTCTGTCTCTTCCGGTCAGCTGACTAGCCGGCCAGGTTCAGCAGTTAACCCCTTCCTCACCAACCCTCCATGCCCAGAAAGTTTGGGCCTTAAAAGGACAGGCATGCTTCCTCGTAACAGGGTTAGGGTTCCCTGTTACAGGTACATATTTCATTTTCACAAATATTAAGCATACAATTATCTGGCACTTCCAAAAATCAGAAAAGCAACTAAATATGGATTTAAGAACCTAAGCTTACACACACAATTTTGAAAAAAATCTTCAAATATTCAATATTATACTCTTATAAAATGCAGATAAATAAGAAAAAACAGTAGTTAAGGCATTTGAAAAGAGGCACTTAAAAAGTGTAGGACTTCAGTGTTCTCTGTTGGATCTTCTTACAAAAAGAATCTTTTAGTGTCTCTTGAAGGTTCTAAAACAAGTAAAGAGATCTAGTTATTTAAAAGAAAAAAGAAACTATACTCCTTCACTCACAAAAGCCCCATCTTTTAACTAAAGCATCATTAGATCACACTGTCATTAAAAAGTTCTTTAAAAAATTGCATCATTAAAAGATGAGACATGTTGTAACAAGAAAAGATATCAGGAATTTTAAAAACATTTCTGACCCAGCCTGTCAAAGGAGGTGGGTTCTTTCAGTTGATATTTTAGGGTGGTAAGGTTTGGGGGAAAAGCAGATTTCTTATATAGCAAAAATCTCTATGGGCCATTTCTTTATTGTGGTTAGCCAATTATTTCATTCACTTGGTTTCCGCATTGATGGCTACAGGTCACAACTGCAGCTTACTTAAACAAACTACTGCTTTCACTCGAATCCAAGATGAGCCCCCCAAGCACTTTATCTTAGATTGGAGTACAAGGTGTTTGGTGAGGGGTGGAGCTGAGGGGTGGCTGCTGCAGCTCAGACTCAGATCCTGAGCTATGATTGGGGGTCAGAGTTAGAGCTGCAGCTGTAGCAGCAGCTGCTGGCCACCCCCAACCACTTCTGCCCCTGCCAGCTTCTGTACCTTCCTGCCCCTCTCCTGGCTGCTACCTCTGCTCTTCCTCACTGCTGTCTCTGCTCCCCTCCCTTCCCCCACTGCTTTCCCTCCAGCACACCTTCATATCTACTCAAGCCCAGGGCACAAAGCACATGATTGCTCCAGCCCCAAGCCAGGCCATGAAGAAGAGGTGCTGGCATCTTGGCACCAGCCCAAGCCCCAGACCTACCTCCATCCCACCTTAGCCACAGCCTTGGCTGAAGCTGCTGTTGCTGTAAAAGTTTCTGTGGGGCCAGACTGTGGCTGGAATAACCATGTGCCCTAGGTTAGAGCAGAGCCAGAGCCATGCCAGAGGGTAAGTGGGGTGGGGGGCAGGGGAACAGAGGTGGCACCAGAGGCAGAGACAGTGTGGGGACAGGTAGCAGAGGGGCAGGTGCTGGGGCATACAGGCCCCTGGGGGACAAGTGGTGGGAGGGATAGACATCAGGAGATTAGACTCTACATGGAAAATTGTAAGAAACGTATACATTTTCCATGTATAGAATCTAATTACTTGGAGGTTCTTAAATTCAGTGTCATTCTTGGATTTCAGTAAATGCAGTAGTTACTGCAGATTGGAAAGTTATATTTTTTTACTATAAGAATGAGAACAGTCTATGGAGACCAGGTTTACTATTTTTGCCCCTTGAATATTCTTGCCTGTTAATTGAAAAATAAAATTACTCCACTCTGACCTCTGGTTTATTTGTCTAGCTTTTTAATACCTTACCTGTAGCTATGCCATTGGAGACTGGGGTATTTTAATGAATCATACAAATTCAGTAGGATGAAGCCTCGTAAAAGAATTGGAAATTGCCAAATAAAATACCAGTGTCATGAGAAGTGGTGGATGCTGATTTAGCATTTAGTGCTCTTTCATGTCAATCGGGGTGTCAAACTCACCCTATGCTGATAGTAGCATAACTGAGAGGGAGTGACTGAGCCGCCACAGTGGCAGTTGATCAGACTGCCATAGTTGGCATAGCAAGAACCAGCACTACCTTGCATGTGGTGCTATCTTGCCCTGCTTCTGCACAACAGATCTGGACCATGGGGCTCCTCACAGGCTGGATCCACAGGGCGAGCAGCAGTTGTCATGAGGCCAGCAGAATGAGTGGTGGTAGTGGAAGCAGCAGCAGTGGAGTGAGGCAGGGGGCAGCACCAGAAGCAGCAGGGTCAGTGGTGGTGGCAGTGCAACCTTCCATGGGCCAAGCAGTTGCAGGGAGAATGGCAGTAGCTCTAAGCAGTTGCAAGGCAAGCGGACCTGTTTTGGCACAGCCCCCACTTGACTCCCTGCCACTGAAAGTCATATCCACTGGATTCTGTGGCAGGCCCCACCCCTATAGCCCCCAAATTCTCTGACCTGCCAGTAGCCTGGTGGGCCAGAGAGAGTGCCACTGTGGTCTGGATCCATCCCATGGGCTAGACATTTGACATCCCGGCTAGGGACAGAGGTTACACATAAACTGGTTTAAGTGATCAGAAACTACTTTAAACCTGTAACAGGACATAAGTTCAGTGCACATAAACCAGTTTCAAAATGGCTGAAACTGGTTTGAGATAAACCTGGTTGAATGTAGTATCAGACTTAAACAACTGATGTCAAATCAGTTTATGGAACTTGTGTGAAAGACCCCTTCTTGGTTTAAGTAAAATCAAAGTTCCCTAGCATCCCAGCATGCTCTATAGCCCTGGGCTGTGCTGCGCTGTGCTGTCTGTTTCAGCCAAGCAGAGTTGGCCCCTCTGCTCTCCTCTCTAACTGGAGCACTATCATTGCTCTGACTGGCTGAGAAAGGGGTGGGAAATCCTGTGATGGAGTGCTGCAAGGTCTCCTGGCAGGGGGGCAGCAGCCTTTCCAGGCATTCCCAGCCCCTCACTCCCCTCACTGCTTCAGTGGCGGGAGCGGGGGCAGGGCTGGCCTGAGGGGAAGGAGGACTTAATCCACCCATTGCAGGGGTGGGGCTGTGGGGGCACCAATAGGCTCTGCTTGTACATATGGGGCTACAACAGCCAGACACCAGTAGCCTGAGGGAAAGGGGTGGGGTTAGTCCCCCCATTGCAGGCAGCAGTGGTGGGGGCACTGACTCAGCGCTGGCTCCATCCCATTGCTGAAGATCCCTTCTGGCAGGGCTTGGGCCAAGTCCCTCAGAGGAGCATCCAGCTGACTGCAGGGAGCGGGGATGTGACCTGGCTGCAGGTGTGGGGGAGAAGAGGGGAGCCAGGGCTAGTTATGGAGCCTGATTCACTGCTGCCTCCCACTGCAGCAGTATGGCCCAGGCTGGGGTACGGCCCAGGCTCCAGGGGATGGGGATCAATAGCTGCTGCCTCCTGCCTCCATCCCCATGGGGGGGGCCACAGTTGGCAGGTGGCCTGCGGCTGCAGTGTGGCTCCCTGGCCCCTCCCTCTCCTGGCAGCAGCAGCGACAGCAGTGGTGAAGCAAACCATCATGGTGGGTGAAGGTGAAGCACCTGTCACCTGCTGCCTGCTTGCAGCAGTGCTGGGTGCTTGGGGCAGGCTGCTGCAGGCCAGGGGCATGGGCAACAGTGGGGTGAGGCAATGGACCACTGCAGCCCAGTCTGCCCTGGTCGTACAGCTCAGGGGTGTAGGCAACAACTGGCCCATGGCAGCCCACCCCAAGCGCCCAGTGCCACTGCGAGCAGACAGCAGGTAACAGGTGGCTCACCTCTGCAAACCACGATGGTTCCCTCTGCTGACAGGAGAGGGAGGGGTGGGCTGCCTTGGGCCAGTCACTGCTTACACCCCTGGGCTGTGGGCCCAGGCCCAACTACTGTGGCGGTCCATTGCCTTCCCCATTCCCTGTGCCCCTGGTCTGCAGCAGCTTGCCCTGAGTGCTTGGCACTGCTGCGAGCAGATGGTATGTGACAGGTGCTTCATCTCTGCCCACCATGATGATTCGCTCTGCCGCTGCCACCACCACTGGGAGAGGGAGGGGCTGGGGAGCCACACTGCAGCTGCAGCCTGCCTGCAAACCATAGCCCTTATGTGGGGCTGGAAGCAGGAGGTGGCAGGTGCGTGGCAGGTGCTACCCCCTGCCCCCTGGGGCCACCCCAGCCTGGGTGCACTGCCACAGCAGGAGGCAGCAGCCATGTCACATCCCTTCTCCTTGCCCCCTCCCCATGGCCAGCTGGCTGCTTCTCTGAGGGACTCAGCCCAGGGTGCCATGCTGGTGCCCCCACCACTGCTGCCTGCAGTGGGGGGATTAAAACCCCACTTTTCCTCAGGCTACTGGCATCTGGTCACTGCAGCCCCAGGTGCATGGCCCCAGGTGCATGAGCAGAGCCTATTGGTGCCCATGTGGCCCTGCCCTGCAGTGGGGGGATTAAATCCCCTTCCCCCTCAGGTTACTGGGTTCTGACCCTGACCCTGCTCCTGCCAACAGCCAGCAAGTGAGCAGGGAAGGGGGGGCTGGAGACCCCTGGCAGGGGCTGGGAACAGGAGATGGGGCCAGCATAGGGGTTTAAACCCTTCCCCAATCATACGCAGGCCTGCCTGGGCCTGGCCATGCCCCTTCCCTCAATTTAGTTTCCCTCCAGCTGAGGCCTTGCTTTAGCACCCCCAGCTTCTAGCCTGAGTCACTGTAGGCATGTGCCTGCATTTCCAGAGTCAAGAGTGAATGTCTATTCACTTGCAAATTGGTTCAATCTATACAGGTTAGATTAACCTGCAAAGATTGAATCAATTCAGGCTCTGGCTTTTTGAATGTCTGTACCTAGACCCCTGTTTAAACTAATACCTCATTAGGGTATTCATGGTCACCACTATACTTCAGTTGCCAAAATTTGGATAAGATATAGAGCCAAAGACAGAATCACAAGTGTTCATTATATTTCATGGCATTTTAGGTACAATTAAGAGATACAATACTGGCCCCATTAAAGACAATGCCAAATCTCCCTTTGCTATCAGTTTGGTAAGGATTTTACCAATAATGATTTAATGTCTGTATCTTGGTCAAATTGTAACAGAGGGTCTAATCCTCTAATTCTAACTCAAATGAATAACCCTTATTTATGCAATCATGCCACCTATAGTCACTTAGGTACATAAAGTCTGCCCAGGTCAGTTCCCCCTGTAATAAAAAGGAGTTTATTCTTTATTTCCTCTTGACTTCTGTATGGGATTTCAGATGTAGAATAGCTATCACACTCCACGTTTCATAAAGTGATACACAAAGGGTGGAAATTTTTACAAGCACTTGGGACTACACTCAATGAGCGCATCCACACGTGCAAGCACGTGCACTTACAGCAGCTCAAATAGAAATGGTGCAAATTTGAGCCGGGGCTTTTTCCTCAGTGCATGTGCCCAGACATGCACTTTGGTGTGTGGCAAATTGTGCCACTTGGGGCAAAATAACCCTGCCTGGCTCCTCCTGGACCTGCAGCCAGGGAGAGCTAAAGCCCAGGGCCAGCACCTGTGCTGTCCCCAGCAGCATAAAAAGCTGCCCTGCCCTGGCCCCATCAGTACTAAAAGCTGCCCTGTCAAGTAGCTCAGGACTACTCGCTTTCAGGAGCTCCTGGAGCCCAGCCAATTGATAACTGGGGACACTACCCCTTGTGTCAGCTGGACTGCTTGAAGCATCCCTGAGAGTTTCCTGCACACTTTACCCACTGCAGCAGTCTGGCAGTGGGGGCTGCTGCCTAGCTGTGACCTGCTGCACACCTGCCAGACCCGGATGGCATGCATAGCCAGTAGAAGCATCTGCCCCTCTGGGCCAGCTGCCAGTGGGCTGTGGCTTCAGGGTTGGCCTTTGTGCAGCACAACATTGGCCAGGAGGTCAGCCACCTCCAGCTGGGTCCAAGGTGCCAGTTCTGAGCAGGCAGGGTCCTGCCACTGGCCTTCCTAGCAGGAATTCTGATGTTCCCCATTTGAAAATTGAAAAATCCCTGATGAAAAAAAATCCCAAAGTGACTCTGTTAAATACTCCGAAATCCATGTTCCTCTGCAATTAAAACAAAAGGCCACTATATATAGAGAGCGTGAGAGACAGAGAGACAGCGATCAGTTGGACATTTTATTGATATATCTGTGACAGCTAAAAATTATGTCTGTGTGATAAAGGTGCTTGCTGAGCTCTCTGTGAGGATTAGACCAGGTGTTTTTGTTTTGTTGTTTGTTTAGATATTGTAAGCTGTATGTTGCTGCTAAGAGCCTAATTAAAGTCAAAGATTAGTGAGGCCTTTTATGTAGTGAGGCCTAGTAAATTTAGCAAGGCCTTGTAGTAGTAGTAGTAGGCCCTGTGGTGTAGTCAAAATTAACTTTATCAGAGGAATGCAAAGGCTTGTACTACTATTAGTCAGTCCTAAGGAAAGTTTGTAGTAAGAAAATCTGAATGGCTGTAAGTTATCAACATAGCTCAGAAGTTATAAATTGGCTAGCACATCTGGAAATCATTAGAAGAAAAATGCAGCAGTGTGAGAGAAGCTACTGATTTAAAATTAGCTGCTGACCTGGATTCGGTGGGCCAGTGGATCTCAAGAAGCCCGAGGAATGAATACCAGGGTCTTTCCCGGTACCCCTTGGACAGCGCTAATCGGGAATGCCTGACTTTGCTGAGCTTTATAGAAGAAGAACTTGTCATACATCAGGCATCAGAGGGGACTGCTGATAATTTGCTGACATGAATTGTTATTGTTTGTCATTGTTGTCTTATTATACTATGCATAGTTGTGTGTGTTTAAGTCAATAAACCTTTCTTACCTTTTTACCCCTGACCACTCTCTCAACCCCAAACCCTCCGCTGGCAGCTAGGACAATATCTACAGTGTTAAAGCAATTCGGAAGTCTACCAGTGTCTCTATCATCATAATTATGTGAATTCTAAATACCTATATGTTTTGCTGCCCCCCACATGGGCTACAGCCCCTTGACAGATATTACAAACCCCTGTCAGGGTTTACAGCCCTCCCAACAGGTGGCACAGCCCCCCCCCACAGGTGCCACAGCCCCCCCCCCAAAAAAAAACCCAAAACCCAAAAAAACCCCCAAACCCAAGCAATTGTAGGGTTTCTGGGAAACTGCACTTCAGGCTGCTGAGAAGCAAAAGACTTGTGACATAGGTGATAGAAAGCAGGCCAGTTCAAACAGTGCTGCTTTTTCTTCTGCTTTCCCATCCCTCCCCCAGACAACTGGGATTGGAAGGGATCTCAGGAAAGGATCAGTGTCACTAGCCAGCTACATATGTCAATATGAGAGCAGCCTTCCCCCTCCCTCTCCTTACTTTGTTTCCCTGCAGGCAAGGCCAGCTTGAGCTTTGAAACTCAATGTTTTGAGGCTGTTTTGAAGCCCTTCATTTCAATTTCACTGTTTCAAGCTCAAAAATGAGTTGAAACAGCCAGCAAAGTTTTGCACAGCCCTAATAGGAAGACCTGGTAGCTACCATAATTCAAGGCTTACCATTTGACTGAATAGACTGGACATCCACTCTCCAATCAAAAAAGGTATCCATTTCTTTCTCCACTCCTGTCAGCAAGGTACGGATAAGGTCAGAGTTCGTAGGAGCTGGGCCATCTCCCTGGAATAGAACCTCGCTCTTAACAATGACAGAGCCGTTCCTATACGAGGACAGGGAGACAGAGGAGGAGCACTCTTTCAGTAGATGCATTTCAACATCCCTCCCCAATATAAGCCAATTTTCCAATTCTATTTTGGAAGTTTGAGTACAGTCAAGAAATACTTCAGTCTC
>NW_017729004.1:47787754-47802100 GCF_001723915.1 Gavialis gangeticus | reverse complement strand
CAGGTCTCTGCTGCTGGCACGCTGCCTGCCCTTCACAGGCAGGCAGTGTGCTTCAGCACCAAGGCAAGGGCCAACCACAGAGACACTCTGGCAACCAGAGTGTCTCTGCAGAGGACTCAGCCGCTGGTTGCCGCATCCTGCATTCTTTGTGGATTTTTTTGACCCCTGGATATCCAGAGTTCTAATTTTGCGTCCACGCTGCAAATTTGCAGCAAAGAGAACATTTTCTTAGGAGTTTGAGACTCTGCAAGAGGCATGTGCGGGCTCACCTGGATGCGCCCAATGAGTTTTACTATTGACTTTAGTGGGAGCTGAATCATGCCATTGGTAAGTTCTTTTGAAAATCCTATTTTACATGAATGTGCTATCCATCTGTATTTACTCTGTGTAGTGCTTTGAGATCCTTATTTTAGAAGGGGATTATAAAAAAGATATCTTTAATAGAAATACTGTTCCTCTGGGGATTGCTAGTAGTTATTTTGCTGAAAAGACTACATTGGTAACTTCTCTTATTGAAAGTTTCTAGTTTATTAAATACACATTTGTGTAATTCCAATAATACAAGTTTTCTTCAAATATTTTTCAAATGATTTAAAACAACTCTGGACTGAAATCCTTATCAATGTTTATGAGGAATGATAAAAATGATAATGTTCATGAGGAATGATAAAAATATAATTAATAAAGACGTAATTGCCATTTTCCCCACAAGAACAATTCCCTAAACAGTTCTTAGTTCACTGAATCAGTTCAAGCTCTTGTTATCTAATGCTGAACATGCCATTTGAGGAAAACAAGTCATCACAATTCTTCTTTGTACTGTGTCACAAATGTGCAAGGTGATTACAACAGATAAAGCATACTGAACAAAGAATGCCAACCCAAAGAATTTAAAATCTAAAAAACACCAGAAGATGGTACAGCATAAAAAATGGTAAAAGAGAGCAGAGTTCTTGGTAGGCATGATAGCTTGCAAAAAAACTCCAAAGGCTTTAAAAAATTTATTGCGTTGGAAATACTGTGAAAAAACTAAGCTGCAACATATATGAAAGGATGTCTCTACAATTGCTGTAAACTGACAACCAAACTGAACTTCTACTGCAAATCCAGGAAGCTGTTCTTAAACCCTTCTTTGAATCAGCATAAAGGACTTTGCTTTTCTGTCTTTCATAGGATAGTTTTCCAAATGTTTTATTTGATTCATTTCATCCAGTTAAAGAAGCAGAAATTGTAAAAGCATTAATATCTTACAAAACGTTCAAAGCTGTTTTAATTTTTAAAAGTGTATTATCAATAGGTAACATTTAAAGACTCATAATTACAAATTAATTTATTTGCTAATGTAGCAGAAAACATAATGCATTCGTTTGGCTACCTGTAGTATATGTTTTCTACTCCACTATAATACCATTTTCTCAAAAATATTTACTACAGATCCTTATAAGTGTGAAATAATAATTTCCACATGATTTCCAGTGCACATGCTGTTCTTAATTTGAGCTGAATGGACAAGTTTTGAGACGTTGTCTAAACTCATTTATTCTACACAACGCATAAGTAATCTGTGTATTTACATATGGACTAGAATCAATCATCTACCCAGGATACATTGATAGATTCTGTCACATCAAAATTCAGAGACAGTCATCTTGGTCACCAACTTACTTACTTTCAAATCAGAAATGAGATTAGAAATAGGGTGATTTCTTCTCATATGATCAGGATTAAAACAAGACTATATTTGGGATCAAGAAGCAGTTTCTCCCAGGACAAATGTCAAGGAGGCAGAGGAGCTGCAGAGTTAGTGACTTCTATTTTGGGGTTGTTTCTTTACTATCCATCTTGTGATATTTTGTATTCCCCTCCTGCCACCCTTCAATATTCCACCTCTAGGGATTTCTTCCCTTGGAGACAAAATATTGATGGCATAAGAATGTGCTATCTCAATGCAAAGGATAGACAGGAAGTGCAGCAAGAGGCCAGCTTGGCTAACTAATGAATTCTTTAATGACAGTCATCTTAAAAGTAAATCTTACAAAAAGTGGAAACATGGGCAATGTTACCAAGTATAAGTGTACAGTAGAGACAAGTAAGAAGAATGTCAGGAAGGCTATGACAAACTGAGACACAGGGAACAAGAGATATTAAAAGTAACCAACAAATCTACAAATCTACCTTCAAAGTAAGAGGGCTGACAAGATAAGTGTACATTCTTTAATGAATGAAGGGAAGCTAGTAATGGACAGTGGAAAGAAAGTAGAAGTGGAAGTGTTGATACCTTTTTTGTCTACAGTTATGTAGACAAGCCTTCCCCAAAAGCAGTAACTCCTCCAATATTAGCCCGAGAGTCATCTGCTCCTTCCTGCAGCCAGTGCAAGGCTGTGAATAGGGTCTCCTGTGAGCCAGCCATCTCAGTCCCTGATGCTTGCACCACGAGACTGACCCAGCAGTATAAAGCATCTCTAACAGCAGGAGCTAGAAATTTGCCCCAGCAGAAGATCTTCCAGCTTCCTGGGCTGTTCCATGGTAGGGGAGAATGGGGCCTGTAGGTATAATTATTATACCTGGATACCTATTGCTTCCTAACTAGAAACATTAATTCTGTACAAGTTCTTACCCTATTCACCTCATAATAGTATTAGACACCGTAAGATATCTTTTAAGCAGAAGGAAAGATGTCACAAGAAAAGGTGGTAGTCACTATATTTTGATGATCTCCTAATCTGTGTGAGACTTGTAAAATTGAAAGACATTTTCTATCATTTGAATGGGTTAAAGCAGGGCTATCCAACTGAAGGCATATAGGCCACACAAAGCCAATGAATGGTTAACTTAGTGGTTCTCAACCTTTTTAGACTCAAGGCACCCATTAGAAAATGCCAGTTCTTAGTTTTCACTGTTTTTTTTACTACAGAAAAATACGAGAGCAATTTTTTTGCTGTTACAAAGAGCTCAGAAAGACCATGACTGGTTTTCCATTTGAAACCTCTGAGTTGATCTTGAAAATAATGTTTGTACACCGAACAGTGCTAACATTGTGTGGGACCCCCCCACACTTGAAAGGATGTCAACCCACAATAAATACGGCTTGCATTTTTGTACTTGCAAATTTTGAACTTCCTTGGTAAGAATTAACAAGATACTTGAAAAATATGAAGTATTTTTTAGAAAATAAATTGTAAGATTATTTTTTAGTTTCAATTAATGCCCTGGTTTTTAAAAAATGAAAAATGTTCTTAAAAAACAAAAATTTCAAGAGAAATGAATGTTTTTCACAATTTTCAATAAACTATTTCTTTTAAAAAAAGATATCATTTTAAAAATCAAAATTTGTGTTTTCAAATTTAAAAAATCTGGCACATTCCCTTCTTTTTGGGTCACTGCATGTACACATTTTGAAGCTTATTTTAAAAGAATAGCCAGTAAAACAGATTAAGTAGCCAAATTTAGATACCTAGCTGTTTTAACTATTGATATGAAATTTTGGCTTATTCTTTTTCCAGTCATTGCAAAGAACACATCCTGAGTTTAAGGCTGAAAAATGCTGAAGAAAGAGCAAGGGCAGATGGAGAACACTAGTATAAAATTGTTCAGTGTTTCTCATTTCCTTATTAAAGTAAATGCTTAATAGTGATTATGCCAATATGTCTTCCTCATACAGGGCATTGACTTGGAAACATCCTAACACAAAAACCTACTCCTTCAAAGTAAGCAGGAAAATATAAGGATGATCTGAAACCTTGTGGGAGCTAGAATATAGCACAGTCTCTACATGCATGCTTTTTATTTTTCTAGAACTTAATTCTCTGTATCACACCAGCTATCCACACAGACAGCTCTACCCACCAGTATTAATTAGACCTGAATGTTAACCTGCAGGACAATTTATAATTTCATTTGCTTGACAACAGCTGCATGAATTAAAAATGCATCAGAAAAAATGACTGGTCTGTGCATGCTGCAGAATATTTGGCTTATGAGGCACTTGCTTGTATTTGTAGCAACCTTTTCAAATACCTTCTTGGGATCTAGCAGACCAAAGCTGTGACATCTCTTTCCCAGAGACAAGGATGCCTGCATCCTATGAAAAGATAGAGGACAACGCACAAAAGACTACTGTTCCTGAATTGTAATGATAAAATTTATCTTCACTAATGAACAACATTGCATAATTGCCTGATTATGCTGAAAAGAAAATTCATAGAAAGATTTCTAGTTTCTCCAGACCCTTGGAGAAAGTGCCATTAGAAGAAAAACTAATTGCGAGAATATATTCTTGCTATCAAAATATCATTTCCCTCTGGTTTGTCCTCCAGTAAACTTCCTTTCAACCCCTGCCCTCAAACTTCACAGCCATAAATTAAGAGATCAAGGTTTTGTGGAAGATTTACTATTTATGTCATAAGTAATGTGGCTAGAGTACCTTGTGCTAAACACTGTGGGCTACATTTTGTTGCACTTCGTGCATCTAAGTGGCATGCCATGTACTCAGTTGCATAAATGCAGTTTTTAGCATGTATGTAGTTTGCAGGTAAGCTCTGTGCACACAAGTGTTTACCTTGTGGTTGAGACAATTGCCTAATTGCCCAGGAAGGAAAAACTCAACTTTAGCAATGTTTTTGACACTGTCTCCCACAACATTTTCATAAAAAAGTTAAATAAATACAGACCAGAAGAAAATACTGTAAAGAGAATAAAAAATTACTTGGATCATCATACTCAAAGAGTAGTCATTAGTGGTTCAAATTTCTAGTTGTGAGGAGGTATCAATTGGAGTTCTCCAAGTGTGGAAAAATAGTCCACGATCAACCTAATGAGATTCAACAAACACAAGTGCAAAGTCCTGTACTTGGGAGGAAATAATTGCATGCAGAAATTCAATTTGGGGAATGATGGGCTAGGTCATAGTACTGCAGAAAATGACCAGGGGGTTACATAAATCCCAGTGGCCCATAAACTGAAAATGAGCCAATAGGGCTTTGGGTTCTGCCTGGGGCCCTTGTTCTCAATGGGAACTATTCTCCTGATGCTTTTTTCATAAATGAAATGAAAAATGCAAAGTATAGTGAGCCAGCTTTAAAAGACAGGCTGGAGACAGTGATGGGTAATGACCAGCCTGTGGCCTGATGGTTAAAGTACTTTGCTGGGATTCAGGTTCATATCCTCTCTGAGTAAGAACCTGGGTCTTCTGCTCCCAAGCCATTAGGCTTTGGGCTAAAACATAAGAGTCCCTTCCACATCCATTCACTTCCAGCAGCGTCACCCTCAGACTAATTTTATTCTGCCATAGAGTAAAACAGGGTCCTGTGCTCCGTGTGAGTTCCAAAAACTGCAGTAGTGCTGCTTATATGGTATTTAGGCATGTGAAGTGAAATAGGAATTAGCCCAACGTGAAGACTCATTGATTCCTGAGCTACTGTGCAGGTCCGTATTCTTATCCCACATTGTTTGCTCTTTGCAAGCATTCTCTTGAATATTTTGTTTTTATGAAAGTTTGGAGAATGGCTGTTTCTTATTCAGCATTTTCATCATTAAAGTACCAGTTGAGTCATTAAGAATAGACATAAACTTCTATGGCACATAAACCCTTGGTATTCACATATATCCATTATTGCGTTCCATTATTCACTATTTATTATCAGCAGCTCATCCGTTCTTGTCTGTTATTTTCCTGTTCTAAAATTTTTATTGTTCATTCAACCATAGATAATACCAGTGAAACCATATCTGAAGAGTAATAACCTTTCAAAATGGCCACTTCAAAATCTTCTCACCCTACTGACACAATTTACTAATTCAGTGGAAAAGATAGAGCTATTATTTCCATTTAAAAAATTATTTTCCCCATTAGCTATATGAAAAAACACTTGAAAATGAGAAATACATTGGCAGAAATCAGAATGAGTTTGTAAACATCTCACTGCCAGAAAAAAGGCAAGAGTCTTCCAATAACATTTTGAATAAATAGTACAACCAGTCTACCCAATCAGAGTGATAAATGGCATATTACCATTTCTCTTTCCCTTTCTGATAATCTGCTATAATGACAGTAGCTTTTATCATAACTCTGCTTGTCACTGTTGCTCTCTTTCTTTTACTGCTTCCTTCTGTTCTTGTAAAAGCTTTCAAAGGAAGGCTTCCTTTCTCTGGAGAAGCCAAATCAATATAAACTGCAACATCTATAAATAGTTCCTGCAATTTAGACCTTTCCACAAGACTATTAAGTACTTTTTTTGCACGTGTGGGGATTTTACTAGTGCACGTAAAAGATACAACTTACTATAACATTTTCTTTTGCCATTACAATGGTTTGTTTTGTTGTTGTTTTGATTGATGTAGCTTGACATCTTGTCTGGATCGTTTTCAGTGCTTTCATACAGTTTTAGGTGAAAGTTAGTTAGCACTTGGTTATCATCTCTTTACTATGGGCAGGAAGTGCTTGTTTTGAAATGCGGCATGCAATACTTGCCAAGACAGTAAAATAAATAAAAGACGTTCTAAACTAATCACCTGTTACAGGCCCTCAGGGTGCCTGTGCATTGGTGCAGGGGCTGCTCTGACGTGCTGTAATTACAGCAAGTTGGAGCAGATTCAGTTAATCAAGTCTGCTGGAGTGTGGTAATTACTGTGCTCCAGCAGCCTCCTGCACCTCATGTATCAGTGCCTCTGCACTTCAAAATGGCGGCAGGGGCATTGAACTAAAGCTGGTTTGATGAGCTTTAGTTCAAGTGCCCCTGCTGCCATTCTGAAGTATGGGGATGCTAATACGTGAGACGCTGCAGCACTTTAATTACAGTGGCTCCAAAAACCTCTCTAATTAAAGCACTGTCCCCCCACCCCCAGAGCATGTGTAAAAGTGCCCTCAGTGATTTAATAAGGAGATGCTGTATAAACCCATTGTAAATGCAGGATTAAATGTAGTAGTTAAGAGCTTAAGAGGCTCAATTCAGGTATGACTACCTGTCTACAGGATCTGGAAACCTAGCCAAACCTTTTCTGAACCTTCTATGATTATACCTATCTTTACATCCTCCACTCCATTTATCCACCCTATCCTTTTTCATAACAGACTCTCCCAGTTCCTATACCCTCCAGGCTTTTTAATTTCTTCCTCAAGATCTCTTTCTTTCCTGAATCAAAGATCCATTTGATTCCCCTCCTTATTAAGACCCAATCTTTAGCCTCCCCACATGTACTGATCCTTGTGTAGGCCCAGCAGTCCAGTATCATATCTGCTCTGATAGTGAAAATGGTGTTTTCCAGGTGTGTGTGTATTGAGAACATCAGAAGATGATCATCTCAGAGGGTTCAGCAATTTTGTGCTTCTGTTCTGGAATAGAACAAAGAAAAGCAGAAGCTTGTAAAAATATAAATTAATAAGTTAACCAACCTTTTGGAGATTTGTGCTTGGATCACAGTTTTTGAAAGTTGCATCTTATATCAGAAGGCTGCCCTTTCCTCCATCATAAGTGTTAAATCAGCCAGCCAGAGGGAAACTGTTTTGGACAAGGTCATCATCTTCCTATATAGTAATGCTTAGTTGTCAAGTATCTTTCAACAGTAATGTGAAGTAAACACTAGATGGCATGATGACTGTTTTACATGGGGAGGCAAAGGAAATAAATAATTTAAACCACTGATGGGCATGATTGTTGGAATCTGTTATTTGTGTAGCACCACTGATAGGTTAGTTGTTTTACAAGTAGATTTGGGTTCTCTGCCCCTGAACACCCTCCACCAAATTTTCAGTTTAAATAATATTACAGGTGAGTTTATATTTTAAAGTATATTTTTCTAAGCTCTCTGACTCACTTCTGGCCTCTGTTTCTGAAAGCATATACCTAGAACCTCTGACCATCTGTGTAAATATTAGTCACCAAGTATCCAAGTACTACTGGCTTTGTTGAGTCCACAGCCACCACTGGAGTAGGGAACTCTGTCAACTCATACCATTTTTATTATGGCCTGAACATCAGTCTCACCTACCTTAATCCTAGGACCTACAAACTGAATGAGCACATATTTTCAGATCTCAGTCAAGGGAAAAAAGCTTTCCTGTATTGCATATAAGCAGGGTGTGAATTATACTTTGACTCTTGGGTGGGGTCTGGCAAATAATTGGGCTGCCCATCATGATGACCTAATAAAATCTGAACCCCCCCCCCACATTCATGATTTTCAAATCTTACAGGGGGGGCTCTCGTCTCTTATGGGGGGCTTTCCCCCAACTCCCCCATAATTTGAACCCTGCATATAAAGTATAAGCAGTTTAGGCAAGCCACTCTCTAACAATTGGTTCAATCTGCAGACACTTATACAAGTCCAGCCATGGAGGCACCAAACATCTGGGCTCAGTCTGGTCTTTGGATTCTCAGTGGCCTAAAGGGAGGTTGGAAGGTCTGGGCAGCCTCCACTCCTCCAAAAATTCCTGCCCAGTCATGTGCATTGATGGTCTGGGTGACTCTCATGCATACACCATTATCCAGGAGGATTGACAGTTGCCTGACCACTTATGTACAGCAATATTTGAAAAGAATCTTAATCCAACATTATGCAGTTAAAGTTACATATACTGCAATGTTTTATTTTGGACATACACTTTACACAACAGCCTTTCTTGCCTTGTCACTTCACTGCCCAAACCTATAGACACAGAGAATCTCAGGTTCATGCGAGCGTTGTTCTCCCCAACTCCCACAGCACAGCACAGCACAGCGCAGCACAGCACAGCAACACACTTCTATCTTCCATGCAAATCACAGGTGACCATTCAAGGACTGCAGCTGTGCACACAGCTAAGGAGGTGAGAAGAAAGATTAGCCTCTGAGGTGAAACATCCCATATTCATTCAGTTCACTTCACAGCCCTAATATCAATCTAAAAAAAATGCTTATCACTATTTCTTTTCCCTACCCTTCTGCTAAGGTCTCCCATATACCAGGCTCCTTTCTCATCCAGCCTATACAACCTCCTCATTTCACCCTTTCTTCATATACAAAGAAAAAGTGCCCCCTCTCTTTACATCAGCTACCTAGCTCAGAGGGGAGGACTGTTCTCCAATTCCTTTAACTTGTGGGACTCTGTCCTATCTCTCCTTACCTTTACCACCAGCCCTGGCAAATTGCTCTTAACATCAGTAAAAACTCTCTCTCTCATGTACATGCTGCTCATGTATGCATACATGATCATAAATGTGCCATGTACACACACACAATTATTATACTCATTAGCTGGTCTTCTAATCTAGTCAAATCTACTTAACCACTTTTCTGACATCAAGACATTTATTTAACTCTCTTTTCCACAATTCTTTGACATACTGAAATGGAGAAGTAGGCAGCTTATAATGTCCAAATAACATTACAGTAAAATCTGACTCAATAAGAAAAATGCAGGTTTGGATACTGAAAGCACTAAATGAGATAGCTAAGACGCTGTCAGCAGGCAAGAATGCAAATTTGGAATCACTTTTACATCCAAGTCCTTGATATTCCCTTCCCAAATTAACAATTTGGCAGAGCTATGAATGTTGCTGAAAAATTATCTAGATATATTGTATCTAGATATAAATCCTGAGATAAATACTCTTTACTGGTTCCAGTAAAAGGATCTACCATCATTTTTTGAATTTTTATTTTAATGCTGTTCCAGAAATAAGGTGCTGGGTTAGGGCTGTGAGGATAAGAATCTATTTGTATTCTCTGTTCAGGGTGCAGAGAGATATAATATTTATAGCAGGACAAATTATCATGGGATTTGAAGCACATCCAGTGACAGAGATGCTACTGGACAGACTTTCAAATATTACTCAATGCCACCATAAGGCTGTTGAGAACATGCATCCCAACATGTCTTGTAGTAGCCCAGTCTCCTCAGGACTCCCAAGCACAAAGGGAAGCATTGCCTGGCTGGCTGCCTAGGGATGCTACTTATTGCACTGCTCAGGAGAGTTGGGCCCTGCAAATCTTCCTCCTTGCAACCACCTGCACTCTGTACAAGCTTCCATTGGAGATGTGGAAAACCATATGGCTGAGGAAATGCCAATGCTTTCATGCCTGATGAGCCCGAGGCCAAATGACACACGTTAGAATCCAGGCTGCTATGGAAGCAACAGCAAACTATGTACCAGTGCTTCTGGGCCAGAGAGATGAATAGTGACTGGTGGGAGCACACTGTCCTGCCCACCTGGGATAGTGAGCATGGGCAGATGAACTTCTGTATGTCCTGGACCACATTCATGGCATTCTGTACTGAGGCGGCCCATAGCGTTCACTTATAAGCCAGGATGAGGGACTCCGTGACTATGGAGCAGCATATGACCATCATATTTTGGAAGTTTGCAATCCCCCAACAGCCTCTAGTCCAGGGGTGCGTAAAATATGGCTTGCGGACCAAATCTGGCCCACCAGGTGATTTCATTGGGCCCATGGGTGCCCACCAATTAATTGTACCCCACCTGTCCTCCCCTCCCTGGGGACTGGGGGCCATGGGAGGGCCCAAGCCAGCACACAGCTTTTGGGTGGGGCTGCAGCTGCTGCCACTGGGGACCTGCTTGTGTCCCTTGGCCTCCAGCGGTTCCTCCCTATGTCTCTGCTGCAGCACTCCATGCGGTAAGTAGGGAAGCGGGAGCAGGCAGGGGGAAGCTGAAGCTGGGCAGGAGCGCAAAGTCAGGGCTGGTGGGTATGCAGAGCCAAGACCTGCACCAAGTGCGATGGCGGGAGCATGAAGCCCGGGTCAGCTAAGTTCTGTCATGTGGAGCTTCCTGTGGCTCATGCAGATTCTGGGACTCCTGCACCACCAGGGGGAGCCCCATGCAGTGGAGCTGGCAGCCTTCCCAGCTCCCCTCTGCTAGGTGCAGCTGCTAGGACTCCATTGGAAGTGACAGGGAGCCCCATGTAATAGAGATAGGCTGGATCCACTCTGTTCCCTACTTCCCAGCAGAGTCCTGGGAGCTGCATGTGATGGCAGGGAGTGGGGCCAGGCCATTAGCTCCATTGCATGGGGCTCTCCTCTTGCAGTGTGGGGCAATGGCCAAATCCTAAGAGCTGCACATGAGCTGTAGGGAGCCCCGTGCAAAGGAGACAGGCTGGCCTGGCCCTTCCTGGAGCCACAAGCCACCAGGGGGCTCTGCCTGACTGGGCCATGAGTAACCTGGGGGCCCACCACCTGCTGCTGCCTCCAGCAGTGGGGGCTGTGTACCATGGGAGGAGTGTGCTTGGGAGGGAGGACCCACACCCACCCTCACCCTTACTACCCCCCCACACACAAACCTCCCACACCCACATGGTCCCTACACCCATTAAGAGTCAAGGCTACCCTTGCAGCCCTTGACAACTCATCAAAATTCATTAAGTGGCCCTTTAGCTGAAATAATTGCTACAGTCCATGACCAACCAGTTAAGTGTGGGCAAGTCCATGGCAGGATTGGCAATGTGTGTAGTGTATAGTGTGTCTGGCAACCCAGTGAGTGTGGGCAGTGCAGATCACCCACTTAACTGACCATTAGAGGCTTTTATAATTTTCACTCTCAAGGGGGTTCTGAGCTGCATCGGGCCCATTGACTGGACAGTCATGGCATTTTAAACTGCTTCAGATGGCTCACATTCATCACTACAAGCTGGTCAATGTCCATGACATCAGAGTGTTCTGGAACTCCGGCCCCCCAAGCATGATGGAGCAGAGAGATTTTCCAATAGGGTTCCCACAGTCAAGACAGGGCAGGGACTGTCCTTCCAACAGCTAATCAGGAACCTGGCCTATTCCACCTATGACTCATGAAGCCTTACATGGGCTCTTTGGATACCAGGAAGGAATTGTTCAGTGACTGCTCTGCAGCTGCCACATGACAGTGGGATGAACACTGATGAACACGAAGGTCATGGGATCAGCTTTTACTTTAGTATTTTTAGGGCATTTACCTTTAATTTGATTATCTTGTGGGATTTTGTAATGGCAGTAGCCGTTCAAGGTCTTTATCTATACTTATTGGCAGGGAGACTGGTTTTCTTTGTTTAAAAAAAAAAATCACAAATTCTCTGATAAAAATAATAAATTATGTGGTTAAAATTCCCAACATTTGTGTTTTTCCATGATTAAAATGAAACACCGCTATATATAAAGGTGTCAGTTGAACACAACGTTTTATTGATATATTTACAATTTTAAAGCAATTTGGAAGCCTACCTGTGCCTCAATCACCATAATAAAATTAATTCTAAATACTTATAGATTTTGGTGTTTGATTTGGGGTTTTTTATCCTGGAAAATCAGAGCTCCCCCTGCCCCCTTGGCTCACCAGGATGCGGGTCCATCTGTGGCTGTCCCCTCCTACTGCTTTGTGGTGCTGTGCAGCCCTGATATGTAGGTGCTCTGGAACTAACCCCTGCCAACCTGAGCCCTGGGGCTTATACATGTCCAGGGCCTGCCTCCTTCTTGTCAGCTGTGTGCAGGTGCCAGCTAATTTCCTCATTAACCTGCTTTCCAGGCAACCTGCAGCTGTGGAGCTCTACCTAGCTCTCAGGGCTCAGCTGCCTGCAGCCGTTGGGCAGCAGCATGCCCTGAACCCTCCGGGGTTCCAGTTGTCCCACTCACCCCAGCCCCTGGACTGTGCCATGTTGTGGTGCAGGCAGGTGGTGTCAGCTGCTCCAAGGGCCACTGCATTAGGAGCTGGGGTGAGTGGGGACAACGAGCCCTAGGGGACTCAGGGCACGGTGCTGCCTCGCTACTGCAAGCAGCTGGCATTGGCTGCTCCTGGGAAGGGGTCTGGGACAGACATTGCATAAACTGGTTTGACCCAAATCAGTTCAGGCTGAAACTGCATTCAACCAGGCTTATCTTAGATTGGTTTCAGCCATTTTGAAACTGGTTTGTGTACACTGAGCTTCTGTTCTGTTACAGGTTTAAACCAGTTTCTGATCACTTAAACCAGTTTATGTGTAATGCCTGTCCCTAGCCCAGAGGGTGTCATGACTGCCCCGGGGGCCTGGTCCCGTCACATACTGTCATATTCAGTTATTGTTGTAACTGAGACCTTATAAAGTTTCAGGTATATTGACAGATTTTCTCCTATGCCTCAGTCCAAACAGTAGAAATGTCAGTTATGCCTGACACAAGGATTTTTTTGCAGCCTTGTAGCCTGGTAAATCTTAGTACCAAAAGCTGAACATTAATGAAAGAAGAGTTTTCAGGAAGGGAAACAGGAACTAGAGAAAGATCAGGTTGATTTTGTTCCATTCAGAATCTCCTTGCCAAACAAGATACCTCACAGAGTGTTTAAACACATGCTCCGGGAGTGGAGGGGGGCACTCTAATTAAAGTGCCCGGGGTGTCACTTTTATCGGCATTCCTGTGCTGAAAATTGGCAGTGGGAGTGCTTTAACTAAAGCTTGTTGAATGAGCTTTAGTTAAAGTACCACCACTTTGCAGCATGGGGACACTGATACACATGATGTTGGAGCACCGTAATTACCATGCTCCAGTGCTGTAATTACAGCATGTTGGAGCAGCCTCATTGCATGTGTTTTGCCACAGATATCAGTTTGTCATGGTAGCAGTACTTAAGCCTAGAAAATGAAAGGAAGTGGACCAGGAACTGCCAAGGGCCAGGGCTGAGTTTCAGTACATAGGTTCATACAACAGTCCTATATTTGGCAGCCCTAGGCCACCCTTTTGTTTTATGAGCTTCTAATCCTTCTATTTTTACTCCTGACGTTTTCCCTTTCCATCAGAAGATATTGATCATGTGTTGGATTCCATTAGAGTGACTGAGCAGATTTGAAACTGAAGCATTTGAAGGGACTGATTTTTGCAGTAGGATCCATTAACCTATACCTCATGATGTGCAGAACCCCACTGAAGTCTGTCTGAATCTTCAGTGATGCCAGGGTCCTGTCAATCATGAAAATGCCTATAACTTTGTCATTTCTTGCTTCATTCAGATGAAAATTGCAGGGCTGATAGCGCCTTCTAAGGGCATGAATCTTGCCAAGTTTCAAGGAGATAGGAGATAGGTGAAGGGGTTTCTGGGAAACTGCACCTCAAACTGTTCAAAGCAAAACTCTTATCATTTGCCAAAAGCGGCATCCTGCTGTCATCCTGCGTGCAAATCTGGGGGCCCATGCCCCACAGAAGGGCTGTGGTGAACTGTGGGGCTGCACCAGGCAGACTTGAGTGCTGGCACTGGCCCCAGCCAGGAGCAGCATCCTGCTGTCATCCTGCATGCAGATCTGGGGGCCTATACCCCGAGGAAGAGTCTGACACAGCCCCACAACCCTCCTGGGGGGCGGATCTGCACGCAGGATGACAGCAGGCTGCCGCTGCTGGCTGGGGGCGGTGCCCGCACTGGGA
>NW_017729004.1:47775635-47782754 GCF_001723915.1 Gavialis gangeticus | reverse complement strand
CGGTGCCAGCACTGGGTTCTTCCTGGCTCTTGGTGTGGGCTGTGCCGGAAAGAACCCAGTGCCTCGGCCCCAGCCAGCAGTGGCAGCCTGCTGTCGTCCCATGAGCAGATCCAGGGACCTGTGCCCCTCAGAAGGAGTCTGGCACAGCCCTCCTGGGGGTGCAGGCCCCCCGGATCTGTGCATGGGATGACAGCAGGCTGCTGCTGCCAGCTGGAGCCAGCAGCAGCACCAGCCTTCCTGGCATTTGGCGTGGGCTGTGCCCAGTGCTGGTTCCAGCTGGCGTTGGCAGCTTGCTGTCACCCCGCATGCAGATCTGGGGGCTTGCACCCGCTGGCAGGAGTCTGGCACAGCCCTGCAGCCTTCCTAGGGGGGCGGTATGGGCCTTGGATCTGCACATGGGGTTTCAGTAGGCTGTGGCTGCTGACTGGGGAAATAGCACCCCCTGGGAAAAGCTGGGGGAGGTGATCGTGGGGAATTGAACAGGTAGCTAGATGTCAGTATTAGAGCAGTCCTTTCCCCCTTCTTCCCCTTCCCTCTCCTTAGTTTCTGTTTAGCTGCAAAGAGAGCCCAGCTTCAAAACTTAAAATGTTTCAAAACTTTTGAAATGTTTCGAGTGCCCTCGTTTCATTTCGAAGCTGTTTCAAAGCCTTTTGTTTCATTTCGATTTTGCTGTTTCTAGCTCGAAACGCGTCTAAACAGCTTCAAAACTAAACATCTGGCAAAGTTTCACACAGCCCTAGTCCTTAGACCAATATGGCTACAACCTACACCCCTCATTACATTTTGTTCATTTTGGCCTGGGTTTAACATTTTCTAAACATTTTTGTGATGAAATAGAATTTCATTTTAATTTAAAGATCATCTCAGATCATTCATTTTAAAAATAAAAGGAAGCTAAGCCTTTATTAAAACAGGCTATTTTCCTCATACCTACCAATAAAAAGAGTTATATTATTAAAACTCACTGTTTCGATCTTTATTGCCTCTCAGGTTTCCAGGTTATTCTGTGTCAGGCATACAGCACTATCACCTGATGTAAAATCTGGAGCTGCATTTTAATACACAAGTTGAAAAGAGGTTGAGTATTTTTTTTCTCAAGTAGGAATAGATCATGACTTCCTCTGTGAGAAATGTTTCATAGATATTAATATTAAATAGTTCCAGGATTTCTCTCTGACATCTTTAGATTGCTGCTTGCTTCTCTATTATTTGTTAAATGGCCCCAAATCTCCTTTCTGTCACCTTAAAAAAACAACTGGCTTTTTTTTCCTTTTAGATTGCTTCTGAATTGCTAAAATAATATTTTATTCTATATTGTTTGCAGTGTGATAGTAACTTAAAGTGATACTGAGATTTAATTATTGGATTGTAGTTAAAATGAGATGCTGTGAAATCTACTATTTCAATTGTACAAGAGCACTGCTGCCTCTCTACTGTGCTATACATTTAAACATGCATGGTCTGCCTATTGGAATTATAGCTTCCTCATGAGCAGCTTGGGTGTGTATCATGAGTAACTTATAAAAAAAAAGGTAGAAAGAGGGTGACATTTACATTTATTAAGGACAAAGTAAGTTACAGTGGAGCAGTCTATTGCAAAATCTGTTCTTTTGCCCTCTAAATTCTCTTTTCATAACTACGATTTGCTGTCAGTCACATGCTCTGACTGATAACTTTAAGAAGTACATTTATATGACATGCAATTCTATCTTCACTTTTGATTTGCTCTGAAGAATTATCTTTAAAAGCTTTTTTTGGGAGCTCACATGATGTCATCTTGTCATGTCTCAGAAGATAAGTAGGATGTGGGGCTTCTCAGTGGCTGAGGGCCTAGTTAAAAACCCCAGGATCTGCCCCAAATTACCTGGAACACCTGGATTGTACGCACATTAACCTGAAACTAGCTCCAAGCACTCATTATGAGGCTCAAAATTATGCCATTCTAGGGCAGGATTATCTCTGCTCCATGTTAATCAGCTCATATTGTACTAAGGTGTAGCCACTCTAGGCTACACCTTGGTATAAATACTCCATCCACCTCCCCTTCCCTGCTGGCCTGGATCGAGCCTGCTGCCCCACTAGCACCCTCCTCAGATCCCCGCTCTCTGCCTCCCTGCCCCCCCATACTTACGGCTGCCCATTCTGTCTGTCCCAGGGAGCAGGGAGGGAAGGGTTAATCTGCCTGCTGCCCAGCTACCACTGTTCCCACTCTCTGGGCCAGAAGAACAGCCTAGGAGCAGTGGCCATGGCCAAGCAGGCAACTTAAGCCTTCCCTCCTTGCTCCCCTGGGACAAACAGCATGGGTAGCCACAAGTAGTAATGCCCTGGGGGGGCTGGAGGGGTGTGGGGGGGAAACAGAATGACCTCGAGGGGCAGGGGGTATTCTTCCCTTTCAGTTATCCAGGCCCCTGCTGACTGCTCCAAACTCAAGTTTGCACTAACACCCATCAACATCTGTGGGACTCACAATGTAACATGTAACAAGGCCCTCAGTATGAATGGCAATAAAGAACTGAATAACTGCTGCAGAAAGTGATGATTCACTAGGCAGCATTTTTCCATTCAGCTCTTTGATGTCTGAGTACAGCTAGGACACTGTCTCCTGATGAAAATGTTATATTTAAATGAGGAATAAAACAAAGGTCCTCCTGCTCAGTAGAGATGACAAGGATAACACTTGCAAAAAATAGCAGAGTTGACCCCAAAGTCCTCATCAATTCCAAGTGGGTAAACTCTCCCTTTCTAAAATTCCCTGAGTTTTTTAAATTAATACATTTTTTTTTGCATCCTGATCTGTCATTTTTGCTATTCCCTACTAACTGCTTATTAGCTTTCACTCCAGAGTGTAGGATGCATACAGGCGCTAGTGCGGTGCAACTATCTTTATGGGCCTCTTCCTGCTAGCAGCCTTCACCTCCTTGGGGTCTCCCCTTTTGTATTCTCACTTGCCATGCCTTGATGTAATAAACTGATGGGGAAGGCTGCTCCAAGGGTGAAGAGAGCTTTGGGTAGTGGGCCCTTGTCTGGACCACAGCTCCCCTGGCTTCGTCCTATTTTTACTCTGGCTATGGCATCTAGCTTAGAGCCCACTGTCCAGGACTGCAGGCTTCTGGCTGAGCTTTGGTCATGCCCTCATGACCTGGGCTCTAGGCCCCATGAAACCCCTACACAGGCTCCACTTAACTGTTTGAACCCTGCCTCTCAGTCTGTGGCAGGCTCAGCCCCTCAAAAGATCCATACTCATCCCTAGTCTCTATCTTCTGTCCTCTTAAGATACTGAATATGAGATTCCTTTTAACATACCACCTCCTCTACAGCCACAGTCCAGGCCACTGGATAAAATGAAAACCACTGGGGTTAGCCTCGCCCAGCAGCACCCTTTGCAAAACAAACAGAAAAGGATTCCAAGTACTAATCTCACTCCCAATATGGACTCTCAGATTTCCTTCACCCTGGCTGCCCTTCTGAATCCTTCCTTCATAGCCCTGGTTCAGGTCCTGGGCTGTTGCATTAGGAGCTCTGTCCCCTGGAGCTCCTATGCCAGACTGCCTCTCAGGATTGGGGCTGGAGACTTATAAAGTGCCTTCCAAGATCACCTGACCCTCCACCTCTGCCTCTGATCCATCAGCATCGCCTGCACTTGGGCTTGGTGGCCATCTTCTCTCAGGCTTCTCTGCGTGTTAGTTTGGCTTCAGCAGAATAAAGAAAGTATGAGTAAAAGAAAGAAAAGGGGATGGTCTTGCAGAAAAGGAAAACAAGAAGGAACAGGAATGAACTGAGAGGGGAAGAGAGGGTACCCGTTGATCCTTTCCCTTTCTAGTAACAGGGTAGGGGTCTCCTTACACAGAGGTATCTACATGCCTTCAGGGAGTCGAGTGATTCCTGTGATAAATATGATCAAATCTTCCTCCTTTTGTTTTAACAGAAAGGGGTAAAGGGAAAGGAAGTCTCCTGCTTATCTCCTAATGCATAATTCAATAGACTCCATATCTAATCTGTATGTGAGCCAGAAAAGAGGGTTCTGGATACTTGTTAGCATTTCAGATTTAGAAAGGATCAGAAACAGAATTATATGATGTGATTATCTGAGACAAGAGGTGACGGGATTTGTATTTGGAGGGACTCTGTTCCTATGACATGGTCTGCTTGGTAGTGAGCCATCTAGCGTGTATGTATATGCCAGGCATGAGGCTCAGATTGTCAAGGATGCATGCTGATTCTTTTTGGGGCAGCAATTAAGTACATTGTTAAAGTCTGCATGGGGAATACTTCTGCATTCCGAACAGGTAATTTGGATGGGAAAAAAATGCCTCTTGTGCTTTGCTTCCTAGAAGTTAGCATTCAGTCTTTTGCTATACCTCTAGGCCCCAGCCCTGATCGGTGTGCCTTGACTGAGAATTGAATGAACCTATGCCAATTTACACCAGCTGATAATCTTACACACAATGTCTTGTCTTGGCTCAGATTGTGGATGAACAATCTGGCAGCTGTCCCTGCTAGTGGGTTGCATGCTGCACAGTGTCTATAGACAAAAACTCATTGCAAACTCTATGTTCTTTCATTCCACCTGCCAACATCCATATGTGTCAACTTCACATTCCTTTCTATTTCAGGAACTCCTTGCCACTCCATTTCTTTTTGCCAGGAGCTGTATGTACAGCTCCCACCCTTTCACTTCTTCCTTCATTCCCCACCATTATTTGTCTATGGGGTACAGTGTCAAGGTAGTAACAAGCTAAACTACTGGGGATAAGCTAGAGCAGTGGTTTTCAAGCCTTTTGGATACAAGGCACCTCTCCATCACTTTTGTGAATTGAGTGGCACCCAGTTTCAAAAACTAATTTAATTTATTACAGTGTTTATCTCTTTGCAGAGGTGTTGGAGAAGTGGGGATGGGGGATCAACCAGTCAGGGACAAGCCTAAACCTGCCTATATCTGTTTATCTCCTCACGCCTTGCGGCACCCTTCAAAGGAGCTGGTGGCACCCCAGAGTGCCCTGGCACCCTGGCTGAGAATCACTGAGCTAGAGGTACTTCTTTTTTAACAGGTATTAATGGCTACCATCAATCATTTAATTTGTTTGATCTATAGACAATTATAGCCCTGCTTGAAGCTATGTCCGAGTTTAACATAAAATAGAAGTTCCTGTATCACACATTTTCTTCCTTTTATTTTTCTGGTTCTCTCCCAAGATGCCAGGGTACTCACTACTACACCTAGAAGATTCCCTGAAAATTTTGAATTGATCAGATGAAGCATTCAGAGGTTATGTCACAGACTGACAAAGAATTGCCATCTAGTTGAGTTTATGCACTCACAGACCAGCTAATATATACATGGATTATGGTTCTTGCTTCTAAAACATGCATGCATCTTGTTTCTAAAACTATATTGACACTGCTGATACAGAGAAATTAAAAAGGAAGTAGGATTAGTCTGCCAAGAAAGCTGCCAAGAACTCTTTTAATCTTCATACATCTAAGAAAAGTGGAACTATTTGGGACTGTTGGAAAGAATCAATATATGCTGTATAATAAATGACAAAATTGACTGTCACTTTTCATTTTCAAGGCTATTACATACAAAGGAAAGACAATTTATAAAGTATCAAATAGAGTACTTGAGGCTAGAGAGTTTTCCTTTAATATCTGTACAAAAGAAAGGTGACAATGATTCAGCGTATTGCTTAAATTCCAGATTTCTGGTTCCTCTGAACCAATATAATTGAATGCCAGATTTTCAGGCTTAACCTAATTTCAGTCACGGCAATTGTGGTTAGTTCTGGTGTTCCAGGAGAGTTCTACATGCTACTGCCAGTTGCTTTGCTGCTCCTGTTTCCACCCAAACAATTTCCAGTGAAGGAAACCAAATGAATAAAATGTTACATCTGTCAGTGATGTGAAGCAATGAAGAATAGCATAGCAATAGAGACAGCAGACAGGAAAAAGTGTGTTCTGTTGGAGCAATCACTTTACAAAAGGCCCAGAAAAAAAGGTGACCTATAATTCCTTTGAAACAAAGCTCTTTCTGAAGGCTGTTGGTGGTAGAAATGTTGTTCTGTCCTTCATTTGGCAATTTATTTCTTAATGTTTTGATGATGAGTTTGCCACAATTCCTGGCAAGTGAAGGAATTATTTTACAAAACAAAGGGGGGAATCCCCACCCCCCCAACTATAAATCCCATATGGGCCAACATACATGAAACATTAGAGGTTTTTATCCTGTTAGAGTTGGAGCTTTTTTACTCCTAGGCCCCTGACTCAAATCCAGATTTGGCTTCTACTGAAAACAAATTACCATTTAGGATGGAAGAAGTGTGCTGGTTGGTTCCACCAGAATTTGGGATTCATGAAGTCATGTTTTGCTTGTTGTGACCTGAGTTTAAAATTAATATTCTCATGTGGAAAGTATGTACCAGAAGCTCCTTAGTGCAAATTGGTGCAGCTCCACCAAAATGAATAAAAGACTCATGTCTTTTCAAAACTGTACAGCAACTGAAGATCTAGCCCAATAGTTTTACTAAATAAAAGCCTGTGCTATGTAAACAATAAAGATACTTGCTTGAAATAATAGGATCAGGCTGATGAGCCTTAGTGTGAGACTTATGGGTTAGTAAACATCTTGTTTGGGCTTTTCATGTTTGAGAGAGCAGTTCCTTGCATATGAATAGAAATTTCATTTCAACTACCAGAAAGCAAGCATTCAGATTTAATATATGGATTACAAAACTCTGAGAGACCATACCAACTCTCATAATCAAGGCCCCTGCAGCTGATCTTCCAACCTATGGACTGTCATAGCAGGGATATACCATCTTTGCTGAAAACACAGAATTATTATGAAGAGCCTTTATCCATTGCAGCTTTCTATGCTAATTTATGGAGGGCATGTACTCATGTGCGCTGCAGTTCCAGAAGAGCTTTCATGCAAACTAGGCCAGAATCAATTGCCTTGTGCTGACCCCTCCCCCCACAGGTGAATTTCACTCTAGGACAAATTTACCTTTTAGTGGATATGAGTGACAACAGTCATTGATAAAAACATATTGTTTGTAAACTGAAATACAAGGAAAAAAATGAGAAAATTAAGAGGTATCTTATTGATAGAACTAAGTGTCA
>NW_017729004.1:47754222-47770635 GCF_001723915.1 Gavialis gangeticus | reverse complement strand
CAACAGTCATTGATAAAAACATATTGTTTGTAAACTGAAATACAAGGAAAAAAATGAGAAAATTAAGAGGTATCTTATTGATAGAACTAAGTGTCATCGGTGGATAAGAGTAGAACTGAATACCCTGATGCTCAATGAATGCCAACGCCTTTCCAAGGAATGAGTCTGAGGGTACAGACACGTGATATGTTCATCATCGTCATCGACAATCCCTTGATTTGAGGATGATCTCTACCACAGTTCATTGATGGGTCTTGAAGTGACATAAGAGTTGAATCCTTGAACCACAGATCGATCTGCAGAAGTTGAAGATCTTTCAGGCTGAGATGCTTCTCCTTTTTGTTCCTCCACTCTTTCTTCTCTGCTTTGAGGGCAAAACACTTTACCTTGAAATGGGCTGCTGCTTGGTTGAGGTTGCACCATTGGAGTCAGCTGGCAGTCAGCTCCTCCCAACTCTTGATGTCAGCATTTGTTTTCTTGAGTTATGCCTTCAGTGTGCCCTTATAGTGTTTCTTCTGGCCACCACAAGATCTCAGGCCACTACTAAGCTGAGAATAGATCATCTGTTCTGGGAGTTGAGAGTTGGGCATCTGTACACAATGCCTGGTCCAGCAAAGTTGGTCCTTGAGGATCACAGACTCAAAACTGGTAACACTGGCTTCAGCAAGAATGCTGAAGTTGGTGCTGTGATCTTTCCATTTGATGTGGAGGATTTTCAGGAGGTATCATTGGTTCTACCTTTCGAGACTCTTGGGATGACAATGGTAGGTCACCCATGTTTCGCATCCATAGAAGAGAACGTGGATGATGATTGCATTGTAGACCTGGATCTTGGTGTTTTTCCGGAAAGCAAGATGAATAAAGATGCACTAAAGCAAGTACCCAATACCTGTGTAATTTTCATTAGTTCTGTAGGCCAAAAGTTACAGTAGGATTTGGAGCAGACAGACAACCAGTTTTCCCTGGGGAACTGTCTCAGTTGACACAATTATTATACTACTTTGCTGCTACGTAGCAGGGGAATGAGTAATGGCCTGTTTGCTTTAAGCAAATTTTTACCTGGGGATAGCTGCAAATGCACAATACCTACAGCCATACTTTTAATTCCTATTTTAGTAGTAAATTTATACCAGGATAGGTTATACGTTGGGTATAAAAGGAGTTTAATTTGGTGTAAATGTGTTGCATGTCCAGGCCTGGAATCTGTTACAATGTCTTCTTGTCGAGGATCCTAGTTTTCTGTTTAAAACTTGCAAAATCTGTGAAAAAATTGATAAACCCTCTGATTAAAAAAACCCAAAATTCATGTTTTTCCATAATTAAAATGAAATGCCACTAATATGTGTGTGTGTGTGTGTGTGTGTGTGGTGTTTCATTTTAATCATGGAAAAACATGCATTTTTTTATATATATATAGGTATTAGTTGAATACAATGTTTTATTGATATGTTTACAATTTTAAAGCAGTTTGGAAGCCTACCAGTGCCTCAATCACTATAATAAAATAAATTCTAAATACCTATAGATTTTGGTGTTTTATTTTGGGTTTTTTTATCATGGAAAATCAGAGCTCCCACCCCGCCCCCTTGGCTCACCAGGATACAGGTCCAGCTGTGGCTGCTCCCCCTACCCTCCACTGCCTTGTGGTGCTGAGCAGCCCTGATATGCTGGTGCCCTGACTATGCTTTTGCCCCTCACTCCCCACTCGCAGCTCCCCAACCCCTGCTGATGCCCCTCATTCACCACCTACAGCCTCCCACCTATGGGGCCTGGGACCTGGTCTGCAGCTCCCTGCCTCCCCAGCAGTACCCAAACCCCAACCACTGCCTGCAGGCTCCCCCTCCCCCATGGGCAGCACAGCCGGAGTGGAGTCTGTTGTGGGGGGTGGATGAGGGCTGCTTGCTGTAGGTGTGGGGCTCCCTGCCCTGCTGTTCTCCCCCTGGAGCCTCCACAGCCCAGCAGGTGAGACCCAGGTGAGATCAGGCCGGGGCACCATGTGCATGTCCACACATACACATATACATGCACATGCACATGGCAGCGAGGCAGCCTAGACAGCTCCCCACAGGTAAATGTGGTGGGGGAAGAGAGGGATTGATGCCCCCATACTAGGGGAGGGAGGGAGGGAGTTGGGCAGGGCTAGGGCTAGGGCTGCTGCCCACCAGCTTGAGTAGTGCATGGGCTTGTGGGCCTGGGGCTGGAATGCGTGTCTGCAGGTCCCAGGCAGGGAGTGGGATGGAGCAATGGGTGGCTACTCCAGGGAGCAGTGGGGATGCTGGCTCCCCACCACTGCATCCACTGGGATGGTCATGGGGGGCAAAGTGCCCCCCATCAGATTTGTGTGGGGTGGATGCAAGCTGGCTACTGTGGGCTTGGGCTCTCCACCCTGCTGCCTTCCCTCTGGGGCCTCTGGGCCCAGCGTGCAAGACCCGGCACAGCAGGGCAGAGCAAGGCCAGGTGGGGAAGCTTGATGCTGCTGCCATGAGACCTGTACCATCATGGGGAGGTGCCCCTGCCCTGCCAGCAGCAGGGAGGGGCACAACTCCGTGCACGCACCTCCACTGCTGCCAGGCAGGCAGGGGGCACCTCACCATGGCGGTGTGGGACTCGTGGCAGTGGTACTGAGCTTCCCCAACTCACTCCTTTCTGTCATGCCATGCCGGGTCTCACCCACTGGGTGTGGAAGCCCAAGGGGGAAAGCAGCAGGGTAGGGATCTTGAGCCCACAGTGGCTAGCCCGCATCTACCCCATACACAAATCTGGGGGACATATACCCTCCATCTCCGCCCCCCCAGGAGCATGTGCAGCACCCTTCTCCATTCCCCCCCGATCACCCTTTTCCTGCTCCCCCCAGCCCCTTGCAGGCTGGAATTCTGCCAGCCTGCAAGGGGAAACCCACCGTTGCCTGTGTTTTTCCCCTTAAAAGAAGATAATCCAGGTTTTTCTTCTTAAAAGGAGAAAATCCAGGTTTTACTGCATTTTTTTTGTGTTGAACAGAAAACCCAGATCCCTGCTTATCATCAAGACTTACAAGTAGTAACTAAAGTAATGTTAAATCTGATGGACTTTAGTGGACTAGAATGATAGGAGCTTATTGTTGCCTGTCGAGTACCAACAGTATTTTTATGCATGACTGTGTAATAAAGAAACAAAGTTTGATCAATTCTGCATGTGCTGTTCACAGGCAAAAAACCTAATGGCAAGCCATGTAGCTATTTCATCTCCTTAAGAATGTCTTATAGGGACATATTTACAGCCTGAGGATGTAAGTAAACGGAGTTCCAAGGGGGGAAGTGGCTAGTAGGCTAGTAAACAGAAATAATTTGATATGGTTTTCTATAGAACCAGCAGAGCCACTAAAAAGATGTGCCTGGCTTTACTGACTGGGAAGGTGTTCAGGTTCACCCAGGCAGAAGAGCATATTTTCTTTTTCAGTTTTAAAATGCACTTTTGTCTCCATTGCCCAGCTCATTTTTCCTTAGGCCAGACAGCACCTAGAGGCTTTTCAAGATCTTTCTCTTTCTTACAGCTTGCTGATAAACCCAGAATTCTCTCAGTCTCATTCAGCCTTAGGTACTTCCTGCTGCTGCTGCTATTGTCAACTACTGAAAAAATGATTGCACTCCCCATTCCACCCATAGAGATTTTCTTCTACAGTATTATATTGCTTCCTTCCCTACCATCAATGGTACCTGCAGGCTTTTTTGCTAGGCTTTCTTCCCCCAAGCTGGTGCTGTTTTCAAAATAGCCATGATTCTTAGCTGGGAAAATAAGTTTTTCTTTCATCTGTACCAGAGTTCAGAGTTTAAAAATAACACTGTTTACTGAAATTGTTTACTGCTGCTAACAACATGTTAGTCACAGGTCTGGTTTATTCTATGCCATAGTGCATAGGAAGTTTATTCTATGCCATTTTTGATGCATTTTGATGCAAGGAAGTTATCTGTGCAGCTACCATTAACATTAGTGGGAGTCATATGGCTAAAACCTTTCTAAATATATATATACCCCCATCAGCACCCAACAACACTGATCTCATTCAGCACAGACTCCCCTCATAGTAGATAGAGTCTAACAACCTAAACATGCTACTTTAGTTACCTATTTTTCTGCTCACTAACATTTTTATTAATTATGGCATACCACTCTCTGAGAAAAGGTCTAAATTATTATGTATTGGTTGCCTGGTCTAAGAGCTGTCAATAGCTGAAACAATTGCCTCCAGTGTAGCCTTAAGATATATCAGAGAGACTTATAATACAGCTGCTGCCGAGTGCAGAAAATCTCTACTCTTTCACATGTATGGCTATTCTGATCAGCTATGTCTAATGAACACATGACTATAGGATATCATGTACAAACTTAAGATTTGCTACTATAGCCTAGCTTTTCTCCAATTTAAAACACTATCCTGAGGAAAACCTTAGTGTCTGTCTTCTAAGAAAATATTCCCATTTCTTTTGTTGTTCTGCTCAGATTCTTGCTTAAAGATGGTTTTTGCACTGGACCTTAAAACTGTCAAGACCCAGGCTGATAGTAGGTGGTATAGTACTTCTCACAGCAGAGATCCCTCTACTGAAAATGCTCGCTTTAGCTAACAACGTTATATCTACCCCATAGTGGCAATATGTTTTGGCAAGGAGCTGCCTGAGCAAACCCTGCCTACCCACTCATGTTCACATGCTCCAAACCCAGAAATATACCACTGAAAATATTCCAGTTAAACACAGGTAACATGGCAGAGTGAGGGGGAAGAACAGCTGATCAGGTAGTTTAGATCTTGTCTGTTAAGTATCAGAACAGGGAGCCTGGAAGAGATCCAAGTTTACAGAGGCAGCTAGAGAGAAGTGCAGGGCACAAATGTGACACGGTCTCTAGGAAGGTCACAGCACTGTAATGGAGACTGAGCCAAGATAAAGGGTAGCAGTCCCTTAGCTGGCAAGCATAATACTATACTCTTGCTCTTCAGACATAAGAGTTAGTTCAGTAAGAGCCATGTGACCCCACCCTACTTTGATAACAAAGGAGAGGTCTTAGACACATACCCCAAAGCAGGGGTTGGCAACCTATGCCCCATAGGCTGAACAATGTGGATCTGGTCTGCAGTGGCCGTGAGGATTGGCAGTGGGGGCTGGGGTCCTTTTCCTGCTTATCTCAGCTCACTCCTATGCCACACTCCACCTCTTGCTTGTACAGTCCCTGCTGATGTGTCAGATCCACCTGCTGTCTGCCCTCGCCACTAAAGTTGCCTCTCAGCCTGGCTGCTGGCCCAGGGAATCTGTAGCAATTGGTGGCAACAATAAATGGAGACTGTCTAGGAGGGGCTCAAGAGAGAGCGAGAGAACAGGGGGTCCTGGATGGCAGCAGAGGATTGGTGTCCCAGTGTGGCAGCAGGGTCACAAATTATGGCCCACCATTTGTAAAGGCTGCCGACTTCTGCACAGAGGGAGTCTAAGTGCTTAATGTGGGACAAGATGGTATTCGGGCAACTAAGTTCAAAATTGTGCTCCTCCAAACATTCTGTTATTTTACACTGACCAATCCATGCGTAATATGCTGAAATAGCCTTAGGAGTTGGGACTGAAATTGAGGACCCCCCCGCTCTGAAATCCCTTCTTTTGTATTCTTTTATCCTCCTGGTGACTCTTCATTGCCCAACACTGATTAGTCTCTCAGTGGTCGTCAAACTGTCCACATTCTGTCCAATCAGCATATTCCTTTGTTTCACAAACCCATCACATGCACACATCCTAATTTGGGCTTTACCAGTCTTCTCCCAATTTGGTCTGTTCCCCCAAAAGTGGAAATCTGAAAGATCTTGCAGTTGGGCACTGTGACCTGGTGCTGCCTTATCGTATGTTGTGGAACTCAGTGGTACATGTCTGTAATTTCTCAGGCTGTGTGTCTGCTTGCCTGTCAGACACAACAGACCTTGAACAAACTGTCAGAGGCAGGGTTTTTAGAAATCAATTAACCCTTGCTGTTGCCCTGGACCATTATTCTAATACAGTATCTGCTTTACTTACAGGCTAGTTCCCAAAAACCAAGCTCTAAATACCATTTTCTACTCATCACGTTCCAAACCTAATTTTCTATAATTCTACCTCCCATCCCAGGATAGCCTGTGGCCAGGGCACATCCAGTGGGGCACACTGTAGCACCCCATTTTCTTTTCTGGTCCACCCAAAGCTGAAAACCTACTGCCTGGCAGTGGCAGCAGCATTTCTATTCAGGCAGCAGTGAGGGGAATCACTTTATTTCATGACTCATTATAATCTACCTCAGGAGTGCTCAGCCTCTGGCCCACAGGCCAAATGCAGCCCATGGAGCCATTGCATTTGGCCCATGGATCTCCCCACTGGTTGGGAAATTTAGCAGAAAGGAAGTGGGGCTAGGGAGCCCTGAGAACTAGGCAGGGCTGTACAGCTGCAGGTTGCCTTGGCAGTAAGCAGTTGGATTACTGTGTGCAGTTTTGGGCACCACACTTCAACAGGGATGTGGATAACCTGGAGAGGGTACAGAGAAGGGCCACTCATATGGTTAAGGGCTTGCAGGCCCAGCCCTATGAGGAGAGACTAGGGCACTTGGACCTCTTCAGCCTCTGCAAGAGAAGATTGAGAGGCGATCTTGTGGCTGCCTATAAATTCATCATGGGGGCACAGAAGGGAATTGGTGAGGCTCTACCTACCAAGGAGCCCCTGGGGGTCACAAGAAATAATGGCCATAAGCTAGCAGAGAGCAGATTTAGACTGAACATTAGGAGGAACTTCTTCATGGTGAGAGTGGCCAAGGTCTGGAATGGACTCCCAAGGGTGGTGGTGCTCTCCCCTACCCTGGGAGTCTTCAAGAGGAGGTTGGATGGGCATCTGGCTGGGGTCGTCTAAACTCAGCACTGTTTCCTGTCTATGCAGGGGGTTGGACTCGATGATCTATTGAGGTCCCTTCCAACCCTAACATCTATGAATCTAACCAGGATATTAGCTGGCACCTGCACCCAGTCAGCTGACTGGAAAGAAACAGGACCCTGGGCATATATAAGCCCCAGGGCTGTGGCTGGCAGGAGGTTAGTTCTCTGTCAGCAGCCAGGAGCTCTTGCAAAAACGCTACTCAGAGATGCTTGGTTGCCTGTTCTGCTGCTGGTAAGACTAACGGTTGGTTGCCTGTTCTGCAGCTTCATCAAAAAAGACACTGTTTAGATACAATCTGTGAGGCATGGGGCATGGTAAAGGGGAAGTTTTGAAGCCATGCATCTAGCCCATAAGGCTTAGGGTATCTTGAGAGGCACTGACTTGGAGTGAGACCTGGCAAGAGATCCAAGATCAGCAGGATCTAGTGGGGTTCAGCAGGACCATGACCACACAAACTCATGGGCAGCCTTCCAACTTATTATTTCAACCAAGAAGACGTGGCAGGAGAGATTAGCAGGGCAGAGCAGGCATGGTCACAGAGCCCTAAGGTCATCCCACGCCATGACAGTGGCCATTATTATGGCCACCCTCCTTCCTGCCAAATTCCCAAGCCCACACTGCCAGTTGGATCTGGGCCATGCTCCCTTCCCACCATGGGGCCAAACCATGCCTCCTTCCCTTGTGGGGCTAGGTTGGGGTGGGGCTGCCCCTGATGTTCTCTGTGCCACCAGGTGGTGCCTATCGTGCCCATCCTGGGCACTGGATGGGAACCACTGGGTGGATCAAACTCACAGATGGCACTATACATCTAACCCACCAGGGAAAAAGGTAATCTACCTGATTTCTTCTAAACTCCTCATTCCACAGGTGCTGAGGACCCACCCTCCCAACTAACAAAGATACCATTTTTTCTGCTATTTTGCTGTCTGCTAGCTGCTTCTGGTAATGTAGCTGCTATTTCACAGCCCTGCAGACAGTTTTTATTTATAGCTAAAAACATTAACTCAGGTGTGGAAATAGCTTTCAGTGTAGCATTGGATGCACTGTCAAGATGCTCAAGGCTAGAGTTTGTTTTATGAGAGAGCTACACTTTATTCAAATGACTACAGGACTTAAGAAAAAACATATTTTGAGAATTTTTACTACTTTGTTGTATTTTAACACATATTGGATGATATATCAATTTAATGCACATTCCAGTTAAGTTATATTTGTTTTTATTTGATCTGCAACTGAATAATACAGCCCTAAGCCCATAGCTTATCTTCTAGTTTATTTTTACCTGGAAAAGAATGTGTGCTGTATGTGATGATGCACCACACTATCTGCACCCTCCTTCTCAAAATCCTAAATCTACCCATGCCTGTAACTTGGCGGTTAGGGCACTTTTCTTACAGGAAGGAAGGAATGTGAATTTGAATACTCTCTAGCAAAAGAGAGAATCAAACCAAAGTCTTCCAGTCCTTGGGCTAGTGCACTGAGTGCCTATAAAAAGAGGCAGGGTGTGGGCAGTCTGATAAGGTTTTAAAAGACAAAAGTGACTCTTACTTCATTTTTTAAAGGAGGTCTTAGACACCTACCTTCAGGAGATGGCTCAAGACTGTGAAACCCAAGCAGAGAAATGTGCCTCCTTTTAATGCTAACTAGGGTACTGAAGTCCCAGAAGCATCAGGATATGAGACACACATTCATCTGCAATGTTTCCTACTGATTTATGTAGGCAGATCCTTGTTTAGCATGCTGGTTTTGTAGGGAGCCAAAAAGATCACTCAGGAATGTAGATTATCCTATAGGAACAAGGAATGGAAGATGAAAAACTGCTCCCCTTGCTGCCTCCCACACTCCCCTCCCTCACCTTGGCCACCTGACCTTAGGGAGGAGGATCCTGCCAGCCTGCATGCCCTACACAGCAGGCAGGACTCCCTGGATAGGCTATGCCAAAGGGTGCTCAAAGACACTCTTTAGTGGGGATGGAGCCTGGGATTGTGGGACTTTCTGTTATTTCCTTGTTAGGGTTTTTAATTTAGTGTTGTATTTGATGGTGAGATTTATGCATTTTGGAGGCCAGCCAGAGAGGTGAACAGGGTGTGGACTTGGGAAGGACATGGGAGAAGTGGGGAGCATCTCCCTGGGCATGAGGCAGGGGAGTGGGAGTGTGTGGCCAGGCATGGGGGTGGGGGTGTGGAAAGAGGTTTTATATATCTCCTTGTGAATGGGGTTAGGAAGCTCAGCTGAAGTTGGCCCAGAGGGTTTGCTTTCCTGAGTGTAGTCAGTGGAGAAGTAGGAGGGGGCATGGAGTTTTAAACTTTTAGAGTCTTGATTGTAGAGTCTGTTTCTTTTCTTGTGGGTTGTTTGTCTTATTATAAGATGCTCTGAGCCCCTCTGGATGGAGCAGGATATAAAATCAAAATAATAATAACATTGAGTTTTGCAGTGTTCAGTATTTGTAGATCTGGGCTTAAGTTCCTAGTTTTTTTCCAAATACCTCTCTTCCTATTAACATAATCTGAGTCCTACCCCGAATCTGTACGAATCAGCTACTTTTCATCAAGATTCTTATTTCCCATATACCTTTGGACAGGGTCCCAGCATTTTCAGCATTTGCTAACAGAGAGCTCTAAAGCTAATATCATCTCCATATTGATGGTACTGTAACATGTAGCATCTCACCATCACTCCAAATAGTCTAATATACTTTGACTAAAAAAAGAAGATGAGACAGTCTACTGGGTCTGCACAGGTAAAAACTCCCCAGGAATATGAGAAGCTGCCCATGAAGACCTTCTGGGATCCATCTCAAAGAACTAAGGAAAGGCAACTTAATATGTCTCCATCTGCTCATGAAGGATCATTCCGGCAGCTGATAGAACACCTGATTATTGTCTTTCATTAATGTTTCACTCTCAAAAACATTTCTGAGTCTTGTGGTTTTTTAAGTTATGGTGGAAAAGAATGACTGTCTTCTATGACTGAGTGACTCATTTAGCTGTAATCTGTTTACTTCAGGGAGTTTAACTACCACCATCTTTTTAATTTCCTGCCTTCTTATGTCATTTCTAGTCAAACTTGAGAGGCTCAGAATATTAGGTGCATAAGTGTCTGTGGCACTGTAATATCTTGGTAGTAACTTCCACTAGAAATGCATTGGATCCAGGACTAGATGAATTGCAATATACTGTTACAAGAAACACTTCTTAAAGGGTTTCCCTTGCCTATGCCATGGGACTTACACTGTGTTCTCAGTAGTTAATGATGGGTGTGTGAGTGGGGCACCAGCCCTGGGTACCAATTGAGAAGGGGTGCTGGAATGGGGTGCAGCGAGCCCATGCTATGGCAGTGGCAGCCTGTGTGCAGAGAGGTAAGACCCACATTTCTGGTTTCCCTGCTTCAGCTCTCAGCACCCCAGTCTCCCACCTTTCCCTGCTGTCTGGTGCTCAACCTGCAACCCAGTTGCCCAGGCTACCTAAATTCCTAATTATGCCTCTGTGGGCATGTCTACATGTGATGCTATGTCGCTGTAGCAGTGTGCTCAGTGACATAGTTTCGGTGGGCATAAACCATGATCCCACAGCCATGTTGCTGTAGCAATGCTCTCCCTCACTATAGTGCATTGCTACGGTGATGTAGCAGATAAAAATAACCATGCACCATTGGCACGGCACAGTACAGTGTGGAAGTACTAAATGATGGCACAGGAACAATGGTGCCATAGGGGCACCTGTAGACCTGGGCAACTGGTGCCACCTTAGTTGGGGGGCATGTGCCCCCCACCCCCAGCAACCAGTCAATGACTGGGGGGGTCCCCCCATGGCCAATTTCACCGACCAGGCGGAGGTCCCCCATAGCTGATCGCGCCAACCGGCTGATCCCACTCCCCAGCAGGCATTCACAGGGGGGCACCAGTGCTCCTGCCTGCCCCCCACCGCCCGTTGCCTAAGTAGGGAGCACAGCCCATCATGGGGCACACCAGCATTCAGGGGGTGCACATGCACCCCCTATGCGTCACCAATGCCTGTAGACGTACCCCGTATGTATGTACTTTCTTACTATTGTTGTGTGTACCCCCTATGCATCACCACTGCCTGTAGATGCACCCTATATGTATGTACCTTCTTACTACAGTATTGTTGTAGTGACCTGTTTGGAAGAGCATCTTTCTGTTTATTGATTACATTGTATTGGGTTTAAGTGCTGAATTGATCTGGACTAGCAAGCAGAACAAACAAGCATTTTCCTGCGGTCTGAATCAAGTGGTTTTCTTTAAATCATGACAATGTTGTTTCGGGGAACTGCTAAGGAGGATGCAGCAGCAAGACTGGGGGGTGCAAAGAAAGGTGCTGCAGGGAAGTTTAGTCAGCTGATTGTACTGAGACTAGGGCAAAGACCTGGTTCCATTCTACTGTACTGTCTTGGGCCCCTTTTGGAGCCAGGAACTGGAGTGATTATGTAACTGATAGATAGGAATCACTTAAAGTTAAGTATAGCCAAAAGCAACCAAAATGCTGGATATTGAGTCCTTGGATGTATTTTTAGAGAAGTGAATCTGAAGTTGCACATATATAAATCATCTTGGGTCTGTCAACAGTGGGGTCAGAAATAGTGGAAGGTGTCCTTGTGGGCAGTGGGGGATTATCTTGTCTGAACCTTTAAATTATAACTAAATAAAGTAATGCATGTGGCATAAGAAGGCCCTCAGAGGTCTCAGTGGAGTACAGTTATCATATACATACTTGCTTGGGTGCTTAGTTTAGTAGAGATATGTTACAAAGTAATCTTACTATTCAAAAGAGGCAAATCAAGCATACAGGAAACTCATCTTGAAGACAATTCCATTACCCGCTTATTTTGAATTAACAGTCAAATCCTGCTTCTATCATAATGAATGGTAAACCTCCCACTGTGGGGATGGGCACTTACTGAATCTGGTATGGTAGCTTTGGCTATTTTACTCTGAAGTTAGAGTGGTTATAAAAATATGACAATGCAACATAATGCAATGTGGCAAAACACATTTTTAGAGTGTAATCTTGCTATAAAATATAAAGCTCCCAAATAATTTTTTCCTCTTAGTGACACAGCTGTCAACTTTGTCTTGACTGTGCGCAATGATTTAGCTTCATAATTGCCAAAGTTCCAGTTCAGTAAGAAAACTGCACTTAATTAAAATCCATTTTTTTGTACAAACCATTGGCAGCACCATAAGTTGTCTCTGCAATTAAGAAATGTAAAATGATCCCCTGCAGAGAGGAGTACAGTAGGGGTGAGGGGAACAAAGACAAGTCATATCCTAAGCCAACAAATTATTTTCATTTTACGGCTTCCCAGAAAAGACTTGGCAGGGGATGTGAGCAGACCGTGAAGCACAATAAATTGTGGAAGGTGTGTGTCTTGGATTAACTTGTGCACTGTGCTGAGGTACATTTTATAGAACTATACTTGACAAAAATAGATTTAATGCAAATATCAATCAATTGTCTTCCTACAAGGAGCGCTGCATAATTAGGAATGATTCCTCTGAGCTTTGAATCTATTCACATCACTGTGACCTGTACGGCTTCTTTCTTTGTCTTGTGTAGAGGACATTATCTTGCTAAATATTCATTGACCTTACTTACATTGCCAAACTCTAAAATTCAATTCAACATCATGTTTCCCTGCTAGATACTCATTATTATACATTCAGATCTGCCCTAGGCAGCCATTAAGCCACTCTCCAAATTGCTGCTTATGTCTCAACTGTAGATCATATCTTCCTTCAACTAAAATTAATTCTTCTCTTCAGTATTAGGAAATAGAAAGATATTTCACAAATACTGCATTTTAAAAAATACTAATTAATATTTATGCCAACAACTACCATTGCGTTTATACAATTTTATCCTAGTTATGTGTGCATAATACAATATAACATCTACACTACATAATACAGTATATATGTACACACACTATATATAAATTATAATATGACCAATGACGTGTAATATATAATATAATTGTATATTATATATATCATACTACATTGCTAATACAGTCATTCTAAGGTGTCCTTAAATATATTTTCTGTAAATGTTATTAGATATTTTGGGTATTGTTAATGTTTTTCATGTTGTAGGAAGGGATTCCAAATATAGAAAGGAAAAAAAACCCCAATGGCTTCAAGAAAGCTTTAATCATGTTTATCCTTATATAAATCCTAGCACAGCAAAATGAAAAATTAAATATCTCTATAGTTGTTCCAGATTTTCAAATAAATGACTCAGAGAAACATTTTGATTAGTACTTGGCAGCCAGATGTTCACATTTGCTTATACTTTATGAACATACAAAGGGCCAGTTCCTCACCTGTTTCTAAGGAAATGAGCTATGCCATTAAGTATACATAAGCAATCTGGCCAGTTTGGTATATATTCCCATCACTTTAGCAGCATAAGGAAATTTGGGAACTGTAACATTCTACTGTGTTGGAATGAGAAAATGACATGTTCTCACTCAAACATTCAACATTTATACCTGGGACTAATTTGTTGTAATTTTAGATTGTCCTTTTAAATGATAAAAGCTGATAGCAATTGGAGTGTAATGCCAGAAAGCTCTACACCAATCCTCTACACCAGGGCTGTCCAACTTTTAAGTGGCTGGGGGTCAAGCACTCAGCAGGCTGCACCAGGGTAAGCCATGGGCACCTTGGACCACACACTGGAGGAACACCCCACCCACTGCTGCACCCATACCCATTTTCTCCCACACACTGCACCACACACTTATGCCCACCCCTCTGCTACACTGTATGTCCAGATGCTCCTCTCCCCCACTGCACACCATGTCTGCACAGCCCCAAGACTATGCACAACTCCCCAGCTGCATAGCTCCAAGACTGCACACAACATCCCAGATGGGGGCAGGCAGTGAAAGCTGGAGGAGGAAGTGGGGACCCAGAGAAGCTGGCTGCTCTTGCAGCCAGAGTAATGAGCGGAGTGGCAGCCAGGACGGAGTCTCAGGGTCATAACATAACCCGCCATGGGCTGCAAGTGGCCAATGGGCTGCCTGCTGGACAGCCCTTTGCTAAGCATTACTTTCAATGAGTCCTTCATTCAGTTTTTCTCATCTAATGCCCAGTGATTCCATGGTTGTATAAAAGAGGCGGTCTATGCCATGCAACATCCAATACCTTTCTCATCTTCTTTAGAGTGAATAGGTAATCCTCCCAAACCATTCTTCAAACAAAATATTCTTCAGGAAAGCACTTGAATTATGGTTCCTCCCATCAGCCAAAGTATCACCATTGGGAAAGGGAGTTTAATGTTGTATTGACTCCAAATGAAGTGTTTCACTATTTCTGGATCCAGATTTTAAAACTTTTTATTTCATGAAAAACTTAGATATTTTAGTTTTCTGTCCAAATTCAGGATAAAAACATATGATGAAATACTGGAATTTCCCCTGGGACAGAAATTCTGATTTTTGATCCTTGCTACTTAGAAATGATACTGAAAAGAACTGTCAGACTGGATGGTTCACAAGCACAAACTGATATCTTTATAATGTTCCTTGGATGGATGTGGAGCTGTGATGTAAAATTTATGAATATTATGTTGACCTGGTTTTTGAGGTATGTACTTTCTGCGTATTGATTTAAATTAATAGGAAGATGCAAGGAAAACCAAGCAGCAAGGAAAAAGAATGGGAAAAATACTTTGCTGCTACTCAAATAATTGAGGTTTAAGAGATAATGTCCAAACTGTTAGCTTTGAAGATTTTACCTCCTCCCCTACTACTCCATCAAAATTAGTTCTGTCAAAAAGGGCCAAGCACAGAAATGAAGAGTTAAGATACATGAACAATTTGCAAAAAAATATGTAAATGCTTAAACTAATTAACTCTATGGCAGTCCTCAGGTTGTGTTAATCAGTGTAACAACAGCTGTTGATCTGATTCCATTATTGGTGGCCCCCAAATCACTGGGAATTATTACCTGATTTTTTTTTTAAGTTTAAAGTCTCTGACTTTTTTTCTACTGACAAGTCTTTTTATACAGATAGGAACTTTACTGATTTTTCTGCCAGAGAGTAGGCCTAACAAGAACCTCTCCCAGCACTCTAATGAACCTATATTATAATTATGTCTTAAGGCTTCCCTGGAGATAAGGATTTGCAATGGGAAAGGATGATGTCCGACCTGTGTATTGCTCTCAGGGCATTTACTTCATAATGAGATCAGCAATTCATTTCCTGTGGCTTCTGAGAGAGAAAATACTAAGACAGTAGCTTGATTGCAGCTGAGTATGAAGCACATCTAATTATCTCACTCAATGTGCACCTGTGACAGGTCTTAGATTTTTTTTCCTAATTAATATTAAAAAAAAATATGTTAACTCTTTTCTCCCAGTTTTGGATTTCTGAGATTCACACTAGATGCCATAAGTTTGACTTTAAGTATTCCTTGATGCAGCAGGAGGTTGATACGAAACACATTGTGACAGGGGGCATGCTCGGGGCCGGGTCTCATGCTGGCCTGCCCACCTGTCTCCACGGGGAAGTCTGCCCAGTCTCACCTGCCATGACTTTACCACATTGTTTCAACGGTTTATGAACCACAGATTACTCATTTCCTTCCCCAGTGCCAGGGGGCGCTATCTGTGGCTCCAAACCTCCCCTACACCACAGCCCATGCTTCGCAGATGGCATCCAGACTTGTATTATTCTCTGCTCTGAGACTGGAGTAAACTCAGTCCAATGTTGGGCTCTACTCACCCACGTACTTACACCACCTCCCCGCTCACAGGAGGCATCTTACACTCTGCCCTGCTTTCACTGGGGCCTCTGGCATACCGCCCATTACTGGGCCACACTCAACTGCCCTTGCTCCTCCTTGAGCAGCCCCTCTTGGGCCATCTGGCTTTGCTACTCACATACTGGCCTTGCCACACAGTGCTTCAGTTCCTGCAAGTTTCCCTACTCTACGTGGTCCAGTGTTGTTCCAAACCCTGGGCTAATTCTTCTCCAAGCCCCTAACCGGGCAACTCTACACTACACCCCACCCTGGGGTCTCTATCTCAAGCTTGCACCCAACTTCTCACGGGGCTGGCCCTTGTGCTGACCTTTAGGCTTACTCCCATTTGGCCCTACTCAGCACGCCCCTGGGACTGTCCTTGAGGCCTACTCCCACTTCTGCCCTACTCAGCCTTCTCACACACACATAACTTCCTTTTCCCATCTCTTTTTTCTTCCGATCTCTTTGGCCTCACCTTTCCTGTCCCAGTGATTGAAACCAAACACAAGCAGAGAGGAAGCTTGCTCAGAGCTATATAAAAATGGCAGTGGTCTTGGAACATTATTATTAATGACAGTAGTGCCTGGAGAATCCCAATGCAAATTGAGGCCTCATTGTCTTAGGCTCTGTAGGGAGATGGACAGTTTGAAGAGCATTTAGTTTGGCTCAAGACAAACCAGAAAAGTGGAAAAAGAACCATATGAGCATGCATTAACAGAAGTCAACTACATACAGG
>NW_017729004.1:47743080-47749222 GCF_001723915.1 Gavialis gangeticus | reverse complement strand
CTGCCCTACTCAGCCTTCTCACACACACAGCCCTTCAGGCCTACTCTGACTTCAGACCTACTCTGTGTGGGGCCTTCCAATGCTCTACACACTACCCCCTCTGGGGTCTCCAGGTTCTGCATCCCTGTTGGGCTTAGGTACCTACATGTCGGCACACCTGGCCCCCCACTACTCCCCCAGCTTTCGGAATTACCCACCAGATGGTGGGCCTGGGGTTAAGGCACCCCTACCCGCCTTTCACTACCCTTCCCCATCAGGGTACAGTTTTAGGTCATACCCAGGACCAAGAACCTCCTGGCTCACCGCTAGATGTTCCATGCGGCTCAGCTATGTAATGTTTCTGCCTGGGCTGCCTAGTGTTATATACCCAGTGTTCCAAAATGGCTGCCCTCATCAGGCACCTGGTAGCTGCCAGCCTCTACCCTTAAACTGGCAGGCACCCAAAGGTGCACTGACACACATCCATGAATAATGGTTCTTTCCATCTCCCAGAGGTATTTAGCATGGCTGTTTAGATTCCCAGGAGCTTTGAATGTGAAGGCCCCTACCTCACAGGGAAATTTACATAGGTTATTTTCTACTGGAGAATATAACTAGTGGAAAGTAATTGCGGAAATGGCACAAGTTACTTCATTATACCTAATGGGATGGAAATGCAACTTTTTATTATTACTAGCCAATTGCCCGTGAACAATTGTGGGGGCGGGGTGGGGGGAGGGGGCTGGGATGGAGTGCCGCCACCTAATGTGCCATGCCACCACTGTTTTGCCTCTTGCAGGGAGCGGGGTGGGAGAGGCAAGGCCAGCACCGCTCCCCTACCCTCCTTGGCTCCCCCACCCTCCATCCGGTCCTTGGTGTGTGTTATATTGAATGTAATAGTTTCGATTCTTGTGATAACTGCCCATCAGTTTAGACAAAAGGCAAGGTTTATCTTCTTAACTAGGCCATTGCTTGCTTTGCCTGGCCCTGCAACAAGTTTGTTTAAAAGTCTTAGGTTCTCAATCTTATCTTTAGAGGCCTTTGACAAGTTAACCTAAGAACAAGAAAAACGACCCCAAACATTCCGAGAGATCAAACCCTAGAAGCTTGTGAAAGGGGGTTGGGAAAGATAAGATACCGTAGAGTTGTGGAAAGTCTCAAGAATTTAAAATAAACTGAATAGTCAGTGGACAAATTCCATTGCAGAAGACAAAGTGACCACCCAGCAAAAATCTGTTGAGTAAGATCTGAGCCCAGTTTGGGAGTAGTGACAGGTTTGGGTAGGAGGGGCCCAAGATGGCAACTCACCCAGTATATAACCTATAACCTATAGTCCCAATTTGGAGTTAACCTCACTTGTAGAACACCAAAGGAAGAATCACAAGTGTAGGCCAGATCAGACTGATCACCTGAACCACCCTCTCTGTGAACAAGAGCTCCCATTCATGCTGGAGCTGTGGAGCGCCCGAATGGGACTGAAGGAAGGGGACTTTTTCCTATCACTGCTGAGACCAACCCTAAAACCATAACTAAAGAATGAAAGTATATCTGGGGATTTGGTTTCTTGGAATTCTAGGATTGTTAGTATACCGTGACAAATAATAGTAGCAATTCAAATTTAACTTTTAGTAGTAATTGTACCTGTTTTTGTAATACTAATTCTTATAGCATTGTTTGGGAAGGAAGTGCATTTGGAGCATTGTTTCTAATGTATATAGTTACTGTGTTTTTAATGCTTGTGGTATTTCTTAAAGCTAAGCAGTATTATATGCAGAATAAGGAGTTTTAATAAACATATTAAAAGAATAAAAATCGTGATCATTGTGAAAACAAACAGGGTTCAACCTCACCCCACCAGCGTACTGATTTAAACCAATGTATCGTGTGGGACTTCTCTCTATCCTGTAAACCCATAAGAGACAGTGTGGCTTCAGAATCATGCTGGTGCTTCCTCATGCTTGGGGCACTCTGATTGGCTGTTTCTGTCAGCCAATCAGAGTGCAAATAATGTGTTGTGGACAGACAGACTTAGGCTTTTATAATATTAGAATTATACTAAAAGGGTCAGATCCAAGCTGTTCTTGTGGGTGCAGACACTGAGGCTTCAGTATGCCTAGAACATAGGGGCTTTCCCTAGAACAATGATCTATATCAGAGATGCAACTGTAAAGCCCCTGTCCTGCAGCCAGGTCAGTTGTTTAAGGCTTAGTTAGGCTTCTGACCTGCAGCCCTTGTTTCTGAGTCAGCCCCAGTCAACACATCAGTCAAGACTAGCTGATACCCAGCCCTTTTTTTTGATTAGTTCTGGGGCTTCTTCTAAGGAACCCCTCCAAAACGTGAGCCTTGTCACACAATTTACTGATCTCCAGTCTCTGAGCAGCTCCTGTCCTGGAAACATCTCCGGTTTTCCTGATTCCTGACCCTGCTTTTGGCTTGTCCCTGGATTTTGGCTTTGAATTTCTCTGTACATCTGTTTCCTGGTTCTGTTCTTTGACATCTTCTTGTGGATTGTCCCTTGGATTTGATAACTAGGGGTCTAATTCCCAGATTCTGACTTGGTTTGGTGTTTGGTTCCTGACTTGTGGCTTCTGATGCCTACTTCAGCAATCCCCAGTCCCACTCCTGGCTCTACTCACTAAACTGGCTGTCCCAGTGGACCATGATAGTACTTAGGATCCCTATACAGTCACTGGGGAAAGCTTTCTGGCTTTAGAGTAGGGGTTCCCAATCTGTGGTACACATACCATCAGCAGTACATAGAAAACCTGTTAGTGGTATGTGTTAACAGATTTATTATAATTACTTGATATGACAAAAATTTGTTGGTGGTACTTAAAGTTGTATCGGGACCCCTACTCTGTTACTAGAAGAGGGAAAGTGTCTAGGGGTATCTGGCTGTCTTCCTCCCTCAGTTCATCCATTTTCTTTGTTGTTTTCCTTTTTCTTTACTCATACTTCCTTTGTGTTTCTGAAGCCAAACTAACAAGCAAAGAAGCCTGAGACAAGATTGGCTGCCAAGCCCAGGTACAGGCAATGCCTGATGGCCCAGGATGGAAATAGAGGGTCAGGTGACCTGGAAGAAAATGTATAAGCCTAAGCCTCAGGCCAAAAAGGCAGTCTGGTCATAGGAACTACAGCAAGCAGAGCTTTGAAGGGGAGAGCCCAGGGGCTAAACCAGGGTTGTGAAGGACCGACTCAAAAGGACAGCGAGGGTGAAGAAAACCTAAGAAACCTTACTGGGAAAGAGATAAGCACTATGAATCTTTTGCTGTGTTTTTAAAGCACCGCTGCAGGTTGAAGCTAACTGAGGCAGGGCATTTTGGTTGAGCCAGGGCAGGTGCCTGTGTTACTGGTTTTCATTTCACCTGGTGGACTAGGCTGCAGCTGTAAGGTGAGTGTGTGGAGGCCACTGAAAGGGGTGCCTGGGGACACCCCAAATCACAGACATGGTTTTAAGAGGATAGAAATTAGAGACTGGGGATAAGTATAGAGCCTATGACAGGCAAAGCCTGCCAGAGATTGAGGGGCAGGGTTAGAGCACGTGAAAGCAGGACCCACTGTCCCAAGGCCTGCATAAGGGTCTGATTGGGCCTAGAACCCAAGGTCATCAGGGTGCTACCAAAGCTGAGCCAGAAGTTTGTGGCATGCTGGCACCAGTAGTTACCCAATACTTGGGTTCTAGGCATTGCTCCTAGGACTATTTTACATTTGACAGGCACTGGATAAAAAACTAAAATTACCCTGAGAGCAAAGGGTGGGAGATGGGACTTGCCCCACTCCTATCCTTGAGTAATCCCTTCATTTATGAGCTATAATGGCATGTTCCCAATTGCTTGTTCACCTTCAGGGCTCATGACACTTGCATAACTTTTCCCAGTGGACCTGTTTCTTCAACACTCAGTCTTTTCTACAGTCCAACTAGGGGTGGCCAGGGTGTCAAACTCATCTGGCCTGATTGTTGCTGAGCCAGTCTGCAGGTCAGACCAGGACCAACCCCCTGTGGAGCACCTGTGGGGTTGGGTCCAGTACATGTGCCATGGGCAGCACACACTCTGTGCTGGCCCCACATGCCACATGTAATATACACCAGCCCCAGGACTTGTGCATGTGGCACATAGGGTCCAGGGCTTAGGCTGTACGCAACACTTCAGACCAACCCTTTGTGCTAAGTCCAGCCCCTGTACCACATGCTGCACATGGAGCCAGTACTTGTGCATGGGGTTAGTCCAGCAGACTACAGGCCAGATCATACAGCTCCACAGGCCAGATTTTTACACCCCCGGCTTAGGTCTTCTGCTAGGAGTTGGAAGATGTCAGTTTGAAGCTCTCCAGCTAAGGAGAGTCTGCAGCCTTGGTATCCCATGTTTAGGAGTAGATGCACTAACCACTAGGCTATTATGCAAACTATAAGCACCAGAACCACACTTGTGTATATAAGTGACAATAGGTGTTGTGTATGGCATAGAATTAAATGCTGTCGGTATGCATTAGGAATGGTCTTTGGATACCTAATGGATCAGACTTTTCTGGGAACTTATATGGAGTTTGGGCATCTGCCCAGCTTTGATCTGAATTGCAAAAAAGGCATAAGTAGTGTTGGGGCCCGGTTGCTTGAGCTGGAATGTTTAGAAGCTTTCATTTAGGTACTAAAGGACCTTTTTCTGGCCATATTGAGATGCATAACAATATAGGCACCTAGTATTTTTCTGCTTAAGTCTGGTTTGGGCACCTAACTGACCAATTTTGATCTGGTACTTATTCTTGCCTAGATTTAACTAACCCAGAATTCATAAAAACAGCGGCCCTGATGAAGCAAGTCTATTTCCCTCCCTTTCTTAGGCTTGCTATGGAACTTCACAGAGCATTAAACAAGTTAGAGCTTCTTAGGAACTGGACAGCTCTAATCAAGCTCTAATCAAGCTGGACAGCTCTACCGCTAGGTATCCTGACATAAGTACTCCAAACTGAATTGCCTGAAGATGTCTATGGAAGAAGTTCACTGTAATTACCTACATATTCCAGGGAAAGAGAATGTGTGGTCTTTTGAAAAAAACATCCCTGGGCAAGAGATTCTTCTCCAGCTGTGTCACTTGCTGAGAATGTGAGAGTAGAATCTTTGCCACTTATCAAGCTGACATTTCTCTTGTGATTCCCATGAAAGACCGTATAGGGAAATAAGTCATTCCAACTTTTTTTTAATGCATGCTCATCAGTCTCTGTGTCTTGGTTTTTCCTTTTCATACAGACTGTTTCATACAAGATAAGGGAAGAATTAGAGATTATAATAGAAATGCTGACAATATAAAGAAGAGAGGAGTAAATTAGCTGCCAAAACTAGTTTCAGAGTATTTTAAATGTTGGTACTCCTAGAAACAGGCTGGGAACATTCTCAGAACATAGACACTCCCATCAATTAATAAATCTCAGGACCAAACTCCATAGGAGACAGTGTTCCTTGCTTAATACATACATAACAAAGGAGAGGCTACAGAGGTATAGCAGATCTAAAATAACAAATGAAGAGTAGAAATGTAAAGTTATATCCAGTCTTCAGTGAAACTTTTCTCATATGTCCAAGGCTAAATTGTGTGTGTGGTCAGTGGTGAGCGAAGGGCAACATGTAATGCACCAACACTGGACTGGATACTGGACTACAACTCAGTCTCATTGTCTGCTCTCCCTTCCCTGTTGCTTTAGGGGAGGTATAAGGGAGGAAGAAATCTGAATAGGCCTTTTCTGCCAGCACGTAGAGGCGGCGATGCTGGCTGGTAAGTTTAAGGAAGCAGTGGGGCTAGGGCTCTGAGCACTCCCCCACTGCATTCTGGAAGGACAGTGGCAAACTGATCAAACATATGCCCCTGCTTTATGATTTCTTCCTGTAATACAGAGTTATCCAGGGCAGAGGAGCAAGGGGCACTTCCTAGTGGCTGTGCATGAGAATGCTAGATAGAACAGAGGCACTAAAATCAAGGGATGTAGTGGTCATGGGCGATTTTAATTACCCAGACATCTGCTGGGAGGAGCAGTCAGCCGGGACGGACCGCTCCAGGAGGTTTCTGGCTGAGATGCAGGACCTCCACTTGATTCAGGAGGTGCACAGTCCCACCAGAGGAGGTGCCCTGTTGGACCTGGTCCTGGCCGCAGGCGACGACCTGGTAAGGGG
>NW_017729004.1:47727178-47742706 GCF_001723915.1 Gavialis gangeticus | reverse complement strand
AAGAAGAGGCTGGATGCCCACCTAGCTGGACTCGTTTGAGTCCCATTTCTCTTTTTGGGGTTTTTGTTGTTCTCCCGCCCTGGCGGGGGGTCGGGCTAGAAGATCTACTAGGTCCCTTCCGACCCTTAATCTATGAATCTATGAATCTATGAAAAACCAAATCTTGTCCTAAATGGGAAGAAATCAAACAATAGGAAAGTGTCTGAGTTAGCCAGTGTCAGGGGTATAGGTTGTAGCCATGTTGATCTAAGGATATACGCAGACAAGATTCTTTGGGTAACTCATAGTTGGTTTAGTAAAATATATCGGATTTACCCAAATAATCTTGTCTGAGTTAATCAGTGACTTTTTGATACTGTCCAGCTCAATTATAATATCATAATATCAAATATGAAAAAGTCATAATTTACAAGGGAGTTTTTGCTTGATCAGTATTCTGTTAGAAGACTGCACAAATCAGAAAAGAACAAGATAGAAAGGGAAACATGCTTAAATATATAATGCATTTAGAAGGAGAAGATATCATGAAGTGTCATATCTCACTTCAGATAGAAGCTGTAATCAGTACATCTTTCCAGCAAATAATTTGCAGCTGAGAGAAGCTAATGATCAAGAAAAGGGAATAAAAACGTGACACCAGTTCAAGGAATTTCCACCATTATCTGCGCCAAAAGCAACCACTCAATTACGTACTCTGTAAATAACGTCCTAACTGGCCTATAAGTAACTGTGGAGGAGCCTAAACACTTCACAAAGGTTTAAAAGAAAAAAAAATGTAATCAAAATAACATGGTTTATTCATTTTCAGTAAATCCCTCATCAGAAAAATAAAAGTTAGCTAAAACCTTGTTTTCAACTGCTTACCACTTGAAGAGGGAAGCTTTTGATTTTAAGTATGGGTTCTATGAGCCTAAAAATACACTTCAGCAAATCAAATTTACTACTTCTGAACTGAGTTGTCCATGACAAATGACACTTCTCATGATGGCTAAATATTTTGCTTGATTTGTTTTGGTCTACAGCCAGGGCTCTCAGCCCCCAAATACATGACGTCCCAAACGAAATGGACAACAACAGAGGGCAACTCTACCCCAGCTTCACAGCTATTAAGCTTGTGGCCATCATTACCATATTAAATTTGTTGGAAGACCTGGAATCTATGCCTCTTTCCACTTCCAAATGAGTGAGAATTTCTGCCTCTAGGACACTAGCTAACTGTAAGCCTTGCTGAGAATGCAGTATTAACATATTTCTCATTCCCAAATTATTCTCTAGTATTCCCATTTGTTTTTCCAATATTGTTTATTAAAGAGCAGAGAATGCTATAATAACCATTCTGATATAAAAAACTATTCCAAAAACTTTCCATCTGATGTAAATAATTCTTGTTGCTTAGCCTCATTCAAAGTTCATGCTAATTTCAAGAAAATCCCTTCCCTTCTTGAAGGACACTTTATATTTATAATATATCTCCATGCAGCACTTTAGGAAATTTCATTTTCACAGGGACACATGAGGTGAAGCAGAAGATTCGGCATCAAAAACAAATCCTTGTTGCTGCAGAACCCAAACACAGATGATCATTAAAGGATTCCTCCTGGTGAGACTTCTAGATACCTATGGTCTTCGGTGGCATTATCTCTCAATGGATGCACACAGGAGCAATGTGGAAACAGCCTAGCCTGTTTAATAAGGAAACAGCAGATGTCTTGTAACCGAACTGTGATACTACAGAACCTCCAACATAAAAATGGATGAGAAAATCTCCCAGACATCCTCTTGAAGGTACAGAGTAGCTTGATAGAGCTGCACCAGTCTTCATGACCATATTACCATTACTCTGGCATGGCCCCAGAGTATATTCTATTTAAGAAAGAGGGTTTACTTATCACAAACTAGAGTTCTTTGAGATGTACTATCTGTATGAACATTGATACTGTGAATATGTATGTATGTCAAGCATTCAAGCTTGAAGATTTTTTTTTTGGCCTCTGCACTAGCTGTACAGGGACTGAACCGCCCTGCTTCTTGTTAAGTCCTCCATAAAGGGTGGTGCTAACTTCCTGCTTCTCACTTTCCTTTCACCTGCAGAATCCTTTGGTGTCAGGAACACCAAGAAAGAGCTCCACTCCTTTGACAGAGAGATTCTCTACTACCATACTCTGCACCTTTAGGAATCCAAATGTGTAGTCAAAAGAAACATGTCACAACCACATCTGCAGCTGTGGAATTGAAAGCGAAATCTGTTGAATCTACAGTGTCTTGTACGGTTTCTTTCTGAGCACCAGTTGATGCTCAAAAGGAAGAACTGTAAACACATCCCTCAGTTCCAGGGCTAGACTTTTAGTAAGTGCCATGCAGTGCTTGTAAATTTGAAGAAAGTCCTATCTTGTTAATAGGGCTTGGTAGTTGGCCATGTTAAATTGTAGCTACATAGGGGAATACTACCTCCTCCCCAGTACCTCCAGCCTTTTGGGCTTTTTGTCTTTTGGAGTCTTGCTGATTGCTGATTTTGCCTCAGCTATATCAACAAGAGAGTAGAGTGTAAGTCAGATATAAAATGACTTGTCATCTCTAAGGGGAACCTAATACTAAGACATTTTGTATCTAACCTACAACCTCCTCTCTTGCTGATGTAGCTAATGAGGCAAAGTAGATCAACATCTCTAAGGGGAACTTGATACTGTCTTCTATCTTCCACATGGTTAGGGTACAGGTGCCAGGTGTTTGCAAGATGATCCTTGCTGGGTCCATATGATGTCATTAATAGTAATTAATGATGTCCGCTTTGCTGAGGAACAGACTTCTGTGACTTATCCATCAGTGTACATGACAGATCTAAATAGGATTCCATTCCTAGGGGATTGGCAGTGGTTGGGCTACCTACCTTGGAGGTCTCAGAAACCCCTAAAATCATTTGAGGTGCTAAAATGGGAAAAAGAAGACAGTTGTGCAAGAGGCACCTGCAAAGCTGGAGCAGAGAAGCAGGAGATTAGCCAATATGGCTTATCCCAAGAGTCACTCTCTGAGTGCAAGGTTCAGGGCCAGAAAGGCTACACTGGAGTGGTAGGAAAGGAATCATGAAGCTACTAGATGAGGAACAGGGAGCTTATGGAGCAAGAGGTCTTTTTTGGAGCAGAAGTGATGGCCTGCCTATGCCTTGTGAGGAACTTTACCACAAGACAAGCTCAGAGCCTGGTCTCATAAACCTTTCTGAGAAGGTGAAAGATTTTCAAACAGAATGTAAACTGAGGACATGGTGGGAGATGTAGAAGTGGATGGCAAATTGGGCAGCAGTGATTATGAGATGATTGAGTTCAGGATCCTGACAAAAGGAAGAAAGGAGAGCAGCAGAGTAAGGACCCTGGACTTCAGAAAAGCAGACTTGGACTCCCTCAGGGAACTGATGGGCAGGATCCCTTGGAAGACCAGTCTGGGGGAAAGGAGTCTAGGAGAGCTGGTTGTATTTTAAATAAACCTTAATGAGGGCACAGGAACAAATCACCCCGATGTGCAGGAAGAATAGCAAATGTGGCAAGTGACAAGCTTGGCTTAGCAGAGAACTCTCCAGTGATCTTAAACACAAAAAGGAAGCTTGCAAGAAGTGGAAGCTTGGACAAACAACTTGGGAGATGTATAAAAACATTGCTTGGGCATAGAGGGATGAAGTCAGAAAGGCCAAAGTGCAATTGGAGTTGCAGCTAGCAAGGGCTATGAAGGATAACAAGAAGGGTTTCTACAAGTACATTAGCAACAAGAGGAAGGTCAGGGAAAGTGTGGGTCCCTTACTGAATGTGGGAGGTGACCTAGTGACAGATGAGGAAAAGGCTGAAATACTTAGTCTTCATGCCTTTTTCAACGTAGTCTTCACAGGCAAGGTCAGCTCCCAGACTAATGCACCTGGCAGCACAGTTTGGGGAAGAGGTCAGCAGCCCCCAGTGGCAAAAGAACATATTTAGGAACTACTTAGAAGAGCTGGATGTATACAAGACCACGGGTCCAGATGCAATGCATCCAAGGGTGCTGGGAGAGTTGGCTGATGTGACTGCAGAGCTACTGGCCATTATCTTTGAAAACTAATGGCGATCGGGGGAGGTCCTGGACTATTGGAAAAGGGCAAAAATAACAGTCAAGATAGTGCCCATCTTTAAGAAAGGGAAGAAGGAAGATCTGGGGAACTACAGATCAGTCAACATCACCTCAGTCCCTGGAAAAATCATGGAGCAGGTTCTCAAAGAATCTATTCCTAAGCACTTGGAGGAAGAGGTGATTCAGAACAGTTAGTGTGGATTCACCAGGACAAGTCATGCCTTACCAACCTGATTGCCTTCTATAATGAGATAATGAGCTCTGTGCATGCGGGGAAAACATTGGCTATAATATACCTTGACTTTATCAAGACTTTTGATACTGTCTCCCACAGCATTCTTGCAAGCAAACTGAGGAAGTATGGGTTGGAAGAGTGGACTGTAAGGTGGATAGAAAGCTGGCTGGATTGTTTCATAGTTTCATAGTTAGTAGGGCTGGAAGGGACCTGAGCAGATCATCAAGTTTGACCCCCTGCCATGAGCAGGAAACAATGCTGGGGTCAGATGACCCCAGCTAGGTGATTATCTAGCCTCCTTTTGAAGATCCCCAGGGTAGGAGCAAGCACCACCTCCCTTGGAAGTTGGTTCCAGATCTTAGCTGCCCTGACTGTGAAGTAGTGCTTCCTGATGTCTAACCTGAATCTACCCTCTGCTGGATTGTGACCGTTATTTCTTGTCACTCCTGGGACTGCTCAGGGGAACAGGGACACTCCCAATGCCTGCTGGTCCCCACTGACTAGTTTGTAAATGGCCACTAGATCCCCTCTCAGCCTTCTCTTGTGGAGGCTGAACAGGTTCAGGTCCCATAGCCTCTCCTCTTAGGGCCTGCCCTGGTGCCCCCTGACCATGTGAGTGGCCATCCTCTGGACCCTCTCCAGGAGGGATGTGGACAACATGAAGTGCGGCTCCTAGAACTGGACGCAGTACTCCAGCTGCGGCCTACCCAGTGCTGCATAGAGGGGGAGTATTACCTCCTTGGACCTGCTTGAGATGCATCTGTGGATGCATGACAAGGTGCGGTTGGCCTTCCTGATCGCATCCCCACACTGCCGGCCCATGTTCATCTTGGAATCAGTAATGACTCCGCGATCCTTTTCTGCCTCTGTGCTGATGAGAAGGGAGTTCCCCAGCCTGTAGGTATGGTGCTGGTTCTCTCTCCCTAGGTGCAGTACCTTGCACTTGTCAATACTGAATCCCATCCTATTCTCATCTGCCCACCCCGAAACCTGTCCAGATCTAGTTGTAGCCTGTCCCTCCCTTCTAGCATGCCTACCTCTCCCCACATCTTAGCATCATCTGCGAATTTGGACAAGGTGCTTTTCACCCCCTTGTTCAAGTCGCTGATGAAGATGTTAAACAGTGCGGGACTGAGCCCTCAGGGACCCCACTGCCCATGTCTGGCTCATTAAATAGTAATTGATAGCTCAATGTTTAGCTGGCAGCTGGTATCAAATGGAGTGCCCCAGGGGTGGTCCTGAGGCTGGTTTTGCTCAAGATCTTCATTAACAATCTGGAAGATGGGATGGAGTGCATTCTCAGCAAGTTTGTGGATGACACCAAGATGGGGATGTAGTAGATACACTGGAGGGTAGGTCTAGGATTCAGAGTGACCTTGACAAATTGGAGGATCGGGCCAAAAGAAATCTCATGAGGTTCAACAAGGACAAGTGCAAAGTCCTGCACTTAGGATGGAAGAATCCCATGTATTGCCACAGGCTGGGGACTGACTGGCTGGGCATCAGCCCTGTAGAAAAGGACCTGGGGGTTCCAGTGGACAATAAGATGGATATGAGTTAGCAGGGTGCCCTTGTTGCCAAGAAAGCTAACAGCATACTGGCCGCATTAGCAGGAGCATTGCCAGCAGATCGAGGGAAGTTATTATTCCATTTTATTCTGCACTGGTGAGGTCACAACTGGAGTACTGTGTCCAGTTTCCCTCCAATATAGAAAGGATGTGGACAAGTAGGAGAGAATCCAGTGGAGGGAAATGGAAATGAAAATGGTTTGGGGGTTGGGGGATAGGTCTTATGAGGAGAGGCTGAGGGAACTGCATTTATTTAGTTAGGAGAAGGAAAGACTGAGGGGTGATTTAATAGCAGCCTTTAACTACCCAAAGGGTGGTTCCAAAGAGGATGGAGCTAGACTGTTCTCAGTGGTGACAGATGACAGAAGAAGGAGCAATGGCCTCAAGTTGCAGCAAGGGAGGTTTAGCTTGGGTATTAGGAAAAAAACTCTCTCACTAGGAGGGTGGTAAAGTCCTGGAACAGGTTACCTAAGGAGGTGGTGAAATCTTCATCCTTGAAGGTTTTTAAGGCCTGGATTGACAAAGCCATGGCTGGAATGATCTAATTGGGGCTGGTCCTGCTTTGAGCAGGGGGTTGGACTAGATGACCTCTTGAAGTCCCTTCCAGCCCTGACTTTCTATGATTCTATGACATGGCTGTGTAAGGGCTGCAGGCTATATGCAGCCTGAGCAGATCGAAGTACTGTCTATCTCCAGGCCACAAAGGTTCAGAAGAACTGAGGAACTGGAAGCACACACCACCTTAATGCCCTAAGCACAGGCCCAAAGGAGAAGCAGACATTTATTCACTGTCTGGGTACTGCTGGAATAAAAAAAAAAAAAGTCTCTGAGCTCACATGCTTGAGGCACATTTTTGCCCGCAGATGGAGTTCTTGTCCACACATGGACAAGCACCCAAAAGAGAAGAAAAATCCTGCCACATCCATGTTTGAGAAAAGTACCCAAGGCACTCATCTGCTGTAAAGAAAAGCAAGAGGCATGTTTGTCTGCTTAGAAAAGAAAAGAACATTTTTGTGATCAAGACAGACTGTAAAACAGTACATGTAATTCACAGTTTTATAAAAGGTCGTGAAATCAGAACTCACTTGTGTTCTGGAAGTCTTTAATAATAGAGGTCAGAACATTTTGAATTATATCACATTTAATTATTTCTGCTTCTGTGCAATTTTATGGATTAATGACACCTAAGTAAGCACTGGCAGGAGAGAATAAAAGGTCTTTGAAATGCCTGGAAGGGCCCTAGTAACAAGAAGTTCCAGGCTCTGGATTATGATGATTCCAACCTGCTCTGTCAATCTTCGTGTTTCTATCCTTATCCTGAATGCATGCAAGTATAAGGTGATTGATTTATCTCCTGTGCTCTGCCCAGTCAAGGTGAAGGCAGTGATAAATCTCATGCTAAATTATCTGCAATGAAATATCTGGGCATTTCTAAATGTGAAAATTGGTTAACCTCCACAGAAAGGCTAAATGATGTCACACTGTTTGCTTTCAGTTGGCTGCAGGTTTCTCACTGCAGAAGAACAGCATGTATTTGGAGCCTTAGTATCATTTCTCCTTTCTTGTGACAGGGCTTACAGTTTGTTATCAACTTTAAGGGGTTTCCCAGGCATAATATACAATCAAATTTGTATTTTGCTGACTTAAATACCCAAAGCTTCTTCCTCTCTTTGCTGTACTGTTCGAAGACGTATTCTGCAACATGATGCAATTTCACAGTCAGTAATTGAAGAGACACATAACCATGATCACATGCAACTGAACCTTTATGCAATATTTATCAAATATTGAAGGGAAGGTGCATGGAGTATGAAGAACTTGCCTGTCTGAGTCACATCTTGCTTGTCATTTGCAGTTTGTTCTATTGAATCTAGAATACCCCCTTAAGAACAGGCAGAATGCCATTCCCTTAGAATGGCATGAGCATAAGCTGCCAAGAGGCAACATATGAAAATCAAGGATGTTCAGTGACAGCAGCATACCAAGCTGGGAACGTCAAAGCAGCTGTGAGGCCTGATCTACCCTTCCTATTTTTAATGGGATGTGTCATTGCGCTTGGCTTCATTTTAAAAATAAAAAAAAAAATACTTCTGAAGATGTATAAAGTAGTTTCTACAACTCTGGTGAATTAAGATTGGCATCAGGTAACAGTGGCATTGTGATAAAGGTTCCTTTCTCTTTTAGTTTCTTGATTAATGAACATACAAACAGGATGCAGGGACTCCTATTTTCCATTATTTTTTCATAAATTGGATTATTCTTGCCATCCACCCAGGGCAAAAAAAAATAAATCCCGTCTTGTATCTTTGGGCAGGAAGGCCATGTATTTTGCTGAATTACTTGCCTTTATATTATACCTGTGTATTGAAATATCAACACATCAGACATGGACACTTGGGAACTGAAATAAATTATCTTCCAACTCAAAAGGAACTGATGTGAAATCTTTGCTTCCAGCACGATCCATCTCCCCATTGCTGTAGTGGAATCCTGAGCTGTAGGATCAATGTTTCCTGGGAAAACATCAACTACCGTGTGTAACTAGGTTTGGTATATTTAGATTTGCATTAGTTAAATTGGCACTTTTAGAATTTAGATTAAAGATAAAGCAAATGGGTTTTTATGGCATAATAAAAAATAGTTTTTAGAAATATTTGAGCCTAGAGAGATTGAGGAGGTGGAAAGAAGATGTGAAGAGAGCAATCCTGCCAGATATTGAGTACTCCCAACTCCCATAAATGTCCGTAGAAAGTAAGGATTCTAAGCCCCCTTCAGAAGGCACTAAGCCCCTCACCTGATTATTTCAGGACAATTGTCATGCTTTGCCTCCACACAGGGATCTGAAGGTAGTTACTATATAGGTCTTTCAGTTTGGAAAAGTTCTTTCACTTTGGAAAAGTTTTCCTACTCATAAAACACAATTTTAAGCTGTTTTTGTATATATCAAAATCACTTAGTACCATGATGTACTTTAAATTAATCTATTTGGGAAAAGTGAAAAATGAAGTGTGCTGTGCCACATTCTGCTGTGCCACATTCTGGGCTGAACTATATTTTAGCTAGGATTTCAAGGTGAACTTGTGCAGTAATCCTGGTTATGGAAACATAATATTTGGAGCCATGTACTCACCTCCTGTATCCCTCTAAAACATACGTTTGCATGAACTGACCTCTTGTTAGGTCATCTGTCTGCTATAAAACCAGAGACATCCAAATGGAAAACTGTTTATAATAGATGACTTCTAATTATTTAAGTTTTAATTAAGTACAATGCTATATTAACATTTTAAATGAGTTATTTTAGAAATGTTTCTAGCTTTATCTCAACAAATCTCTTCATATAAACATTAAGAACTATTGTATTATTAAAAGATGTGTCATATAGCTCTCTTAAGTCCATTTATATAAACTATTTATATGATACAGTACTGGAAAAACATATAGCTTGGTAAACTAATAAACATCCCTGAGCAATTGCATTGCATTTACATTGCAAAAAATAATTAAAATTAAGTTTTCTGCATGAAATAATTAGACCAGTTTGACTCTATTTACAATTGTACATAGCAAGTGACTGGAAGAATACAATATTGAGGACAAAAATAAGTTCAAATCAACAAGACCTCATCACCTTTTGGCTGATACAACATTACATATACTGACTTCTATACACTCAAAAGTTTAAAACATGCTATCCCTTTTGTATCCAAGCCTGATAGGTGGTAAGCACTCAGGACTGACACTGATTGTGTGAGAAATTTGGAGTTGCATGTGTTGAAGACCTCTTAGGCTCACATCCAGATCCATCTGTTATTGAGGCCTCAGTCAAATTCTTTGTATAGTCCAGAATCAAGCTTTTTAAAGAATCAGTGGTTCTGTGTGCGACTGTTCACAGGGTCAGACTTTTTTAATGTGATAATGTGAAGTACAGATCTCCCTCAATGAGCTACTGAACATCTGCAATTCTTATTGAAGGTACTCAGGACCTCTTAGGAGGGATCAACACTTTTCAGTATAGGGCCTTCTCTGCACCTATGGTCCTCATTATGCAAGCAAGTTTGAGAAATGGACTTACTAAGTTTTAACATTTTACTTTCAGGGGTGTGTCCTTAGCACATCCTAACAATATCACAACAAACCTGGGAAAGGAAACAAACGCTACTTACTCACATACCATATGCACCCTTTCCCTCCAAAATCAGCCCAGCAAAATTGGGTTGCGTAGCTTAATTTTTCTTCATTGGACTAGAAGCGAGCATTCACTGCGACTAATTGCCGACTGCAGCTTCTCCTTGGGGTTGCAAACAGCAGGGCTGGGGTCTGGTATTAAGCTTCTCACAGCCATTAGTAAGACAGTAGTTTTTGGCTGAAGAGCCGCTGAGCTGGCTGAGGGTGAATGAGCTGCAGCATTCAGTAGAGTGAGAAAGAATAAGTCCTCTTGGATATACAGAGCCCTTGTACATGTACTCAGCATTTAGTCGCTAAAAATGTTCCTGGTTTAATTTTTCTGTCTTAGTTTAAGATGGCTAAATAAGTAACGTGGATGTGATTTACCATGTAAGGGCTTATTATATTGTGACTAGTAAAAAGTGCTAGAGGGCACATCAGAACAATTTTACCCTCATGCCCTTTTAGTCCTACTTTACTGCCAGGCGGCGCTTTAGGACAAGAAACGCCCAGCCGCAGCACTTCTGCCACTCTCTTTTCCTGCGTGTAAGTTGCGTGGGGCACTCAGGGGGCTGAGGCACAAAATCTTTTGTGCAAAGTTAACCCCCAAGCATAGGGCACTCAGGTGATTCTTTTTTGGTGCCAAACCTTTCCATATAAAGCCTCGCAGGGCTCTCCAAGTGTACAGAAGCATCTCTCAAGGCTGGATGAAGTGGGGGCACCTTTTGGGCAGCACACTGTTTCCAGAGGGTGCTGGGTGTAGATTACATTTCAGGCTAACCCCAAGTACGCTAAAAGCATTGCCTCTCCCCTGGCTCTGGGGTCCCAAAGGGCATCACCCCCTGCTCTAGCCCGGTGTTCTTCACTTTCCCTGGGTGCAAGTTGCACGGGGTGCTTGGGTGCTTTTGGCCCCAAACCTTTCCATACAAAGCCCCACATCTTTTGGTGTGAAATTTGTGTGTGCTTACCAGGTCGGCACCAGACTGTCTGGGTTTTTTTTACACCAGAATGGGGCAGGTGGGGGTGGGGGTGTCTGGCCCCTTGAGTGCCTGTAAGTTCATGGAGCAGTGACTGACTGGGGTGCATATGCTGTAGACTTTTGACATGGAGGAGAGATGGCAACACACCAGAGGCACAAGGACTCAGCCATGAGGGATGCTTGCTCCTGGGTAGCACAGCACCTTTTCCATAAGACTGCAGCCTGCTGCCCATGTTGGGTGCCGTATTGTCTTTCAGTGCAGGATGGGGCAGCTTTTTGCAACACTTGAAAGCAGACACCCTGACCCGTTTCATAACCAAACAGGATGTTTATGCATAGGTAAGTGAGAACAAATACTTGGCCACTCTCTTTTCCTGTGTGTAAGTTGCACGGGGTGCTTGGTGGGCTGAGGCACAAAATCTTGCACCCTGAGGGTGGCTTGCATTGTTTACTTTATCCTTCATGTAAATGGGGTTTAAATTGCCGTGAATGAGGTTGCTAGGTATCCAATAGCATCCTGTAGCAGCAGGGCAATTTGAGGGGGCAGGGGAGAAACCTCCTCACTACCCTTCATTGCCCCTCAGCTGCCCTTCTCCACCTTTCCCTGCCCCCCTGCTCGCATACAGGAGGGCTACCCCTATTTCAGGGCTGGAATGACTGCATGATGATTTACAATACAAATTCTTATGCTCTTAACTTCTCCCTCCCTGCTATTTCTAGTTCCCAACAGCTATGCTTTATATTATGCTATTACCGTTGGGCACAGCAGCCAGAAGAGAAGAACACAAGCTTGGGGAAGTCACCTGATGCCACTTCCATCTCCAGAAAAAAAGGATGGCAATGTCACTTCCAGGTGCTGATTCAAAACTCTTAATATCATTTTAGACTCCAAAAAAAGCCTATGGGAAATCACCATTAGCCTCTCTCTGCCTTGCTGTAGACAAGTCCTCGTATTGTGTGAATACATGAGCAACTAAGCTTGCATTTTAAATAATCCCTTCATAATTTGAAAACTAATATTTCAATTTCATATATGAATATGCCAGTATTTACAGATAAATCTCTTTTTTGTCCCTTTTTGCCCTGCTTCCAGTCTTCCTTCCTGCTGATGCTACATGCCCCAGTCTGCAGTGTGGTGTGCAAGATTTAAAAATGCTACAAACAAACAAACAAACAAACAAACAAACAAACAAACAAATGGTCAAGCTATTCCAAACAGCTACTTACTGAAATATGCTTCATTAGCTCATTTCAAGGATCATGTATGTAATGTTCCTTTTTCTTTGTTAGTCTTTTCACGTAGCCCAGGTAATTATCCCAAGTAATTATACTTTCCCCATGGCAGGGGGCTCCCTTTCAGCACCCCAGTTGGTGTTGGCCTATGTCCCCTCTCCTCTCACTACTGCTACAGTGCAGTTTTTCCAACAACTCCCGTCCTCCCTCTTGCCTATGCTTCATCACTTAGACCAACGGCATCCCGGCATCCCAGCACACACACCTTTTTCTTTGTTCATGTAGCCCGAATTTTTGTACCTTAACATGTGTACTCTCCATCCACATACACTCCCACCCACCCTCCCTGAGTCTTTCATGCAGCATGGTGGCTTTTTAGCTAGAGCCCACTTTTTTTTTTGGCAAAAGTCTTAATAAAAACAGCCAGTCTTTCTGATTTTTGAAAACTATTGGCACTCAGGTGAAGTACCTGAAGATTGGAAGAAGGCCAATGTGGTGCCCATCTTCAAGAAAGGGAGGAAAGTAGATCCAGGGAACTACAGGCCAATTGGCTTGACCTCAATCCTTGATAAAATTCTGGAAAAAAAAAAGACAAAAACAAAAAACAAACAAAACAAAAAGAAACCAGAGAGTCAATTCCTGACAAGCTGCTACACCACAGTCCAATGGCTGGAGAATTGGCTCTAAGGTCAGACTCAGAGTGGTGTTCGACGGAAGCGAATCATCATGGCGCTCCGTGACCAGTGGTGTCCCCCAAGGCTCAGTCCTGTTCTCTTCAATGTCTTTATCAACGATGTGGATACAGGTTTCAGAAGTGGACTGGCCAAGTTTGCCAATGACACTGAACTTTGGGGTAGAGCGCCCACATTGGAGGATAGGCTGGAGATCCAGGCTGACTTGGATAGGCTGAAAAAGTGGGCGGATGCAAACCTGATAACATTCAATATCAATAAATGTAAGGTACTCTACCTTGGGGAAAAAAAACCGCAGCATGCTTATAGGCTCGGTAGTACTACACTCACTAGCACAAGGCTGAAAGGGATTTGGGGGTCATGACTGACCACAAGATGAACAAGAACCACCAATGCAATGTCACAGCTGGTAAAACAAACTGAACTCTGGCTTGCATCCATAGACGCTTCTCAAGTAAATCTCAGGATGTCATCCTCTCATTGTACTCTGCCTTGGTAAGGCCATAGCTGGAGTACTGCATCCAATTCTGCGCTCCACAATTCAGGAAGGATGTGGAGAAGCTTGAGAGAGTCCAGAGGAGAGCCACACAGCAATCAGGGGGCAGGAGAATAGGCCTTATGAAGAGAGGCTACGAGCTATGGGACTCTTCAGCCTGGAGAAGCGCAGGCTCAGGGGAGACCTGGTGCCAGCCTGTAAATACATCAGGGGTATGCGTGAGGATCTGGGGGAACAGCAGAGCACCCCAAGAGATGGTAAGGAACAATGATCATAGACTCCCTCAAGACCATTTTAGGCTGAACGCAAGGAAAAACTTCTTTCCTGTCTGAGTCCACAAGGCCTGGGATAGGGTCCCACCAGAGGTGGTGCAAGCACCTAGTCTGGACTTCTTTAAGAAGCATTTGGATGCTTATCTTGATGGGATCCTTTGACCCCAGCTGACTTCCTGCCATTGGGGCAGGGGGCTGGACTTGATCCTCCGAGGTCCCTTCCAGCCCTAATGTCTATGAAATCTATGTAGGAGTTCAAGCTGGGCAGCTTGTTGGCTGTGGTAAAGCCCCTGCTGGGGCTTCCTGGGCAAAATAGTCTTTCCACACACACCTTCAAGCTGTGGCTTCTCAGGGAAAACACACGCCTTCCCTAATGTCTGGGGGGCTTCTGGGGCAAAATAATCCTTCCATACACATTCCCCCAGGGCTGGGATGCTTTGTGGGGGAAATAGTTTTTCCCCCCACATCCGGGGGGCTTCTTGGGCAAAATAGTCTTTCCCCCACCTTCCCTGCCCCACGGCTAGGGGCTTCAGTCTTTAGCGTTACAACCTTTATGATTTCATTTTTCGTTATGAATAGGACACTTTGTGCTGTAATCAAAATATTACTTATGTCTTCCTCCTGCAAAAAAATCACACACTCAAAAAGTTCTTCAACCAGTTTTTCACTACCAACAGCATCTCAGCTTCCCCACTCCATGGTGGGCCTTTTAATACAACCAAGCACCCATCTACACACACTCAGCTAGTCCCGTTGACGTAGGAGTTCAAGCTAGGCAGCTTGTTCTGACTCGACTTCTCCAGATCATAGTGTATTAAAATTCCTGGAAGCAGTTGGTAGTTGTCAAGCTCTTTCCCTGCCTCTTGCCTCCTGGCTGGGGCTCCGTCTGGGGCAAAAAAGCCTCTTTGGGGTTTTTTGTGATATATAGATACACACACACCAGCTTTGTGATATAATATTATTCTATTCACAAAGAAAGTAGTTTTTCAACCAGCTTCACCACTTGAATACCAACAGCTGCTTCCCCCATGGCTGGGAGGCTCTCTCTTAGCACCCCTGGTTGGTGCTGGCCTACATGTCCTCCCCTCTTGGACAGGCCCTCCTAGCCTCTTCCCCTTGCTGCTTCCCTGTAACAGGTCGCCCTCCCCAGCGCCATCTTCCCTGGTAATCCACGCTTTACATGGGGTGCCCTTGGAGCCTTCTTTGGAGTTCTTATGTCCTGCCCTATACTCTCCTTCCACGTCTTGATGGAAATTATGATGATGTTCTTGCGAAGAGGAGACCGCCTATTGTATTGTGCATGTTGGGGCCTTTCACCTACGTGGGCCTGACCCCTATTTTTTTTCTAGCTAGGCCTCCCCATTTAAACCCACTAAATAGGGGTCAGAGCCTTTAATTCAGAGGCTCTAGCCTTTTCTGGTGTCTTGAGGCTCATAGCCCCTGTGATGAGCCAGTAGGGGGCGCTCCTGCGTTGAGCCACCCACCTCACTGTGCCCGACCACCTTCCAGGCTCTGAGTGCCTCCCTAGGGCCGCCTTGCATCCAGCTGACCCCCTTCCTGGAGCACACTCGCTAGCCTGGGGGTAACGTAAGCTGCCACCACCCCGAGAAGGTACTCTCTCGGTCTTGTGTCCTTGGGGAAACACAGGCCTAATAGTTCTACGGGTACTCGACCCAGTACAGGCACTTGGGGTACTTCCCCAAATCGGGGGCCAAAAAGGAAAGTCCCTCTTAGTCCACAGACCTAAGGGGCCTCTTAGGCATAATTTAGACCCACCCCTCAATAAGTCTCCTACAC
>NW_017729004.1:47725683-47726951 GCF_001723915.1 Gavialis gangeticus | reverse complement strand
TCCTCTGCTGGGCCCATCCTAATCAAATTGTCACAGAGCAGAGATTTTGAGGAGAAACAAAGGTGGCTTCCTGCCACAGCCCCCTTTCCTGCTCCAATCTGGAGCCCAGCCCCGCCCCTGGCTCAGCAGTCTGGACACCAGCCCTACATCTGGGGGGGAGGGTGTCACAAGTTCAAAACCAGAGGACAACCCCAAACTCGCCCCTCAGTTTAAAAGAAAACAACATAAGATCAGCACCTTCAGGCACGGAGTCTGTGCCCCCCCCCCAAAAGCCACACCCTCACTGGCACCAGGGTCTGTACCCCCCCAAAAGCCACACCCTTGCTGGCACTGGGGTCCCCACTCTATAGTTGATCCCCAAAATGAGGCCTCCTCCTTCCCCTAATAGCCTCACCCAAACCACCAGTCTTATTCAACAAAAAAAAAGAAAAAATAATAACTATCACCAACCAATATGATCAAGCCAAGCAGCAGGTCATCTTACATTCACAGGGTTCATGCCCCAGCTCCCTTCTGTCAGCTACAGTCCTTGCTCTGGTGCAGCTGCTATCTCCCCACAGCTTCCATAGTTCCCACCTTTAGACCACTCTCCCAACTTCTCTGTGGAGCTCCCAAAGGTACACCTTCCCCTTCAGCTGCTGTCCCCCTTACTGCTGCTCTTCCCAGGGTTTGTATAGTTCTGCCCCTTCCGGTCAGCTGACTAGCTGGCCAGGCTCAAAATTTAACATCTTCCTTACCAGCACTCCGTGCCCAGAAAATTCTGACCTTAAAGGGGTGGACCTGCTTTCTGGTGACAGGGCTAGGGTTCCCTGTTACATTCCCCCATGTATGTAAAAAACATAATTGTCAATGCTTGGACTTATAAAAATGTAATGCAAAAATGTCCGGTGAGAAACCATCCCCTTGCCCAGGAAGGCTGCCCCCAAAGCAGAGTTGGGGGGCACTGATCAGCCTACTCCAACTCCCTCTCCCCCCTGTGATCAACACAAATGACCAGCGTGACCTAAAACCCCCACTGAGGTGAAGAAAGAAAAAACTGCCCAGGCACAATGACTTCCCCCTGTCCCCTACCAATCACCACATACACAGTGGCCAGAATTGAGAGGCTGCACTGCGGGGGAAGAGGGTGGTGATTACCAGGCTACTGTCCAATCAATTAGTCTGTCTGCATGTAAATCCTATTACAGTTTTCAGTCATGTCCCTAAACCAGTTTTAGACCTGCTTGTCTTCTCAAGTCACCTGCCACCACAAACCCATCCCCCCTGCC
>NW_017729004.1:47721053-47725545 GCF_001723915.1 Gavialis gangeticus | reverse complement strand
CTTTATTCAATGAGAAATTAATATGAAATGGAACATTAATGATAAAAAGGATCAATTCACACAATTCCAGAGCACATTCCCCCCGCAGAGCAGAACCTATGTGTGCCGCCAGACAGTTTCTGATCACAGCACTCCTCCTGCTTTTTGCCTGTATCTCTAGCCCCCCACGCTCAACTGCTTCTCTTGTAGTAAGGCCGCAGCTTGTATCAATTCTCTTAACTAATCTCTCCAAGTGTAACTGAAGACTTCACCCCTGGTCTTACAGACGTTATGCAAGATGTGTGCTGCCACTACGTAAGGGGTAATGTTATCAGCATCAACTTCTAGCCTGTAGCTGAGTGATCTCCAATGAGCTTTCAAGCACCCAAATGCACACTCTACACTCATGCAGCACTGGCTTAGCTGTTTGTTGAACAGCAATTTCTGTGGGTCACTCACTTGCCCCACATGCAGCTTCATGAGCCAGGAATGACATCTGAACTGAAAGATGCGTTCAATGTGCTAAAGTGTAGTGAGCAAGCCAATTTGGAGGTTATAAAATGCACTAGTAATGACAAAGTACAAGGTTTTAAGGAATTAAATCAGAAGGTTGATCTCATTTTGAAGGGAGATTAAAAATTCAGACAGGAATTTGTAACAGAGTTTCATGAATGCCAATGTACTCGGAGCAGCATTGAGAGTAGCCCACCCCAAAAAACTCTCCAATCTCTTGCAAAGGAGAGCCTTGCCTCATGTAGCTACAAGAGGAGAGCCCCAAGGCGCTTCAGGGATGATGATGAGGAGGAGCAGGGGATGCTGATGTGACCTGGGGAGGGTGCAGGAGGGGGGCATCACGAAGGGGAGCAGGTTCTCGTGACTAGAGTTTTCTATGACACCCTGGGATTGCTATGCTTCTCCCTCTTTCATGTACTGCCAACCCAGTATTAGCAAAGCAGATTGCACTTTAATATACCAGGGGCTGTGTGGGGTCAGTGTGATCCAGGTTAGGTTCACAATCTATATTTCTCTTTTCTCTTTACCTACTTCAGGAATTTTTTTGAAATCTCTGATAGAAATAAAGTATCGCAAAAGGACTTTCAAAAGTGTCCTGTATTTTTATACAAGAAGCTGGGTGAAAATCTTTTGTGACACTGGGTGGGGTGATACAGGGAGGCACCCGATAATATGAATCCCAAAGCTGTTGACAGCCAGCTTGGGGCCAGCATGACCAAGGCTAGTATCTTATAGCTGAGGGCACCTATCTAGTATATTACCAGCCATTAGGCCTTTTCAAAGCCATTAAGGGAAATACCCTACCTTATGTAGCATAAATTAGGTACACAGCAGAAGGACAGGCAGCTGCAAGATGCCTTTGCACTGCTCAATGTGCCAACCTTCTCATAAAGCATGGGCAGCCACTTGAGGTACTTTACCCACTCCATGGCCAATATGGATAATCCCCACCTTACCCTCCCAAATTGTAGTGCACACTGCTGTGTACAAGCTGTGGTACAACCACCTTCCCAGCACAGGACCAGTGGGAATGCCAGTGGGAATGCTGCGGACACCTGTACTTCAGGGACAAAGAAGAGTCCAGGACAGTGGTAAGTTGGTGAATGGTGGAGTAGCTTGCAAAAGAACAGCAAGTTGCAGTTGAATTTTTGGAATGGGGTAACTGCTCAGTGTCATATCCCCTGACAGCTCTTCAAAGGCCTGACAGCAGATGCAGCAACATAGACAGAGGAGGACTGGTATCGATATACAGATTAATTACTTAGGTACATATGTAATGGAAAGAATTGTTAAAGACAGTTATGTCCTGTGATAAGAAAGACCAAGTACTTGGATTCTCATATTTAGTAACCAGAGACATTACATATTGTAGAATACATATTTCAATTTTTTTTTTGGCAGGAGTGAAACCTGGCAGAGGAACATGAAAATTCTTTTCTTTCTTTCAAGATGGCCGCCGACAGGTGAAGCCCTTCTGAGCTCCTGCAGCTCAGGTGCCTTCTGCGCATTCCCCCCCGCACTCCCTGCCCCCCTGTTCCTCTCCCCCCCACCCAAACCTCGCCTCTCTCCAGCCTGTACCCCTCCCCATCTGTGCTCTCCCTTTGATTCCTGCTGCCTCTCTCCTCCAGAGCCCTTAACCTTGGTCTCTGCCATCTCTTCCTGCCTTAGGGCTTGCCTTCAGCCCCTGCAGGGTTGCTCTACCCCCCTCCCCCCAGGCTGATTTTGGGGCTGTTTCAGCCCCCTCCCAGTCCCCAGCTTCAGTTTGAGGCTTTTTTCCCCCTGTAGCAGCCTCTGTGGGAGAATTAACCCTCTCCTGCCCAGCATGGCTGCCAGCAGCCAGGCCACTTGGCACAGGGATGTCTCTGCGGACCTTCCCCTCAGCCATGGCCTGCGGGTGCACGCCCCTCTCCATGTCAGGGTGGAGGACTGTGCCAGAGCTCTGGTGGACCTACTGGAATGCCAGAGCATCCGGTATGCCTCCCAGGTAAACTCAGTGCCCATTGTATATTTGAGCTCTCCCAGCCTGGTGAGGGAGGTGTGTGCGGCGGTGCTGGAAATCTCCGGTGTCCGCTACTTGGTTACGCCCTTGGAGACCCTGGCAGTGTGGGTGGTGGCCTCCAATGTCCCCCCACACCTGCCAGATTGGGACCTCACCAAAGCGCTTGAGCGCTATGGTGTCCTCACCAGCCTCTGGCGCACGCTGACCATGGGGAGCAGGGACTCCAGGCTCAGGCATGGCCTGTCGTTTCAGAGGCAGGTGTTCATGTTCCTCATGGGTGACACCCAGACCCTGCCTCTCTCCATGACTTTGGTGGTGGATGGGAGGCCTATGTGGTGTACTTCTCCCAGGGTGGGAATTCATGCTGCTGCTGTGGCAGCAGCTCCCACCTGGCTGCTCAGTGCCCACTCGGGAAGTCAGCCAGGGCACCAACTGCTGCACCTGCACAGGGGGATAGTGCATCCACCTCTGGTATGGGAACCTCATCAAAGGGTGGAGTTGGCGGATCCTCCAAGCCCCTCTACACCCCTGCTCCAACCGGGGAGGGGTTGACACCTCTGGCATTAGCATGCCACCCAAAGTGGGGCCTGGGATGTCCTCCCAGGTTTCTCCTGCCCCTGATGCCCCATCCAGTGGAGGGACTAGGGGGTCCTCCCAGCCCCCCCAGGCTCGGTCCCCTCTGGGACAGCTGGTGCCCTGAGCACTAGCGCCCCACTGGGTGGGGCAACTGTGGCCCCCTCCCTCCACCCTCTCCCCGCCTGATGGGGCTGCCCCCCCAGGGTGGGGGTTTCACCTGGCAGAGGGGCTGGGATGTCCTCCCAGTCCCCCCCATCCCAGTTCCGCCCAGGGTGGCTGGAATCTTAGGCACTGGGGCTCCATCAGGCAGAGCAACCGAGACCTCCCTCCACCTCTGCCTCAGCCGAGGTGGTGGACCTGGAGGTGGCGAACCCCAATTAGCCTGGCCTGCCCCCTTCAGGGGAGGTGCCAGCTGCTCCCAAGAAAGCTAAGAGCAAGAGGCAACAAGGAGCTTCTAAAGGAGTGCCTGCCCCTTTGGACCCTGCCTCTGACAATGCCGGGGAAAATGTAGCCAGGGAACCCAACCCCACCCTGCCTGGGCCTCCGGAAACCCCGCCACCTCAGGCCATAACTGAGGGTGTCCCAGTGATGTCTGGTAACCCTTCACCCCCATCCCAGCTTGTGGGGCTTGTGAGCGGCAAGGCAGGGAGAGAGTGCCTGCCTCCCCAGCATCAGGCACAGGAGACAGCAGAGGGTCTTGCCACCCCCCTGCCCACTCCCCTGCCCACTGAGGTCGATGAGGAGGAGATGCAAGCAGCCCCGGGAGCGGGATGACATTTGGTCCCCAAAGTGGGTGGGGATCAATCTCCCGGAGATGGTTCTCGACCCCGATACTGAGGGGGGCCTGCTAGGCAGCCTGGCCATTGAGGGTGCTTTCATTGGTTTCACCGGTAGGTCCCTGCTGGTTCTCAGTTGGCAACATCCAGCTTGTGCTGGAGAACCCCCTCTGGGTGGCCCCCAGCTATGGAAGCCTCCTCAAGCTTTTGGAGCAGACCAAGGGCCAGAGGAATGTTGCAAAGAGTATCCAGCAATGGTGTCCGGACCCCATGAGCTTTGTCCGCGTCGCTAGTGACACAGCGAGGCTCATGAGCCAGGACCCAGGCACGTGTCAACATGCCTTCCAGCTTGAGAAGCTGGTGACCCGGGTGAGGGAGGTGTAGAATAGGGTGGGGCAAGGACAGGCCTTCCCCTGTCTCTGTGGTTTTGCCCTACTCTATCACCTCCTCTCCCACCTTTACCCTGCCTATCCTTCCTCTCTATTCTCCTGCTCATGGTGGTTACCACTATTGCCTCGCTAAACACCAATGGCTGCAGAGACCCAATGAAGCGGATGGCCGTCCTGGAGGGTTTGTGGCAGAAATGGCTGGCAATCGCCTTCCTCCAGGAGACGCACAGTGACGTGCATGTTCAAGCTGACTGGCATGC
>NW_017729004.1:47713698-47716053 GCF_001723915.1 Gavialis gangeticus | reverse complement strand
CTATTGCCTCGCTAAACACCAATGGCTGCAGAGACCCAATGAAGCGGATGGCCGTCCTGGAGGGTTTGTGGCAGAAATGGCTGGCAATCGCCTTCCTCCAGGAGACGCACAGTGACGTGCATGTTCAAGCTGACTGGCATGCTGCCTGGAGAGGTTGCTTGTTTCTGAGCCACGGCACCAACCTCAGTGCAGGCATGGTGACCCTCTTCTTGCCACAGCTACAGTACGACTTGGCGGTGGCACGAGAGGTTGTCTCCAGCTGGCTGCTGACCGTCCATGTCACCCTGGCACACCAGACCTTGCTCCTCGTCAATGTCTATGCGCCCACTGAGGGGAGAGAGAGGGTAGCCTTCTTAGAGACCCTGGGCGACCTCCTGCATTACACCAGTGAGAACAATGACCTTCTCCTCATGGGTGGGGATTTCAACTGCACCGTCGATGTGCTGCTAGATCAGATGGGGCCGGAGCCACACCTGCCTTTGGCCCGTAGGCTGTGGACTGTGCTGGAGGTGGTGGATCTTGTTGACGCCTGGAGGGTCCTCCACGCTGACGCGTGCCAATATATCTGGGCAAAGATGAGTGCCAATGGGATCACCATGGCCTGCCTCGACCACCTCTAGATCGCCCAGTACCATCTGCCGTTACTGCTCAGTAGCCACATCATCTCATTGGGCCTCTTAGACCATGCCCTAGTCTGCTGTGAACTGAGCCTGCCTGGCAGAGCACGCATGCGGGCCCCTTACTGGTGCCTCAACATCAGCCTGCTGCAGGACACCCACTTCAGGGACTGCTTCGCCCACCTCTGGAGCAGCTGGGAGGCTGCACAAACAGACTACCCCTCCTGGCGGCTGTGGTGGGACATGGGGAAGATCCAGATTTGGGCATTCTGCCAGTGGTATTCCCAGCTGGTGGCAAGCGAGATCCACCACTGCACCCAGGATCTGGAGGAGGACATGGTGGAATTTGAGGCAGCCCTGTTCCGTGCAGGCAATGATGCGGCACTCCTCGAGAGCCTCCAGTCCCGCAAGAAATGCCTGTGGGAGCTGTTGGAGGGCGCGGCCCATGGTGCGCAGGTTTGTGCCCTCTGCCAGGAGCTGGCAGAGGCCGATACCCCAACCACCTTCTTCTTCGGCCTGGAGAGGCGGCGGCCTGCAGCAAAGATATTGGACCATCTCAAGACCCTGGACGGATGGCTGCTCACAGACCCAGGTGAAGTGTGGGGGCATGCCGTTGCCTTCTATTGGGACTTGTTTGCAGCTGACCCCATTTGTCCGGAGGCCTCTCAGCAGCTGCGTAAGGACCTGCCATACCTCGGCGCTTTCCAGGTCGAGGCCCTGGAGCGCAAACTCTCCCTGGCAGAGCTCAAGGCTGCTGTGGGGGGCTTGCCTTGGGCAGGGCCCCAGGCCTTGACGGACTGCTCGTGGAATTTTACAAAGCCTTCTGGCCCCTCCTTGGGCCCAGCCTGCTCCATGTCTTCCATGAGAGCCTCACCAATGGGACCCTGCTGACCAGCTGCCAACGGGCAGTGCTCACCTTGCTGCCCAAGAAGGGGGACCTCAGTTGCCTTAAGAACTGGCGGCCCATCTCTCTTCTGTGTGCCAGCTATAAGATCTTGGCAAAGGTGCTGGCGAACCATCTCCGCACCATCATGGCCTCCGCCATCGGGCCTGAGCAAAGCTACTGTGTCCCTGGCAGGACCATGCAGGACAACCTGTTTCTGCTGCGTTACCTGCTCAAGGCTGTGGAGCTGTTTGGCCTGGACGTCGGCTTGGTCTTCCTGGACCAGGAGAAGGCCTTTGATCGCGTCGACCACCGGTACCTGCTTGGCACCCTCAAGGCTTTTGGCTTCGGGCCTGTAACAGGGGGCCTGCTCCAGGCCGATCCAACCATGGCCTGCCCACCTGTTCCTGGGCTAACTGCCTCACTATCACTGGCCCTTCACACTGGGCCCCAGAATCCTCCTGATTGAACCCCAACCTAGAATCCTCTCATCAGACAGCCTCTTCCGCCATCATACTGGGCAGCATAGCTCCCTGAGCTGGTTCCCCTTCAGGTGTGATCTCCCCACTGGGACCTACGGCTATGAGCCCTGGCCCACATCCAGGCCAGTCGGGACCCCAGGCCCTCAGCTCTTGGGCGTCCCTCGCAGTGGCCTCTGGCCCTTTGATCCTTCCGGTCCTGGCCCCAGCATGGGCCACTCAGGGGAAACTCAGACGGGCCTGAGTCTATGGCCCTTTTTCTCTCTCCAAGGGTCCACACTCCGGGCCCTCTAAACAAAGGGGTCACGGGGGCTAGGGGTTAAGGCACCCTGATGCGCCTTTCATAGTTTCATAGTTTCATAGTTTCTAGGGTCGG
>NW_017729004.1:47688063-47713687 GCF_001723915.1 Gavialis gangeticus | reverse complement strand
GGCCTCCAGCAGCAGAACTGCCTTGCTTATATGGGCAGCCCTGAATCTAAAATGGCTGCCCTCATTAGACTCCTGGTGGCTGCCAGCTCGAGGCCCTTAAAATGGCAGGTACACACAGTGCCCTGCCACAGGGCCTCTTTTCATCACGGCACTCCAGGTCCTGTACAACGACACCTCCAGACTGCTCAAGGTGAATGACGTGCTGTGTTCCCCGTTCCCGGTGCATCGTGGCATACGCCAGGCTGCCCCCTTTTGGGCATGCTGTATGCCCTGACCATCAAACTGCTTCTGCACACTCTGTGACGTCACTTGACCAGCTTAGCCCTGCCACAAGCACTGGGCCCAACCACTGGCCCCCCGATCCGGCTGACGGCATATGCAGATGATGTGACAGTCTTTCTGGGCAGCCAGAAGGATGTGCAGGCCCTGGTGGACTGCCAACACACCTATGAGTTTGCTGCATTGGCCCACATCAACTGGGGCAAGAGTGACACACTCCTGCTTGGGACGTGGGCCAGAAAACCACCTCCAGACCTGCTGGGGGGCCTCGCCTGGCACTGGGAGGGCCTCAAAGCCTTGGGAGTGTTCCTGGGGTTGCTGGCCTTTGCAGCCTGCAACTGGCAGGACCTGACGGAGGGAGTCGAGGCCTGCCTGCAGCACTGGCACTTGCCCGCCCTCTCCTACCACGGCCAGGTCCTCATCACCAACAACCTGGCAGCAGCGACCCTGTGGCACCACTGTGCTGTGCTGGACCCTCCACCAGAACTACTCGAGAGACTGCAGTGGCTTCTAGTGGACTTCCTCTGGGATGGATGCCACTGGCTCCTGCGAGCTGCCCTCTACCTGCCCACCACCGAGGGGGGCCAGGGCTGGATTGACCTGGCCAGCAGGGTGGCTGCCTACTGCCTGCAAGCCCTCCAGTGGCTCCTGTATGCTGAGGGCCACCTCCTGTGGTGGCAGCTGGCGTGCCGGTTCCGGCACCAAGTGGGGGGCCTTGTTTTTGACCAGGAGCGCTTTATGCTGGACCTCACTTTCCTGAATGGGGCAGTCCTTTCTCCATTCTACCACAGCATGGTGCGGGCCTGGCAGGCTGCCTTCCATCTCTGTCCTCAAGCCAGGTCCATGAGTTTCCTGAAACTGCTTTTGGAGCCCCTGGTCCACAACCCGGCCCTGCAGCATGTTGTGCCGAGTCTGGCCTCCGCCAGCCTTGTGGCTGCTCTCATTGAGGCGCACACCACTCGCCTGGGGCAATTCCTGGACCCTGCTTAGTCAGGCTGGCTGTCAGCCAAAACCCTGGCTGTCCGAGTGGCACTGTACTCCGTCCACACTGCGGGCCGGCTTCTGCGGGCCATTAGGGGCACCCTCCCGACAGTAGGAGCAACTGCCCTAGAAGGCTACCTCCAGGCTCACTAGGCCCTCCCCACCATGGACGCTGTGGCTGATGCCTTCTTACCACTGCCAGTCATCCCAGCCCAACACACTGCTTAGGCTCCCTGTGCCCCCCAGCAGCAATACGGCAATACTGCCTCTCTGGCACACTGCCCCAGAAAGGACTGTACACATGGGTGGTGCACACCTGGCATGCCCAAGTGCTGGCCAGCTGCCCCAACATCGTGTGGCGGCGGCACCTGGCATGGCCTGGGAACCCAGTATGGTGCACACTGCACAAGGTGCCCACTGCCAAGAAAACCAGTGACCTCCAGTGGAGATTGGCGCACGGCATCATGGCCACTGACACCTTTGTGCGCCACCTGGACCCGGTGGCCTCAGCTGGCTGCCCCTTCTGCCCGGGGGTGCTGGAAGAAGATGTTTTCCATACCTTCCTCGACTGCCCCCAGTTGCGGCCGCTTTTTGCTGCCCTTGGGGCACTACTTTGGGCATTGGGCCGGGACTTCTCAGAGGACACCTACATCTACTGCTTTCCATACTGGGTGGCTGAGCAGGCCTCAGTCAGCCTGGCCAACTTCCTGGTGGGCCAGGCCAAGATGGCCACCCTGAAGAGCTAGCAAAACCAGCTCACCAGGACCAGGATGGATGACGCCCTGCAGCTCTTCCTTCTGCTGGTGCGGGCCCGCCTCTCACTTGAATTCAAGCATGCAGTCCTCTAGTGGATGGTGTCGACCTTTGAGGAATGCTGGGCCATTGAGGAGGCACTGTGCTGAGTTGTGGGGAGACGCCTGCTCCTTTTGCCCTGTGACTCCACCAGCTGCTCAAGGTGTAGAGGCGCACCCAGTGAGCTGAGACCTTGGGCTTTGTCCAGACGGGTATACCCCTGATGTCCTGAAGCCCCCCGGGCATCCCCACTGGCAAGAACTGTATATATGTAAATACTTCTTTTGTTCTTTGTGGGTTTTTTTGTTTTGTTTTGTTTTGTTTTGTTTTGTTTTGTTTTTTTTTGTCTAGAGTGTGCGAGCAGGCCTTGCAGGCCAGGAGCCCAGGCCTTGTCCTCCAGAACCTCAGACCAACCTGCACTTGATCTCTACTGGCCCCCACTTGTCACCGTCCCCAGAATAAATGTCTCTTAAAAGTTAAAAGTGTCTGTCTGTCTGTCTAAAATTTAAATTATGTGATTAAAGTATTTGTTTGTTAATATTTAAGTTAACTTAGGTTATTAACATTTTTTTAATACAATGCAGTCTTCTGTGTGCTTGCTGGAACTGAGGAAAACAAAGAGGAATGGAAGATGAGCAGGAAAATAGTGGGGAGCAGCGGAATTAAATAGCAGTGGCTGAGTCTGGTTGGCCAGCGGGAGTTTGGGGGGAAAAAACTTAGGTGTCTAGGTGAAAAGAGGCTGAGGCTGGCTTGGCCAGCTTGCTTGCTTTGATGAGCAGCAGGCAGAACTGTGGGGGTGGGTGGGGGCTAGCGGCACTGTTGGGGGAAACACAGGGGTAAGGGTGCCCCCAACTTCAGGTAGGAGCAAGCAGGGGAAAAAAGTTTGGGGTCTGGGTGGAATGCAGCTGAGGCTGATAAGGACAGCCAGAAGCAGGGTGTGTGTGAAAGCTTGGAACATGGCTTTTTTTGGAAATCTTATTTTTCATTAATCTAAAATAAGCAATAAAATAATCAGTAAAAGTTTGCAAGATTAGCAACTGGCATCTGGTTGAATCAGTGCAGGAGAAATTAGATGAACTTCCATGGATTTCCATGGATTTACAAGTGAACCCAAGCGGCACCTGGTGGTGCAATAGTTGCAAAGCAGGGAAAATCACATTTTCAGGCATAAGTCAGATCCATGTTACAAATTTAAAATGATAAAAATAACCCTCATGGAAGAAATTTAGGAGCTAAAAATAAAACATGTTGGAGGTGTTTTAAATTGCCACAACCCCTCCCCTCTAAAACCAATAAAATCAGCTGATAACGTGGATACACAGATGTGCTTTAGCTAGCTTAATGACAATTTTTGTCGCTTGGACACAGGAAAAGTGTAACATGGTAACAGGATAGGTGTAATGTGGATAAGCGCCCGTACAGTGTCCATATTCTGTGAGTCTCTGGGTGAGGTCAGCAGGAACTTTTGGGTGGTAGAACAGGAACAGGCCAGTCACAAAGGCAGAGCAAATTATTATGTTTGTACTGTAAATAACTGTATACAAGTTTCTGTAAATAATAAAGAGTTGTGTCTACATTTCAAACCTTACTACATGGTACCAGAAGTGGAAGGCACAGAGTGCTGGAAGATCCATTGAAAGAGTTATAGAGCAGCTACAGAACCAGTGAGACTGCAAGTAACCTCTCCAAAGCCCTTGAGAATCAAGGAGAATGCTGATAATGCCTGAAAACAGTTTACATAATAATTTGAGTTGTATATGAAAGCCACAAGATCAGACAAATTAGAGGAAGAGCGGAAGACTGGTTTGCTCTTAACACTTGCAGGCAATGATGTGCTGGATATGAATAATGAATAATAAGAAAATTTTGCAGAAATAATGAAAATTTTTTATCATTGTGTTCCTAGAAAATGTTACTTATGGGAGATAAATATTATTCAGGATGAGAACACAACAGGAAAAGGAAATACTGTAAGAATTTGTCACAGACCTAAAACTAGAAAGTAAGTCTTGCAAATATGAAAAACTCACAGACTTCCTCTTTAAAGATGAAACCAACCTGGGATGTTATAATAAAAAGAGTCTGGAAGTATTTGTTCAATACTGGTGGACTGGGTGTGGCTTTAAGGGTTGATGAGGAACCACAGAGCTGCCTGAGGGGCACATGAAGTTTTGAGCCATGCCAGGGGTCAGGGCTCAAAACACAGACAGACAGAACCCAGGAGGATCAAAGCCTAAGTCAGGAAAGTCAATAGGGATGGCCTGAAGCCAGGAGGCCTAGGGCCAGAGCCTGAAAGGGGTGAAAACCAGGGCCAGGGGCCCATAGCTTAAGAGATAGGTGCTGGAGCCCATAAACTGAGGTCTGGGGCAGTGGGCCTAGGCTAAGGGGCCCAGCTAGAGGGAAGGGGCTGGAAGTCAGGAAGGCCAAGGCCCCAACAAAGACGTGGAAGCCTGATGAAGCCTGATATTGTACTGGAGGCAAGATGCCCCACTGAAGTGATAACTGGTAACATCTGAGAGGCATGGCTGTAGGGGCAGAAGGAGACCACAAATAGCACTTAAGGCAACCAGTGCCCTGGAGCACACATGGGGACAGGACAGGAACTGGCTGGGCCCAGAAGGGACCTGCTGACTGCAGAATAGAAAGGGCTTGCTCTAGGACCCTGGGGCAGCCTTCCTTTTCATAAACAAATAATTCCACCAAGACATGGCACATGAGAGGAAAAGAGGGGTACCTAAGGAGTCAGAGTGTGGCAGGAACCATGTGGACATCAGGGGATGTCACAGCCACCCCAAGACTGATCCTGTCACAATCCCATGCTTACAAATACAATTTGAACTTTCAAATAAATATTTTAACTAATCTTTAACTGCAGCCAATTTGTCTACCTGAGATCCTAACCTTTGCAAAACTTTATTCTCTAGTCTACCTCACTTACTCTAGTGTTACTAGGTGAAAGTGGGCGCATCTACATGTGGCGCTATGTTACTGTAGCAGCATGCTACAGTGATGTATTGTTGATGGGCAAAAACCATGATGCCACAGCTCTGTCACTGTAGCAATGCGCTCCCTAATTATAGCGCACTGCTATGGCAACATAGCAGCTAAAAATAACCATATGTGGCCAGCACAGAGCAGTATGGGCTGTTACTACACTGTCATTTAGTACTTCCAAAAGTTAGTACTTCCAAAGTACTTCCTTTTGGAAGTACTAAATGATGGTGCAGTAACAATGGCGCCATACAACCATGTGTAGATGTGCCCAATATGCCAAAGGAAAGTTGAGAATCCAAATCATCAAAAATGAATGTTTCTTTTGTATCGTAGATTTTTGTTAATGAGTTCGTAATAGCATCTGAATGGTAATCAGCACTTAAGTAAACGACTTTGAAGAACACAATAGAAGGAGAGCAGTTGCAATGAATAGGCATGATGTTGCCGTATTTATGTTGTTGATAAAGGGAGGTATGTTCTTGTCATCACAGAAAATCTTGCATGTTTTTCCTTGAGAAATATGCATTGCAGCTTATTCATTAAGGTGACGTTGGGTCACATGTAATGTAATTTAATGAAAATTAGTAGAAGCAGCATGTTGCACAAGTTCTCTATGGATAATTAATGTTGAACTGAACTATTTATGGTAGTAAGGTATACCTGTGTTAGCATATTAATACTTTGAAAGAAATCTAAGGCCAAGAAGCCCTAAATCAGTAATACAACAGATTGCAGGACCCATGGAAGGAGATCTCTCCAGCTGGTCTCTATGGCTGGGACAGAGTCTATTTTAGACAATCCCTTAAGTTGATAGAGCCCTTACTTAAAACCCTGTGTAATAAATGGGAGAATGAGCTGTCAGCTCTTCTTCGTAATGACTTGTAATGACCACCTTGGGCCATTAGAGATGAGAATTCCATTTCTCAGTCACGTTCTTTTATGTGAGCTTTGCTCTGATCTCAGGATGTGACCTTTAGGCACAGGCTGAAATGTTAAATGGCATTTCTCATGTTGTCTGTTCTAGAATAGTGCTTCCAGTCAGAGCAGCAACAGTAAAAATTCTAACTACTCTCAGGTTGCAGCTTGGCAAATGTATGAAAAATGTTATATGACATGTTTGCCTATGTTAGTAGAGGACTGAACTTGATGGATTGAGAAGTCCAGGGCCAATGTTCCTGTGTGCATAAGGTCTCCTCACAAATAAACGTTACTGGTTCAGGTCCAATATTAGCACCTTTAATAAAGCTGTATGATGAAAGAGTTGAAATTCATAAGACCAGTTTAACAGATGCAATATAAAGATGCTCACGAGCATTGTTGCTCACAGGCATGAGTATATAGTCCTAGCATTTCATAATAAAGATGCTCAAAACAGCATAAAACATTTGTGAATACTACAGCAGGGCTTACAAAATGGACAATATACCAAAATCAGATAGGAAAGAAATAGCACCCCAAAAATAGTACTTGCTTTTTATATATTACTTGTATATGCCAGGGAATAAATTAGTTATCTATTTCGTTATGTTATAAATATGAAATTGTGCTAATTTTGAACTAAAAATATATATGGTAAAGTCCTGGCTCTGTTAAAATTAATAGTTTCACCAATGACTTCGGCTGAGTCAGGATTTCAAAGTTCTTACTTGACAACAGAAGATATTAAGAAAGAGCAGACTGATTTTTTTTTCCAATTTCAACTAAATATTTCAAGAGCAAAAAAACAACAGAATCATAGGAAAGTAGAGCTAGAAGGGTCCTCATGAGTCATCAAGTCTAGCTCTCTGCTCAAGGTAGGATCATCCCTGATTAAACCACCTGAGCCAAGTATCGGTCTAACCTCCTCTTGAAAATTACCAGGAATGGAGATGCTACAACTTCCTTAGGTGCCCTGTTCCAGTGCTTGACTACACTTATAATCAAACAATTCTTCTCAATCTCCAACCTATACTTCTCACGCTGAAGCCTGTGGCCACCATGTAGTATGAATTTTTGCATATTAGTTATTATGCTTAAATGATAATAGTATTGAGTTGATAAACCTATGATTGTATTAGCTTTATTTTTGTCTTTTATGAAGAACTAAAACTTCATTTTATGCTTGTTTCCCACTTGACATGAGTAAATGAACTGTGTATGCCCTGCGTACATGGGTGTGTGTGAGATGGTGAATGGTGAAAGAATGGTAATTATTTGCATGAAAACAGAAGATTTAAATGAATGTGTAAGCAACAAGGCACCAATGTATGAGCTACCAGACAATAAACTAATTAAGCTAATTAATGAATGGCTGAAGAACTCGTCTGTGATTAGGTGCAAAGAAGATAGTGAGAAGAAGGAATTTTCTATATCCTGCCATTTGAACTACACAATGCTTCAAAGGCAGAGATACCAGCTACACAATGCTTCAAGATTGAAATACCAACTCTGAGATACCAACTTTACTGGAATAACCTCAAGTCGAGATAACCAGATGGATAAGAAACAACCTCTAATTAAAAACTGAGCATGGAAAAACCCCAATGCTGAACAAAGACTTGAAATCGCTATAGAAGTAAGACGCAGACAAGCCATGATGGGGAATCCATTCTCTGCAACCTCCTGTAGCACAGGCGCATCTGTTCACCCCCACTCCCATCACCCTCAATGAGCCTGGACTGGCCACCCAGTGCTAACACTGAGTAACTTCTGCTGGTAACTATAACATCTTACTGGAGTGTTTTTGTCTGTATGTCTGTCTATGTCTATTTGTATGTGTGCTTGAGTATGTCTGTTTGTATGACTGGTGTGTCCAAGCTTATGTATCTGCTTCATGTAATCAATAAACATGGCATTTTGCACCTTCATAAGGTTTCACTCTTGATTTGAGCAATTGGCAATTTAAAGTAACAACCGCTCCTAGTTCTGTCCCCTACAGCCAGAGAAAAGCCCATCTCCAACCTCTTTGTAATGTTCTTCAGAAATTTGAAGATTGTTATCAAATACGAGAAAACATTCAAAATATTTTTGTAGGATGCCATCACCCATACTAGTCTTCACCAAAGTCTCCCTACTCTGTGAATCAGTAAATTCAGACCCAAGTAGTCATTTTCAGCATGAATTCACAGTTTATTGAAATGCAGTTCAGTAAGATTTTACTGCTATTGTAAATCACTTTATGGCTTTTCTTGTTTGTGTATTATGATTATTCAGGACTAAGCACATTGTTGTTTTTATGCAAACTAGAAATCATGATTGCAATACATGGCATTGTATTAGTTTGTGTTGCATTACAAAAGAGTATCAAAATGCTTACAACAGTTATATGTATGTTGCATGATATCCTCAAACTGAACACAATACAAATACAACATAAATAATACAGTGGTTGAGGTCAGCCCTTCAACTTGTACTCATAGGAATAGTCTCCTTGGGACAAGCTCACATGAGTAAGTGTTGCAGGATCAGGCCTTTGGAATATTCAGTACATTTCAAACAAATTGATAGTCATAGGCTTCAGTGAGCTGACACCACAATGAGAAGAGACTAAACTATCATTAAACAAAACCTGATCTTATTCTTTCATATTCCATAAAATATTTTTACTTACTAATTAAGAAATACATAGTTAAAAGCTGCCTGGATGCTCCATATGGAACAATATGCAAACTGAGAAGTTTATATGAACAATTGCATCCATTGCTTAAAATATGAAAAAAAACACTTAACAGATAAAACCTTTAGCCCGAACAGGTATTGCATGTGTAAATATTTTGTGAATCAAGACTGTAAGTATGATGTATATTTAATACATTAAACAATTTCAGTTTCATATGAATTAAACAAGTATTTTAATGACTTAACTTAGAGCACCTTGAATTAATACGTTGCCTAAAAAAAGTGAAGACTATACCACTTTGAAACAAAAAAATACTAGGATTTCATGTCGCATCCACTGTACACCAGTCATTTAAAAGGAAGGTAGTTCACATGTAATAGATAAATATGACAAGCCCAAGGCATAACACTGGAAACTTGTGCTGGGGATGTAATAAATTTCTTCGTTCAAACGTTAGATGTACAAGGAAGATGTTTCCAGACTTTGTAAAAATACAAGTGTGTTATCAAAGCATCATAGAAATTAAAAATGGAGGCCACCTTTGAGGTTGCAGGTTGAACTAGGCAACCTAAACCTCTTCTAGTATCCAATCAAATCTAGCTTTAAATGTCCTGTGAAATGGAGCTGCCATAACTTGCCTTGTAGTATTACTTTATAGCCCGATTGAGTTGATGGTCAAAACCTGACCTGATACTTACTCTGTATGTTCTTTTTCTTATTCCATATGACTCGGTTACATCTGCTTCTCTCATTACAATAATTCCTCCTCCTCAAATAGTTCTCACAGAACCAAGCTATGCATATTTAAAGACTTTAAGTCAATCCTTCCTATTTCTTATTCCTGAGTATTAAATTTATTTGTGTTGCTGGTATCTGCTCCACCCAAAAATCCTCTGCACTTTGCTTGTGAGGCATGCAGAACTTAGAAGAATATTTTAGGTGGGATTTTAGCAGTCACCCAGTTCCCTGTTGTTAGATGTGACACTTCTGCAAATACACCTAACCTTGAACTTGTCTTTTTTTGGGTGCCACATCAGTTGTGAATAAGTATCTAATTTGCTGTCTGCTTAATCTTCTTCCAATATTTTTGCTTTCCAAATTTCTCCATCTTATTGAATATCTAAATTTCTTTATTTATAACAACTTGCTTCCCCCATGTCCCTCTACACACCTTCCAGGTTGAATCTTGTTTTAAACTTCTGACCACATTTTGAACATATATAGACTTCTTTGTATTATCTTTATGTCCATGATGGTGTTCACCCCCTTTCATATGATCCATGATCATCATTAATGTGTTGTTCAAACCTTTTTTTAACTTATTAAAGATGTTAAACAGGACCAGATCCAAAACTGTTCGCTGATTACATTATGAAGAGGTAACAATTTATTGAAGGAGCAATTATAATTGCATAATGGGATGATTCAAAATGTAATTTACACATCAAGTATTTTTAAAAAAATGATAACTTCTATTTTTATCCCATTTGATTAATCAAAATAAATAAAGGGTTTTGTCATCACTAGTTTTTGTATGTAGGTCCACATTTACTTTCCCTTTTTTATTCTAAACCTAGAATACAGAACAGACTTATAAGCAGTTTCAGTTCACAGAACAAACGAAAATACAAATAAAACCCCCAATATAGGCCCTTTAATGGGCAAAATGTAGGTACATCTATATTACTCCTCCATATCATTTTCCTTTTTGCCCAGTAAATACCATCTACTATTTTTAATTACCTTTGACAACTGCATATTAAAAGTATGCAGCCCTACATTTGCATGGGCACCAAATGGTTGACTGCTTTAAAATTATTCTATGATTCTTCAAAGATAAAAACCTAATATTAAAAGACTGCAGCCCTGGCTCCACAACTGAATTTGGTAACAAATTCTGCACACATGCAGAATCCAACTTTAGGATCAGGCCTACTGAAAGGTCTGATTCTAATATCCATACTGATGCTCTACAGCAGTTTGGCAATTACTACAGGATAGTTAAAAAAAAGTACTAATATGAGAAAGGGTGGCAAAATTAGATGCTTAGTAATTATATCTCAGCTTTGGTTTAAACTGACTACTTTTAGCAGTGTTTTCTCATAAGACTTATAATACACTAAATTATCATTTGTGAATATTGGTAAAAATGAGGTCATTTTCATTTTTAAAATAATGAAGGATACAATTTCACCTGTCCTATGCAAGCCACCTATCCTATGAAAAAAACAAAACCTGATTTATGAATGATCTGTTTCCTAGAATTCTCAACAATATAGCTCAAACCTTTTTAATTCCAACTACAAAAGGTTTCTTAACAGAAAGCAATTTAGCAAATATTCAATATGCTGACTATTTATTAATGTCCTTATATAAAAAATAAGGAAGAAAATAGTTTGTCTGAAGACACGAAGAGACGAAATGAACCAAAAGGTGAAACCAAGGACGAAACACACAGTCTGAAGATATATTAATTTTTACAAAATAATACAATCCATGGTATTTCGTGCACAGCTATTTATTCTTGTTCCATGATTTAAAATGTGGACTCAAAAAGATCACATGAAGTTTTTTGTTTTTAATCCTTGATATTCTTTAAAAAGCACCGTAGTTAAAAAGGTTGGTTTAATCATCCTTTTCTATAATCACTTCTCCATGAAGCACCTTTCTTCTCTGTCGCAACATATGCAAGTACAGTTGTGGAAACACTAAATCAAAAAATAAAAGATAACAAATTAGGAAGGTGGGGAGGAAATAACAAATCACATGACAAAGAAATATATTTCTAACTGTAGAAAATTACCCTGAGAAGTTTATGGGACACAACCCTACAGCCAGGTATAGCATATAATAGCAGGTTGCTTATGGCAAATTATCACCAGCTACAGAGATGTTAGGATGCATGTGTGTCTCTACGTGGACCTCCCTATCCTTTGGGGAAATGAATTATTTTTTCAGCAGTGTGTATGGCCCTGTGGAGAGTTCCATGTGTTTCAGGATTTGGGCCAAGGAAGGCCTATATAGGTCAGTGCTGAGACAAAAATGCAAAATTACTCCCTTTTGGCCCTACAGGAATGATTGTGGTACTCTCTCATTTTTACAGCCCTTTGAGGTTCTCTGTGGCATTTATCACTGCAGTCTGAGAACTTCACAAACATTAATGAATTATCGTCACAACATCCATGTCAGGCAAACTGATTTTATGTTACTATTCCTGTTTTACCAAAGGGAACCAAGAAATTCAGCATAGAAAGATTAAGGCCAACTGTGACATAAGTGCCTATGAATTTTTCAGAGCGTCTTTTCTTTTACTATCAAAGAGCTGTGCTGGTACCTGGTTTGCCAGCTCTGCATGCTACACCCTTAATGGATGTAATGTAGCTGCCCTGAATGTAATACTTTCTGCACACCAATAAGGAATCCTGAAACAGAGATCTCACTGACATATGCGCACAGCCACACACTACATCAATTCTACGGTGTAGCATGTGTGGAGTAGGCATGGAGTCTCATTATAGTGCTCCCTAGAGTAGTTGTGTGACCAGACAGATCTACCCTTCATGGCTGGTTTTTTATGTTCAATGGACAACTCTTCACTTTAGTTGCAGTTATGAATGTTCCTTATTTCTGTAGATCAGGCTGTTGGTTTCTCAGGTAGCACCAAGAAAATGAGATGACACCTACAAAAAAGCCAGGTTTAGTGACCTGCCCAGCATCATATATGAACTCTATGGCAAAGGCAGGAAACAAATCCTATTCTCTAGGATACCATCCAACTACTTTAAGCTCAAGACAATCTTTCCTCTTCTTGAAGTGCCCTGTCTCAGTTACTACCCACTTTCCAACTTTTGCAATAGACTAAAGCAAGTTTCAGGACATGTTTATATGGCCTTTTTCATGACCCTGGGTCTGCTGCAGACACAAGAGGCTTGGAACAACTGGGTGGGGCTTATTTTATCTGCAGCACAGCTGGGATCAGGAAAAATCCTTGTAGACTTGCCCTGAAAGATGCCAGATTCCTTTACTACACAACCCTGATTCATTCAGGACAGTCCACCCAAAGGCATGAGGGAAAAATAGCATGCAGTTAAAGACTATGGGGGAAATTTTTTAAAAAAATCAGTGATTAATGAGCCTATTATCAAGGGTTTTTTGAAAAAAACAACCCACTGCATTATACAAATTATATATCAAAGGGACCAATTTTCTGACTATAATGTTTTTTAATCTAACTTATTTTTGCAGTTTTTTCATTTTTAAGTAAACAGACCCCCCTGTGCCTGAAATCCCATCCTGGAATCACACTAACCCCTACATGAGGAGTCAGCATGAGGCAAGGCCCAGACTTCTGTCACTTGAGCTAATGGTGCAACTGATAGCAGTAATAGCCTCTTATCCTCTGCAGACTAGTCACTAAGAAAAACTGCAGCACGTAGGAACATAGCAATCAGCATCCTGGATCAGACCCAAGTTCTCTCTCTGATAGTGGCTCATACGAATTACATTCAGAAGAAGGTTCAAGAGCCCTTCAGATAATCTGTGCTCTGCCTACAGTCTGATCCTCACCTTTAATAGTTAAAGACTGTCCTGAACTCTAAAGAAAGAGGCTTAATCCTTTCCACATTTGTTGTTATATCTATTACAATATCTCTAATTATTCTCTACAAATATCTAATTTATGCAATCTATTTTTGAATCTTGTTAATTTCTTGGCCTCATTAACTTCCTGTGGAAGTCAGCCCCACAGTTTAATTGCATGTTGTGGAAAGGAATATTTTCCTTTATCAATTTTGAGCTTGCTATCATTTAATTCTTTGAATGCCCCCTTGTTCTTATATTATAAAACAGGGAGAGCAGAAGCTCTCTATTTATCTTTTCTATAACAGTCATTTTTATATCTGTTTATCTTGTGCTTTGTTCATTCCATTTCTAAAATAAATAATCTCAGTCTTTTCAACTACTTTTCCTGTGAGAATTTGCCAAATTCCTACACAAGAGGCTACTACAGAAGTTAAGCACTCACAGGGTGAGAGGTAAAGGCCTTCTGGAAACCTACATAAATTGTGTCAATTCTCTTTTAACAACAAATTTTCCCAACGCATTCAAAGGAGCCCAGGATTAGTGAGCTGATTTGCCTTTGCCGAATTCCTTAGTACAATCCTATTACATCATGATCCTCGAAGTATTTAGTTATTCTGCTTTTAACCAATTTGCCTGCTACAAACTAAGGTCAACTTTCAAGTCTTCACTCTAAAACAGGGGTTTTCAAACTTTCTTAGTTTTCCTGGCAGCCAGACACCGAGCCGCGGGCGGGGGGAGAGAGAAGGGTGTCACGACCAGACACAAAGCAGGGAGGTGGAGATGGTGCACGGGCAGGTGGGAACGGAGCACCACCACCTCCCAGAAGCAGGGCTGGGGCAGGGCAGGGAAGTTCACTGGGCTGGTGTATGGAGGTGGTGGACACTGCACGCAAGCTTCCCATGCTGTAGAAGGGCGCTGCTGCCCCTACCTTGCTCCAGTCCTGCTCCTGGGAGGTGGCAGCGCTCCATTCTCACCTGCCTGTGCATACCCCCTAGGACTGGTCTGCGTACCCCCAGGTGATCGGATTGTTTTTATTATGTGGGCAAAAATACATTTTTCCTTAACTTTGTTGGGAAAAAATTACACAATTTTCATTAAAAGTTTCCAAATCTGTTCAGCCTGAGGCAGACACTAGTACAGAAAATTTCATCTGGTCTCTGCCTAAAATTCGCTACTGAGTTAACAATATTATTGCATAATACTTACATGGTATATAGGAGAGCATGATAATAATAAGGAAGTAGTAGTAGTCAAAAGAGACATTATACTTGTTGGGAAGTCTCAGTGAAAACATGCCTGTTTTCTTCACATATGGTAGTGCAGCATAAATAGTTAGCAGTTCACCAGCAACTCCAACAGGATACAAGATGATAAAAAAATTGTATCTACAGGAAAAAAAAAAAATTTCTTGCAAGAAGTACTGGAAGATTAAAATTTCTTCTTGCGAATATTAGTGGCACAGCACTGAACAACAGTAGTTTCCTGTACCAAAAAAACATGTGCCAGGCAGATATTCAGCTGGTACAAATAAGCAGAGGTTTACTTGATCCGAGCAGCGCTACAACAATATAACCCTCACCTTTAGACTAGAGAACTGTCAAACGTCCTGAAGTTATTCTAACGTTAAGGTTGAACATTCAAAATTGTAGAACAGATTTGTAAGGTCTAATAATCTTTGGTTGATTTTTGGAGCCTGCTCTTTTTGCTGTTGTCTAGTCTGAGAGCAGGCTTGGATTAACAGTAAGTATGAATACATATCTTTGCCACAACCCATGCATGTCCTATTCCCGTTATAAATACACTGAAGTTAAGGAAATCTTTAAAAACCTCAGTGGCTTGTTCCTTCCTTTGCCATATGGGGAATGTAAACAAGTACTGTATCTACCATTAACATAAATGAAAAAATATCTGAGTGCAAACATTCCATTTGGGAACAAGCAAATCAATTCCCAAATAAATAATAAAATAAAGGCATCCTGTTAAAGTTAGTAACTGCATTAAATAACATTTACCACATACATATTAGAAAAGAAAAACTGAATCCACAGTATTTTGAAGAGTTACCATGCAAGATAAGGTGCAATCATTCATAAAGTACTGGTTTCTTAAGTTTACCCTGCATAAAGCAATGCAACATGCTTCACAAGGTCTGAAAGAAATGGAGAATGTGCATTCCATGACCAAAACAGAGGAGTTATAAAATGGCAGCAACTGAACCTGAAACCCTCTTAGGAACCTCTGGACTTGAGGAGCTCATAGGTCAGCTGGAACAGATTAAGTTAGAAACCAACACAGAGCTTGTCTGTATGCAGAATAGAAACAAACTCACCATAAGGAGTTTTGAACTAAAGCTTAGGTAGATCTAATATGGACAAAGTGTTTGTAATAAAAAAGAAAGTTAGTGATCCCAAAGCATTAATGACACTTTATTACGGTGTGTGTATGTATGTTAATAGATATGTATATGGATTGAAAAGGAGAAAAAAGAACAAGTTCACCAATGGCAAACTAAGGTTCAGCTCCACATAAGGCAGAGAATTTGTGCTCACAAATCCCAATGAGAGGTCTTGGAGAAATAAGTGCAAAAGAGCAAATTTTCAAGTATGTTATAGTGCGGTATATTTCACTCATAGATAGAGTGCTGTGGTCAGAATGGCTCATTTTCCTACTGCCTTATAACCTGTAGGTTTTTTCCCTCCCATTTAAGATGTCTTAGGTAGGCACTACTAAGAGTTTCTGATAGTTTGATGTTTTTCACGTTTCTATATTTTAGCTTCAATAAATATTCAGTTAATGATCGAAGATCTTTAACTGATTATTTTTTAACTTCAGCATTTAGTGCTTAAACATGCCAAAACCTACCACATACGGTATGAGCAGAAAGATAATGTATTCTAATGGACATAAATATCAGCCACATCAAAGAAGTGTATTAGAAGCATCAGAACTGTTTTGTCTACAAAACAAAAATAAAGCAAAATAAACAAAACACCCTTTTGAACAAATGAATGCAAAATAATCTGCCTTCACAATATGAGTCTGTTTTGACTGTATCTTTCAAACAATAACTATGCAATTAATCTAATTAGGTTTCATGATGAATGCCCAACCTAAGTAATCTACTTTGGATATAGCAACGCATCTCAAGTTTTATTATCTCACGCTATGCCTGTTCTGTAAAGAACGCATTCTAATTTTGACTAAATAAATTGTCAATTAAGGCTTCTGCAAATCTCCAATAAAATTGTAATTTGATTAAAGAGTAAGGGTAATAGCATAGTGCTGAGAGCCCATAACATCCTGTAATTCAATAGGTCCCAGTCCTGCAAAGTCTCATGCACATGCTTAATTTCATGTACAGCAAGTACTCGCATTGTAGCCAACACTCACAATACACATGGATGAATCTCCATGACTTGGGCCACTAAAGGCAACAATAGGATTTTCTTCATTACTAAATAGACTTAAATGATACATTTTTTTTCTATGATTTTTAAAGATCATTTACTGTTGTATTCAAAATGCAACTTAAATTTAATTAAAATAAAAGATGATCCCAAATGCACAGGAAAAGAGGTCAGAGTAAATGGAAATAGTTACTGAACCATAAAACATAAAAATCAAAGCACAAATCACATTCAACCATCTGAAGAAAAAACTCTTTTACATTTTAAACCAAATCACAATATTCCTAAATATGTAAAGCAACCAACAACATTCTACGGACATAGCCAAAGCTCACAAATCTGTTCTCCTGTGTGTTAGCTCAGCATGCATGAAATTAACATGCACAGAACTATGAGGAACTAAACTGCAAGACATCTCCACCTGGCCCATTTAATGAAGTATGGCAAATGGTTGAGCAGGCTGAATGTGTAGAAGGAATATCGAGTAATCTCTGTCACAGTCCAAACGACCAGAAAAAGAATAACGCTCTCCTCATTCTGGATCTGCAGAAGTATAAAGAACCAACATTTTCTTCACCTTTAGATTTCTTTTCTATGCAATTTGTAATAGACTTTTGCTTAAGACATTTGGAATATAATTTACATTTCGAAGAGAAGAAAACTAGTGTAAAATTATTTTAAAATCATCACCAAATTAAATTTTAAATTATATTCACCAACATCCTGGAAACTAGATAATATGTAAAGGCTGACTTCAACAATTTTAAATATATCAAAATATTTCCATTTATCTAGTGCATGCTTTCTTTTCCTTATCCTACATCTGCCAATTCAATTTTTTCTCCCTCTCCTTTTTATTATTATTATTATTATTATTATTATTATTATTGGTCCATTTGTTTGCATTTATTCTCAAAAAATGATATACAATGTTTTCTTTCCATTTTTAAAATTGGACTAGTCTGGCTTTACATCTCAATACCCACTGGCTTCTTGCCTGGCCTCTTATTTTTGCCTAGGCCATAGTCTGTTGTGGCTTTCTCTTCCCCCTCTCATGCAAATCTTTCTCCTATACTAGACAATTCCATTTTGTTTCATGGAATTCCTAGGTAACAAAGTGAAACCTTGAAGGAGGAGATCAGGGTGATCTCCTTGTTGCTTTCAGGTAGCGACAAAATGATAAGGCAACTAGAAGTTGGATCAAAGGCTGAGAAGTAGTGGGAAGAACAGGAGCTGTGGCTGTATCTACTGATTTGCAGTGCTATAGATTAAATTTCTGAGTCATTAAACTGCCTCATCAGTAGGTAGTGTATCTACCTGCTGCTCTAGAACATTAGAGCCTTTTCATTTTAATTAAAACAAACAAAAAAGTCCCCAACTCTTTAAAGAAGGTGGAGGGGGATCTATTATAAATACTACCTTCTGAGAAGAAGAGTTACACGCAAGTAATTTTCCTTTCTTTAAAAGGGAAGGAATTTTGTAATAGACTTCCATGCCTGAAGGCTGAAAAGCTCCAGGGATGTCTGTGAAATAAAATAAAGTAACACAAACGTTGTTAAAAACACAGAAAAGGGAAACATTGTTTACAACAAATTGCAAGAAGGTGACAAAGGTTTATAGCTTTTCAAAGATGTTGAACACTCATAACCAGAGCCGACTCTACGGGTGTGCAAGGCCCGGGGCATATCAGCCTGTGCAGGGGACGTGGGGGTGACGAGTGGGTGGAGCGCGGAGTGAGAGGGGGTGGCAAGAGGCTGGACAGATGGGTGGCACCCTCAGGGCCTGTATGTCATTGTCCGCAGGGCACCACAAAGTGTGGGGCCTGGGGTGGTCACCCTGATTTGCCCCCCGTCCTCCCCGCAAGGGACAGCCCTGCTTGTAACTCTGTCTTAAGTCAAGGAGCGATGCAAATGTTCATCATCTCAGAAAATCAGGCCCTAAATGTGCAAGACTGAAAAAAGATTTTTTTTTGTAAATGAGACGATTATGTTACATCCCACAACAGCCACAAAAGCAAAAAAACAACAAACCAAAGTACAAAGACGTTGAATATATACAGAATGGAGGAGAAGAAAAGAATTAAATTGCTTTTAACCTGAAGCAGATAGATAGGCCTGCTCTGATAGCCCATATCTGGATTCATGTTACAAAACTAAATCCAAGTGAAAATGTTTTGAATTAAGTATGTAGAGAATTCCGTGTGGTTGCCTTACAAATCTGCCAGTCAAGTACTAAGGCCTGAAGCTGGCTATCATCACTGACATGTCTCTAGTCACCTCAACATGACCCTGAACATTAAAGCATGCTAAGAAATAACAGTGAGAAATACACTCAGACAAACATTAAGATATGATTTCCTTGGACACAGTTTGACTTACTGGAAATGAGAGAAACAGAGAACTGAATGGATACTCTTAAAGTTTAATAAATTTCAAATAAAAGCAGAATGAATGACAAGAAACAGAGATGTGCCCTACTTGGATGTACTCAGTGTAAACAGTGAACTACTAACTGTTGGGGATTAGGACATTTGTTTTTCTTTTTTGTTCTAGAAGTAAAACACTTAGGAAACTGAGGCAGTTACTGGCTAGTACACCTCTTCAGCAGACAGGCATGTGCCATCTGCTGGTGAGACAGTTTAATGGCTCAGTACTTTGAGCTAGGAAAGTTCTGACTCAAGTCACATACATAGGAGCACAGACCCACATTTGGGGATTTGTTACTCAATACTTACATTTAGAACATAGGAATTTCAAGCCCTGCAAAAAAAACACAACTCAGAGAAACTAGACTGTAAGTCCTAATATACTGTTTGTGAATCCTCAACTCATTTCTCCTGTAGCTAACAAACCAATAGGACCTATGCTATCACCTAAAGTCAAACAAATAAATATAAACTGTAGGGCCCAGTGGAGAAATCATGATATTTTTTCTATTTTTTTTAAGTCTCAGTAGCATACTGTGTACAATATATATATAATTTTAATATTGTATTAATTTAGTAGTCTTGAGAAGGATTTATATAAACTGTAGATACATTCAGTTTCAAAATCATTTCCGCTCAGACCATTCAACATATGCTAATTTTAATTTCCTCTTCAAAGTGGAATCGATGACAGAATGGTACATTTGGTGATGAACAGAAGAGCTCTAGTCTTTGATCGTGCTTGACAGACGGACCAAATCTGGCACCAATCCAATCCAACTCAAATGCCTCTGGAGAGGCATAACTATTTTCAAGCCCCAGTTCCCTGCGTATAAGGAAAATTATATACAAACCATAGGCTCCATCCTAACAATTCAGAAATGCATGACAGCTGCTTGCTAGAAGAACTTACCAGACCTTATTACTTGTGAAATAATTCCTCCTACTAAAACAAGCACTGTATTTATAAAGAGGCCTTTCCTGTAAAGAGAAAAAAAACAGTTCACTGATAAACATACCTGTTTTATGCTATGTGTAATAAACCACACCATGAAGATTCTTGAACTCACTTGGACCCCAGTCACAAGCACAGAGGTGCGAACTATTCCTTAAAAAGAGAAATATGTCATCTCTGTCCCATAATTCACTGTTTCCATCAGTCATGTGAGATATTAAAACAAAAGACTCACCAACTGCACAGTGGACTACCTGCAAATAAAAATAAGTACATGTTAAAAATTCCTGATCCAAGACTAGTTTACTGTTTGCAAATACAGGCATCACTGCTGTTAACGTAAATCTAAGCTTGGTTAAAGTTAATACCTTAGAGCTCATTCCTAAGAAGAGCTAAGTGCCCTGAATTTTTGTATTCGCTTCTCATACAATCAAGCCTTTGATTTGTGTTAAAACTAAATCAGGAGTAACTTATTTGTTGTACTTTCATATAATAAATGCACTTTCATATAATAAGGCTGCTTTTCATATACTTACAGTTTATTCTTCAATTTCAGCAGAATTACTCCTCAGTTTCACACACAATATCATATCCTGGTCAGAATTTATGAGAGATCCAAATCCAATGGCTCCTACTGTTACACACCACAGCAGGGCAAGAACTAGCCCATTGCCAATTATCTGTTTTATCCAATGACCATTAAGTTCAAAATGCCGAAACACTGTCTAGGGCAAGAGCAGCCACCAGAATCCAGGGCCCTACTTTTCCAGGCCCACTGTCATTTCACTGAGCCACACTCCCTCTGTGTTGCTGTGCTTCTAGCTTCATGTATCTTCCACTCATAGCTGCCCAATGGACCAAATTGAAGAGAAGGGCTAGAGAGTGACCTATGCCACGTCTGAGCAATGCCAAGGCAAGTGCCTTAACCAGGAGATTGAAAGGTGGGAGGCTCCTACTCCCCCTCTCTTTAGGACTTGTACAAAGGCCTTTTCAGGCTGGAAGAAGATCTAAAATCCATATAAGTAGTCTAAAACGCCACCTACGCAGCTAAGTTAGCCATGTAAATGCCACTTACCATCTAAAGATGAAGTGGAATTTGGGCCAAACCATTTTGGATACATAAATCTCTTTATTAATTTTAAAAGATGTTTCCATTAGCCATATATAAAACAGATTCACTTACAATTTTTCTGTCTCTTGCAAATAGAATGCATTTATAATGTGAAAATATACACCAGAGAGTGCCCACTGGCCCTCAAATGAGTCCAAGGAGCCAGTGGACACTGCCCAGTGAAACCCTGTGTAAAGACGTGAACAGCCAAGGGACAGAAAAGTGTCCCTGCAGTCGTCGGGTATCTTCCTGTCCAGAGCCTCCTTCCTGGTGAGACTGACCACTAGCTTGGCTAGTGCCAAGAGGAGGTTGACTAGGTGGTCCTGGGACTTTATGGGTGGACCCAGTATTGCACTTCTTATGTTCTTACACCTTTCACTAGTTTTGAGGGGGTTCAAGTAGAATTATTAGAAACATAAAATATTATCACATGAAAAACAAGAAAGTCTTGTGCATTTTTTAAACAAACATAAGAAATAGTATCCTAGGCAAATACTTACTAACCTATAAAGCAGAAAATATCCATCAATTCACTTTTGCCAAAAAATCCTTAAAATAAGGTTAGAAAAACTGGAAATTCTGATCCAACTTTTCAGTTTTAAATGCAGGTTAATGATATATTTTCCTACAGTAAAATCAAGTCAAGCAAGCAGTAGCATTTAAAAATTTACCTCAAGTAAAGCAAATGTCTGGAAAAATTTAAGTGTCTTTTGAATGCTTCTATATAAGCCTTTGTGTGTTCCTTTCTGCATATAAAATCGTGCCATGGCAATAGCCAATACCAACCACCTAGTAAAAGAGAGAGAAAATGATACATGTGCACTTCTTCAAAAATAATTTTAAATTTCTAATTATTTTTCTTACTTCTATCATTTTGGGGTCTCTTATTACATGAAACTGGAAACAATGATTGCAAATAAGTACCGATTTCTTCAAACATTCTGAAAGATAAACACTATGATCTACATTTTGAAGGTTGCACCTCACTCCTGCCAGAAACTTTGTGGAAGTGGGTCCTTAACAATGGGATTGTGTACACAGTGCTATTTGCAAAATCAGTGTGTTAGATCCTTGGGTCAAGTTTTTCAAAATGACTGAATGCAGAATCCCAATGACAGATTGAGACTATTGATTTTTAATTTCCTAGCCTTCGTAGATTTAACATTTAAAATTGGCATTCCATTATGAGCACTCCTTCCAATAAACACAAAGAACAATTAGAAAAAAATGTACAACCAACTATATAAACAATTCAGTATTATTAATTTCCTATTTTCCCTTCTGAATCACATCTCAGTGACAATTCTCAAATCCTGGTAACCTACACGGAGTCATGGCAATCATGTAATTTCTGGGGCTGTAGCAGCTCTGTGCTCTCTTGATGGTTCCACCTTAGGATAGTGGATGAGTTTCTGATATACCTGGAGTAGGGTACTTTGCATAGAGTTTGAGAGATTAGTTTGGATTCAGTGGCCTCCTGCTGCCCACCCCAAGCTGTCCTTTTGTGATGCAAAGCTGAGATGGACCTCAGTTGCACCATACACTGGGGATGTGGAGTCTCTGCCTTTTCATTTATTCTGTACCTGTGAGCCCTATGTAGCCTAAGTGCCAAGATTTCAAAATGATGGAGTAAAAAAGTGAATGTCAATTCCTTTCTGAGAAATAAACACAAATTGCCACTTTAAAACATCTACTGATATAATTTGGGTTTTTAAATGGGTAGTGTAAAATCAGAGTGCATTTTTCTAGAGTGTAAAGTTTGAAGCGGACTCCTGCCAATTTGAAATCAGTGAAGTACTTGAACTTCATCAATACACAACTTCTTCAGGGTTAGGTTGTCTCAGACTCTAAATTGTCTTTTATTTTATAGCAGGCTGTGTAATAAGAGAAAGGTTGCAAAGGATTTGCAGGAGGATGACAGCATGGTTGGTGACAGCAAAATCTTCACAGAAGCAAATCATGTTAGATCTGAACTAAACAAGTTATTTTGCTTAAACATATTATGTAAAAAAGCATTTCCATAGATCAATAATTTGACCTTCAGTGCGAGTGGTCTCTTGTACAGCATATAGCAATCAGTCTGTTTTCACTAAATATCAGACATTTAATCAGTATATAAAGGAAAACACTTTATGTGATAAATGGCCATGGAAAAGATTTTCAAATAGGACTTAATCAGTAGAAATTGGGTATGTAATTGTCATTTTTACTCTGAATGTTCCTCCAATGCTTTTTTACAAGCAGGAAAGATAAAATGTATAAAAAAGGGTTAGTATGATTATTGATAAACCAGACTTTGTCTACAATTTAATTATCACAAGGTACTGTCCCGTCAACTGAACACATTTGGCCATACCGGCCTTATGTGTATGTTGTATGTGTATTTCGTGTAGCATTTATCTTTCTTTGTATCCTGTATCTGTTAGAAAAGACTACAAAATAATTTCTTTTCTCTTCATTTTCCCTCTATACAGGAGAATTAAAGGAGCCCAATTCTGTAAGTCTTAGGGACTTGTTACATAGTAATTTTAGGCAGCTTCTGGAGCCCTTAACACCTGGATTGGCTGCACATTAACACCTTCTAAGTGGTTTAGGGCATGCATTATTCAGTTTAACAATTACACCACTCCAGGGCAAATTTATCTTTAATCTGCCTAATTTTGTTCCTGTTCCATTATGGTGCGGCCACTCTCCACAGCTATTCTGCCCAAATTGAAGTCCTCCAGCATCTCAGTAGCCCCTCCTGAGTCAGGCCAAGCAGGGACACTGGGGCACAGCGGGGTAGGCACAGCACCTTGCACCCCAGGCACATTGGGCAGAGCAAGCATAGCAGCCCCAGAGCACCTGATGGCTACGGTGTTCCTGCCACCATGCAAACCAACTCTGCTCCTGCCAGGCCGAGCAAGCCAGTCCAGGCAACAGCAGCAGCCAGCCATTGCTTGAATTGGCTCACTGTTCCTGCCAGGCAGAGCAAGCCAGTCTAAGCAGCAGCAGGGAGGGAGGGGAACGATGACAGCCCCTCCTACCACTGCTCAAAGGGACTTGCTCTGACCAGTAGAAGCAGAGCTGGTGTGTGCAGCAACAGGAGACACTGCAGCAGCCAGGTGCTAAAGGGGTACTGTGCTCTCTGCCTGGCAGAAGCAGTGAGCTGGTCTTGCCCCCAGCTCCTGCCCCTGCCCACCGAGCCTATTGACAAGTCACAGTTGTGCAGGTGAAGGATAGTCAGAGATGGTTTTTCATGTTAACCTACGGCTGCTCCACTAAGCAGAACAACACTAAGCCGATTAACGTTTGTGTGGCTTTTAGTGTAAGGTGGAAGAAGGTCCTTAGTTATCCTCAACTACTTTCCACTTTGAAGAGAGACAGAGAGAACTCAGCACATGACAGAATTAAAATGGTTTAAGGACCCTTCAATATTTACGGCAGGAGCCCAGCGCTTAGGAGTAAATCCACAACAAAGCAAGGGCTGAGGAATTCAGTTATCAAACATACAGGCCCTGTCACATGTTATCTACGTTATGCAATTCATCATTGAACTGCGCCATAAATGTAGGCTGACTCCACATGCAAAGTAATTATCAGGCAATGAACCAGTGAATTGCGCAACAAATTTAGACCAGTCGTCCATGCAAAGTAATTACCACATGACAAAAATGTCCATCCAGCTGCACAAAAAGAACCAACCAACTACAAAGTTAGTGCTTGAAAAAGTGGAACAACTTGATAGCCGGTTTCGAGCCAGCTTTCATTTCATGTGGCAGGGCCCATCATACATTGCCAGGCAGCAAAGGTTATAGCAAGTCAACACAGTAAATCAGATGCTGCTGTAAAAGTGGGGGTCCAAAGCTACGCCCGCTGACTTGAACAGCTAGGGAAGTGGTTCAGAGCCTTGTCTAGTTATTAAGGAGAGAAATAACCATCACCCAGGTCTGACTTTCTGCATAACAAAAGCAAGCCTCCCCCCCCCCCATTTCTCTGCATCAAGCCTATAGGGCAGGGGTTTTGGCCAGCGTGCCAAAAACTCCCCAACCTTGACCCACGCGGAGGCCGGCGGGCCAGAGGCAGACGACGGGGAGCTGCGAGGGGCCCGCAGGCGCGGGGATGGCCGGGCCGCGCTGCCCCAGCCCCCTCCGTCCCAGCGCCCGAGGTGTGCGCGCAGTCGCTGCCCCGGAGCCGGTTCTGCACCCTGTCTGCAGCTGCTCAGACCCCGGGCTGCGACGTGCTCGGCACCCGGCCTCGCGTGCATGCGGGCTGCCGACCCCTGCTATCAGGTCTGCTCGAGTGGCATCGTCTCTTTCCCTTAAAAAAAATGCACAGCAGCTTTGCACGTGCGGGGCGGCGCGGGGCCCCCCATGCCCGTGGCGCAGCGGGCGGAGGGAGCGCCCCTGCCCCGCATTCCCGGCCCGGGCTATACTTAACCTTCCGCCGGCCGCGCCTTGCCGCCCGGCCGCTGCACCGTATTAGGGCATAGCGGGCAGGCGAGGCCCCCAGGCGCGGCGCG
>NW_017729004.1:47675111-47687889 GCF_001723915.1 Gavialis gangeticus | reverse complement strand
GCAGGGAGCTGGAGGAGGGGCGCGGGCCCGGGGCTGAGGCGGCGCTAACAGCTGGAGCCGGGCTCCGGCCGGCGGCCCCGGCCACCTGCTCCGCCCCCGCCCCAGTGACAGGACACCCCCGCGCCCGGCGCTCGCGGTCTGGGGCTCGTGTACACGGACAGCTCCTCCCGTATCGACATTGAAATCAGCTTTCAGCCTCCTTCGGAGGAGCCTTCCCCAGGCCACCTGGTATCAGCCCAGGCTCTGTGACAAGTCAAGGGCCTTAGTCCCACACAGTGTCTCAGCCCCTACAAAGACAACAGTGTGCCACCGGTGGGCAGGAGATGCACGGGGGTAGGGGGCATGTACTGGCACAGTTTGATGCCCGCTTCACCCAGAATTTAAAACCAGCCGCCTGGCAGTGGCAGCAGTCTGGGATGGAGGACACTTGCCTGTAGTTTCTGAGGGCATCCGAATCCTAAGACCCCTGGGCTTGGGCCTGAATGCAGGAAGCCTGCCAATGGGTTTGGGAGTATCTGAAGTTCCAGGGTGAGAGCCTGGGATGGAGGATGCTCCCCTGTGCCACATACTGCATGTATCCAGGGGTCAAAAAAAACCCCCACAAAAAAAAGGGGAGCAGTGCATGCAGGGGCAGCACACCTCACTCAAAACCAGAGCCTGGCTGGCTGGAGCCACTGCTGCAGGCTGGATCGCCACTGCTGGAGACCCTGGGAGCCCTCAGGACCCCAGGTAAGGCTGCTGGGGCCAACCTAGTGCTGGCCTCAGCCTCCCCTACCCCACCTGGGGTTACCTGCCCCACATCAGGTTGGTGTTACACAATACGTCCTGCACTAATCTCAGTTTGCTCCATAGGACTAATATGAGCAATTTTTGGTCCTCCAGCATCCCAGGGAGTACCACTCTCAGCCCCGTTTCTCTCCACTTGGACAATTTATCCTCCCAAAATCTACTGCCTTGGATGGATGGAGAACAGGGGAGAGTTGGACAGCCATAGGAGATCCAGGGAACCACAGGGCAGACTTGGCAGCTGCTAGATATGCCCCTGCCCACCAGCCATCTAGCAGCAAGGCAGAGCTGTGCAGGTCAGAGACAATATTAACATGTGCAACACATTCTAACTTTAATACTGCATAACATTTCATAGTTTTAGCATGCACAAATTGTGACATCTAACAGCATCCTAAGGTGCCACCCTGTCCTGCCTTCCCATATCTGGTGATTGCTGGGTGCATCTACACGAGATGCAAACTATGCAGTAGCTGAACAATACTGCACAGTAATGGATCACAGCACCAATATGCTAATATGCTACTGCATAGTATTATTAGGCTACTGTGCAGTAGCATCATTAAAAAGGCATTCACTGGTGCTATTGCGCAGTAACTCCAGTTACTGCACATTTATTTAGTACTCAATTATATGAATACTAAATCAATAGGGGTGCCTTGCACCCCTAGTATCATAGTACTTAGGGTTGGAAGGGACCTAACCAGATCATCAGGTCCAACCCCCTGCCCCGGGCAGGAACAGGTGCTGGGGTCATATCACCCCAGCCAAATATCTGTCCAGCCTCCTCTTGAAAACCAAGGAAGGAGAAAGTACCACCTCACTTGGGAGCCCATTCCAGAGCCTGACAGCCTTAACTGTAAAGTAATGTCTCCTGATGTCCAGTCTGAGAACTTTCTCTCTAACAATTTGTGGCCGTTATTCCTAGTAACTCCAGGTGGTGCCTGGGGGAAGAGAGCCTCTCCCAATTCCCGCTGGTCCCCCCTGGTGAACTTGTAAATGGCCACCAGATCCCCTCTAAGCCTTCTCTTGTGGAGGCTGAACAGGTTCAGGCCCTTTAGCCCCTCTTCCATTCTAAAGCTTCATATAACTTAGAAAATGGCATGCCTACACTGTATATAACTTTCTCTCATCATGAGACTTAGTTTTATAAACTGTGTTGGGTAACATCACTGAAGCTTCAGTAGAAGGAAAAATTATTTTAAGTTGCTTTTTTGTTACAATAGCTCTTTCCCAATAGCTCCAGATTATAAAAAAACATTGCTAGGCAATTTATTATTTTAGGGGTAGGAGGCAGGTCTTGTCATTCTATGGTATGTACTGGAGGCAATTTGAACTGAAGTTCATAGCAGCATTGTTGCCTGCATTACCCCCAGGATGTCTTGGCTTCATTACAGATAGTTCAGAGTGCAGCTGCAGTCAAAAAAAATTGGAATGCCTAAGGAATGGGTGATAGTATTATCTAGAAATGTATAATGACAATACATAAAACACTGGTTTGCCATCATTTGGATTACAGTTTAGTACTAGAGCCCTATCTGAACTGCTATTGAAGAATTTGAGATGGTTCAGAGATGAGTACAGATTTTAGAAAGAGCTTGTATATGAACAGAGATTGAAAACAATGGAATGGTTTATTCTGTAAAGGCAAAGGGAATTGTGCACATAAATCTCCAGGATGTATTAATCTCCCAGGAGATTAATAAAAAGGGATATGAGAAAAATAATGGCTAAATCAGAAATAGTATCAAGAATGTGAATCAGGAACTTTTATTTTCCTTGTTTTATAAGAAAAGAGCAGGGGATTATTGATAGTGAGTAATCTTATTTATGATAAAAGATGATTAAAAGAAATCATGTTAGTTTAATTCATGGTGAGATTATGTAACTCACTGCAAAATGATATAGAAGCCAAGAATTTTGAGACATTCAAAGAAGAAAATGTGTCTAGAGTTATAATAGAAAATATTTGAACAAGAAGTTTTGGAATCTAATGCAAAGAATATATACATCGAATATATATAAATGTAAACCCATTTCTATACACATCCCATTAACTACTCATTTTGTGCACAGATATATATTATATGTATATGACTAATTGTGGATAAATATTGTGCAAGTGAAATTTGGATGTGTGTGTGTATTGATCCTCTATTCCAAGACTCGGAGAAGATGGAATTTCCTAGAAGTGAGGGTAATTAAACATTGACTGGATTACCTGGAAGGCAATGAACTCATCATTGCTTGGAGTCTTTAGGGCATGATTGGATACTATTTTAAAAGACATGCCTCAACCCAGTTTCTTTGGAGCTTGGCTGTGAGGAGTTTTAGTTTGCTGGTCAGAAAGGAATTTTTCCTTCCAATGTATAGTTTGGCTTTTGACAATGTTTCCACCTTCCTGTGAAGCACATGAAAGTGGCCACACAGGTGGAGCCAGCGTATCTATAAAGATGGGCTAATGTTTTTTGCATACTAGGTGGGTGCATCCAGATGAGACACTACTAAGCATTTATTTAGTATTCAGAAAGTTATATATAGTGTAGGCATGCTATTTTCTAAGTTATATGAAGCTTTAGAATGGAAGAAGGGTGCAAGACACTCCCAGTGAACATGGTAGCACAGATTACATAACTGCTGGGTGGGAAATTTAAAGATGCCATATCAGGTACGCACTTGTTTGGAGTAAAGCTCTTGCAGTTTTGTGCTTTTATAGTGAAATGAGCACCTGTTAGCATGTTTAATGTCTAGAAAAGGTAATTCAGTGGCAATAGTAGATTCTATAGTATTCTTGTAAAAAGATGGGTACTTTGTGTCGGTCTTTCATCAGTCCCATGGGATGCCCATGCCTGCTATGGGACAGGGAGGTCCGAGTGAGGGAGATCCCCTGCCCTCCATCAACGCTGACCTCGTGAAGGAACACCTTGAGAGCCTGGATACCTTCAAGTCAACTGGCCCTTACAATCTACACCCAGGGTATTCAAGGAGCTGGCGAGCATCAGAGCCCAGCCTCTGGCACGGATCTTTGAAAACTCCTGGCGTTCTAGTGTAGTGCCTGAAGACTGAAAGAAGGCCAAAGTGGTGCCTATCTTCAAGAAAGGGAGGAAAGTGGATCGGTGAACTACAGGTCCATCAGCCTGACTTCTATCCTGGGGAAGATCTTAGAAAAGTTTATTAAAGAGGCCATCCTTAGTGGACTGGCCGACGCCAAATCCTGAGGGACAGCCAGCATGGGTTTGTTGCAAGTAGGTCTTGCTTGACCAATCTCATTTCCTTCTACGACCAGGTGACCCATCACCTGGACAAGGGAGAAGAGATTGATGTCATATATCTTGACTTCAAAAAAGCCTTCTATCTGGTATCCCATGATCATCTCTTTGCAAAACTGGCCAACTGTGGCCTTGGGTCCACCACGATCCACTGGCTGGGAAATTGGCTCTGTGGTTGGACCCAGAGAGTAGTAATTGATGGAAGTCAATCATCATGGTGTCCTGTGACCAGTGGGGTCCCCAAGGCTCTATCCTTAGACCCATATTGTTCAACATCTTCATTAATGACGTGGACACTGGAGTCAGAAGTGGACTAGCCAAGTTCGCCGATGACACCAAACTTTGGGGCAAAGCATCACACCAGAAGACAGGAGGGCAATCCAGGCTGACCTGGACAGGCTCAGCAAATGGGCGGACGAGAACCTGATGGTGTTTAACACCGAAAAATGCAAGGTTCTCCACCTTGGGAGGAAAAACCTGCTGCATCCTGATAGGCTCGGCAGTGCTATGCTGGCTAGCACTATGGAAGAAAGAGACTTGGGGGGTCATCATTGACCACAAGATGAACATGAGCCTGGAATGTGATGCTGTGGCTAGTAAAGCGACCAAAAAATTGGCTTGCATCCATAGATGCTTCTCAAGCAAATCCTGGGATGTCATTCTCCCCTTGTACTCGGCCTTGGTGAGGCCACAGCTGGAGTACTGCGTCCAGTTTTGGGCTCCACAATTCAAAAAGGATGTGGAGAAGCTTGAGAGTCCAGAGAAGAGCCACACGCATAATCAGAGGTCAGGAAAACAGACCTTACGATGACAGGCTGAGAGCCATGGGCCTCTTTAGCCTGGAAAACTGCAGGATCAGGGATGATCTGATGGCCACTTATAAGTTTATCAGGGGTGACCACCAGTATCTGGGGGAACGTTTGTTCACCAGAGTGCCCCAAGGGATGACGAGGTCGAACGGTCATAAACTATTGCAAGACCGTTTCAGGCTGGACATAAGGAAGAATTTCATTACTGTCTGAGCCCCCAAGGTCTAGAACAGCCTGCCATCGGAGGTGGTTTAAGCACCTACATTGAACACCTTCAAGAGTAAATTGGATGCTTATCTTGCTGGGATCCTATGACCCCAGCTGACTTCCTGCCCTTCGGGTGGGGGGCTGGACTCGATGATCTTCTGAGGTCCCTTCCAGCCCTAATGTCTATGAAATCTATGATACAGCTATAAGCACAAATATGAAACCAAATGATAGATTTGAGGGGTATTTATATTAAAGTGATGTGAATATCCCGTTCTTGTGGGGTTTGGCATTTCTACCCACAAATATTTATTATTGCAAGTTGCCTGACATACTCATTTTGCATAATTCTTTTCTTTATGGGCTACTGAATGACATTTTTTAATTTTCAAGTGATTTTTTTGTACTGTCTGGCTCAAATACATTGGCTCAGTCTAGTTTTACAGCATACAGGTTGTAGGGTACTAGCATCCCTGCAGACCACATGGGCTAGCTGTGCCTGGCGGATGAAGTTCAACCTCAGATCTCATTCCTGCAAACATACACAAGATTAGCTCCATAAGTAACTCCACTGACCTTCATGGGATTGCTTATGTGAGTAAAAGTAAGCTCAAGAACAATTTCCAGCATTCTAATTATTATTTTGTGTAAATATCTTGTTCTCAAAGTCCATTCCTCTGCCCCCATACAATTAATATATATAAACCATTTTTATCTTTGTATGCACAATTAAAGACAGTGCTACTTTATCAAGTATATTCTAATAATGATTTTCTGTCATGCAGCGTTTTATAGGGCGGGCTGGCAACCTCCTCATTTCAGTAGCTGTGAAAAACAACCCTTCCAATTTTCACTATTATTTCAACCATAACTTTTTAATATCAAAGGCTCCAGTGCTAAAAATGTATTCATCATCAGTTCCTATGGCACATCCATCCTTATTTCTTCTTTATATTTATTTCAAGTATTTAACTGTTAAGTATTTAACTTAGGAAGAGAATAGTGCCCAAACGCAACTCCTATTAAAGTCTATGGAAATACTCTAATTTTCTTTAATAGGAGATGGACAAAGTAGAAAGAGGAGGTTAATTTTAACCTCAGCATTGGTTGAAGTCTTGTTCAGGTTACCAGCCAAGGAAACTGACCAGCTTGTGTATACTACATCTGTACTTGGTTTGTGGTCACTTACAGAACAGGTGTTGGTGACGAAAAAAGAACCAAGACAACTGGTTGCACGATGGCAATGTCAGTAAGGATCCAAAGAGTAAGAAAATAAAGGAGATAGCTCCTTCAGTGAACATATATCTATAACATTTTAGGAGCCACTAGATTATTCAAAGTTTTGTCAGATTTAAACGTAATTTATGTTTCTTGCTTACTCTTTCTTTCAGAGAAAGTTTGTGTCCTGTATAGAAAAAACAGCTCTGTAAAATGGATTTAATCATTAAATTTGGAAAACTAGAAACTTTATTTAGTGCCTCTTAAGTAGTTTCTAAAACTGCTTTATCTAGTAAGTAGTAAAAAAGGATCAGCATTATTGAGGTTCTAGGATCTGCTGAAATAATATACAGAAGGTAAAACTGGATGGAACTTTAGATGTCCAGCTAGTCTGTGCAGCTTGCCTTCCATAGCCCTCAACTCTTGACACAGCATTCAACATAAATATGTTTCACCTGACAATTTAGGATTCCAATAGATGACAAAAGTAACATTGCTCACATCATAAACCACATCATAATATGCCTGTTAAAGTCAAATATTTTATTGGTTACATCACCAATAGGCTGTTAAAAGCAAATATTTTATCTAAACCAGCACTTTTTTCTGCTTGTGAATTACTGTCAAGAGATTTGGGCTTCAATAAATTTGTCATACCAAATGATTTGTTGAAATTTTAAGACAAACATATTTCTGTGTATGACTTTCTAATTCATGGCTTGATATAAATATTGCTTTGATTATGGAAAGATGACTCATTTAAACTGTCCCCTGATAAGATAAGCATAAATCTTAAAGCCAGGTTTATGGTGCAAATATTTTAAAATATGCATTGCATTCTATGAATATACTGTAAAGTTTGCTAACTTCTAGGAGTATCCTAGCTCAAGTAAGGTCCTGATACATAATTAATGTTGTAATTCTAGCATAATTTATAAAGTCATAGATTTTAAGGTAAGAAGGGAGTACTGAGATTATTCCGGTTGCATCTACACATACGCTTTACCACAGAGTGGGCTAATTAGCTTTGCTGTAAAGTGTCACTGTCTACACAGGTGCAAGTATTAGGGTGCAATAAACTAATTAACTCCACCATAAAATAGTACTATCGAGGACAGTATTATCTTACAGAGGAGTAATTAACTGCAATCAAACACACGTGTAGATGGTGATGGCAGGTGTATATTGTGCCTGGTCAGTCCAGTCAGCTGGAGGCCAGATTCCTGTCTCCTGCCAGCCCCTCCACCATCCAATGCCACCACCTGCAGGCTGGGGCTGACTCCCTGGGCCCCCTGCCAACCAGGGTCTGCTTCATCCCAGCTCAAATTGCTGCTGTCCTAGGCACATGTGTAGATGCTGTGCCCAGGAGCGGTTTACTCCAGCGCAAAGTGCTTCAGAGTTTATTGTTTCACCTTAACTGCAAGTATAGATGCACCCAGTGTCTAACTTCCTGTAAAGGCCATAGGAATATTCTGTATTAATATACTTAATAGGTATTCTTAGTGTAGCAGGCTTGCCTTTTAGAGCTTGATTTGAGTCCCAGGCTTGAAATCTTGCTGTTTTGATTGGTGGAGCTCATCCACCAATCAGGAGGCAGCAAGAGGAGTTAAGTCATGCCTCTTTACTGAGGGGAGGGGGGAGGAGTTGCCCTCCCCCCCAGGCCTGATTGAAGACTGCAACACTCAGGTCCCGAAGACTTCACGGGCAGAGCCCTGGAGCATATAAAAGGAGCTGTGTCCAACATGAGGGGAACACATCTGGGACAGAGAAGAGAGAAGAGCAGGACTTAGAAGAGCTGAGGAGAGCTGCAAAGCAGGGCAAAGCAGTAGCCCAGAAGCACCCCTGAAGACTTCCATCAGTGGGGAACATCAGCTAGGTTCTCGGTTTGCAGCACGGCACACGGTGTCCGGATCCTGGGAGCTGCATGAGGTGGCTTGGGTCTGCAACCTCTGGTGTGTGGCCAGAGATATGGTGCACAGGACGGTGCATGGAGTAGGACCTTTGGAGCGCTTGGGCAGCTCAGGTCCTTAACCTCCAAAATGAGGCTGGGAGCTCAGTGCAGGAGGTGCAAAATGGAGGGTCCAGAAGCGGACCAACCCTGGTGCTGTAGGAGTCAGCCCAGGCCTCTGACCCATAGCAAAAGTTTGAGTCCAGACAGCCAGATGGTGATCGGCCTACTGAGCCAGCAGACAGCGCCAAGCCAGAGGCTCCAGAAGCCCTGCATAGTGACAGCGAACAGCGACCCCCCCCGAAGCCCACTGCAGGCGAGAGAGCAGCCTGGCACAGAGGACGAGGGCCACCCTCCAGGCCTGGGAGCCATGAGTTGCAGGGAAAAGAGGATTCCCACAGGGGAGGGGGAGTTCCCCCCTGGTTAGTTAAGGGCTCCTGAAAGGGGAGGTCCCACGGTGAGGGCCCCTCTAAAGTTACCAGCTTCTTTGTAGGTCATGGGAAAAGGCCGAGGGCATTGGAGTTTCCCCTTGGGATTGAGTTTACGTTTGGGGTTCTTGCGCCATAAGCGGTGTGATGTCATGCCTTATATTTTGTGAACTCCAATGTTGTAAATTAGTAGATGAGTAGAGTCCTAGGGCTCTGCTGGGACCCCGTTGCTATTATTTCACCTGTTGTTCATTTGTATTTGTTTGTGGCTTCTTTATTGTTCACCCATACTTATCCATAGTTTATCTGTTGGCTATCTATATTTATTTTGGGGTTTATCTGTTTCAGATCAGATACTTACCTATGACTTACCTGTATCTGGAGCACTGGTATAAGGTTTTATGGCATTCACCCAGAGGGTATTGTTTATGTTATTTGTTTAGATATCTTGTAAATATATATATATAGTACATATGTTTATATCCATGTTTCTTTTCCTTGTGATAAGTTAATGTAAATATATATGTATATCGTTAAGTCCCCTGACTGTCCTGGCCTGGTTCTATAGGGACAGAGGGAAACTGAGCGGTCTGCAGTTGCCCCACAGCACACCTGCCAGCTAACAATCCCCTTCAGTTGGAGAAGGGGAGTATATGCCCTAGTTACCTGGGCTACATTAGGTATGGGAAATATTGTTAGTATGAGAATATACGTTGTATGAAAAGACATTTTTTAACTGATAAAAGAAAATAGCTGAACATGATGAGTGATTAACTCATGTGGCTATATGTATCTGTAGGATTTGGGGCAAATAAGTTAGCAGGGATGGAAAAATACTAGGCATATTGGGATAAAAAAACATTCTATGGTTTTACACTCTTGAAGATAACACTTAACTTTGAAAACAATTCCCATTCTATAGGACTTAAAACATCTAAGTGCTGACTGCAACTGAAAGAAATTTCCTGTTAGCCATATTACTGTGCAATTATTCAACGTCTACTCTAAAACACATGACACTGGCAACTCTTGAAGAGAGGACATAGAATTAGATGTACCATTGTACATCTAAAAAGGTAAAGTAAAAGAAGAATATTAATGAATTATAGGAAGACATGCCTGAATCCAATAACAAATGCACAAAAGAAGTTGTGACACCACTTCAGACAGAAATGCGGTGGTGAGTGATGAAGTAAAAGCAGTGACCAAAGAACAAGACGACTGTGGCAAATAAAAAAACAGCCAAGGAGGCCAAGAAAATAGTGGCAGAAGCCAAGAAAAAAACCTTTGAAGATCTATACAATGGACTGCAAATAAAGGAAAGTTAGAAGGACACAAACCCCCTGGCAAGGGCTTAAGAAAGGCAACCTAGAAATACTAGGGAAGTGTTATACATACAAGATGAGGGAGGTAAGATATTAACAGAGCCAAGAAAGATCAAGGACAAGTGGAGGAGTTATTCTGAAGGACTCATTAAAGAAGAGTACCATAGGGAAGAATACTGAAAAGTTCTGGTAAATCTAACCCTGGTCAAATTGATAATAGAGAAAGAAGTAGTGGATGCCCTTGGTAAGATGAAAAATTGGAAAGCGGTAAGGCTGGATGGAATACCAACAAAGGTATGGAAAGTATTCCGATGTGAAGATGTATATTTCCTTATCAGGTTCTGTAATAAGATCAAGTTATGTAAGAAAATGCTGGATGTGTTGAGAAAGACCTTTACAGTACATAATTTTTGGCAGAAATGGTATAAATACTATCCTGCTGCAGAGTAAATTAGTTTACTCTAGCCTAATAAGGGCACGTGTAATGTGCGACATCTACTGCACAGCTAATTAGTTTACTGTACAGTAAGTGTCTCATGTAGATGTTCCCACTAAGTCTACTCTTTGCCAGAACCGTGGGGGGGATGGGTTATATCGTGTAACAATCAGTATCAGACACTGCCATGACAAGACACAACTCTACTTAGATTCAGAAGTAAGAAACACATTAGGTGAAATAAACACCTTTTGAGCAGATATTAACTTAAAATTATTTGGGCTTGTAAGAAGAAAAAGTAAAACTGAATAGTATATGCGCATGTAAGTATTAAGTTTTTTCAAAGTAGTGACTAAGAATCATTACTATCAGATGACTATGCAGTGGCCTATGTGAAAAATGCTGGTGGTTTTAGTCAGTTGCATAGTAGCAGGTGTCCATAGTTCAATAATATCTGCCATAACTGGCATCTATTTTCAGTTTTGCTAAAGAAACCAAGAAAAGTGATGAACTTCTACTTCATGTCAAGAGATGACCCCTCTAAACAGGTTTCCAATATATTGTCAGAGTATTTTAATGATCTCTGTAGAAGTATTAAAACAGGAAGCTCTAAAATGAAATTATTTTGCAATTTTAAAAATATTTTCATTCCTTTTATTCCAAAGCTCATCAAAAACTACATATATACAGTATCACTAAAGTTCAACCACTTCTATGGTGAGAAAAATGTGTAATCAACATTCAGAAGCTTCAAAATAGCGAAGGAAGGGGCCAATTTTGCCTTAGGACAATGAGCAGGTCTAGGATTTTGAAAAAGGTGGTGCAGATGGTGTGGTACATCATCACAGATAACACAATGCATATTTTTATCAAGTTGAAAAATGGTAAGTTTTATTAATAAGCTAGTGGCCTAGGGCTATATTATTCAGTTTAAGATTGGAGTAAAAACGAATAGAAATTTATTGGAATGCGCATGCGTGTGTGCATGTGTATACTTACGTACATACATACATATACATATATAATGCACATGCGTGCGCGCACACACACACACAGAGCGTGTGAGTGGGAGAGAACACAACAAACTATGCAAAAAAAATCAAAATATGTTGTTTCACTAGTCCTGCCATTATTAGAATTAAATAGGCATCTCTTTTCAGATTTATAAAATAAAATGTAGCCTTCTTGAGCATCTTGATAGTGCATCCAATGTGTCATTGAAAGTTATTTCCACACCTGAGTTAATATTTTTATCTAAAGTAAAAAACCATCTGTAGGACTGTGAAATAAGAGTTACATTACCAGCAGTAGCTGGAATCAAGTAGCTTATAATGATCCATGGAGTCAATTGACTCTGTCTGCTGTCTGAATAGAAATGCTGCTGCCACTGACAGGCAGTTGGTTTTAAAATTTGGGTAGACCAGGAAACAAAATAGGTGGTGGAACTGCATCACTGCACCTTCCCTGGATCCAAAAGTTTGGTTTCATAAATCTTATCTGGCCTTGTGTGATAAACTGCTTCGTACCAAAAGTATCCAGCTCACCCTGGGTAGAACTGCAGCCTGGGATTCCAGAGAACCTGATACTTAGACGAGCAACCTGTTTCTTCTGGTTTTAATGTGCTACCGGTAAAGCTTAAACAGACATGGTTGTTAACCCAGTGAACTGGGGAGACTGATGTTAACTTAGGAAACTTCATATATGCTCAATTTACAGTCACCACCTTCAAAAACATTCTACTTTTGGTTAATAGCATTTGAAGTATTCCCTAAGTCCTCTTTTAGTAAGATCAGGGAATACTTTAAATACAGAGGTAAATTATCAAGATATGTAAGACCATTTCATTTAAAAATAAAAAATGTAATTCTTACTATGTTTTACTACTAAAAGGTTTCTGTCAAAAATGCCAGGCAAAACATTAATGTCTGCTTTAAAAATATTATTTTCTTATATTGCCGCTGTAAGTATCTATGAAGCAGAGATGGAAGGAAGGCAGACTGCAATGTGAAATGACAAGTATTCTTTGATGTTAACAAACAGAAAGTCAGAAGAGCTCCACCAGCAGAGAATTTCATAGTTTCATAGTTGGTAAGGTCAGAAGGGACCTGAGCAGATCATCAAGTCCGACCCCCTGCTATGGCAGGAAAGAGTACTGGGGTCAAATGACCCCAGCAAGGTGTTCATCCAGCCTCTTCTTAAAGACCCCCAGGGTAGGAGCCAGCACCACTTCTCGTGGAAGTTGGTTCCAGATCCTAGCCGCCCTGACAGTGAAGTAGCGCCTCTTGATATCTAGCCTGAATCTACCCTCTGCCAGCTTGTGACCGCTATTTCTTGTCACTCCTGGTAGTGCTC
>NW_017729004.1:47641724-47670111 GCF_001723915.1 Gavialis gangeticus | reverse complement strand
CCAGTGTTGCATAGAGCAGGAGGATCACCTCCTTTGACCTGCTTGAGATGCATCTGTGGATGCATGACAAGTTATGGTTGGCCTTCCTGACCACATCCACACACTGTCAGCCCATGTTCATATTGGCCTTAGTAATGACTCCAAGATCCTTCTCTGCCTCTGCACTGATGAAAGGGAGTTCCCCAGCCTGTAGGTATGGTGCTGGTTCTTCCCCCCCAGATGCATCACCTTGCACTTGTCAGTGTTGAATCCCATCCTATTCTCATCCGCCCACCCCTGTCTAGGTCCGATTGAAGCCTATTCCTCCCTTCTAGTGTGCCCACATCCCCCCCACATCTTAGTGTCATCAGCAAATCTGAACAGGGTGCTTTTTATCCCCTTGTCCAAGTCACTGATGAAGATGTTGAACAGTGCAGGCCAGAGGACTGAGCCCTGTGGAACCCCACTGCCCACATACCTCCAGGTAGAATAAGACCCGTCCACCACCAGAGTGGCCCAGAGTGTTTTCCTTTGACAACCAAAACTGCCTTTCTTTTATTGCTGTATTGATAAAAAGAAGCAGCTACCAACCCTTGCATAAAATATTAAGATTCAGTGTTATATGAAGTTTGACATAGGTGTTTCAAAGTCTTTCTAATTTCTGGGACCATGAAAATAGATATCAACCTTTATCCAGGATTTTTAAAAACAGACTTGCAGACTGGGGGGGGAGGGGGGTGTCACAAATTGTGATATTTGTGTGACATTTCTTAAAGTGTAAGGATTTAAACATGGCTTTGAAATATACTTTAAAGTCCAGTTTCCAGACACTGATAAATGATGGTTCCTTCTTCACTAGATATAGAATATCCCACAAAATTAATAGATCAGGGAAAGCCACATATATTCTTGCCATGTCCTGCAACAAATTTTCTACATATGTCATGACTTTACAATTCATTATCCCATATCCCTTTGTTTTTAGAAGCAAGCAACTTTATTTCACTCAGAAGGGGAAATACCTAGCTTCCAATGAGATCTAATACTATAGACCTGTTAAGGCCTGAGATAACAGTACTTTAATGTACCTTATATTTTACAAGAAATGCCATTTCAGAAAAGTGATTTTTAAATAATACCTTCTTCACATGTACATTAGAAGGAAAAAAAATACAGAAATACAAAAAAAAAATTCCAGTAGTTTTTCTGTAACATGGAAGGCATATGTTTCCATGAGTTAGTCTTTTCTTTAAGGTGCCACCCTGCCCTGTCTTCTGCCTGAGTTCAGACTAACATAGATAATTAGCTCTCTATAACCTGGAAGCAATTTTTCTGTGATAGGTTGTTATAAAAATCATGGCTGCCCGAGGCTTCTCTGGGGCTAGAATATTAGTTTAAGGCTGGGAAGACCGATTAATAGTCAAAGAACAGTCAAAGATCCATGAAAAATAGGGATAGCATATTATTCTGCATTTTATCGCATGTATCTTATTGTCAGTGAAGGCACATATGTACATACCCAGAAACATTTCAAACCGATTACTCAACAGGAATGGAATACGCTGCATGAGTAATTAACTGAATATTCTTATTAATTAAATACTAGCATCTGCATAAACAGTTCTAAATAACAGGTGAAGTATGGCAAACATATCATAGATCGCTGGGCTAACAGTCTGTAGACATTTATGTGTAGAAGAATGGTAACTCTTCAGCAGCTTTCCTAAAGGATTTTGTGAATGGCTATTTCTGGCATATGAGACCACATTCGTAAATCACAGACACTGACCAAACGGGGAGAGAAATAACAGATTTGGGGCTTGATTGTATAAAGCAGGGAGGTGCTGGAACTTAATTTTTAGGAGCCTGAAAGGGAATCCAAGACCCTTAGTAGGTATATAAGCGCCCTATATAGTGCATAAGAAGAATCAGATTCTTCAAAATGATGATCTCGACAATCAGCACAGTGAACTGGAGCTGCCTGAAGCTGTCCAAGGGGAGAGGCTAAGCACGCGCATGGAAGAGTCTTAAATCTCACCCTGCTCTGGAACCTGGACGTTGGCTGTAAGCACTAAGCAGGTATCTCAGTCCATAGCAGGATCCATAGCCTAGAACCCTCTCCAGAATGAAAGCACCTAAAAATATTATTTTAAGAAATGAAGCAGGTTTACTGTTGTCTTTCAAAGCAGAAGTACTTGAGGAGGTCAAATCTGTCTCTTTCACCTCCCCGAAGAGTATCCTACCATCATACCATCAACGTCATGGCCTTGAAGCTTCACATTCACTCTGTTGAGAAGGCCAATGATAGTGACTAAATACCAGTCAGATAAGTAAAACCTTGTCCTTTTTCACTCAGAAGGAAGTCAAGAGAAAAGAAAAAGTGTTTCAGGGTGGCACCTGTGCTTAATCATCAAACTATTGTAAAATAGATGACATCTCCAAATTTTCTAAAATGGCCTTAAACTGCTTAAATTGAGGCCTCTACTCTAAATTTGATGAAATTCACAACTTCTTGACACAGTCCATCCCTGAGAACTTGAACAATAAGAGCTTCTTAATGCATAATGCAGTGCTAATAAGTTACGCCCACATCATATTTTTCAGTAACGTTCTGGTTTAGTAGTGCCACTTTCCAGTTTTAGTTTCAATTATGGATGGGGCATTGTCTGTAGTGACACAAATGGGAGATGCCCATGTCATGCTGTTTGCCTCAAATGCACAGCACTTGTCCTCAACATTGTTATGTCACACTGTCATTTCAGACATGCTGACCTTGAGTAAATGCAGACTCCTGGGCAAACTATGTACAGAAATCTCAACATGCAGTCTTTGAGAATTTACCCTTCTTTGGTGTTTCATGAGTCACAGCAAAACTGATCAATGTAACTTTGTTACCTCAGACAGCCCTTTTAAAAACTGACTTGTGCCATAAGGCTTTTTGCAACAGCTCTAGTTGTAACTTTTGACAGTCACTGACAAACTCACTGTAAAAACTATGATTTGTATTGTAATGCTATTTTTGTGTTTTACTCCTTTATGACTGATATATTTTGCTTGCAAATTAAGCAAAACACTTTATCTTACTGTGCCACAGCAAAGTAGGTTTCATTCCATTTTTCCTGCTACCAGTTTCCTGAGACTTGGTCAAGAATACAATAATACTTGTACCATTTCAGGACCAACATACATGAAACCTGACTACTCAATGACTTAGGCATACAGCCACATTTTGGCAAGCCCCGCCAACCTGCTTGCTACCAAGGTTGTTGCTGGCTACTGATGTTCAGGGTCCTCAGAAGTTTCGCCACTGAAGCCTATTTCAAAGGGACAGTACTGCACATAACTAGCCTGACTGAAAACTTGGACATGCTCCCTACAAGTTTTCCTGTCAAATAGAGTGGCTGTGGCTCAATATTTATTGCACAAACTTATTAAAACACAGGCTACATCAAAGGGGCTCACAGGGTGCAATTTAGGAACTAATTTTAATCTGATGATTAAGACACTCACTGGGGGGACCTGGGTTCCAAGCCCTACTTCTTGGAGTGTTTTATGTTAAGCAGCCATAGGAAAAAATACTAAAACAATCCCAGGAACAGGGTTTACAATCATCTTCCCTAGCTAAGGGCCATCATCACTAGTATTTACAATCATTCTCTCTGGTCCAATACTCAAGACGAATATTGACTGTCTTCTACCAGGTACAGTAGCCTATGGCCTGTGGATTGGGAGAATTCTCCTGGCATTGTTCAATATCCCTTCAGACTGATGGCAAGTGTTCTAACCACACATAAGTAGTTCACCACCAACTTGTTATTCAGTCAAAAATTTACTGGAAAACTCTCCCTATGGCAGAGAAAGACGTAGCTCTTAGATCCCTATTTGGCCAAGGCAAATTCTGGGGAAGTTTTGGTTATACACAGAAGAGCTATACGTACCTGTGGAATTTTGAAGTCACACATGAAAGTACCTAATGAATTTCAGCAGCCCCTGATATTTGGAAGCTAAGAAGGGATTTTTGGATGCCAATTTTAATAGAATCATAGAAAATTAGGGTTGGAAGAGACCTCTGGAGGTCATCTAGCCCAACCCCCTGCACAAGGCAGGGCTACCCCCAACTAGATCATTCCAAACATGGCTTTGTCGACCTGGGCCTTAAAAACCTCCAAGGATGATTCCACCACCTCTGTAGGTAACCTCTCCTAGTACTTCACCACACTCCTGGTGACAAAGTTACTCCTAACATCCAACCTAAACTTCTTTTGCTGCAATTTGAGAATATTGCTTCTTGTTCTGCCACCTGCCATCACCGAGAGCAGTCTCACTCCATCCTCTTTGGAACCACGCTTCAGGTAAAGTCTATTAAAACCACACTTAATCTTCTCTTGTCTAGACTAAATAAGCCCAGATCCCTCAGCCACTCTTCATAAGTCACATGCCACAGTCCCTTCATCATTTTCGCTGCCTTCTGCTGGACTCTCTTCCACTTGTCCACATCTTTTCTGTAGAGGGGGCCCCAAAACTGGACACAGTACTCCAGATGTGGCCTCACCAGTGCTGAATAGAGCACAATAATCCCTTCCCTTGACCTGCCAGCAGCACTCCTACCAATGCAGCCCAGGATGCCATTAGCCTTCTTGGCAACAAGGGCACACTGCTGGCTCATATTCGGCTTATTGTCCACTGTAACCCCCCAGGTCTTTTTCTGCAGATGTTTTTTTGGGCTTAGGTACCAATTCTATGTAAGAGCTGCTTTAAGGTATCAAAGTCTTATTAGTTAGATGCCTTTGCAATGTATTTTAACTGTGGGATTCTTGTTTCGATTAAATTAGTATCAGTGTTGGGTTTTTCCCCCCACCATGCATTTTGTTCCCATTTCTTTTCTTGTAATGCCGGCTGATATGTCTCCTTTAAGACCCTCCCCTTCCTTCTACCCTTTCTTTACCAACAGCTGCGCACCCAGCCAGCCAGCCAGTAACCTACTAAAAGCTCTTGAAAGAACAAACTGCCTGAGCCTTGCACGGCAAAGCCAGGCACAGATGTAGATTATCTGGGGAGCTGCATCATACTCGTGATAAAGAAGGAGGATGCAGTCTCGTGATCAACTATCCGAGCATTACTCCCTACCATATGGACAGTGACTAGTCGTCACAGTCCCGCCAACACTTCGCTAAGCCTGGACGCAGGTCTAGGCAGCCTAGCATCACTCCTATGCAGGAACCCGCTGCTTTGGGAACCAGCTACTTGCTGCCCCGTGAAACCCGGATCGGCCCCCTCACTCCTGCCAGGGACTGGAAGCAGCTCGCTGCAAAGGGAAACCAGCTCTGCGCCGCAGAGGCAAACCAAACAGCAACTAACACCCTCACTTCTGCCCCCAAATCTCCTAACTTAGCCAGGCCCGCACTACGCTTGCGCAACCTGGAGGGCAGGATTCCCCATTTATCAGGATCGTAGCTGCCCCCGCGGTGCCTGAGGCGCCTCAGCGCCAACCAGCCGGAGGCCCCCACCAGCAAGCCCCGTATGGGCCGGGCAGGCGCCGCCGTTGACCTGGGGCAAGAAGGCGGTGGGACTATGATCCCAGTCCCTCGGCGTCGCTGCAGAGCCCGTGGGACAGGCAGGCAGGCAGCGCGGCGGACAGCCCCCCTGTTTCCCAGCATGCCGCGCGGCGCTGGCTCGGGCGCTGGGGGAGGCGGCTTCACAGCGGTGCCCTGGCTGGGAGGAGTGGAGTGAAGCGAAGGCCGTTGCCGGCCCCGGCCCATACCGCCCCCCGTCCGGCCCCGCCATGCCGCTCTTCACCACCAACCCTTTCGACCAGGACGTGGGTGAGTGGTCCTGTTCTCCCCGGGCCTGGGTCCGAGATGCGGCCCCGGACCCACGCCCGAGGGACCCCCCCCTCCCGCACAGTCCGCGCGGGGACCGGGCAGCGGGGTCCTCGCCCGCCCCCCCCCGGCAGGACAGGTCTCTCACGGGCGGCAGTGGTGTGGGTTGGTGATGCCAAAGGTGCCCTGCTGCGCGGTGCAGTGAGAGCGGGGTAGAAACCTCTTGTGGGGCAGTTACACATTTCCAAGCACTAACTTTATAGCCGGCCGGCTTCTTTTTAATAGGTGGAGTCTCCTTTTAACCGTGTGCCAGTTAGTTAACAAGTGCAGCTGGTCTCCACGTACTGTGGGATTTACTAGGTGGATGTGTAATATGTGAGACAGCGGGGACTTTGGAGGTGCGCTGGCTCTGGTGAGAGGGCAAGCTTAGCTGGGAGTTATTGCCAGCCCCTTGCCACAGCTGTCTTCTGAAATGAAGCTGGTCTCTCGCATGTGACTAACGTCAGCATTTCTGTAAGAGCATCGGCAATGTTTAGTGCTAAACAGGTACATTTACCCTCAAGAAAACAGTACATGGGGCATATTGGGGGCATAACTTGCCTTAAAAACCATACTTTTCAGTCTGTCTTGTTTTGGTATTTCTTTAAATCTGTCCCAGTTCTGGTCTCAAAACAGCAATAAGCACATTGTAATATTAGATATTGACAACCCCATTCTTTATAGCAAATAATTGCTCCATTAGTGAGTTTAGTCATAGTCATGTCATATCCCAGAAGCAATTATAGGGAGTGTTCATGTTACAAAGCAATATTAGAGAAACAATTTTATTTTTTTTAATGCTATCCAGGAGGTGAAAACAAAGAAAAGAGTGCAGCATCTGCTGGCTTTCGGTGATTCACCAAAGACTTGACATCTTGGTAACTCCGGTGCAAAAGTATGAGAATGAGTAAGGCAGTCATGCTCTTTTGTGTCTGGATTTGCCCCATGTCTGCATATGTTCTGTACTTCACCATTATAGTTCAGTTTTATATTAGGTACTTTTACAGTTTCAAGCACAGGTATCAGAGGCAGCTATAGGGTAAGATGTAAGAGAGGAATTAAATGTCTGCAAATTAAGCACCACAGTGCTTAAGGGGAGGTATCTAGTGACTTTAGTGGACTCTAGAACTCTGTATTAAATGCCTAATTTCCTTATATAATACATGGAAGGAGTTATGCTCAGAATGGGATCCAAAACAGCCATCAGGAATTGCCTCAACTTGGTGTACAAGAAAGGCTAAGCATTGGCACATGTCCTAAGCAACTCATTTGGGTTTATTCATTTGGATTTATAGCCAGAACTCTCTCATGAAGGTAGTTTCTTATGCCTATGTATTTAAAGAACTGAGTACTGGTTGCTTTAAAAAAAATTATGTGGTTGGAGGAGATGGTGATTGTGATGGTGAATAGAGGGAGTGCCCTTTTTAGGTAATAGCTTAGTGGCTAGATCCCCTGGCCCAGAAATAGCTCCTTCCTTTGTCTCCCTCTTTCCAAGAGTTAAGCGTTATCATGGGTTGGGGAACATTTTTATACCCTGTTGAAATTGTGTTGTACAGGAAAATATTCAAGGTTCATTAAGCCAGAGAGGGGAAGCAAAAAGTAGCCTGATTCTACATGAGCCCTTAATCTAGCCCTGGTAGAGGGGATCCTGGAGCTCCGGTCCCCACTTCCCAAGACAGTTTCTGTATTTTAGTAAATGACATTTTAATGTAAAATATAAAAACAGATTGGGGGAAAAGGGACCAGACAATAGGATCCCCTCTGTGAGTGCCATAACAGCTAGCCTGCAGAGTCATGCTGTTTTTCTCTGACCCAGTGCTTTTTGCATTCTCTCCTGCACACTAGCACAGCCTCAGCAGGAAAGGCAAAGAGCACTCCTCCCAGGATATTGTCTAGTCCCTGGATATGATGGTCTTAGGAGGTGGGGGAGATAGGAGTTTGAATGTCCTCAAGATTAGGAAATAGAGCTGAAGTCTTCCTCTTTTTAGATAAGGGTTACTACTACAACAGCATCTCTGGTCATCTCTTAAAATAAGGCATTTTGTGTGTGGAAACTGATCCTGTTAATGTTTATCACATGTGCTCTGAGAGTCTAGCAGATTGAGCCTTTCAGAAAACAGAAGCAGAGGAATATGAAGTTTCTGACTTCCAGCTGTGCTTAGGCATTAGCTACATACTGTCAGGGCTAGGCTGGTGTAGAAAATGCTCAGAAAATGCTCTCTTATTGTGGAAATGAGGGTCAGTAAGTGAAATGAATAGTGTCTGTGGTCTAAAGAAACTTTTAATATTATGTTGCTGATGTTTAATTCTTTTCTTGTTTTTATGATTTGCATTATTTAAGACAGAGAGTTCTTGAAGTTTTGCAGGGCATGGAGCCTGTCTGGTGTGTGGGTTGGATTTTGTGTATGGCCAGTCCATCCCCACATGCAACACACACTGGCCTTGATCTGGGGCTTATTGTGCATGGGGTGTGTGCTGCATAGGACACCCTGCGTGGCCTGATCTGGTCTGCAGAACAGCTCAGTGACCTGATCTGGTTGATGGGGCTGAATGAATTTGACATCGCTGCGTTAAGCAAACAGCAACTAGGCACCAGAACAGATTCTCACAGGACAGGTATAAAGGACAGATGCTCATATGCTATTAGGAGTACATTTATCGTAGAACAACCTCTCCATTTGTGACCTCCAGTGTCCTCATACTCAAGTGGAATCTACCCAACACCTTTAAAAGATGCACTTGGGAACAAAAATTTATAAGCTGGTTGGACATTAGGAACCAAGGACTTTACACTGATATTGGTTTTGTGGCCTGTCCTAGCCTACCTGATGTCTAAGTTCTCCCCACAGGAAAGAAACACCCACCTCCCTTTTGATAGGCCTCTCTCTCAGTAATCAACTTCTTCTTCAGCTACTTGTGTCTGCTACTCCTGGAAATTCCCTCTCCCCTTGTACAACTGTTTTAAAATAATCAATTTGGTAATAAGTAGTATTATTAATAATATTTTTATTTTTACTATGCTTTGTTGGCTCTCAGTGCTCAGACCTGATGAAAACTGCCTTGCGTACAAAAGGTTGTTTGACTGTGTCCCAGTTATACAGTTTCGTAGATTCATAGATTAAGGGTCGGAAGGGACCTAGTAGATCTTCTAGCCCGACCCCCCGCCAGGGCGGGAGAACAACAAAAAACCCCCAAAAGAGAAACGGGAAACAGTTGGTCCAATAAAATATATTTCCCTAAGAAATAATGTAAGAATTGTCATTTACTGGGTCAGACCATGGGTCCATCTTGCCCAGTGTCCTGTGTCGCACAGTGGCAGAGAGTAGATGCTGAAAGGGACAGTGAACAGGGTATGACCAGGGTTTTTTTTTTTCCATTGTTCCTCTCTGGCTTGCAGCCTCTAGCACTTAAGGTAATCCTTTCCCCTTGCTTTGATCACTATGCTATTAGAAGAGGAGAACCACCACTGTCTTCTCTTCTGGTTGTTTGAAAAGGCAAGATTAAATCTCTTGTTTCCAAAAGGGATTTTTTGGCAGATGTGGCACAAATTAGCCCTCCACCCTGTGAGAGAACCACTCCTATCCCCTGCTTCTGCCTGATCTTGTGCTCTTCTTTCTGCTCCCTGCCCTACCTGCTGCTTTGCTACTTGCCCCTCCCCAGTCTGTTGCATGTTCTGCACAGTGCACAAGTGCTACTTGTGGTATATGTGCTGCAGATTTGCCACCCCTGGCATAGGTGACTAATCTTTAGGAGATGTTTGTGGCTGTGAGAACCCTCTTCTTGGATGGTCATACAAGAGGTTCCTAAGCTTTAGAGAGGAGGTTTTTCAGACATCCATCTTTTTTCTGTTTCCCATTGGCTAGTTTAGATGTTCCCCAGTTCAGTGTGCTTGCTGCTGTGAATTTTAGACCTAGGTTCCTACTTTCCATACTATGTATGGGAAATCTAGGTGCCTAATTCAGGTTTGGGGATTCAGTGCTGAGACAAGGTAACTAAATATTAAGTGAGGCAACAGTGAGTTTCAGTCACTTCTGCTTGATTTTGTGGAAGGTTTTTAGATGCTATTATAGTGATGCCCAGTGGCACTAAGACCAGGGCCCCTTTATGGTAAGGTACTGTTCACTGAGTCATTAGCATCAGTACTGAGCAAGTAACTTCCTAAAGGTACCTTGCTCTTCCATCATCCTATGTTTTAGATTTTCTGCTTTATAGGCAACATTAAAGGGTTTTGTGGGCTGAGGACCATTGAAATACAGTGAGAGAGAGTTGTTGACCCACAATGTTTGCTACCTAGACGAGAGGCAAAGGAAATGAGATACAGCATACAAACAAAATGCTGACTTTCAAATGCTGAGTTAGTTTAATTTTCCTTTTCTTTTTCTTTGCTTTTTTCGGGGAATAGGTTGGTTATTTTGGGAATATCTTCTATTCTCTGGGTATGACTAAAAGTCAGAAGGAAGGGGGTCAAGAGGCCTGGAGGGAAAAGAGAGAGATAAGAAATAAAGTACCTGGAGAGCTGGTAGAGAAAGGCAGAGATGAAAGGGCTAGTGGGTGGAGGTTTAGGGAGGATGGTGTGGATGGCCACTCAGCAGAAGGGGGAAAGTACCCTAAGCAGGGAGATTGCCAAGTTTAATCACAATTAGAATAAACCAGTAAATCAGGAGTGGCCAGTTTGTGGCATGATGCCAAAGTGGCACAGGCAGCCATTTGTGTGTGGCATGCAGAAGACTGGGGAGGGAACAGGCAGCACAGTGGCAGATAGAGCAGACAGCAGAACCTTGGATCAGGCAAGGAGCACAAGGTAGGAAGCAGCTTGGTTGGGGAGCACAGAGTAAGGAGCAGAAGGCTGAGCAAAAGATCAGGGAAGGGAATTAGTGGCATTGGAAGAGGGTGCGGACTGATGTGAGACCTGCCAAAAAATTTGGCCTCTATTGCAGTAAATCATCATTTAGTAATGTTTTTTTTCTATTTGCATCTTTGAGTTATTTACTTAGAGATTTATTCTGCAAATCTGTTTAAGTTATATTCCGTCCAGTGTAGTTATTCAGATTTTTAACTTCAATGTTTAAAATGAATCACTTATTAGATAACCAACTTTTTTACAGTTTATATGAAAGGGCCATAGGATGAAAATTCAAAATTACTTTTAAGTGTGTTTCAGGTTTCAGAAAAGATTTAAATAAAGTATTCCCATTAAAATATTCTGTATAGCAAAACTGACAATAACAACATTTGAACAAAAGTGCCACGACAATTCTAAATGATATAGATAGAGCCATGTAGTGATCCTTGGTAACGTCTCTGACAACCAGGAGCTCACAAATCTACAAAAAACACCAAAGGTAGTGTTAGGGTTATACTGTACCTACAAAAGTCCTTGTCTCTTAGAGATACCTAATACAGTACCATCGATGTCATCCTAAGCCTTATTTATAAAGCTTAAGCTTACAAGCTACTTCTTATATATGTGGAATTAGAGGGAAATCATTACTAATATCTTACTTGAAGCTCATGATGAGGGATTATTATTCATCATGTTGGCTAAATACTTTTGTTATAGTAAATTTAAGCTTTAACATAGGCATATCTTTTAAAATTTTATTTTATTTAAAAAAAGAAAACACTTTTTTAAATAATTGTTTTTGTTTTAATTATAATAGTATTAATTTGCATTCATAGTAGTCCAGAATAAAAGACGAAGGAAGCAGTTGAATGATGTGTATTGGACAGTGACATTTGAAGTTCTCTCCTGAATTTGTTTTTGCTGCCTGGATTCTTCACTTCTCAAAGACAGGATTGGTGGGGGAATTGAGATATCATATATCACAGGGGTTCCTCATAGGAGGAAAGGAAGAAGTGGCAACTGATAGTTGTTGGGGAGAGAACAACAACTAAGTGCTCTCAGTTAATTGGTATCGCTGCTGGAGTTCTACTTGTTACTTCGGTGTCTCTTAGAATGGTCTTTTTCACATAAGAGACAATAACAATGTTTAGAGTAGATGCCTAAATATTTACTGTGATCTGATGGGTATAAATCAGTGGTTCTCATGTTGTTATGGTTAGGGCATCCCTCTGCCACATTAAGAATGTCTTGATATCCCTGATTGACAACTACTGTTGGTGCTGCCTCAACTTACCTCAGTGTTTCACAGCTGGGTTTTGCTGCCTCCAGATAAAATTGCCATGTGCCTCATTCACAGCCAGCCTGGAAAAGGCTGTGGCACATACACATGCTCCTGCATTAGGGCTGTAACCAGGCAGGAGCTGACTTGTACTGTGTAGACTTTCCCAGTCTAGTCCCTCCTGTGCTTTTCCAAGAGACGGCGCATGGATCATTGTTTCCAGGAGGAGAGTGGAAAGGGTTGGACTGGAAAGGCCTACAGCCAAGCCAGCTGCTGCTTTTAGGCTGATGAGAGCCCTAATGCAGCAGGAATGCGCACAGGGTGGTTTTGCTTGGCTGCTGCCACAGTGTCAGCAGTTGTCTTGTGACACCCTTGAGGGGCACCTCACAGCACCCAGCTGAGAATCACTGACGTAAATAGTTCAGCCATTGAACCCATTATGCAGTTGCTCACAGTAAAATATGCTAGCTTTTAAAATTGCTGTTTCTTGGTTACTTTTATATTTTCTTTTTTACATGTTGACTATTTTGAGTCCAGATACTTTGCACAGTCCATACAATAGCTAGCACATCTAGTCTGTACCCAGAAGGCAGTGGTGATGCAAGAGAGTATATTGATTCTGGGGAATTCAAGAGGGTCAGCTGAAGAGGGGCTGTGCTTCTGTGTAAAGGACTGAACTGTTTAACTAGTGAGAGCTGGATTTGGAGAGTAATAGGAGAGAGGTGAATACTTTTGAGACTTTATCATTCCCCCTTTAAAAGATGCATATTTCTAGATGACAGGCAATGCTTATTTGGTCACTACAGACGCATTTTTTTTTCATTTCTACAGCTGAAAAATGAAAAAATCCAAATGAAAAAGAACAATGTAATTAAAGCATTATTAAGCCCAACCTGACACACACACAGTGTACTTCCCTCTTGTAAATGTTTTCTTTTTTAGCAACCGTTTCTGTAAATTGAATATTTTGCCCCACACCCTGGTATTAGTAGAACTGCATTATTTAAAGGCAATGTTGTTGTGTTCCAGAGAGGGCTTCTTCTGAGTGTGTGCTATCAGTAACACAATTTTTGTCCAGGGAGAGTACCATCTTCAAACCACTGATCATCTTGGCTTTAGCAGGTAACCTTCATAAGAACCAAGAATGGTCTTTCAACTTGATAAATACAAAATCAGATTCTAGCTTGAGATAAAATAAGAGGATGCATAGCAGGCTTCATGTCTCTTGGTTCCTCTGCTTCCTTTTGAACTATCTCTGATGGTATTTGAAGTCTTGGTCTGTATAATGAGAGCCTGAGGATACTCCTGTCTTTTGGTCCTGATTTTCCTGATCCACGTAATTAACAGAGACAGCTATTTTCATATTTGGTACTAGTCATCCTTCCTGCTATTTTGTAACCTTTGTGCCTGCTTGGAAGAGTGGATTCCAAAGATTCTAAGTTTTTGGGTTTTGTTTAATGAAATGGGTATGTTTTTTTTCTCCCCTCAGCTGGCCTACTGCTTATGGTCTTAGCATTGGCTTTTGAGTCCTCTTGGTCTTCATTTGGTAAAGTTGACTGCTTTGAGTAATATCTGTCTTGGCTAGGGACTAGGTCATATACTGGGCCACCTGGTCACATGTGCTCTGAATGAATGACTTCAGCTGGTCTCAGATCATCTGAGTCAGTGACTATGGCCTGCTTTGTCTCAGGCCAGCTGGAAGCATGTGGCTTCCTTTGAGGAATGTTATGGGTAGAAATACAGTGAAAATGAAATTTGTGAAAGTTAAGCTGCAGAGGTATTAAGAAAACTGATCTGTAGGTCATCATTCAGTGTGAGAGAAGTAGGACTATTTGCAGCAGTGAGGCTATTAAAATCGCAATTCCTGTCCACAGCAGCATAGCTTTATTGAAATTGGTATGGTTGACAGTGGCACAGAAGAGCATCTGGGAGTGCTTTTCTTCATGATAAATTATAAGAACGCTAATGTAACACATCACTGTGTGGCTAACATGTCAAAAGTCTAGCAAAGAGTAAACCAGACATGCTGGTTTTCTTGCTCATCGTTTGTCATTTAAAAGCAGTAAAGTTAACTACCTTTAATTTAAGTGTTGCAAAACACTATTTAACTGAGACTGCTGGGCAGCTGGTAACCTTGTATAGTCTTTTAGGTTCACTAACACAATTGAATGGTATAATTTGAAATTTTATGCAGGTATATGCAATTAACTTAACTCAGTGTGCTTGAGAAATGTCATTTATATATAAAAATGTCCTAGGGCTGCCATGCCATTTGAACTGTTCTTGAATTTGTCACAATAACTTGATAACCATTTTTTCCAGACTTGTTTTAGAACCAATCCTGTAAATTTCAACATTGCTAAAAATAAATGGTTTGTTTTAAATTTATGATGGAAATATTAAATACATAAAAAATGCATTTACTTCAGGTATACTAAAGGGTCAATATCACAAGTGGCACATGCTAAATAAATAGTTGATGATGTTCTTACAATGAAAATAGAAGAAAGGGAACTTTACTTAGATTACTTTTGTCGTCATCTACTACAACTTATTCAAATAACTCCGGAGTTGTATATGATTGATTGATTGTAATTAGCCATTTCAGGACTAAACTCTAAAGCAGGAGTGGGCCAAATACGCCCGTGGGCTGGAGGCCATTCTGTCTGGCCTGCGGGGCCCCTAAAAAAATTTGGAAAATTAAAATTTCTCTGCCCTTGGTTCCTGTCAAAAGTGACAGGAACTAAGGGCAGTAGGACCCAAGGGAAGCCCAGTGGGCTCCAACAACAGTGGGCCCATCCGGCCCCGCCCCCCAGCTGGGTTTCTGGGCTGGGAGCATGTGGCTGCCCTGGGGCGGGAAGCTCAGGGAAGTGGTGGGGGGGACCCCGGGCAAGGAAGGAGTGCGAGGGGGTGGGGGGAGCAGTCCTTCCCCACCCATGTCCGGTGACCTGTGCTACAGCTGTTTGCAGCCCGCATGGGGCTGCCTGTGCCCTCTCCGGACAGCCCCATGTGGGCTGCGAGCGCCTGCAGCGCAGGGCACTGGGTGTGGGGCGGGGGAGGGGCTGCTTCCTCCCAGCTCTCAGCTTTTCCCTGGGCTCCTTCCCTGCGCAGAGAAAAGTGGCCCCTCGCCCACCCCATGGCCGGTGCCCCGCGCTGCAGGCACGTGCAGCCTGTGCGGGGCTGTCCGGAGCAGGCACAGGCAGCCCCAGGCAGGCTACAAGTGGCTGCAGCATGTGGCATCGGGCATGGGGTGGGGAGGGGCTGCTTTCTCCCCCCTGCATTCAGTATCACCTTGTAACCCAGCCCCACTGCCAGGCTGGCAGTGTAGGCGGGTTATAAACTGGTGCTGAACATGGGGAAAAGTGGCCCCTTGCCCGCCCCGTGGTCAGTGGCCCATGCTGCAGCTGCTCACAGCCTGCCTGGGGCTGCCTGTGCCTGCTTCAGACAGCCCCGGGCGGGCTGCAAGCACCTGCAGTGTGGGGCGCCAGCCATGGGGCAAGTGAGGGGCCACTTTTCCCCATGCTTAGCACCAGTTTCTTCCCTGCTGGTGAGCAGGGAGTCAAAGCTGTGCGCTGCCCTCTGCCTGTACTGCAGGGCTAGAGGGCACTGGGTGTGAGTGGGCAGGGAGCCAGTGGGAGTACGGGGCCGGCACTGGTGCCCTGGGGCCAGTGCCTGTGCAATCCAGAGCAGGGTGGCAGGAGCGTGGGGTCCCAGCTGACAAGGGCTATATGGAGCCAGGCCAGCTCCCCCCTCCCTGCTGGTGCAGCCCAGCCCAGCCCCACAGACCCCTGCCAGCCTGTGCTCTTTGAGCCCCACCAGTGCTGGCCCTGGGATATTGGTCCCAAGATGGTGACCAGGAGGTGGGGCACCTGTCAAGGGGTGGGGCATGTGTCAAGGGGTGGGGCTACTCATGTGGCCCTTGACAGCCTGCCAAAACTGGGTAAGCGGCCCTCCACTCAAAATAATTGCCTGCCCCTGATCTAAAGCCTAGGCTTAATTTAAAAACAACAAAGTATTAGCAAAAGCTAGGCTTATTATTGATCAAACAGTAGCAGCAGACAGTTTATAACGTGTTAGTTTACTGCAGTTGCAACAACCATAAATGAATATTTGCATCTCAGGATAATCAGTGTCTTTATTCAGGCAATTTCTTGTGAGGTAGAGAACTGCTGATCTGTTCTGTGGGTGGTCAGCTAAAGGCCCTGACAACTAACATGTTCTGGCAGAGGGGAACACACCCTGTACCACACTAGTTGGGTGGCAGGGAGAAGAGGCAGAAGCAGCTGGGTCCTACTGCCTGTCCGTCTCAGACCTTAGCTAGGTCCCCTCTCTGGAAAACATAGACCCCTGGTATAAAGTGAGTTTAGCCAGGTCACAGGAAATTGGGCAGAGCACAGAGTGAAATATGGGTCTCCTGAATCCCAGGCTAGCCCCTTAGCTATTGAACTCTTATTAATTTTGGCCTCTTTGGGTGTTTTGTTTTGTGCCTTTTTTTGTGTCTTATTCTATTCATGTCTGTTTAGTAGAAGTGCATATGCGAGATGCATCCCTTTTTTGTTCTGCTCTATTTTTCCTTAGCTTCTATAGGTCTTCCTAAGCAAGGTAATTTCTTGTTTTTCTGTACAAGTATAGGGCCTTTGTGCGCAACCAAAAGGTAAATTTTCCTACTGTTAAATAGTAAATTTTAAGCAGGATGGGGAACTTAAAGGGGAAATGGGGACCTTACACATGCTATCAGGGTCTGCATGGTTGTGTAAGGCAGGCAGAATTGGGAATCTAGGAAAGGTAGCGTGCTTTGCAATGCAAGAATTTCCTGGTTCTCTGGGTGTTCTGCAGATCTTGTATTTTTGTAGGAATAGTTCTATTTGGATGGAGCTTTTCGGAGCTCAGAAGCTCTATGGAGTAGTATGAGCTAGGGCTGGGAACGGAGGCCATGAGGAGCATTGGAGTTCCACTTTGATTCCTACCCCCCCCCCCCCCCCCGCTTGTTTCAGTAATGAAGGCAGTGATTATTAAAACAAGACCTAAAATCCCTGACATTTGATGCTAGCCTGGTGTGTGTGTTCATGCATACATGCAAAGACAAGTTCTTTGCCATTTAAAACAGTGGGGAAAAATTCCTACTTCAGTATTAAGGTATACAAACAAGTAGTTAAATGTAAATATTTATATGGTATAATAGTAAATGAATCACACTTGAAGGAACTGGTAAATAGTAAGTGGTGAAACATGGCTGAGAGTTTTTGTGGAACATGAAACATAACCTGAAATGCGCAAAGGTATATTATTATGCTATGAATATATTTAATAAGTATGTATTTTGCTTTGAATTCTTTTTTGCTGCTTGTGATTGAGGAGGACCAATTCTGTGCATCACATTTAACTGTCAGCTTAAATAAAGTGGTGGTAAGTCATCTGGAGAGGATGCTGCAGCTAGGTCTGACTACAAAAGGTCCACAAGAAAGTGGGAAAGTTTTTTTTCTATAAAGTAGATTGCATGCCTGATTTATCCTTATTGGGGAGATGCTTGCATTTCACTACATTTTACTCATTTGAATCACTCTTTTTACAGCTGGCAACAATTAATCTTCATTACAGGTAAAATGGTTGTCTTGATGCAATATAATCTGTATTTGAGTATGAACTGCCTTCATAAATAATTCTGCTTGATGTCAGTGTTGTAAAATATAGTTTACATTGAAATTAAGTCTTTTCATAATTTAAAAGTGAAAGTTTTGTGTTTTTGGATCCCATTTTTAGATATGGTTAACATTTCTAAAATTTAAATTGGTTTCCCTCTTTCCCTTCCCTCCCTCCCCCACTCCAAAATTGATAGATATAAGCTGCAATGTTGAGAGGCAAACTTACAACTAAATAAATATCATTGGCACTAAATAGGATGTACTCATTGTTTTGTTGTGAAAGTCTCTTAAAGATGGTTGGTTTTTTTTGTGGAAGCTGAGATGTATACATGGCTTATGATTACCTTTAATAATGTAACATCTAATATGTTTTGTTTTACTGTTTATTTTAGGAGTACTATCGGTAATAATCCCACTATTTCACTTTTGCCAGGCTAGTGAAGGGTATAAGATGGCCAGGGTATGAGTATCTCAAAACTGGACTTTTAAGAAACTGAGAATAACCAGAGAGGCTTTGCTTACCAGGACAATTGCTGCGTTCCTCAGCTGGAACACCAGTCTGGAAAATCAAATTAACTGGCTGCCTATTCCAAACAATGTACAATAAAATTGGCAGCTCATTATAATAGTGCTCTCCCTGGTTTGTGGTTAACAACCTCCATCTCTCTTGAGTGTTCAATAGAGCTGTGGTTCTCAGCCTTACTAAATTCAAGGCACCCTCCACAAACGTGAACTGAGTGGCATCCCAGTTCAGAAAACAGTATATTACAAGGTTTACCTCTTTGCAGTGGGGGTGGGGGAGCAGCAAGGCAGAAATAAATTTGAGCCTGTGCTTATCTGCTTATCTCCTCACACGTAGAGGCACCTTCAAAGGATCACTGAAATGGCAAACTACAATGAATACGTCATATATAACTAGAGTTATTTGAACAAGTTGTAGTAGATAACAACAGAAGTATTTTAAGATGCCAAGCTCCTTTTCTTCTGTTTTCATTGTAGGACTGTCATCAACTACTTGTATACTGGGGCAATCCTTTACTGGATTCCCAACAGTATATGACCATCCCAGTTGAGGATCACTGCAGTAACAGACTCCAGTGTGAATCGGGAAATTCTAGTAATGAGGAAGGGTGTTCTCCAGACGAGAATGTCACATATTCATAAGTACTCCTGTCTTAGACTCTTTAAGTAACCACCACAGTGCTAAACCTCCATTCATTGTAGCTCTTGTGGAAACTATATGCAAAGTTCCCAAGCACCACCATGTACCACCATGTTGTCCTGTCTTATGGTCTGGTTTATTTTTTGTAGATGTGGAATTTTCATAAAAGGTATGGACAGATGTAATGCTTAGCACATTGTAAATATACTATAAACCCCAAGAATTTAGACATACCGGCCGTTTTAGACCAGTTTAATCCTGGACTGTTTCAAAAGCACACTGGGAAAATCAAGTATTATTTTGAGCCAGTTCTCCTTGAACCGACTGAATGTTAAGTGCAGACACTGAGCACAAAATACTTCAGGCAGCCCAGACTGCACCATTGTGCTCACTGCTCCTGCCCCCCCTCACCCCATGCAGGGTAATAGGGCTGCTTTGTGATGCGAGCTGGACTCTGCTGCCCAAAGGTCTATTGCCTACCTCAGAAGAGACCACAGCATGTAGGAGTGATGAAGCAGAAAGCCTCTGTGTCAGTTTTACTTTCTTGCTAGAGACCCTGGGTACTTACTAGAACAGAATGGTTGTCAGTTCCATGCTCAGAGCTCATTAACTGTTTATTGGTCTTTACCTGTGCTACACTCCTGTAGCAAGCCCTGCCTTGCAGGTCTCCCCTGGCACAGGCATCTCTATGTGAATTGTTGGCAATGCAAGATACCTGAGTGGCTTTCTAGGAAAGTACTTTCAAAGCTGTGCTGTGAGATGGAGACTATGGTAAGTCTCAAAGCAACCAGCCCCCAAAATAAAGGTGCTTTCCCTGCCCCACCCACCCACCCACACACACACCTGGTCACCCCCTGACTGGATACCACCGCACAGTTTTTGTAGTGTGCAAGCATGCCTCGCCGTGCTATGCAGGCGAGGCATGCAGGGAAGTGAATGGGGGGGGGCACATGCCCCCCATGCTTCCCCTGGGGGTGCACGCAGTGGCAGGGAACCTTCCCACCCCCCAGGCTCCCTGGATGAGCTGCCTGCAACTCCGCCCTTCCCCAGGAATGCATTCACTGCCCTTTCTGGGCAGCGCCTGCCCCAGCCCCACTCCCTCCCTCATGGTGGGGGCCTCGATTTCCCCACATCGCATCCCCTCCCCAGACTTACCGGCAGGGCTCTACTCTCCATGCTGCCTGGCTGCTTTCCTGGCTGTGTGCACGCTGCAGCTGTGCACATGCATGCGTCAAGTCGATTGCTGATAACATTAATTTTCATTATCGGTGCCCATCCAATATGCAACTGATATATTGGTGCACCTCTGTTTTTTAAGATTCTCTAGATAATCCAAAAATGCAACTCCAATATTGTTTGGATCAATTTTTTCCTATCTCTCCTTGAAATATTTTAGCCACTCGGACTTCCCTGCTGCTTGCCCTTCTATTGCTGCTTGCCTTGCTGCACTGGTGGGGGGACAAATTTAAGATGACCCTTTGATAATTGGATTCTATATATGGAAAATTATAACAAATTTATGAACTTTTCATATATAAAACTAATTATTGGGGGGTTGCCTTAAATTCAAAGTCATTTTTGATTAGTAGTTGGATATCTAAGATCCTTGAGTTCTTGGTGAAGATCTTGGTGTCCTTGGTTATATTTAGCAATGTCTTCGGGGAAGCTTATGCACAAAGTGAAAAGTTTGACATTTACTATTCTCTTTTTCTATATGTTTTTCCAGTTTTGTTTAACTATGTTGAGACTCATAGACAGTGCATGAATGTAACATAGGCTTCCAGAAAGCATGATATAAAATTAAAATACTGAATGTAAATCCCAAAGAGTTAACAGCCTGAAGACCCATTTTGTTTGTCTAGATATATTGGTTGATTTTTTTAATTAAACATTTTTAAAAAATTGGCCCGGGTAGGCTTGGAAAAATTACTTGAAGGAGATGATGGAGGATCCCTTAATGTTAAGTTGGGGTTTTTTTATGGCTATGTGAAAAACAACAAAGTTGGGAATGGGAAATACAGTTAAAAGAAAAGATTTAGATCACTGTTTTTCAACCTGAATTTCTGGGGGTCTGCAGGCTATGTCCAAGGGGTCTGCAAAAGATGACTGTTCAATCAAAAGTATGTACATAGCCACACTTATAATTCAAAGGGTTCCACACCTCTGTTCAACATTTTTTAGGGGTCTACAGATGAAAAAAGGTTAAAAACCACTGGTTTAGATCATATGAGTAGTTGTGCAAGAGTGGAATTTTGTGTTCCTTGAAAATAAGGTGTAACCTGAACTGTGTATGGAAGAAGATGTAAAGAGGCAAGAAGGAAATATATGGAAGAGGAAGAAAGAGGGAGAGAGAAAACTGGGAAGGGAATCTTTTCCCTTTTATACTAGGAGTAGAGGTACAAGTAGTGTGTGTGTGGCAATCTCATTTAGTGGCAATCTCATTTAATGGCAATATGGAGATTTTAAATAGAGTTCCTTTTAATAACTGGTAGAATTAAGTGGAAAAGGTAAGTTTGCTTTGCAGTTGATATAACTTCCTGCAATATTTCTCAATTGTGAAATACTACCAGAGTAATACTCATTTAAATTGGTAGCTTTACATTAGAATGCCATGTTTTATATATTGGCTTCCAAATTATGATGTGCTGGTATTTCTGATCAAGCTTTATCTTAAAGTTAAATTTATAAAGGCTTTTTGATGGTTTTGTTTTGGTTGTTGACAGACTTCTGTCTGTAAGCAAAGATACATGAACTTTATTATGAGGTTTAATAGAAATGTACAGTTCACATTCAGTGTGATAATTGGAAGCCTTCAGGAATTTCTGTTTTGATCTCAAGGCTTGGAAGATACTGTGTTTAGTTGAAATCTGAACAGAAAGATATTAAAATTGCCTGCATTTGTTCCTCCTATTTTTGTGTTAAATTTTATTTCCTGTTTCTGAATGTAAAAAGATACACTTTTTCCTCATCTGCCACATATATTAATTTTAGGTTTTACTTATTACACTACTGTGCTGAAGTCATCCTTCTTTTAAAAAAAATAAAAGAAAGTAAAATACTCCTGGGAACCCTTGATGGGTCTGCTAGTAGGCTTTTTTGGAGCTGGCAGTTTGAAATTTTGGATATTAGTGTTGCTTTTTCATAGTTTTGTGCAATGTTTACTTGTCACTAGTTCTACAGGGAAAGTGAAATAAGTTTCTGTGACAGTCTGGGACACAAGACCCTGGGTGATTCCTCTTGTCTTAAACTGGCAAAAAATTGATGAACAGTTACCAATTTTACGTTTCTTTTCTATTTTCTCTCAATGCATACAGCATGCAAAAACTGACTTCCTAGTTAAATATAACATTTGTTTTTTTCTTTAAAAATATTCTGTCAAAAAGCATGAATTAATTGAGGGCATACAGGAGGGGCAACTTGGTTGTCCTATTTATAGTAGATTTTTATATCTTTGCTTGTGTTAGTTTTTAATTTACATTTCTGATACAGCAGCCTAGTGAGACAAGCGATTTCTGGACATAACCAGCCTGCTTACTTTGGATTAAGGAGAGAGAAACTTGCAGGTCTGGAGGTCTTTAGTTGTAGGCTCAAAGACAGATTTTCTCCATGACTTGTAGGCGATGAAACATTTTACTAATGTTGTCTCTTTCCTCAGTCTCTGAAGTATTAAATTAATAAGTCTTTCCTGGCAGCTAGATCTTTCCAGGAAAGCATTGTTCTCCTTTAGGAAATTATCTAGAAAGCTTTTCATAAACTAGAGCACGATATTGTTTGTTTGAGGTCTGTTTTACCCGCATGATCCGGGGACAACAGGGCAGACCCTACAGTGAGAGACTGCAGGACCTGAACCTATTCAGCCTCCACAAGAGAAGGCTGAGGGGGGACCTGGTGACAGTCTATAGACTCACTAGGGGGGACCAGAAGGGTTTGGGGGAGACGCTGTTTCCCCTAGCGCCCGCTGGCATAACAAGGAGCAATGGGCACAAGTTGATGGAGAGGAGGTATAGATTGGACATCCGCAAGAACTACTTCACAGTTAGGGCGGCTAGGAGCTGGAACCAACTTCCAAGGGAAGTGGTGCTGGCCCCTACCCTGGGGGTCTTTAAGAAGAGGCTGGATGCCTACCTGGCTGGACTCATTTGAGTCCCGTTTCTCTTTTTGGGGTTTTTTTTGTTGTTCTCCCGCCCTGGTGGGGGGTCGGGCTAGAAGATCTACTAGGTCCCTTCCGACCCTTAATCTATGAATCTATGAATCTATGTTTTGTAGGCATAAAATTAAAAAGCCTATAGATAAAACTGGAGGAGAAATAACTTTCTGTTTCTAGTCCATCTTTTCTGTTCACAGAATTTTGGGAGTTGCTTGAGTCTTCCTTGGGTTTTGATAGTGTTGACCAGTTCTGCTGCAAGCTCTCTTAGGATTCAAATGGGTTCCCTAATTCAAAATTTAGAGGTAAAACTCAGTTTCCATGTTTCTTTCCTCTATTGCAGGGGTGGGCAATTATTTTGGGTGGAGGGCTGCTTACTGAATTTTGGCAAGCCATCGAGGGCCGCATGACAGGCAGCCCAGGGCAGATAAAAAATTTAGAAAATTAATATTAAGGTACCCCACGGGCTGGATAAAATGGCCTGGCAGATAGCATTTTGCCCACCCCTGCTCTACTGTTATGTTCCCTCATCTCCTCCTCCACGGACATGGTTAGGGTGGGTAGGCATGCTATGATGACAGCCCAGTCTCTTAGCTGTTAGTTCAACTTCTGCCACTAGGGAATGACCTCAGGGAGTAGCATACTCAGAGGTTCAAAAGGGGCCCAAAAATTAAGTTTCTGTCTCACTTGAATCAAATTAGCTGAATTTGTGGCTAAAAAGCAACTTCCAAAAATAGAGCTGGGGAGTTGAATATTGGGGTTATCTGTTTGTGGATGAATTCCTTGTAGCTTCTTGTAGTAGTAATACAGAGGAAGTCATATCCAGCAGGTTTGGAAACTGCCCAAATGTACTGTTCAAAGCTTGCTACAAAGTATATAGCAGTGTAAAATGGTGGAGCAGCTGAGGCATGAAAGTGTGTTTTGGCAAGGTGTTGAGTCCTGAGACTTTGGGTAGTGGTAGCCTTTTGAACTCATTTATATTATTTCAAAACAAAGAATGCCAAATGTTCTTTTTCTATGATAAAAGATCATGTTGTATACATATTGTTGAAATTGAAAACAAAGTATAAAATGTATGTGTTCAAATATTTGGAGCCCTGGGTGATTTTGAAAATGTGACTGTGGTACAAAAACGCTTTTTACACACATGCATAAAATTTAATTATAAGTTGTATTTAGTATATTAAAGGCAGGATAAGGTCTTACATTGGCCCGTAGCTAGTTGTGCTACAAGATTTTCTTAATAGCTGAGAGGTTTCAAGTTAATATTTCAAATTGATATGAACGGCAAGTTTATTATGGTCTATTTATGCTTTATTATCAGAAAAAGCCACCAGTGAGATGAACACTGCAGAGGATTGGGGCCTCATCCTAGACATTTGTGATAAAGTTGGACAGTCACGCACAGGGTAAGTGTTGTGATTTCAGGTTTTGTTTTCAAACTAAATCTCTACTAAATTAATTCACTTTTATTATATGGGTGTGAGAGGAATCAAGATTGAATTTAGATACAGACTGTCATCAATAGTTTAATTTATGTTGCTTTAGAAGTATAGGAAAAGTAGGTATGGAAGGGACCTCGGGAGGTCATCTAGTCCAGCCCCTTGCTCAAGCCAGAAGCATAAACCATCCTAACCAAATGTTGAACTAACCTGCTTTTAAACTTTCAGGGATGGAGATTCCACACCCTCTCTGGGTTGCCTGTTCTTACACTTAAAAATCCTTATAGCGTGAAGGATCTTCCTAGTATTACAATGAAATTTCCGTTGTTGCAATGTGAGACTGCTCCTAGCTGTTTTCCTTGTGGCTGCAGAAAGTAGTCTTATCACCCTTTTCTTCATAGCACTCTTTAGAAGTTTGGAGACTTATGAAATTCCCCCTCGGGTGTCTCTTGTTCAGTCTAAATAATCCTAGTTCTTCTAACTTTTCCTTGCAAATCATGTTTAGAGTGTACTTGCTATGAGAATTAAAGGAAAAACACAAAAAGTTTATTTCTGGACAAAAATATTTTACAGATCTTCCTTTGGAAAAAATCAAGGAACCTCAATTTAGGACCTGCACACATCTGTTCAGGAAGTCATTACCTGATATGTGTTTAACAGTATTGTTATAAACCCAGGAAATGTCATTAAGTTTATTTTATATGGTTTCTTTCCCTAGCTGGGGAAGAGCTGGTCTGACCATTGGAGGATAAGTGGGTATCTTGAAGAAGAGATTAGTAATTAAAGGATACACATCTCTAGTATGGGATGCTGACTTCTGTTTCTAAATACGCAATAGCATATCACTGCCGAATGCATTCTCAGACAAGCTTTATGCAGAGATGTACTCCATCAGGAGATGGAAAACCAGACTCTAATCTGAGATGTGGGACACTGGAGTAATCTGTTATAGAAATAACATAATCTAAAATAGTGCAGTGAATATTCGGAGTTGTACGAAGGTCAGAGAGAACATTGAATACAGTGCACTAAACTTTAAGAGGGATCGCAGCAGAAATTGCAGGTCAACCATCTGCCATGGGATTGTAGGTGGTGTTTCAGGGAACATAATGGAAACTTTTTGTTGCAGGCTGGCCTGGTGAGCCATGCTGTCATTGCTTGCAGGTAGACTTGGCTATCTTGATTTGGTTTTAGAAGCCATGAGAGTGATAAGAATGAGGTTAGAAGCTTGGAATTTGTGTTCTGAATGAATCTTGCATAAGCATACTTAGCAAATGGTTCAGATTAGACATTGCCTTCTAGTGGATAGGGTATATTCCCACTGTCACAGGGATATGGAAGAACCTGGGTTGTTCTTTAAGCTTCGGGGGGGGGGGAGACTATGAATTCTGAGACAGCAAAATCCTCTCCGGACGTTCATTCGTTTCAAGATGCAGGCTAGAAAACAGCCATTCTTTAAGGATTATTGTTGGTAGTAGCATAACAATAGGCGGGCAGGTGGGGATGAACCCTGGACACTGCCTAAGTGGAGGCCTGCAATGGAGCTGGGGGTAAGAGGTGAGAGTGGGACTGTCTCAGTTCCCTCCCACCCCCCAGTTTCTCTGAATTGTCCCTGCAGTAACTGCAGCTCTGGCAGCTGGTTGGGCAGCAAAGTGGTGACAGCATGCAGGAGAAGTGGCCAGAAGTTCGCTGCTGCTGGGGGAGATTTCACATTCTTTGGCCACTACAAACCATTGTTTCTTTGGCTGCTTGACCAGAAGAATGTATCAGAATGGAGTTCAGACTGAGCTGCATTATGATATTAAATATATTCTGTGTAAAACTCATTCTGACTTAAGGAATTTGACACCAACAGCAGTGTCATGCTGTGTCTACTCAAATGGCAGTACTTTCTCCTGATTAGTTCTCTGGGTGCTCTGGCAAAATAAACTTATCCTGGAAGAACTTACATTTTGATTCTGGTTCAAGTAATGTAAAAAAGCTGGTATGTAGTCTCTGACAAATTTTAGAGTTATGTTAGGACTTTAACATGTAACTGACTACCAGGTCTAGTCTACTGTGATCCATGTCCTGTGGTCACTAGCACGATTAAAGGCTACAGTTTTCCACTTGGGTCATAAAACTATTTAGGGATTGCATTTATAGAGCCCTGTACATACATCTATCACTTTAATAAAGATATAGTCCCTCTGGTTGCATCAGGAATAGCATGAATTGGATCGTCTTTATCCCGAGACAAAAAAAAACATGTGCAAGATAGCTGCTGTATGGTACATTACTACATTTCTCTAGATCTGCAAGAACTGCTGCTAACATCTTTATGTGAAGAACAGGCCTACAGTAATTATTGGAAATCCTCTATGCCTAAATATTTTATATTAAGACAAGCTAATTGAAGGACAGGAGCTGGAATTACAGCTGCGTATATGTGGTTGAACCATTATTAGTTTATTAATAATTTAATCTAATAATATGTACAGTTTCTAGTGCTCCCTTAGTCTGCTCAATTAATTCTTTCTCTGGCAAACGAGAATTTTAAGGTCATGGGAAAGTACAGCTGGTTAGGACCTCATCTAGGCCCTTCTTAAGGCAGGATCATCCCTGACTAAACCCTCCCAGTCAAGCGTCAGTCTAATCTGCTTTTGAAAGTGTTCAGGGATGAAGATGCTGTGACTTGTCTTGTAGCCTATTCCAATGCTTAACTACCCTAGTAGTCAGGAAGTTCCTCCTAATCCCCAACCTAAGTTTCCTCTACAGAAACTTGAGATGATTGCTCCTAATCCTGTCCCTTAGGCTATAGAGAAAGGTGCATCTCCGTCCTCTCTGTAATCGTCCTTCAGGTAGTTGAAGACTGTTATTAAAAATCTCCTTACTCTTCTCCAAACTAAGTTACCCTGGTTCTTTTAGCCTTTCCTCATAAGTCTAGTCCCCCAGGCCTATAATTGTGTTTGTTGGATCTCCACTGGATTCTTTCTAATCTGTCCACATCCTTCTTGAAGTATGGAGCCCAAAACAGGACACAGTACTCTGATGAGGCCTCACTAGTGTTGAACAGAGCAGAAGGATTGCTTCCCTTGTTTTGCAAGTGACATGTCTGTTAATATGGTTGTATGCTTTTCACTTTTTTGGCAATGAGAGCATACTGTTGATTGATATTCAACTTATGGTCAACAGTGACACGTCAGGTCTTTCTCTGCAGTACCATAATTTAGTCTGTCATTCCTCAGTCTGCAGGTGCATGAAATAATTCTGTCTGAAGAGCAGGACTTTTAAGTTTGTCCTTGTTGAATTTCATCTGGTTGATTGAGGACCATTCATCCAGTCTGTCTAGGTTATTCTGGATCCTAGCCCTACCCTCCACAGTGTTTACAATGCCACCCAACTTGTTGTCATTCTCAAATTTGCTAAGCGTGCATTGATTCCTGTCATCCAAATTGTAAATGAAGATGTTAAGCAATGCCAGGGCCAAGACAGACCCCATTCAATACCTCCTCGCAATCGGACATTGAACTATTGACAACTACTCATTCAGCATGATGATTTTCATAAATCTATTTTTATAGTGCTACATCTTCAAATTTTTCCACAGCTCAAAATTTCATCACATTCCATTTTGTGTGTTTTCCAATTTTCATAGCAAGTAATGCCATGTCTTTTTTTTGTGTGAAAAGCACTGGAGATTTAGACTGTGCATTCAACAACACCCTTAATACTCTTTTTTAATTTCAATATGGTATTGGACCATATTCCAGTAGGCACTTTTTAAAAAAAAAATTGATATGGCACATTAAGTTGAATACCATACAATGGGCTCATCTTTTTTCATGCAAGTGTGAGGCAAGAGTAGTTTCATTTTTGTCAAGTGCAGTTTTTCTATTTCTATTCCCACTAAATTTATTCTAGTAAGTTTCATAGTTTCTAGGGTTGGAAGGGACCTGAGCAGATCATCTAATCTGACCCCATGCCATGGCAGGAAAGAGTACTGGGGTCAAACGACCCCAGCAAGGTGTTCATCTAACCTCCTCTTAAAAACCCCCA